>NC_069658.1:48920000-49545000 GCF_027244095.1 Hemicordylus capensis | reverse complement strand
GACAGTGCCTCACTGGAGTGACAGGGGGTGGGCAGCAGAGGAGCAACAGAGGGGCAGCTAAGACTGCCTGCCTTTCTCCTGTTAAATCTGGGGCAGCTTGAAGCATCTTGGTGCCTCGAAATAGAGGCTCCAAAACACTTCATGCACATCTCTAGTTATCAACCCATAAAAGGACCTGTCCTCTTATCCCATGGCTGCTAAGTTTGCTCAGGAACATTTCGGCAAGGGACTTGGTCAAAAGCATTTTGAAAAGCATTTTGAAAGTCAAGTATACAACATCTGTTGGATCACCACTAGCCATATGCTTGTTGGCACTTTCAAAACATTCTAGGAGATTGTTGAGACAAGAATTACCCTTGAAGCAGCTGCATTGGTTCTTCCCCAGCAAGCCTTGCTCTTCTATATGCTTGATGGTTTTTTCTTTAACAATGCTTTCTATCAACTTACTCAGAACAGATGTTAAACTAAATGGCTTGTAGTTACCCAGATCCCCTCTGAATCCTTAAAAAAAAATAATAATTGGAGTTACCCTGCCTGCTTTCCAGTTCTCAGAAGGGATGTGCATGGAACTGTTTTTGGCAATTTGGTTCAAATTCCAACTGATTCCCCTTGCTTGGAAAGGGGAATCCTCACCAGATTCCCCTTAACAAGCATTGACCCTGAAACCGTCACATGGGGTCAAACCAGTCCGTAACAGACTGGGCCCAGTTCGGTTTGAACTTGAACCAGCCACCTTTTCCTCCTCCTCTTCCTCCTCCTCCTTTTTTTTTTTTTTTTGAGGCTGGTTTGGTTCAAGTTCAAGCTGGTCTGCACACCTCTAGTTCTCAGGTACAGAGGCCAATTTTAGGGGCAAGTTACATCTTTTTGTTATATGATCAGCAAGTTCACATTTGAGTTTGAACTCACATTTGAACTCTCAGGTGGATACCATCTGGACCTGGCAATTTGTTTATTTTTAACTTGTTTATTTAGAACTTCATCTCTCATTACCTCAGTTTACCTCAGTTCCTCAGATTCACCTCCTGAAAAGGCCATTTCAGGCACAGGTAATCCTTCCGTTATTTTTTTAGATCTTGTACAAATGTCAATATACTCCTGGGATCTCAGTGGTTTAAACCATGCTGTTGTGGTGCTTGCCTTTGGAAAGGTTTGCCTTTTTGTTAAGCTACGTTTGACACCTTTTATATGGAAGAAACTATGGGTGGAGCAGCAGTCATCTCTTCATTGCTTTAATGGGAGACCAGCCAAGGCAATAAGCTAAGAGGGAAGGCAACAATGAGACGAGAGGGCCCTTTGTGCTTTCCCTTTCATATGTCAGTGAACTTGATTCTGCCTTGGTGTGAACAGTGGAACTCTGTCCTGTTTCAGGAATGTCAGCCATTCAGTCATAAAGCAACTTTGATCTTGGTCCAATTCTCCTTGCTCATTCATTAGTTGGAAATGTGGAGGTTAAAATAGGTCTCCCTCTCTTATCTAAGGTTGAGTGTTTGCAACTTAGATAAATTGCCAACTCTTGCTTCTTGTACTTCTGATAAAGGAAAGGACACACACACACAAAAATGATCTGTAGATCTTGTAAAGGGGAGATATGAATCTGATGTATGTACTGAGAATAGCTACTTTCCATTTTGAAATGGAAGGAGAAGGTCTGCAGTGTAAATATGTCATAATTAATGTTGGTATCCGGCATGAGTCCCAGCCTGGCCTCTGCACACACAGGGGTGGTCTTGAGTCATCTACCAGTTACTCCCTCCCACAGCATGGAAGCTGAAGGATTACTCAGAGGGCAGCCTTGAATGTTTCTTCTTGAATAGTTGCTTGTGCATTTTGTGCCCTTCTGTTGTGGGTAGCCTTATTTTTTCTGTCTATGCATTCATAGCATACTGACTTTGAGTGTCTTCATGACTTAATACCCCCACATCACTACAGGAGAGCTGGTGCCTCTGTCTCGTTGCCTAATATTCAGAAGTTTTGGTCAGTCCAAAATAAGGCAACCAGGCATAGGCTACTCACTCGGACCTAGCATATGTAATATATGGTGCCCGTCTTAAAATGCTGCACCAGTTTCCAGTCCACTTCTGAGCCAAATTCAGGGGGTGCTGGGATCTTTAAAGCCCTAAATGGCTTGAGATCAGGATACTTCAGAGACCACCTTCTCTTACACGAACCTGCCCAGGTATTATGATCTTCATCAGAGGCTATTTTACAGCTCCCTCTGCCATGCTAGCTGATTTGAGGTAGGTTTTAAATCTATGATAAAGCATTTTTCTGTGGTGGTACCCCATCTTTGAAATGCTCTAGGGAGGAGGTGATTTTCACCAATTTCCCCTTCCCTCTGAAGCCCACTATGAGTCTCACAATGGGTGAGACCCGCCTTCAGAGGGTTTGCAGGGAGAGTGGGCTTAGCCCGCTCTCCCCAGATGATCCCCAGACAGCCCAGGGCGGCCGCATCGGGCACCCACATGACTGCCGGCTCCGTCTCGGAGCCGGCGAGGGCTGCGGGGATCGGGGGCTGCACAGCCCCTGGAAGTTCCAGGATGCCCTGCGTGAGCATGCAGATAGTCTCTGGCATATCTACCTATATAGGGCTAAAACTCCTGCCCGAAACACAGGAAAGCCACTGCCAGTTGTTGTTGTTGTTGTTGTTGTTGTTGTTGTTATCATTAATTTGATTTCTATACTGCCCTTCCAAAAATGGCTCAGGGCGGTTTACACAGAGGAATAATAAATAAATAAGATGGATCCCTGTCCCCAAAGGGCTCACAATCTAAAAAGAAACATAAGACACACACCAGCAACAGTCACTGGAGGTACTGTACTGGGGGCGGATAGGGCCAGTTACTGTCCCCCTGCTAAATAAAGAGAATCACCACGTTAAAAAGGTGCCTCTTTGCCAAGTTAGCATGGGTTAGTTAGTGTAGGGGTTAGTTACAATACTGAGCTAGATGGACAAATGGTCCAACTTAGTATAAGACAGCTGCACAGATTCATATGCTCAGTACAGCAAAGTTGTATGTTCAGCTGCAATACATCAAAGGATATGTGAACCAATCTAACTTAGTCTTCTGCATCATGAGTTAGCTTTCCACAAGTAAGGAAATGTTCCTTTGGGGAAGATTTAAACAAGCATTCTCAAGTGAGCATTCTGAAGTGATCCTCACTCATAAGAAGCCAACAGAACGTGCTTTGCTGCACACTTGGAGTAGTTCTCCCTCCTTTGCTGTTGTTACTGAATCACAGAGCTAGAGACAAGTTGTTTAGTCAAAAGGCAAGCTCCCCCATATCTACTCCACACCTTAATTTCCTTTCAGGTTCTCACATCACTCTGATTATAATGTGTCTGACGTAGAAAGCAATAGAGAAGATTGTGCCCATGCAAAAAATGCATGAAAAAACTACAATAAATAGTTTAAGAGAAATTAGGCAGGAGCACTGAACCCCAAAATCCAAACAGCTCAGGTAAATGAACCAAGCCACATTCTTGAGCAGAAAGTAACAAAAGCAATCAAAAACAACCAAGGGCAAAAGTGAGCTTGACCTTGGAAATTTGTGGGGGTAAAAAGCCTAGGTAATGGGGCGGGAGATGGTTTTAAATTTTGCTCTTCTTTTTACTGAGGGTCTTAAAATTTCTGCAAGAAATTAACTGAGCTTTCAGTTGAGAAAATACATTGCATTTTCAGTGTATTTTCAAAATACAGAAAAACTACAGTTAAAACACCAAATCCTACACACAATATACCTTGGAGGGAAGCATGACAAGTTCACTGGATCAAACAAACCATTGTGAAAGTTCTATTCACTTCTTAATCTTATGAAAATGTTTCCATTAAGACAACGGATTTGGAAACATGTTTAGAAACATTATTCAAAATATTGTTTAAGATTAGTGGTAAAAGCATTTCAGCTGTGAAGTGATAAGCTCTTAACCAAGAAGAGAAGATGGATATCCTATTTTCTTTGCCTTTTTAAAAATTCTTCCATAGTTGGCAAAAAGATTCCAAAACTCAGCTGTGTGAAGCAGTTTGGCTTTGTTTGGGTGATTCCTCTATTCTGGCTTAACTTGGAGCAGAGTTTTCCATTAATCTCTCTCTCTCTCTCTCTCTCGCTCTCTCTCTCTCTCTCTCGCTCTCTCTCTGCATGCGCGTGTGTGCACACATTCATTGGGTGGTTTGGGATGACATTAATAGGACTGATTCTCATGATTACAGCAATGTCCAGTAAACAAAACTGGAGATCCTGGCAGCATGCACAGCACCCTCTCACAGAGCGCATCATGTGAACTCAGGATTTTTCAAAGATCTCCAGTTCACACTGCTAAAACCGCACATTAAGCCAACATTGAAAACCTGCATTCAAATCTATGATTCATGATCTTGGCTTAAATATTGGGTTTTCTCCCAGCCAGGTGTGATGTTTTGCCCTATTCAAGGAGTGGAGCTAAGCACAAATGTTTACCATATGGAATGCCATCCATGCCACTGGAACAACAAATTAATCAGTTCCCTTTATTTTTCTTTTCTGCTACGTAAAAATGGAGTTAGTAGTTTCAAGTCTTTGAAACAAAAGTGCCCATATTGTTTCACCAAAAAACAAAGAAAATGAGAAAGAAAATAACAAGAGGTGATACAGCAAAGGAAAAGGCCTTCTTTCCTTTTAGCTTTAAATGCTACTGGGCATCCACCACCCACCCCCACACGCACACAATTCTTTTCTGTTTGGCAAGCTGAGTCTTACTCTGCTACATAATAAATCAAGCAGTTTGAGATTGCTGTAATAAATTTTTTTTGCTTTGAAGTATTACCTGAAATGTCTAATTTTCTCATAATCATAATAATCACGCCTTGTCCAATTATTTTTGTGGTTTTGTTTTCTCTGTCCAGTTATGTTATTTAACATATGTGGCTGTCTGGAGAGTGGATTTTGGATTCCAGATGTTTTGGCAAGAGAAAGGCGTACATGTCTCAGAAAAACCTCTTGCCACCCAAGTCGTTGTTATGCCAGTGGGCTAGTTTCAAGTTTACCCAGTCAGAGCTCCTTTTTGATTCTTGTTGCTAAACCTCTAAGTCATCCATACAAAATGACAAACGTTCTTTCATGCAGATTTTATTGCAAAATATATCTTGAGCAGAAGGTTAAATAGATGGAAATATGTTGGGGAGAATAACAGCACCATCCACAAGTAAACCCGTGTGGTTTTGATGCAATGAAAAAATGCTTTAATTAAATAATGAGCTCAGACTCCATGGTAGTGAATAATATAATCTCTTAAATAACCAAAGGTATGCATACATTAAAATTATCACAGTCTAGTAGTTTTGAACAGCCTGTATAAATATAACTTTAAAAAACCAACGTTCTTTTGGGGAAAACAGGAAGTGTAAGAATATTTTGCTTTGTCTTTGTAGAAGAATAGTCTGGTAAGTTTTGCTGGACTTTTATTTTTGAAACATTTTGCTCTGTCATAGGGTGTACTCTTGAAATAGGTCAGTATACCACTTAGAATGCTCTTTTACATGTCATTGAGGCTATTCCCACGATCAACGGAAATCTGGCTAAGGGAGCTTAGCCCACTTTCCATTGATTGGTGCTCCCAAGGCAGCTAGCCCACCTAAAACAGTCTCCCCTTAATGAGGTTTACAGAGTGAGCACTCCGTTAACCTCATTTTGTTGCTTGTGTGTTGCCGCAATACGTGGTGACATATGAGTAGACACTCAGCCGGGAGACTGCAAGCGGCCTCCTAGCCTCAGGGGTCTCTCCAGGATGCCCCGCACACTCACGTGGGGCATCCTAAAACTTCTAGGGGCTGGGTGGCCCCTGATCCCCGCAGCCTTCACCGGCTTCATGATGGAACTGGCAGTAATGTGGGCAGCCGATCCGGCCGCCCGGGGCTCTGGGCTAAGCCCGCTCTCCCCGCAGACCCAACAGAAGCTCTTCTCATGGATCGTGAGAAGAGCTTCCTGTTGTAAATTTTCTGTGGTGAGAGAATCCCTTTCTCAATATAGCAGAGTGCACAGAGGCACAAACACAGCGGTAGATTAGTTAGGCATGTGTGTGTGCTGAGAGTAAAGTAACTTGGAGCCAATTGCTAGTTTCAAATCAATATAAAAGGCATTTATTAAGGAACTCCATTCTAGATAGGAAAGTGAGGATTTAGGATCTCTAATCTATCTATCTAAGTGGATGCAGATGGATTCTCCATCTTCTCTGCACATATGGTGCATGGCAAGAGACTTGCCATGTTGCAAGGTAAACGGCCAGGTAGCAAGAGAGAAGAGAAGGAGGAAGGAAGTTGAATCCCCTGAGATTAGCAATCTACACATCAAAGGGATAGCATCAGAGCAGTGGAGAAGGGATGACAAATATCTTGACCCTCTAGCCCTCTGACTTACTAGTCTATCCTCCACTGTCTGAGGCACAGAGACAGCGCAAAGTCCTTTATCTTCCAACACTTCCATGATTTTCAAATATTGCTAAACTGATACTTTCTTTTTCTAAGTAAAATTAAGCATGTTTTAATTTTATTTTGCTTTGCCTTGGATTATTCAAACATGTTGACATCCAGAAAAGCCTATAGCCACTTAGAAACACAACTTCTGCATTTTATAAAAGAAAATGAAAGCTTGTGTGCTAATTTGGAAACAGATTTGGAATAAAAATGGAAATTATGCATAGGCTATGTAATTTTATTTATTTATATTTATTTATTGATAGGTTTTTATTTGTAGAATCCAGAGGAAAGAGTTGCGGTATGCAAGGACAAGACTGGAGATGATTCAGGAATATTAATGGTTTAATGAGACAGATATGATGTACAGAGAAGCAAGTGCAGTCTGCCTTCAATGCTTTTGCTGCTGGCTGTGTGTTAGCCCCAACTCTACTCCAGGACTAGAATAAAAATAACCAAAAGACCATTCAAAAGCTGGCCTGGATCAAGGAGTGGATTAACCAAAAACACCACAGTGTCCATGTACATTACTTTGAAATGCTTTTCAGTGCTTTTCATTAAAACAATCTCAAGGTGGTTTACAAAACATTTATAACAATATAAAACTATTAAACAATTAAACAATAAAAATATTAAATTGGAATATAAAAATACAAATCTAATTAAAAGCTTTAAAAAACATACAGAATGAGATCATCAAATACAGAGCAGCAGCAGCAAAATGAACACTCATATAAAAGCCTGGGTAAAAAGGCAAGATTTCACTCGCTTTCTAAAAACTGTGATGGAGACTGAGGAGCGAATGCCCACTGGGAGAGCAATGCTAGGCCTGAGCTCAAATAGGGAGTTTCATTCTGTGAACAACTATACCACCACCACCCTATCCTGAAGGTCATGTAAAATGGCAACATGTTTGCCTGTTCAGAAAAAGACAGGTAACATTTCTCTCACAAAACCATAGCTTTGTGATGTCATCCAGCTATGTGATTTCACCAAGAAGTCTATTTAGATTGAAGGCAATGCTCCCTCCTTTATTACTTGGATTTGAGTCTGTGACATCATCACACAGTCAGATCTAATTGTTGAATGATGACACGATGAAATCATGTTGCCCTGATTCACTGGGATCACAATGGAGGGACACACACCCTGTTTTTAATTTTATTTTAATGGCTCTAAAGTTGCAGATCAGGCAGCTTAGGAAAAAAGACAATAAAGGGGGTTCCCACAGCTCTTCTTCACCTCTAATCAGTCCTCTTCTCTCCTTTTGAACAGCCCTCACTAGTTCTATGTTTGCTTGTTAGAACCAAGGAATCCCTTTAGTCCAGGAGCCAGGCCACAAATTTTGACCCTTGCTACGATCTCAGGGGACGAATGCTCGTACTGATTTTTGACAATTCCTACCATCTTAAAGAGGGGAAATAGGTGATAGGATAAATGACTTACAGCTTTCTCTGTGTTATCTGCAAATGATTCTTCTTTATCACCAAGGATTCTTCTTTATTCCAAAGGTTTTACCCCCAAATAATTAGGGTAAAATTACAGTCATTGGTGCACAAAATGAAAGGTTAGGGTCAAGGTTAGGGTAACAATGAGCAATTTATATGATACGAAAAGAAACCATAGTATACAATGAGCAATTGCTATACTCTTTCCAGGGGCGAAGCCACCATTGTGCGAACAGGTTCAAAGAACCCGGGCCACCAATGGGAAAGGCCACCAAAGCCTGCAGGGGGGCATGTTTCGGGAGAGCCCTGAGTGAGCTCTCCCCCACCCACACCCAGGTTCCGAAGAGCTCTGAGCGAGCTCTCCTCCATGCATTTAAGGCAGCGTTTGCTGCCTGTCAGCTTTTATTTCCCTTTCTCTCCCTCCAGTGAGGGACAGAGAGAGAAATCAATGTTGTCAGGCAGCAAGAGCTGCCTGAAATGGATGGGGGAGAGCTCGCTTAGAGCTCTCTGGAGCCTGAGCCACGCCCCTGTGCATGTGACACCACACACACACACACACACACACACACACACACACACAGGGTTTCACTAGAGGAGCCACTGGGCAGGGCCGGACTCATGCTGCCATTCAGCTGGTTCCACGCCTGACCATCTCCATGGAGAAATCTTTGGAGGAGATTCCTACCAGTTTTCATTTCCATTTCTCTGACACAGATAACTTTTTTTAGTAGTTTTTATATTGTTAAAACTTCTAAAAACATTTAAAACACCATTGCAAATTTGGCCAATGCAGGTTCAAAGGTCAGGACAATAAAACATAGGAACATAGGAAGCTGCCATATACTGAGTCAGACCATAGGTCCACCTAGCTCAGTATTGTCTACACAGACTGGCAGAGGCTTCTCCAAGGTTGCTGGCAGGAGTCTCTCTCAGCCCTATTTTGGAGATGCCAGGGAGGGAACTTAGAACCTCGATGCTCTTCCCAGAGCGGCTCCAACCTCTAACGGGAAAATCTTACAGTGCTCACATATCAAGTCATATGCAACCAGGGCAGACCCTGCTTAGCTAAGGGTACAAGTCATGCTTGCTACCACAAGACCAGCTCTCCTCTCCTCGACCAGCTCTCCTCTCCTTAGACCACAGCATGACAACACATTGAAGGCTGAAAGTATTGCAATGTTATCATCTATTTTCCATTTCTTGGGGTGTAGACTTTGCCAAAAATCACAATGAGATGGTACCAACCACCCCAGATGGCTCATCTACTGCTTAAGAGAGCACCTTCTTCTTCATGAACACCTATTAAGATCATTGAGAGAGGTCCGGTTGAGGTTGCCACCAGCTTGCTCGTTGATGGCCCAAAACCAAGCCTTCTCTAGGGTTGCCCCAAAGCTCTGGAACACACTCTCAAATGAAATCAGAATCTCCCAATCTCTGGTGGTTCTTAAACAGCTTTGGAAAACAGACCTGTTTTATCGGGCTTTTAGTTTATGATGTTTTGAAGTTTTATTGAAGGCAATTTTAATCTGTTTATATGATTTTTAGGTTTTGGTTGATTGGAATGTAAACCACCCTGAGATTTTATATAGGGCGGTATATAAATGTGAGGCAGAAATAAATAAATAAATGCCTTGGTTTTAAATAAAGGGCTTGGACAGTATGACTGTGGCCCCATGTTAGCTGGCAATGCTTAGCCTACTTTCATTCATTAATGTCAGAAGTCATCCCAGAGCCGTTTTGTGAGAGATAAATATGGAGCTACCCAAATCTCTGATGTCTTCACAAGCAGAAGCTTTGAAAAACAATAACAAAATTGTTATTTTGTCCCCACGCAAGGATGAGCCTTCTTTGTTGCTGCTCTGAGACGCTGGAATGCACTCCCTTTGAAATAAGAGCCTCCCCATCTCTGTCAACTTTTAAACAGAACCTAAAGACTTATCTTTTCACCCAAGCTTTTTAATTTAACTGTGTTTTAAATTGTTTTAAGGTTTTTATTTCTGTTTTGTTAAGGTTTTTATTTCTGTTTTAACTTGTAAACCACCCAGAGACATAAGTTTGGGGCGGTATACAAGATAGATAGATAGATAGATAGATAGATAGATAGATAGATAGATAGATAGGCTACTCTCACAATCGCCCAAAAGTGGGCTAAGGGAGCCTAGCCCACTTTGGGACAATAGTGTGCTACAGCGGAAGCCATGCGGTTCCTGGCAGCAGACCTCGCTAAGTACCCCTCCCCTTAGACCTCCTGGGCACGGAGGTCTCTCCAGGATGCCCCGCGCGCTAGCACGGGGCATCCTGGAACTTCCAGGGGCCGCGCGGCCCCTGATCGCTGCAGTCCCCGATGGCTCCGTGATGGAACCGGGAGTGGTGTGGGTAGCCAATCTGGCCACCCAGGGCTGCTTTTTGATCGTTTGTGGGGAGAGTGGGCTAAGCCCGCTCTCCCCACAGACCCAGAAGAAGCTCTTCTCACTGATTGTGAGAAGAGCTTCAGATTCTGCTACTGAAGAATCAAAATTAATGAAAACTTCAGGAGTAGAGAAATATGGATAAATCTAATTAAGATCAGTTATAGTTCTAAATAACTCTGACATTTGTGTTGGTGGTTAATATTAAAATAACAGAAAAGCCAGAGGAGCTGAAATGTCACATCAGCAACAAATAACTCTGGGGACACCCATTTTAAGCCACAAGGAACTGAGCAGTTTGATGGGGTGGAAGGATAACCAGACCTGCCAACTCTTACCATTTTATGACAAGCCTTTTGGTTTATTATTTAGGATTTTCCTAAGTGTCTCAGCACTGCTCATAAGGAATTCCAACTTTTATTTGTCTTTTTTTAAGCTTGCTGCAAGTGAAAAGGAAGAAAAGGTTGAGAAGCCAAGTGTCAGCATCCCAGAGACATTTTAAAAGGATTCTTTAATAATAATAATGCAGCTATTTTTTCCAGCCAGTCTCATACATTTTTATGACACAGATAAAGCAAACACTGCAGAAAGCGACTCATATGACAAATTATTTGTCAAAATGCTCATTATGGCCTAGTTTGCTTTGGATATCTTGTATCATGAAAAATGCTTTGGACCAGTGCAACAGTGCTGTTTATATTTGCACTGGGCCTCATGCAACTGCAGCATAAGCTGCCAAAACACCTGAGCTGGTGTGAGAATTAGGGATGTGCATGGACCGCGGAGGCACGGTCCATTGCCGGGGGTGTGTGGCTTTTTAAGGGCGGGAGGTTGTACTTACCCCTCCCGCCGCTTTTCCCTCTCTGGCACTCCATTTTTTAGGGCAAATTTTGGGGTGGCAGCGTTCCTCCCTGCTGCCTCTGCCCTCTTGTTGACTGGTAAAAACAGAAGTAACTACTGTGCATGCGCCCGCTGCTGATGCATGCAACGTGTGACGTGTGCGGCGCGCGTGTGTCAGTGGCAGGAGCATGCACGGAAGTTACTTCTGCTTTTACCAGTCAGAGGCGGGGGCAGAGGCGGCAGGGAGGAACGCTGCCGCCCCAAAATTTGCTCTAAAAATGGAGCGCTGGAGGGGGGAAAGCGGCAGGAGGGGTAAGTATAACCCCCCCGCCCTTAAAGAGCCACCCCGCCCCCGGTGTCAAACCGCCGGACCAGGCCACTTGCGAACCGGTTCGCAGACCTCTAACATGGCCTGCGGACCGGTTCGTGCACATCCCTAGTGAGAATTGCACGGTTCTCTGGGTTTTTAGTCGAAGCTATAATTTATTATTATTTCTTGTTTACACAGTCAAACAGGTGTTATTGACTGGTTTGTTTTATCCAGACATCGAGTCCTTCCCAAGGACCTGGGATGCCAGAATTTTATTATCAATGTTGTTGCTGTTATTATAGATATTGTCGCAGACTATAGGCTGTTCCCAGTAAAGTTGCTTCTTGTAATTGGCTGATGGTGATTTCTGTGGCCCCTATGGTGTTGAGGTGCTCTTCAAGTTGTTTTGTTTCATATAGGTCAGGTGCTTGCCATATTGGACAGGTTCAAATATCATGTGGAACCATGGTTAAATGTTGGTTCTGGGCAATGTCCCTGAGTCTCAGAAGTGTGTGCACTACCCTTCCCTGCCTGTGCAAGCCTCAGGAGAAATTCTGCTTCCAATTGCAGTTTAAAACAAACCAAGTTCAGTTGTGATATACTGACCAAAACTGACCAATCTTGGTTTATTTTAACTTCCTTAAAACAAACCAAGATCTGAACCCAAGGTTTGAAGTGTCTCAGTGGAAGATCTCAGTTTCTTTCAAAGAGGTTGGTTATAATAAAGCAAGATCTGTCAGTTCAGACATCATTGCCTTCCTTCAAGGATGACTCCAAGGGGCAGCAAGGGGGAGTAGGTGGTCTCCCCCCAAAATATTTCCTGCTCCCCCTTTCATTCCCCCTCCACCAGACTTTATAGCAAACTGCCAGCCAATACAGTCATAGTATACCATTTTCTGGTTCACTCACTCTTCTACCCCAGAACAAACAGCAGAAGTCAGTGCAGCCAGGTAGGTGGGAAACTTCTCCAGCCTCTCAGGAGCCAAGCCAACCCCTTAGCTTCCTTCCTGGCCAGGAACTGGGCTGGGTGAGAATGTGCAGGGGATGGGTGCAGGGTAATCCCTCGTGCAGATTTCAGCTGTCCTGCGGAGAGGAGAGCTGGTCTTGAGGTAGCAAGCATGACTTGTCCCCTTAGCTAAGCAGGGTCTGCCCTGGTTGCATAGGAATGGGAGACTTGATGTATGACCACTGTAAGATATTCCCTTTAGGGGATGGCACCCGTCTGGGAAGAGCAGAAAATTTCAAGTTCCCTCCCTGGCATCTCCAAGATAGGGCTGAGAGAGATTCCTGCCTGAAACCTTGGAGAAGCCGCTGCCGGTCTGTGAAGACAATACTGAGCTAGATGGACCTATGATCTGGCAGCTTCCGATGTTCCTCCCTTCAGTTGCAGCCCCTGATACCCCTGAGGTTGTTGATTTTTACCCACAATAGGTAAAACAGCAGAGCACTAAGGAATGAGCACACACTCCAGTTACAGAGTAGGTAGCAGAGGATGGTTCAGATATTGCAGCTATTTAGAGAAAACACATGGAGATCCTTGTATGACTAAACACTAAATATTTATTGGTTAAATACACTTAGATAGGAAAGACCTATCTCTAATCTACTTCTCCATCCTCTCAGGAGCCAAACCAACCCCTTAGCTTCCTTCCTGGCCAGGAACTGGGCTGGGTGAGAATGTGTGGGGGATGGGTGCAGGATAATCCCTCGTGCAGATTTCAGCTGTCCTGTGGAGAGGAGAGCTGGTCTTGGGGTAGCAAGCATGATTTGTCCCCTTAGCTAAGCAGGGTCTGCCCTGGTTGCATATGAATGGGAGACTAGAAGTGTTAGCACTGTAAGGAATTCCCCTCAGGGGATGGAAGCGCTCTGGGAAGAGCAGAAGATTTCAAGTTCCCTCCCTGGCTTCTCCAAGATAGGGCTGAGAGAGATTCCTGCCTGCAACCTTGAAGGAGCAGCTGCTGGTCTCTGAAGACAATACTGAGCTAGATAGACCAATGGTCTGACTCAGTGTATGGCAGCTTCCTGTGTTCCTGTGCTACTGATGTTTCTCCCCACCTCAGTTTTCCCTGCGACATGGTCTTGGACAGGAAGAGAAAACTAGCCTGGAAAGCAAACTGGAAAGCAAACCTAATCCAAAATGTCACTAAGGTTGTTCACATGACCTTGGTTTACCTGGCCAGGGGAGGGCTGGGGGAAAGACAGGAGCCGTCCTGCCTTCCCCACACAAGCCATTTCACTCTCGGGCTTAGCAGCGCTGCACACTCTCACAACCAGCATGCAGTAGCTCTGAGAGCAGTGCAGGAATGGGAGGAAAGTAGGCTGTGGCCTCCTATATCCCACAATGCATTGAAGGATTCCCCCTCAGCCAGGTGCTCTTGCCACCTGGTTCTGTGTGTTCTTGGGCTGCCTGCAGTCTTGTTAGGGCTGAAAGGCAGGATACAAATGCATGGAAAAGCTATTCAGTCAAAGAAAATACATGTTCTTTCCGTAGCCTTGTAGCAAATGTTTTACATTTTAGCATGTTATTTAATTTGATTCCTGCAGTTAATATATTCAGCAACACTGTTCTAAATAAGCCAGCAAGTACTGAGAGAGCTTAGCTCCTGGGTAATGAGAATGAGATTAAGTATTGTCCTTATAGCCTAGTAAATGAATTAAGGTGCGGAACCTGAACTGATTCAGCACTTAATACTGTACAGCTTTCGGAATGTGAACAAATATTCTCTGTTGATTGTGGTGGCTTTGCTGACACCAGAACCTTGAACCTGACTGATAAAGTCATAAGTGAATTTGGAATGACACCTTATCTGCTACAAGGGGGTCTGAATACCAGAGATTTCTTACATTTGGCCTTTCCTCCCATTCATCTTGGCCTTTCAATGAATTGCAATGTGTTATCAGAGGCCCGAAAATGGGAAACAGCCAGATATGGACTAAATGTTCCCAGTGTTACATATCATCTTGGCAGCATAAAGTGGAGCTTGGGACTCAGAAAGCATGGTTTCAAGGTCCTTAGTTACTAGGCTCATGCCAAATCCACCATATTATTTTCCTCAGCAAACTTTAAAGTATCTTCCTTTTTAATAATGGTATTATAAAATGTGTATATGGCAACTTTAATATGCCAATTGCTTTGCAATCCCCTTTGCAATAACTCTGTGGGATCCATCATTCTTTTCATTTTACACAGGGGAACTAAAGCTGAGATGAAAATATTTGTACAAGGCCAGATAAAGACTGATTGTCTGAACTGGGACAGACTCACGTCTCCTAGCTTGCTGTTAACTGGACCTTGCTGGCTGTATTTCAGTGCTGGCAGTAGCCCACTGAATACATTTACTTTGATGTAATGGCACCTGTCATGATTTCTTCAGTGCATGGCAGCTGCAGAAAAGTCCAGCTCTTGCCAAGTTCTGACTGCTTCACCCCACGGGAAAGCCACCGTGGGCACCCGCCAGCAAGCATGGGAGGCCAAAGTTTTTCATTTAGCTTTGCCTTCGTTATCCATCAGCAGGATGTGTTCATTTCCAAAAGGTGTCCCCTTTTGTTTTCCTATCCTTTCCCTATCCTTTTACCCAGAGGCCCTGGAAGCATACAAAGATGACATGATTCCCTTTGTCCTCAAGGCTGAGTGCAATTGTTATACTTTTTAATTACATTTCTGTACCATCAAATAAAACTCTCTCTAGGCTGTTTACAACTAATTTTTCTGCTGCAGACTTTATAAATCAGCGGAACATAGGGAGCTGCCTTGTACCAACTCAGACCATTGCTCTATACTCTTCCACTGATCTATGGCCCCATCCCCTAAAGGGAATCTCTTACAGAAGTCACATGTGGTAACCCATACACATGCCAACCAAGGTAGATCCTACTTAGCAAAAGGGACTGAATGGGGAAAAACATGAATGTGTTTGCTACCCCAAGACCAGCTCCCCTCCCTATTTTTCCCAGCCAAGATGCTGCAGCACATTAGTGTGCCACAAGACACTGGCCAGTGTGCCACACTGATTTGCTCTGTTTCAACTCCCTACTTTTGAAGCTGACTTGCTCAAAAGGAGAGCTGGTCTTATGATAGCAAACATGAATTGCCCCCTTTGCTAAGCAGAGTCTTTCCTGGTTTGCATTTGAATGGGAGACTGCATGTGTGAGCACTGTAAGATATTCCCCTGAGGGGATGGGGCTGCTCTGGGAAGAGCACCTGCATGCTAGGCGAGTTTGCTGGCCAATCAAGCACAGTACACTGTATACTTTTCAGAGGTCCGATATTGTTCTATTCTACAATCCTTGTCTTATTGGTTCCATGTAATATTCTAATTTTCTGGGATTGTGGATTTGGGGTTTTCATGAGCTGTACGCCATGATCATCACAATTATAACAAATTAATGTATGCAGAAGGTTCCAACTTCCCTCCCTGGCATATCCAAGACTGGGCTGAGAGAAACTCCTGCCTGCAACCTTAGGGAAGCCACTGCCAGTCTGTGTAGACAATACTGAGCTAGATGGACAAATGGTTGACTCGGTATAAGGCAGCTTCCTATGTTCCTCCCTTAAGCACAGAGAAGGGCATCCTTCCCAGTGCATTATGGGGGAAGTCAGCTTCAGAAGAGACAAGAGATCCCTAGGAATAAGAATAAAAAATTTATAAGAGGAAGGAAGTGAAAATAGATTAATAATTGCACAGTGATGTCTGTGTTTATTTTATTGTTTATTAAAATTTTCTTATATACCGCCTCCTCCAAAGACTGTAGGTGGCGAACAACAATACCAATTAATTAAAATGATTGTTGTTGTTGTTGTTATAGGGCAAACACCTGGTGATATTTATTTATTAAAATTTTCTTAGTGTGCCCCCTCCTTTAAACATAAGTGTGCCTAAAGGTGAAAAGGGTGGGGAAACACTGGCTAACATTCAGAGGAAGGATGCCCCAATGCAGCAAGAAAGCAGCCTCACATCACTTCCTAACTAGCGACTCTGGTACAACAAGGGAGTGGCAATTCTGTACCCTCTCCCCTTCCCCAGGAAGCTCTCTGTGCCACCCGAAAATATATCCCTGAATGTTGTGCAGCCCCTTCCTGGGGAAGGTGAGGGAGTCAAAAGCTTCTGATTTCCTGCTGCAGTGCAGTTAGTTGGGAAATTTTCTTAGGCTGCTGGCTGCTCTCTGGCTGCACTAGTGCATCTGTACCCTATATGTCAACCACTGTTGTAAACGATTCAAACAGGAACCTGGAGTGTGCAACAAAATTTTACTTGAACTGTGCAGCTCTTACAATTATACCTCAATGATTGCTGCCTTATGTTTCTGTTTCTTTTGTGTTTCCCTGAACAGCTTCCCTATTCCCGAACTACAACCACTTCTGGACCACTTTGATTACTATCATCAGTCACGATCATTATATCAACTGAGAAGTGATACGGTAAAGGAGAAGAGAAAGAACCGAGCAAATTACTCCCTGGTCCAGACAGCCAGCCAACCAGCCAGCTGTGGCCAGTCCAGGGTGGCCAATATTTCACCTGGAATCCAACATTTATAGATTTGAGCAGAAACAATAACCTGGCACCTAGGAGTGAGTTGTTACTTGTAGGCCACCTTGGAATCTAGCAACTTTCAAGAAGGATTAGGACTAAGATGTCCGTCTATTAAAAATGGCAGCTTTTCACAGCTGAAAACTTAGTAGCTCTTATAATCCAGCAACGAATGGAAAAATAATGGCCACTGGAGGTTCATTAAAATTGAATGAGGTAAAAGTGAACGCACAGGAGGGCATTAATAATGTTAATTAAGTCAACAGAGTATTACTGGAGCTATGTGGCGTTCTTATTAATCTGTATGAACAACGAGCATTCTGAGTCATGGACAACCACAGCAATAAGATGAACTGTGACAGATGATAGCTGTTACCTTGTTACCTCCAGTACAGTTTCTCTGAATGCCACCTGGCTTGGCGGTGTTCAGCTGATGTCTGTTTTCATATTCTGACAGTAAACAGAGTCTGGGGTGGGGGACAAAGGATGAAAAGGCTAGCATTAAATTTCTAAGTAAGATCAAGTTTCATTTTTCATCGAGAAAATGAAGCGATGATTGAAAGGTGCTTGAGGCTTTGTGAGTTCTGCAGCAACAATGAGAAGCCACAATTCATTCTCCTTCCCTGCACAGTTTATGACTTTGCAAACTTCAGGGTGTTGTTGCTTTGCCAGATCTCTCTTGTGTCCGTGATTGTCATGGCTTTATAGAATATAATAGGCTGGTTCTCACTACCATACACTGGGTAGGGTAAATGTCATTAAGTGTGTGGGGGCCTGCATACATTAAGTGTGTGGGGGCCTCGCTCTGGCTCTGGGTAGGATGACGTTTCCTCCTACCTCATTAAGCAGCTGGGTGCAGGTGCCGAGTAGGACAGCATCATCCCACCTAGCTCCTATTTTACAAACAATCACTTCTCCCTTTTCCTACCTAGGTTTTTACTTATACACAATCAGAAAATGGGCTTGGAAGCAGCACATGCGCTTCTCTCTTGGATTGGGAGAGAATTGGCAATGCACTGCATGGCATGTAAGTTGCTGTCGAGTCGGTGTTGACTCCTGGCGCCCACAGAGCCCTGTAGTTGTATTTGGTAGAATACAGGAGTGGTTTACCATTGCCATCTCCCACGCAGTATGAGATTATGCCTTTCAGCATCTTCCTATATTGCTGCTGCCTGATATAGGTGTTTCCCATAGTCTGGGAAACATATCAGCAGGATTTGAACTTCCTGGCGCCCACAGAGCCCTGTGGTTTTCTTTGGTAGAATACAGGAAGGGTTTATCATTGCCATCTCCCGTGCAGTAAGAGATGATGCCTTTCAGCATCTTCTATATGGCTGCTGCCTGATATAGGTGTTTCCCATAGTCTGGGAAATATGCCAGCGGGACTTTGAACTGGCAACCTCTTGCTCCCTAGGCAAGTTATTGCCCCCGCTGTGCCATTTGCTGGCTGCAAGTCACCAATAATATCCTGGACCCTATTATAACTCTGCTGCTGCCCATGGATCAGAATATCACATTGTCACCTCTCCTGCTCCATTCCCTGATCCATAACAAAATCTTTAAGTTAGTTTTCTGGTACTTCTGCTTCATGTGTTGCTAAACCTAGATTCTTAGCTCCACCCCTTTTATTACTAGGTGTTTATTGAGGATGTTTACTGTAGCAAAAACAAACATTAAGAACATAAATGCTTATTCCAAAAACTGTCACAGCACATCCAACACTGGCTGTCTTTGTGTCCCAGGCTTAGCTACAGAAATCCGATTTTGTAATTACTCTCATTTACACCAACTATTTGGAAGCCTAAGGAGGGTTTTCCATGTTGGTCTAAGTGAGTGATGTCTAGAAACAGGTGTGCAAAACAGAAAGGATTTGAGCATGAGTGCATTTTTTTTCTTGGAAAAAAGGTAACAAATCTGTTTTGCACATGTCACGGAATTTAATGGATTCATTGTGATACTTTAAAAAATAAAATCTGGCAGTTCAAAATATTACTCAATATTCTCCATACACCTGCAAGATGGTTTCTTTAAGAAATAAAAAGAATCATAACTAAATATCATTTTTAATTTTCCCCTGCTCTTCGTCATTTTTAAAAGCTGCTGTCAGATACCTGCAGGTGCATGGAGAATATTGGGCAATATTTTGAGATGACCATGGGCAGAAAGGGATTCAAATATATTCTATGTTTGAATTCTGAGAACCACAGTTCTGCTAACAGAGAGGGGCTTTCTCACTGTAGCCTTTCCACCCACCTGAAAAGCCACTCCTGAGGGTTGAGGACCCTTTGGAATGGCATGGGACTGTTGGAGATGAACTTCCAGTACATTGACCTTTTGCACCAACTGTCCTAATGACCACTAGGGGCATTGGGAGTAGAGACAGTGAGTCAGGGTCTCCCTATCTGTCCCTACTCTATGACCCCTGAACTGACTCTGCAGCACTTCCTGTGCTGAGTCACAATCCTTCCTTTCCTCCTAGAGAGCAGATGGAAACATCTCTCTCTCTCCTTACCTATCCACTATGTAGTCCTTTAGATTAGAGATAGGTCTTTCCTATCTAAGTGTATTTAACCAATAAATATTTAGTGTTTAGTCATACAAGGATCTCCATGTGTTTTCTCTAAATAGCTGCAATATCCGAACCATCCTCTGCTACCTACTCTGTAACTGGAGTGTGTGCTCATTCCTTAGTGCTCTGTTGTTTTACCTGTTGTGGGTAAAAATCAACAACCTCTAACAGGGACATGGTATCAGGGGCTGCAAATGAAGGGAGGAACATCGGAAGCTGCCAGACCATAGGTCCATCTAGCTCAGTATTGTCTACACAGACTGGCAGCGGCTTCTCCAAGGTTTCAGGCAGGAATCTCTCTCAGCCCTATCTTGGAGATGCCAGGGAGGGAACTTGAAATTTTCTGCTCTTCCCAGACCAGTGCCATCCCCTAAAGGGAATTTCTTACAGTGCTCATACATGAAGTCTCCCATTCATATGCAACCAGGGCAGACCCTGCTCAGCTAAGGGGACAAGTCATGCTTGCTACCACAAGCTCTCCTCTGTGTATTAAATTCATGGAAATCTGGGACCCCCTTTGCACGAGCGGCAGTGCCTTTCTGTTTACACTAGGCAAGCACCACTGGATCTAGGCCATCATAAAAAGCCCCACTGCAGTGAATGACAGCTGCACAGCAACTGTGTTTGCCGGAATTATGTTGATTGCCTTCTAAAGTCCATTTATTTAACTTATTGTGTTATTCTTTAAATAGCCCTTTTTTTAAAAGTGTGTGTATTTCATACTTTTAAAGAAAAACACCTACCAGGAGCTAAGATATCTATCTGTCTATCTATCTATCTATCTATCTATCTATCTATCTATCTATCTATCTATCTATCTATCTATCTCCCCGCTCGTAATTACACTTACAGACTAAAGCCCTGGATATTATCACCAAACAAGCAGTCATAATAAAACAATGAAAGCAGCTTAGGAAGGAAAAGGAAGCACAGAACTACTGCTCAATCACTAGTACAATTTTAAAGATGCTACATTTGAAGGGATGCAAGTTAAAGTAAAATTTAAAGGATTTGACTCTCTGATTCCAGCATCTGCCTACAGAAATTATACAGCTAAAATCTGCAGAGCATTTGGAGGAATTTTCCCACTAACGTGGATTTAAGCAGTTGAATTATCCTGGTCAGCCTGGCAAGGCTATGCCTTTTAACAGTGCCCAGACTTCATACTGGGAGCCAGCAAAGTTTGCAAATACATTTCCTTGTTTGATACCGCCATACACAATGCATGTATCATTATACTTTTCCTCTGGCCAGACCCTCTTTGAAAACAAGCTATGTATTCTCTCTAGTCTACCTGTGCTTTCTTGGTTTCTCAAATTAAACCCTAATATGCTATTGCCAAGTGAAGGTGTAGCTTGTACTAAGCTCCAACTTGCCCAGCTATAATTGGTCCAGGGCCCTGAAGGCATTTAGATCTAACCGGATTCCAAAGGTAAAAGGTCTTAGGTTTAAAAATGAAAGTGTGGGTGGGAGGGTACAAATGGTGAAATAAATGCTTCTCTTTTTTGGAATCTGTTTGCTAAGGTTGTTCCAGGTTGGGGAATATCCTAAAATCTAGAGTTAGGGAGTGGTGGTGCATTTTGTGAAGATTTTTGCCAATCCCAGTTGGAAGAGGAGGGAAATATTCATAGAATGGCTTCCTCCCTAACAGCCATTCAGACAATGATTTTTGCCCTCACTCCAAATTGGCTTCGTGACAATCATATGGCCAACTCAGATTGCCTATGTGGCAATGTCACAGAGTAAATTCAGAGTGAGAGAAAGAAGCATTGCTGTCATGCTGAACTCACTTTGTGGGTATTGTTCCACAGTAAAACCTGGTTAGCCACATGGTGTCATGATGTCTTCATGTTGGATACATGGTCCTTGATTGGTTGAGAAGAAATAACTAACAAGAAAATGCTTTCTTTTTTCTTTTTTTAAAAGAATGTTAAAACACCAGCCAGTTGAGAAGCAACAAGATCAGTGAACATTTATGTGGGAGCTGTAAAAGCCCTAGTTTTCAAAGCAAGAATGTTCACTGGCAAAAATTTCGCACTAAAAACCATGAAGTCAATACTACTTTGGACTTCAGAAATGCCTTGAACAAAGGATTCTAGGACCATGTAAGCTTTTAAAGACTTGCTTGATAAGTCCAGCCAAGCCAAGCGGTGAAGAAAGGAACCTCCTGACACAATCCTTCATTTTGTTTTACTTCTTTAGTGATCTGCACTGTTTTTCAAGTGCCACTTTGGCAACTTTGGCAAAAAAAAAAAATTAATAATAATGTAAGATATATTTCCCACCATGAGGACCTCTGTGTAGTGCTGCACTTTTCCCAGTGCCAATGGCACTTTAGCGTAAATGGAGCCCTGTTGAGAACCTAGTACCACCTTGGAAGGCATGTATGAAACATTGCAAAGTATAGTCTTTTCAAGCACTTTCTCCACAAAAGTCTATGAGGAATCGGCTGGAAAGGACTACACTTTCCAGCATTCCATGCATGCTTTCCAAGATGGCACTGATTTTCAAGAGGCTCTTTTCCCTTTAAAGGAGCCCCGCTGCTGCTGAGCAAGGACACAACTGCACAGTGGGAACAGTTGCTTCTGTACAGTGCTAGGTGGGCTGTGAGGAGTGTTCAGCTTCAGCCAAAGCTTTGCATAGGTTCAATAAACAATTAGGAAGCCACACTTAGGGTTGATGGGAGCCACCACTAGCTCCTAGGTCAGAGGTTCCCAACCTGTGGTCCTCCAGATGTTGATGAACAACAACTCCCATCATTCCTAGCTATAGCTAGGGATGGTGGGAGTTGTCGTTCAGCAACATCTGGAGAACCACTGGTTGAGAATCCCTATCCTAGGCCTTGCAATGAAGAACACTAGACAGTTTCTCCAGTTCTTCTTTCTAATAAAATGTTTCATTTAAAGAGACTTTGTCAAAAAGATATCAAGCTGGAACTCCGATTTTACCCATGAGACTGACAAGGCAGTTTGGTTATAGGCTTTTGAAGGCCATGTGTCACCAAATTAGCAAGGCCTTAAAACAGCTCTTCCTTGCAGCTTGTGTGTCTTGTGGAGTGTTGGGGCCCTGCACAAGATTATGCCTGTTGAATCATAGTGCTTGTAACAGCTTACATTACTGGGCAGGCTTGGCTTGGCATAAATGACTTATTCCAGGGCAATTGTGTCTGAAAGTTTAAAGGCAATAAAAAGAACAATAAAACATGTTACAGCCTCTTACGTCCCTTTTAAAACAAAGAAAACAATTACCCACATTAAAATTCAATTTCATCTTCCTTTTTATTATGGAATTACAACTTCTTTCATGTATTTGTCACTTCACTGTATAAATTCAATTCTATATGTATCCTGGATGGGAACACTGAGTCGAAGGGTTTGTCCGTGTGTCCAGAACTGACCTGGATTAACATTTCTTGGGAAATTAGTTTGTAATCTGCTCTTTCATATCCACTAAATAATCATTGGGCAAGATATGCTGATTGGTCCAAGAGGCATCTTTTAAATAAAAGTGATGACTCTTTAATATCTGACAGGGAGAGCAAACGTCCCCATTCAGCTACAGCTTGTCTCCACTCCAGCGGGTCTTGCTGGCATAGCTATGCATCATCTTCTGACTTGCCCTGTGTCTGGAATTGTTGAGCAGAGTTCTACTCTGTCAACAGGGAGCCTCTGACAGTCAGAACAGCCAGATGGCTCTCTGCTGTCATGGCAGAACCCCACTGAAGGTCTGACAGCAATGTTGGAAACCCCATCCCCCCACCCCCACACACCTTCTCCACCTCCTCCTCTTCCTTTCCCTGTGATTAGGTAGGGGCAGAGAATAGGCTGCATTGCTTCATCTTTGCTCTGGAGGGAGTGTAGACATGCAGGGATCCCCCCCTCCCCCCCAGAATTTCTAGATCCTGTACGGTATTTCCCCCCCTAACACTGCACTCATGGGGCAACCTTGGCGCGGGGGGGGTGGGTGACCTTTAAATTTCCCAGAAGCACTTGTGCCCCTTTTGGTGATTGTGGTTAATCCATTCCTTGCTCCAGACCAGCTTTTGAATGGGGCTTTAGTGACTTGTATTCCAATCCTGGAGTAGAGGTGGGGCTAACAAACAGCCAGCAGCAAGAGCACTGAAGGCAGTCTACACTTGCCTCTCTGAACAGAATACCTATTTCATTAAACTATTAATATTCCTGATTCCACTCCACTGCCTGGTCCTTGCATACCACAACTCTTTTCCTTGGATTCTACACCCCTCACAGGACCTAGAAGGAAAAATAAAGAAAAGGACCCCCCACCACCACCACCAAAGCTGTTTTAAATCCTAACCCATGGAAGGCAGCTCCTCCAGAGTGAACATGAAGCAAGACAGCTCGGCCTCTGTTCTTACCCAGTTATAGGGAAAAGAGGGGGAGGAAAAAGCAGCAAGGAGGGAATCACCAACTTAGCTGTTGGATCTCCTCCCTGAATTGACCTGACCTGACAGTTGGGATGGGCTGACCTGACCTGACCTAACCTGCCAGTGTCAGGTCAAGTTGGGTCAGGCAAGCTTGGAATCCAATATTTTTGGTGGTGCACAAGCTGAGTTGCTGATATCTACCTTATGCTTCTTTTTTAAATTGTGAGCCACTTTAACTTTAAGGGAACCAATTTTTTTTATTCTTTTATTTATTTTGCTGTGTAAATTGCTTCGATATCTTTTTGCAATAACAACAACAACAACAATAACAACAACCTGCTGTACTAACCCCTCAAATGGTCTCTGCACATGTATGGAGACCAACTGAGCAGTAGGAGTGGGGCAGCCTGCCTGTAGGATGCCGGGTCAGGCACCTCCATCCCATAGAGCAGGGATTCTCAATGTTGGATCCCCAGACATTATTGGACTTCAATGCCCATAATCTCCAGCCAAAGGCCACTGGGGCTAGGGATTATGGGAGTTGAAGTCCAATAACATCTGGGGACCCAATGTTGAGGATCCCTGCCAGAGAGCATTTGGGGTATGGGCGGCAGGTATGTTTGCCGCTGTTTAAAGTGGTATTTTCCTGCCCTCACTCTGCCCCGCCCCCACCGGAGCAGCGCTCACTGGCCACTACTGCCTAGTTGACAATCTCAGGTCATTCATAGCTCACCGTAGTTTTCTGGCGAGTTGTGAAATCCATCTACTCAAGATTAAGAACTCCATTATTATTAAATTATTTTTATATGTCCCTCTCATGCCTTGACAAATTTTCTTTGGATCTAGGAGCCAGTCCAAAAGATTAGGACAATGGATACTTGACAAAATTACCAGACTTAGTGATAGACATTCTGGAAGAGGAGGGTAAATGGGCTTCTCTTTATCCTCTTTACAGGTAATATACGGAGAAGAGAAACTGGGCTGCCTAGGACAAAGAAAATGTTTCTTAAATATCTCTTAATATCCTAGTCTAGGCACCATGGTTAAACGTCTACTACTACTACTACTACTACTACTACTACTACTACTACTATCATGTAGGTGCCACGTGTAGGTGTAGGTGCCATGGCTTCTTGGCACCTGGGATTTGCTGAGTACTGAACTGATGTATCCCACCCTTCTATCATGGAAGTCAGGTTGGCATGCATGGAGTCACCATGTTATTTTATCACAATTACCTAGTCCTAGTGTGTGAGAAAGTGACTGGCCCAAGGTCACCCGGTGAGTTTCATGGCTGAGCAAGGATCTGAACTTGGGTCGCCCCACATCGGATGCTGCAGTCTAACCCCTACATCACACAATTGATCACTGTTCATGAAATGGGACACAGTTGAGCCAAGAACTCCCAGTTTTCCAGAGAGTGGCTAACTCTCTGTCAGCCCATTTTTACCTTTGATGCATGCTTGAATGTGTAAACATCTTACAAGTTGAAGAGCATTAACAAGAGTTACGTTGCCTGCAGGCTGGCCACTCACCAAGTAGAGCTGTACAGGCTGGTTAATGATTAACTAGACCACACAGCTCTACCTGACATATGATCAGCCTGCTGGCAGTATGACTCTTGTTAATGTTGGGTTGGGTTGGGTTGGGAGAGAGCAGTGCTGCAAACAGACACAGAGATGTTGGGAACCAGAGGCAGCTGCACCTCATTTGACACCCCTTGACTTAATAGGACCAGCCTTTACTGTATCCCAGAGTAACTAATCATCTAAGGAGGCCCAATGTGAGCATGTTTATTGCTATCACCGCCTGTTTCTTTCACGTGTGATCAGCCTGTTATAGATGTATTTCAGCTATTTGGAGTTGATTTCATCATACTGATTAAATTACAGCAGTGATCCAACTTGCTTTCTTCCTGTCCCAGTATCCTTTGTTTTTCAGACGTCATTACTGCTGTGCTTCAGAAGACTCATGTTCCAGCAACTGGGGTTTCAGTGCTGCTGGTTTGATCCTCCAAATGATACTCAGTTGGGAACTATGGATCAAGGGCAAGTTGTGAGCTGGCAGCAGTAGAAGGAGAGCGGTGAGGTCATCATCCTGTTTGATTTTAATGAGTGACAAGCTGATGTAATCTTTCATCTTTTATCTTGATGCAAACCATAATAGCTCCGTTCACAGCAACATATTTTCACTTGAGTGCCTGGGGCTCCATTTAGATACAACTGGCTGATTTCCCATCATTCTAACCGTCGCTGTAATAGCGGAAAATGGAGGTGCTTTTTAAAATGTTCATGTGTTAACATATTTATGTCTTCTGTAGGCATCTTATTTCTAGAATGATTTTGGATGAAAAAGCACCACCTTGCTGAATGAAGCTCCCTTCCATCCTATCTTCAGATGAGCCTACATGTTGAGACAATACAGTTGTTTCTCTAGGAGAACTCTATAAAAAACAAGAAAAGAAAAGGGGGTTGTATATGCACATCTGCTCATCCATCTCTGAGCTTGGGTTTCAATGGCTCTCTTCCTACAGGTACTGCTTGCTTGCTTGCTTATTTGATTGATTGATTGATTGGTTGATTGATTTCTATACCGCCTTTCTAAAAATGGCTCAGGGTGGTTTACACAGAGAAATAACAAATGAATAAGATGGATCCCTGTCCCCAAAGGGCTCACAATCTAAAAAGAAACATAAGATAGACACTAGCAACAGTCACTGGAGGTCCTGTGCTGGGGGTGGATAGGGCCAGTTATTCAAAGTGCACACGTACATACACTACTACTACTACTACTACTACTACTACTACTACTATTTACTGTATGTACTGCTTTTCAACAAAAAAAGTTTGCAAAGCAGTTTACATAGAGACATGAATAAAACAACGATTAGTGGTGGCTGGTGTGGGTGCGGCGGGGGGCAGCAGGAGACACCTTTAAGTGTTAATTAGTAGGTGCTTACGTCTCCTCCTGCCGCATCTGAAAGGTGTTTGGAGCAGCAGTGCACCGCCCAGCACTGGCTGTGGTGGAGGATCGGCTCCACCACTCAGCTAGTAGAGGCCATTTGCATGGGCAGCAAATGGCCTCCATGCATTTGTGGAGGCCAGCTGAGTGGCAGAGCTGATCCTCCGCCATAGTGAGAGGTGGGCGGCGTGCCCCTGCTCCAAACAGCTTTCAGGTGCAGCAGGAGGAGACGTAAGCACCTACTAATTTACACTTAAAGGTGCCTCCCACCGACCCCTTGGTGGCACTCACACTGGCCACCACGATGACAACACCACCAACAACAATAAATATGGTTCCCTGTCTGCAAAGGGCTCACAGTCTAAAAAGAAACACAATGTAGACACCAGCAACAACCACGGAAGGGATGTTCTGCTGGGGTTGAATAGGGCCAGTCGCTCTCCCTCCTGCAAAATACAGAGAATCACCGCTTTGAAAAGCCTTGTTGCACAGTTAGCAGGGGCACACATGCAGGGGTGGCCCTTTTATGAGGCGAGGTGAGGCAGTCACCTCAGGAAGCAAATTACTGGGGTGCCAGAAAGGCGGAATAATGTCCACCACTGCTGCCATCGTATCAGCTCTCTGGGATCCATCTAACCCCTGCAGGCTTTATAAGGAGGGCCTCACTTCACATGCCTTGCAAAGTTTGCAAGAATCATAAGAGGAGGAGAGAAGGCTGCTGGCAACCTTCTCTCTTCCACAATCCCATGTCACTTCCTAAGCTTTCAAGGACTGGCTGTGAAAGGGAGCTGGCTCCTACCAGAGTCATGGAGTAAGGCGGCATTGGGCACCTTGCCTCAGGCACCGTGACAACTTGGACCTCCCCTGCAGACATGGAGAAGAGCTTGAAACTGCACATACTGTACAAAGCAACAGGGGTGAAGGCATCACTGCTTTAAACTGAAGAATTAAATTATAGCATATTCCCATTCATGTCAGCCAAATGTCCAGTCATTTCAATGGGGCTTTTCTTTCGGTGCTTAGGGTTGCAGTCCTAGAGAAGTCAAGCAACCCCAAGAACCTGAAATAGATAGGAAAGGAAGTTTGTGACTGTAAGCTTTGGTATGCTTTGGAATGACCTCTTTCAAAGTCATTCACACAATGAAAAACTGTGTTCTACTTGGATTAGGGAATTGTCTGTGCTCCCAATTTTCGCTTATGTGGCAGTAAGATAGGAGGAAAACCTGGTTAGCTTTTTGTCCTACCTTGCTTCCACACAATCATGTCTATCCAGGTGTTCCTCTTACCTAGCTTCCACACAACCAAAAACTGGGGGCACATGCAGCTCCCAAACCTGGGTTGAACACAGTTCTTGATTGTGTGAATGACCTTGTCAGGTTTGACCTGGATTGCTCATGTCTATCCATTCATTCCTCTAACACCATCCTGAAAGTATCTCCACTCTAGCTGGAAATGACTACCAGCTAGATTCCCATATACTGACATATGTTAAATCCTATATCCATATACTATATGTTACTAAATTGATGTTGGGAAATGTATGCTAACCGTTTATTGTTAAGGACAGAACAATAGCCCTATACAGATGCTATGAAACAGCTGTATATGTGTACAGCTGCCAAAACCAGGTGCAGAAGTCCTCCCCAGTGCGTAAATCTCCGCACAGTTATGGCAGTTGTTTGAAGAAGCAACCATCATAAGCATTATGGCCAGTGCTTCCACAACTGGCAGCCTGGCACACAACAGGCTGCCAACCACAGAAATGTGTCTCCCATCACACTTATGGCAGTCACTTCTTCAGATGACCACTGTACCATAAGCAGTGCAGGAGGTGGTAGTGAGGGGGAATAACTGAAGTGCTGGGGTTGGGACTCCAGGCTGCACCTATTTTTGACAATTGTGAGTACAACATTGCCCCCACAGTGTCTGTTTAGGGCTATTGAAGGGAGGAAGTACATGTTGCCTTAGGTACATTATTGAAGCTGAACATGCTTGTATTTTATCTGGATCAGGACTATAGTATGGTGTGTGTGCGGAGGGGAGACTTACCCTGTCCCACTTTGGATCTCTCAATTGGTGTCAAAGAGGGGCTCCAATGGGGCATCTTGCTACTGGGGCATCTTGCTGCCTTGATGGCACCCCAATAATCTGCCATCTGAAGCAACTGCCTCATCTTGCCTCATGAAAGGACTGTCCCTGCTAGGGAGGGGTGATTTAGAGCAGGGAAATAGCACACAGAGAAAGAGTTGCTCCCCACCAGACTGCATCTCCACTCTCAATTCCTTCCTCCCAATGCACCTTTGCTTCTGTTTGTTTTTGAAGGATGTGGGCACCAGAGCACACTGCTAGTCCCTTAAGATCTTTGACTTTGCTAATGCCCGGAGGTATATTGTTGACCTAGTGCAAGGGCAGGCAACATATGGCGCCTCAGATGTTGTTGAACTACAACGCTCATCATCCCCACCTGTAATAAACTGTGGCTTGAGGTGAAGGGACATCTAGAAAGCCACAAGTTGCTTACGCCTGGCCTAGTGACTGGCCTAGAAACAGAATAGCATTGGTGTGCTTTTCATTCATTGTGTAGAAATGTAATGGGGTCATTAAAGAAAAGTATTCTGCAGGAGTTGGACTTTTATATCATGCACACTGCTAAGATAATATATCACTAGTCATAAGCAAAGGCATTTATCTTCAATATACTTCCTTCCTGAAGTTAATGCTAGCCATGGGTATGAGAAGCCTAATAGTGAGGCTGTCACTGAGCATGAATGATAGACTGGAATGTATGAAATGTGAAAAGTCTTTAATATCTCAAGTATTATATCTTTAATATGTGTTTATCTTCCACATGATGCATCCTTAGATGGGAAGATATATCCCAATATGAGTATACCACACAACTTTCCTTTTGGGGGAAATGTATAAATCAGGGGTGGCTTCAGAATTAGAGCAAAGGCCCACCTGGCCTTTGGAGCCATGGAGGGCAGGTATAATTCTATTTTGCTGGAGTTTTCCAAAAGAGGCTGGATGGTAGACCTGTGCAAGTTCAGGAAATTTGGATTCAAATTCAACCTGATCTGAATTTGACAATGTTGGATTTGGATTCTATAGGCTCTGGTGATATAGGATATCAGGGATTCAGGATTCGAATCTGAATTTCAGCTAATATTTGGATTTCCCCCCATAGTGGTCAATGGGGAAAATGAAAAAAGTCACCAAACATCACTGGTTGGTCCCAGAGCCTTGAACCTTGCCACACATGTGAGGAATGAGGTCAATGCTCACTGTAGTGAATATGAAGAGAACTTGTCAATCCTCTGATTTTTGGTGAATTTTTGAAATCTTTGTAAAATGGCTTAAAATTGTGAAATCTGGCTTGTTTCATGCCAGAACTTTACAAAAACATCTGAAAATGAAGACTCTTCTTGGACCACCATTTCAGCAGCATGTGGAGGAATCTGCCTTTTGCCTTCATGAAAAGGTATAACAGCATGACCCTTTTGCTCCCCCTTTTATATCTGCTGAATAGATGGGCATACAGTTATATAATCTGGCACACATGGGACTGGGTCTCACGATCCGTGAGACCCGGTTTGTTGCAGTGAGCGGGAAGAGTGGGCTAAGCCCGCTCTCCCTGCTCACGAGCGGGGAGAAAGCCCTGGGTGGCCAGATTGGCCACCCACATGATTGCTGGCTCCAAGCCGGAACCAGCAGGGGCTGGGGAGAGCAGGGGCCTATCGCCCCCCACAAGCTCCAGCATGCCCTGCGCGAGCACGCAAGGCATGCTGGCAAGACCCCCGGAGCCAGGAGGTGGCTTTTCGCCTCCCCTCTGGAGGTCTCCTCATGAGTAGGCATGGTGTGAAGCCGCACCGCGACTACTCACGATCTGGAAAACCAGATCGCTCCGCATGTGTAGAAGATTTGCGCTCGCTCCGCAAACCTGGTTTGGGGGCAGGGGTTCTTGAGAGGGTTACCCACTCTAGAACCACCGGGCTCGCAGCCGAGCCCGGTGGTTCTTACGATCTTCAAAAATCAGGCTAGGCTCTTCTAGCCCAATTTTTGCAGATCGTGGGAATAGCCCCATGGAATCCACATTGGCAGGACTCTATGTAAAGCTATGGGTTTCAAAAATTAATATAAAATCAAAGGAACGTCCTTGGTCTTCCACAAGGGGTTGGAATGATGTTCCTAGGGAGGGCTTCAGATCCAGAAAGTTTTGCAAACTTCTGGATTGAAACAAGCCAGATTTCAACATTTTTAGCCATTTAAATAGAAATATTTTGAATTCACCAAAAATCAGAGGATTGACCTATAGCTTTGGAGGGCAGAGGGAATACACATAGTCCTGCCAATGTGGACTTCATGTGTGCCAGATTTCATAACTGTATGGCCATCCAGTCCAGAAATATAAAAAAGGGGCAAGGGAGCATGCTGTAACCCCTTTTCATGAAGGCAAAGGGAATATTCCTCCACATGCTGGTGAAATGATGGTCCAAGGGGTATCTCCGTTTTCAGGTTTTTGTAAAGTTCTGGCATGAAACAAACCAGATTTCAGCATTTTAAGCCATTTAAAAACAAATATTGCAAAGGTTCACAAAAAAATTCATTGGATTGACCAGTTATCTTCAAATTCACTACAAGGGGCCCTGAGCCCTTTCCCCACATGTGTAGAAGATTTCAAGGCTCTAGGACTGACTGGTGATTTTTAGAGAGTTTTTTTAAAATTTCCCCATTCACCTCTATGGGGAAAAATCCTATTCCATTTTGCTAATTCCAAAAATCTGAAGTATTTCTGAAATTAATTTTGATGTTTTGGGATTGATTATGACTTTCCTGATCTAATTTTTTTAAAACCCCAGATTCAGATGTTACCGATCTTTACCAATTTTGAGTGATTTTTGGATAAAATCCAAATTTTTTAATCTGAATTTGCATAAGCCCACTGGATCTGTTAGGGATAGTGTAGCAACTTCTTGCACTGATCAGGGCTTTATACAAGAAGACTGCCAAGGTCCCTTGCAACTTAACATTCTATCAATGTGTTCTGTGATTCAGGGGTCCCTGGGCAAACTGCCCTCCATGGCTCCCCGCTACCCGGGTGATCCCTTGTTCCACCTTATTAAGAGCACCTGCACATTAAGGCTATATGCATAGAAAGGAATCCACAGTGGACCCTCGGCAACTGTCCAACAATGCCAACCCTGATGCCAGCCCTGATTTCATGTGTGTACAATTTCTTGAAGTGAAAAGGTGTGGTCCAAGTGTCTTTGATCCATAGACAAACAAGAGAAGATGACCATCATCTTCATGTTCTGCCTGTGAGTTTCCAGGTGCATCTTGATCTGATCCAGCAAGGCAATTTTTAATGTACTTATTTCAGGAAAGTAAACAACATCAGGAGTTAAATTGTACCTGATCCACATTAGTACGATTACTGGTGATAATAATTATCAATCAACCAACCTTTATTACGGTCAGAGATCAGTGTGAAATTATATTAATACATATTAATACTAAAAGTGAATACAAGTTAAAAATTACATGTTATACAATGATGATATGAAGATACATATCATGAAAGGCTAAAATTACGGATGATTGCAATTTAAAGAGAGACAAGTTAAAATAGACATGTAAATACATATTTGTACTAAAAGTGAATACAGGTTAGAAGTTATGATGATATGATAATACATATCGTGAAAAGGCTAAAATTAAGGATGAGATAAAAATGATTGCATATGTACATGTGAATACTAAAAAACTAAACTACTAAAAATAAAAGAGAAAAAATAATACTATTTCTATTATAAAATGCACAGAAAAGATAAAAAGGGGAGTATAAAATGGTAAAAATCCAGATTAGCATTATAAAAAGCAATAAAAAACAATGGGCAGGGAGGCATGGGCAAGTGCAAGGTCAATCCAGAGTCATCAAGAATCAGATTAAGGCTAAAGGGGCTCACAGCCTATCATCCTCTGACGGATGCAGATCACAACCGCACAGTACCTGGCAACATTATACGTAATGGCAGGCTTAGTGTCAGAGAGTAACAGATTAATAATTATCAGAGGCCTTTATTTTAGATATACGGCCAGTATATCCAAAGTAAACTCTAGTGAGAGTGGCTTTGGATGTTAATGGGATATCCAAATAGAGGAAACCTTGGTTGGACTTCCTGTATTGGCACATCTCACCAGTGCCCAAAGGAGACTGATAGTCAGGGGCCTTGGAAGTCTTCTATTCGAACACCCTGCTCAGTGCATGAAACTGCTACAGCATCCCTGATATATGGCCATACAGCCTCTTTTGAAAATCTCCCAGCAAAACAGAACCATAAGCACATAAGAACAGCTTTGTTTGATCATGCCCAGGGCCTGTCTAGTCCAGCAGTCTGTTTCCCACAGCAGCCCACTGGGAAGCCCACAGGCATGCCCTCTCTCCTGCTGTTGCTCCCCTGCAACTGGAATCCAGAAGCATCCCACTGTTGAGCCTTGAAGTAGGTTGTAGCCCACAAGACTATTAGCTAATGATAGACCTGTCCTCCATGAGTTTTTCTAAGCCTCTTTTAAAGCCATTCAAGCTGGCGGCCATCACCACATTCCATGGCAGAGAATTCCGGGGATTAATTATGTACTGCCATCAGTCTCCTTTGGGCATTGATAAGATATGTACAAATACAGGAAGTCCAACCCAGGTTTCTGGTATTTGGACATCTCATAAAATGCCCTGATGTTGCTAGTGTGGGTGTGAGTTGTTATTCAGTGGGGTTCTTCCTGGGATCTCTCTGTTCTATCTCTGACTGCAGGGTGGATGCCTTTTGTCTCTAATGTACACATATGAACACCAAGGCATCTTGTAGTCATTGTTGAAATTTCACACAGTGGAGAGGCTTGTTTTGAATTGTTGGCAAGACTGTAGGACAGACGCCTTCTTGGCTATCAAGGCACTGCAGTACAGGCTATTGCAAAGCCCATGAATACAATGGATAGGCATCTGCAGTATGAAAACAGAGGTGTAACAACTAAATGTATGTGCCTATTTTCATCTGCAAAATGTCAGAGTGTCTGTTTGACTCCAAAGGAAGAAGAATTCAGCCCTTGAGGTTTGAGTAAAGTGTTGCTTTATGTTCTCCTGCAATACTTGTAATTCAATTAGAAAAGCGCTTTGGGCTCCAGAGAACATTCAAAGGTGAGAAATGAGAGGAAAGTTGTATTGCACTAAAATTAAAATCTATGGCTGCATTCCCTAGGAAATGAAAACTGTGCAGCTGTGGCTTTAGAACAATTAGACACACCTAGAAGATCAAACCCAGATGCCAAGAATATGTTCCCAGGAAAGAAACAATAAACATTCTGACATCATGTTTGGTGATTTGTTTTTTAAAAACACAAAAGTCTATCCAGAGATATTTCGCTTTGATAAAAATCAGCATCTAAACCATATGTCTAAATGTTTTCAGTAGGTGGCTTCCCTGAGCAGCTGGCAAAACATGAGCCAGAGAGAGAGAGACTTGTGAAGTGAGAGAGAACCTTGGAAGAGACAAACTAGTTTATGAATTGACAACTGAAAAGGTAGAAAGATGAAACTGAAAATCAGTTGCAAAGGTAGAAGCAAATCATATTGCCTGACATGATGAGGAAAATTACTCAAAGTAGTCTCATTGAAATTGAAGGCAATGCCTAACTTCTTTAATTTCCATGGGACTGTTCTGAGTAATTTTCCTCATCATGTCAGTCACTGTTATATTACAGGAGCCAGAATAGGATAGTGTTGGACTGGGACTGCAGGGATCTTGGTTCAAATTCCTCCTCTGGCAGCCATGACGCCAGTCACGATCCCTCAACCTAACCTACCTTACAAGGTTATGGATAAAAGCAGGAGATGGAGGGGGGGGGGAAGAACTATACACATTGTTCCAAGCTCCTTGAAGGAAGGATGGGGAAACAATGGCTGATATCCAGGTTAATGAAATGCTAGTGCAGTAAATGCACAGCACATGCTTCAGGGGAGGGGCAATTTTATCTCTTTTCCCTGAAACCAACGGTAACTCCTGAAAATATGTCCCTGAGGGCTGTGCAGCCCCAGGGACATATTCTGAGGAGTCATTGTTGGCTTCTGAGGGAAACAGAGATTGACAAAAATCGCCCTGACCCTGGTGCACACCCACAGAGTCACTACACACATGCTTCATTAATCTGGATGTTAGCCAATGTAATAAGTAAAGGAAATCTCTATTGTTCTACAGATATAACTGTTGTCCCAAGGACTGGAGATCAAAGAAATAGGTTTCAACAACCCCAAAATGTTTTTAGCAGTAACAAGGCACGGTTTGTGTCAGCATTGGAAACTAAATCTTGATCCTAATTTCCCCATGTGGCAATTGTTCCATATGAATCATGCAAAAACTGTGATCTGAGTACCTGAGGTGTTTTCATCTCAGATCAAGAGCTGAATCTGCTGGCTCATGCCCATCACTAATCATAACCACACTGAGTGATTTACAAAGCAAAACAGAATGAGATTCCACCGTGGGGCTTCTGTGAACGTTTGTAAGGTGGGGTTGCACGTATGCAGCCCAAGATTTTGGAGAGGCATCCAGCGCTAACTGCAGCTGGCTAGCCCAAATCAGGAACTGGCAGCAGGGCAATCGTAGGTGAGAGGTGGGGAGTGTATGACTGAGGCTGAGCAAGTTCCCTGGAGCAGTTTGGTGAGGCACGTGGGTGGTTATCATGATGCAGAGCATTTTCCTGCTTTTACTTTTAATGAAGTGGCATCCTGGTCCTACTGACTGATTAGTGAAAAGGTCCCCTCTGGGAAGGAGACTACACAGCACTGGATTTTTGTGGCATTACTGACAGTTATATGATGGCGTACAAGTTGTCTGAGTTGTCTTGCAAACCATATGGGCATGCTTCCAGACAGAAGTACCTCTTTTAAAAATCAAAAACAGCCATGGGGTGGCGAACCTTGTCAGGAAGGTTCTCTCGTTCCCCATGCTCAATTTTCCTGCTGAAACTCACTACTGTTGTTGTTGTTGCTATGTGCCCCCATAGAAATTAAGGAATAATGGACTTTCTACACTATACTCATCAAACATTAGTGAGGGGAGGAAAAGGCAAAGCCTATGACTGATGAAGGGAGGGGTACAGTCTACTTGGAAGGGGCAAAAAAAGGGGGTATGGCTCAAGGTCTCTCTTCAACCTTTATTTGGTCTAGCTGTGAGGGAGGAGAGGGAGGATGAAATGTCTTTTTCATTCAACTGAAGAAAGCAAAGTAATATTATTAAAAATCTCATAATCCCTGCTAACTTGGCAAAGAGGCACCTTGTAATGTGGTGATTCTCTTTATTTAGCAGGGGAAGATTAACTGGCCCTATCCACCACCAGCACAGTACCTCCAGTGACTGTTGCTGGTGTGTATCTCGTGTTTCTTCTTAGACTGTGAGCCCTTTGGGAACAGGGATCCATCTTATGTATTTGTTATTTGTGTAAACCACCCTGAGCCATTTTTGGAAGGGCAGTATAGAAATCGAATAAATAAATTAAATAAATAAATAAATAAATAAATAAATAAATAAAATGAGGTCATTCACACAATCCAAAACTGCGTTCAACCTGGGTTTGAGAGCTATAAGTGCCCCCAATTTTCGGTTGTGTGGTAGGAGGAAAACCAGGGTGGAAGTGATTGTCTGGAAGCAAGGTAAGAGGAAAACCTGGATAGCTTTCCCTCCTCCCCTGCTTCCACTCAACCAAAAATTGGGAGCATACACAGCTCCCAAACCTCAGTAGAACACAGCTTTTTGATTGTGCGGGTGAACTCAGTGTGGGAGACAGCCTGTACTGGCAACCTATAACTGCTGTGGTTTCACAAGAGATTTTGCCATGCAAATCCTGGTCACTAAAAGGGTGAACAGACCCCTAGTTGTTGCTTTGGGGTAGCTGACTTGTCCATCACCAGACTGCACAAGATTTCTATGTTAATTACCAAGCCCAGATCTTTCATTACATTGATCTTCTGAAGTTCTTAGACTATTCTATTGTATTATTGTTTACCACCCACCTGCAAATAAGTCTGAATGATCAAAATGAGTTGCAAACGTCAGTTAATAAGGGAATTAAGCTCCAGAGCACCATCAAATAGATGTCAGAATGTAAATCTAAAATCATTATTGTAAAGGAGAGTATAAAGACTTTACTTGGGGCAGCTAGTAGGAAAGCAAGCTCTCAAAAGTAGAGAGCCCTTCCAAAACTGAAAATACAATTGTGATTACTGAGCTGATATGACATTTGCCTATACAAACACTTTGCATGGAATAAACTGTTTATATAAAAGAATCCTTGAGTCAGGTCATGAGGCAGTAATAATAAATAGCATGTTTTAATATACAGAATTCTCATTATCTACTTCTGCAACTCTTGTTCTCTGTAGCTTTTCTCAGAGGGTCACTGTGGGTCACTTAGCCAGTAAACATTGGTGCACAAGGGGAAGCCCAAAATGCTGCTGTTAAAATCGTTGTTTGGCTCTACTTCATAAAGGACTAATGGGAAATCTGTTCAACAGAATCCCTCCAACCACCCACAAGTGAAACTATTATCGATGTTTGGCAGCCTAAGTGCTTGGAATAAAAAGCAAGATTGTTATTTTTTATAAAATAAAATAAAATCCTGGTAGCACAGTGTAATTCATTTATAGTGTTATGACCCTAAGTGAAGAGGTGACCTTTTCTTACCCTTTTGCTCAGCTAATAGCTAATGATGTTTTCTCGGTGGCAGATGTCTAAAAATGCTTGCTCAATTGCCACTGATGGCTTGTAGCTACTAGCTAGGTTCACCTACCAGACAGCGGGGAGGCTGGAGAGGTGGGGAAGGCAGTTGAAGAGCTGGAATGTATTACTGTAGCCAAGTAAACAAAACATAAATCTGAGTTTTGCAGCTGGCCAGAATAAACTGAGGGCGAAGGGTTGCTAATGCATTCTGTTTGCTTTGGGAGAAATGGACATTATTTTATAGAGTAGTAGCATAGTCTTTCTATCTGACTGACTGCTCTCACAAGCTCAACTTGACTTCTAAATAAACAGACATTGTAAAATTAATATCCCTTGAGTCTCCCGTACTTCTTACAAGGAAACTGCTCCTTTAAAAGGCTTCCCTTCACCTGGAAACAGCGATATGGGAAGTTATGAAATGGTAGCTCATGCATGAGTGGCAGGGGATGCTGCTGCCCGCTGTCCATCAGTTCCAAAGGCTTCAAATGAGAGGCAATGTGGTGTAGTGGTTAGAGCACTGGACTAGGAGCAGGGAGACCCGAGTTCAGCAATCCAGATCAGCCTCCCTGACTACCTTTTGTCCTGGGAGCTAAATAGATGGGAAGCTCCTCTTGGAAGGTTGAACTCACAGAGCTGTTCAGAGGATAAAACAGTGAAGAGGGAGAGTCAGCTATATACAATGGGCAATGTGGAGGAAGGGCAGGATACAGATGCCATAAATTAATATACACAGTGCTTAAGCCCCTGCTCGTTCTCCTTCTCTTATGGAACTTGCCTAGGACGTCCAAAGCCACTGTTCAGTAAGCAAAACCAAAGGAGGTTAAACCACCTCAATGCCAAGATTGGAATTTCCCAAAAATATTTGCATAGTTTTCATTTGTCTGGGTGGGGTGTAATTTGAAATATGGGAGTGTGTCTCTCCCAGGGAATTGTTTGTTGCACATATCTTCAACATGACAAAGCAGCTACATGCTCTTGCTTTTCTACCTGGAAGCGAGTTGCCTTAGCAACCTCTTCCTAAATGTGGCTTACACAACCAGTGTCTTGAACCAGTACAACATGCATATTTGCCCCTATATTTAGATATGCATTCTGTTCTTCCGCACTGAGTTTATATTTAGCACACAGAGATAAAATCTGAGTTTCAGAACTTATTGTGCAAGCACCTTTGTCAAACCCATCACCAACCCAGTTGTTCTTTCACCGCAGTAATGTTTACACCGTGTTCCAAAGAGCCCTAAGGTTTTCTTGGAAGCTGATCGGAGTTGTCTATGAGAAGAGAATAATAATACTTAGCCTTTGAGGTCATTCACAAAATCAAAAACTGTGTTCTACCCGGGTTTGGAAGCTGTGTGTGCTCCCAATTTTCAGTTGTATGGAAGCAAGGTAGTAGGGAAATCTGGTTAGAAATGATTGTGTGGTAGCAAGGTAGGAGGAAAAGCTACCCAGTTTTCCTCCTACCTTGCTTCCACACAACCAAAAACTGGGAACACATACAGCTCTCAAACCTGGGTAGAACATAGTTTTTGATTGTGTGAATGTTCTAATAATCTTCTTATAATCTTTAAAACAGGAGAGATAGCCTTCTGGTAGTGAGCATGCATTGTCCCCTTTGCTAAGCAGGGTCTGCCCTGGTTTGCAGTTGGATTGGAGACTACTTGTGAGCACTTTAAGATATTCCCCTTAGGGGGTGGGGCTGCTCTGGGAAGAGTATCTGCATGCTTGCATACAGAAGGTTCCAAGTTCCCTCCCTGGCATCCCCAGATAGGGCTGAGAGAGACTCCTGCCTGTAACCTTAGAGAAGCCACTGCCAGTCTGTAGACCATACTGAGCTAGATGGCCCAATGGTCTGACTCAGAGTAAGGCAGCTTCCTATGTTCCTAAACCTCTAAGGTTAGTGAGCCTGATTATTATTGGGAAGGGGAGCCGGTCTTGTGTAGCGAGCATGCATTGTCCCCTTTGAAAGCAGGGAATACATTGGATTGCATTTGGATGGGTGATAACATATGATCACCGTAAGGTATTCCCCTTAGGGGATGGGGCCATATCTCAGTGGTAGAGCATCTGCTTGTGTGCAGAAATCCCTGGCATCTCCAGGTAGGGCTGAGAGAGTCCTGCCTGAAATCTCGGAGAGCCTCTGCCAGTCAGTGTAGACCATGCTTTCCCAACCTGCAGCCCTCTAGATGTTGCTGAACTACAATTCCCATCATCCCAGCCACAATAAGTTGTAGCTGGGGGTGATGGGAATTGTAGTTTGGCAACATCTGGAGGGCCGTAGGTTGGGGAAGCCTGGTGTAGACAATACTGAGCTAGATAGACCAATGGTCTGACTCAGTATAAGATAGCTTCCTATGTTCCTATTCCCATATTGTATATAGGGAGTTGGTGCTGAGTAGAAATAGCTTCGCTAAGGCCAGCTGCCAATTTCACAGTAGAGGTGAGAATCGAACCAGGGAAGTTCTGATCCAGAGCTCAGTCTCTTAACCACTGCTCTGTACCAGCTCTCAAAATCACTAATGGACAACAAGCCTTGCCCACCACTACAGATCTCTCCCACCAACATGTAATTGCTTGACTGACTGAGTGGGCCCAAAGCAAAACCTATTCAGTGCCCCACATGAACAACATATGCAGCCTAGAACAGTGTTTCCTAACCAGTATGCCACGGCACACTAGTGTGTCACAGGAGGATGCCGGCTGGTGTGCTCTGGCTGATTTGCTCTGAGTCAGCTGCAAAAGTGGGGAGCTTAATCTGCCTGCTTTTGAAGCTGACTTGCCCCATAATGCACTAGTAAGGACTGTGAGGATCTTCAATGGGTCCTTCCCAGTGAATACGCAAATGAGTTTATGCTCCCCACTTTTGGAGCTGATTTGCTCCCTTATGCACCAGAAGTGAAGCATCCCTCCAGGTACATTATGGAGCAAATTAGCTCCAGGAAGAACACAAGGGATAACTATGAATAAGAATCTCTCTCTCTCTCTCTCTCTCTCTCTCTCTCTCTACACACACACACACACACACACACACACACACACACACACACACACGCGCGCGCGCTAAAACAAACAAATATCAAACAGCAGCTTTGAGAGCATTAAAAAATAGTTATTGTGCTGGGAGAGGGGCCTTGTCCAGTCCTAGCGACCCCTAGCTCCGCAGCCAGAGCGCACAGTTTGATCCCTCACAAGGACAAGGGTGTTTCCCCAGGATATCGTTAACCCAAAGGACAAAAGCCCTGATGGCTTTGAAATCAGTGGAGGACTCTAGCTCAAGGATTCTCAAACTTGGGTATCCAGATGTTGGCCTTTGGCCATTGTGGCAGGGAATGGAGTTGTAATCCAACAACATCTGGGTACTCAAGTTTGAGAACTCTTGCCCAGCTGGTGTGCTTCACTAGGAGATTTATTGTAATGCGTCTTTTTTGGGAACAGTCATGGCAGCAAGAGGGCCTGTCAGCTGGGAGGGGAACTGCAGGAGCAAATGTATGATTGATGCATTCTTTAGTTGGCCGTTGAAGTTTTAGATTTTGGCTTTGGGAGTGACTGATGCTGAAATGGTGGACCCATCATAAAAAGAGCAAATGTCCAGGACTATATACAGTCACACAAAATCCATGCAGGCTGAGAAGTACAGTACACTGTGGAAACAATGATGTCAACAGGATTGTCTGAGCAAAAGCCTGAGGTACAGTAAGAAAATCAAAATTCATTCACTTAATGGTTTGCAAATTTTGCAAGGAGCTGGGAAATACAGCAGTCATGTGGGGGATCAGAGTATCTGAGATGGAATATCAGGGAGTGCTCTGCCCTTGAAGACTTCACGGGGGCTCGTGGGTGGAGAAGGCTTCCTTTCATTTCCGTGCTCTCTTCTTTAAATTAAGATTAATTGATTTTAATTAAACAGCAATTTTGCATTTCACACCAGCACCAGCAGCTGTTCAAGGTCTTCCCCACAATCCTCCCAAATTAGAAAGCTTTCTGAGATGTCACCTTCCCCCTCAGTATAACCTTCCCTTGCCTGATACAGACTCAATATATATGCAGGGGCACCAGTTCATAAAGGTCCAAAGGCCCACTGTATGGCATGCCAAAGGTGAATTGCAAAAAAGCAGCAAGAACCTCAGTTGTGAGTATGCTGATTTTTATATACAAATATGACAGATATTTATACACCGCTTTTCAATAAAAGTTCCCAAAGTGGTTTACATAGATATAAATAAATACAAAAATGGCTCCTTGTCCCCAAAGGGCTCATAATCTAAAAAAGAAACATAAGGTAGACACCAGAAACAGCCACTGGAGGGATGCTGTGTTGGGGGTTGATAGGGCCAGTTGCTCTCCCCCTGCTAAATAAAGAGAATCACACCATTTTTAAAAAGTGCCTCTTTGTTCAGTTAGCAAGAAAATATATCACAATAAAGGGCTGCTATATTGTGCTATATAAAGGGACATATCACAATAAAGGGCTGCTGATAGGATTGATAATGATGATGACCTTCGCCAGGGAATTGACATAGGAAATGTGACTCTGCTGGTTCTTTTGGATCTCTCAGTGACTTTCCATATCATTGTCCCTGGTATCCTTCTGGATCGCCTGAGGGATCTGGGGATAGGAGGCACTGTTATACAGTGGTTCTGCTCCTATGTCTCAGGTGGATGTCAGATTGGGGTGCTTGGTGACAGTTGTTCTTCAAAACGGGAGCTTCTATGTGGAGTCCTTCAGGGCTCCATTCTGTCACCAATGATTTTTAACATCTACATGAAACTGCTGGGGATTTGGTGCTGGGTGTTATTAATATGCTGATGACACCCAAATCTATTTATCCTTGTCATCGATATCAGGAAATGGCATTAGCTCCTTAAATGCCTGCCCACAGGCAGTAATGGGCTAGATGAGGGATAATAAACCGATGCTGAATCAAAGCAGGACAGAAGTGCTCATTGTTGGGGGTCGTAATCGACAAAACTTCCTATTCTGGACAAGGTTACACTCCCCCAGAAAGAACAGGGTTGTAGCTTAGGAGTGGTCTTGGACCTGGGTCTCACTCTTGTGCCTCAGGTTGAGGCTGTGGCCAGGAGCTCCTTTTACCAACTGTGATTGATCTGACAACTCCATCTATTCTTTGAGGAGAATGACCTGAAAACAGTGGTACACCAGCCAGTATCCTTCAGGTTGGACTACTGCTATGCATTCTATGTAGGGTTGCCTCTGTACGTAGTTCAGAAACTTCAGTTAGTTCAAAATGCCACAGCCAGATTGGTCTCTGGCCTATCCCAGAGAGACCACATTATGCCTGTTGTACTGGCTGCTGATATGTTTCTGGGCAAAGTAAAAGGTGTTGGTTATTATCTTTAAAGCCCTGGATGATTTAGGTCCAGGTTACCCGAGAGAGTGTATTTCTCTATAAGATTCCCCACTGCTAACTAAGATCATCAGGAGGTGTCTGTCTTCAGGTGCCACCAGTTCATTTGGTGGCGACCTGGAACTGGGCCTTCTCAGTTGTTGCCCCTGGGTTATAGAACACATCCCCCATGAATATAAGAGGGTTATCTTCCTTGCAGGACTTCAGAAGAGCCTTAGACCCATCTTTTAAGCCCTGGTTAAATGAGTTTTAATCTGGTTTAAATGTTTTTATTTTATTTAAATTGTTTTATTGTGTGTTTTTGATTTTAATGTAAACACCCTGACTGGAACATACAAACAAACAAGTAAATAAATAAGTAGGTAAGTAGGACGAACAAGTGTCCTACCCAGCTCTGGGAGCTGTGCACTCTCCCGATGTTCAGGCATGTGCTAACAAAAACCTAGATAGAAGATGGGGGAGTTATTGTCCGTGAGACAGGAGCTGGGTAAGACCTACCTTATTAAAGTGCTGGGTAGGACAAACCACCCTACCCATCTCCCAGACAATATCTCCCTGCTCTTCCTACCTAGGCTTTTGCTAGAGCCCAACCTGTTCTGTATCATATGACTTATACAGCAGTACAGTCTGCTTGCAGTGAGAGAAGTACAGCAGCAGAGTCCCACAAGGACAAAGAGGAGCTCTGGTTAGTGGTGTGCATGGAATTGGCATCTGCCGACTCGAGGCGGGGGGGATAGCTTTAAGGACTGGGGAGGATGCTCTTCCCCCTCACCCTGCCACATTTCCCTCACAGGTGCTGTGTCTAAAAACAGTCCCGCAGGGCGGAAGTGTGCCTCCTTGCTGCCCTGGTGTACACTGGACTAGAAGTACCCAGAAGTTGGGGCACATGTACCCCAACTTTAGACTTAAAGCTACCAACCCAGAACTATATGGAATTTAGGCCTGTGTCTAGTTCCATTTTATTACACGAATTAATGCCTGGACTCAGGGTGAATGGACCCCCAGATCTGCCTGGGTAACGCCTGGTAAATAAATTTGTAAAGACGGGTAATCTAGCATTGGTTATCAGTGTTTGTGGAACTCCCAAGAGACACAATGGGTCAGGCTTAATTACTTGGTGCATGTGCACACATTCCGATCCGACGTACACTCGGGCAGCAAAGAGGTATGCTGCCGCCCACGGGACCATTTTTAGACACAGTGCCAGCGGGAGAAATGTGGAGGGGGTTAAGAGCACCCTCCCAGGTCCTTAAAGCCATCCATCCCCCACTTTGAACTGGCCGAACCACTGGACCTTTGAACCAGTACGGAGGTATGTAAAAGGGCCTCCAAACTGGTTTGTGCACACCCCTAGTTCTGGTCTGTGGTGGAGCTGGTAGTTTCAGGCTTGTGTACCGAGGGCCAGGAACAGGGTCAGCTCAGGAAGGACAAGGACTGGAGAGTAGCTTTGGCAGAAAGCACAGGTAGCTGGTAGTACAGCGGTGGTGTTTGCAACTTACAGAGCTGTTGTTCCAGCAGCCACCTTATGTTTCCATAAGGTTTATAAGTTCTGCAGCTGACGGGAGGCCTTCCGTTCATTAGAGGCAGCAGCTGAACCGGCTCTTGATGTTTATATGTGAGGAGACCTCTTGTTCCCAAGGAGGTAATTTCTACTGGCAGCATCAAGCTGTTTGGTGAACGCTCTTCCCCCGGTCTTATATGATGATCCGAGCCCAGCAGTGCCTGTGCTCCTGTGGGCTGGAAGGCTCATCTGAGTCAGACACCAGGGGTTTGCAAGAGGCTCTGGTGATGGTGGAATGGCCCACATTGTGGAGAGCTGCGGGGTCTCAGCTGGGACTTCTGTGGCGTGCTCCTGGGTAGGAATCTCAGAGGGGCTTTTGTCAGGCTCTTCCTCAGGACCCCAGCTAGTTTGGGGCTCATCTTGAGCGGGCTCAGGGTCCAGCTCTATCCAGTGTTCTGTTGGGACCCCACTCAGGATCCTCGTCTACGGATTCCTCCAGGAGTCTGTTGGGATCCTCTGCCTCATCTGATGACTCCCTGATGGGTGAGCAGCAGCAAGCTTTGGACACAACCAAGTACAGCTCCCAAAGCTGGGTAGGACACTTATCCTGCTCCATTAATGGTCATGTGAACAGCCCTCAGCTGTAGCAATGTTATCTGAAATAAATAGCCAGGCCACTTTGAAAAACAGAGATATCTTCCTTTAGTATGCACATCTAGAATATGACAGTATAATTTTTTCTAATGGTCACTCAGTGCCCAGAATCAGTGAGCTCCCCATCCAAAGAAATGGATCCAAAGAACCGTGGGCAGAAAGAAAATTCCCACAGGCAGAACAACATTTTTGGATTTAGTTTTCCTTTTCTCACAGACACCCTTCCAAAAGCAGTAGATGTCTTCCATGAGCAGAAGAACCCCTCTGGATCCAAAGCATAAGTGCTCCTGAAGCATGATCACATGTGGTCGGAAACCCAGGGTACAAGAGGAGCTAGTAAGTGCCCCTCCTCCCTTGAATCAGAACTTGGAACCATCTATTACCCACTGTGACATTTTTAATGAGTTTTTTTGTAGATAAAATATCCACAAAATACGAGCCCACAAAGTACAGCCCTCATATTCGGGCCGACTTGGATTTATTATTATTTTATTATTATTATTTATTAAAACTTTTATACCGCCCTTCCAAAAGGCTCAGGGTGGTTTACATTAAAACACCATTAAAATCAGTTAATAATTAAAACAAAAATTATAAAGCATAAACAATGATTAACCATTAAAAACATCATAAAACAACAATTAAATAATCAGAACAATTTAAAAACAAGTATTAAAAAGCTGAGAAAGCCTGGTTGAAGAGATGTGCTTTCAGGTGTTTTCTGAAAATTACTGCAGCATCTGAATTGGAGATGTCCAGTGACTCTTATATGGTCAGGCTGGTTCAGTTCCAGTTTGTGACTCGTGAGAATGTGGACAAGTTGCTTGGAATGGTGCAGCCTGCCACCTGTTCTCTTGACCCTTGCCCGACATGGCTTATATTATCTGACAGGGAAGTTGTTGTAGAAGGCCTAGTAGAAATCACAAATGCTTCTCTGAGGGAGGGCATGATGGCTCCTAGTCTTAAGGAGGTAATTATTAGACCTCTTTTGAAGCCTGCCTTGGATTCCTCATTGCTGAGCAACTATAGGCCTGTCTCCAACTTTCTGTGGCTGGGCAAGGTAATTGAGAGGGTGGTGGCCTCCCAACTCCAAGCAGTCTTGGATGAAACTGATTATCTAGACCAGTTTCAGACTGGCTTTCGGGTGGGCTATGGGGTGGCGACTGCTTTGGTTGGCCTGATGGATGATCTCCAGTTGGAAATTAACAGAGGAAGTGTGCCTCTATTGGTCCTTTTGGACCTCTTGGCAGCTTTCAGTACTATCGTCCATAGTATCCTTCCGGAGCGTCTGAGGGTGTTGGGGGTGGGAGGCACTGCTTTGTAGAGGTTCCACTCCTACCTCTCAGGCAGATTCCAGATGGTGTCCTTCGGAGACTGTTGTTCTTCAAAATCTGAACTTTGGTATGGTGTCCCTCAGTATTGTCTCCAGTGTTGTTTAGCATCTACATGAAACTGCTGGGAGATACATCAGGAGATCTGGTGCAGGGTGTTATCAGCATGCTGACGACACCCAAATCTTTTTCTCATGTCAACATCATCAGGAGAAAGCATAACCTCCCTGGAGGCAGTGATGGGCTGGATGAGAGATAACAAACTGAGACTGAATCTAAAACAGAGGTATTCATTGTGCGGGGTCGGTACTCGGGAGATGATTTTGATTTGCCTGTTCTGGATGGGGTCACACTTCCCCAGAAGGGACAGGTACGCAGTCTGGGGGTGCTTTTGGACACAAACCTCTCCTTCATGTCCCAGGCTGAGGCAATGGCCAGAGGTGCCTTTTATCAGCTTCAGCTGATATGCCAGTTGCATCAATTTCTTGAGATAAATGACCTCAGAACATAGTAAATTTGCTGGTCACCTCCAGACTTGACTATTGCAATGCACTCTATGTGTGGCTGAGTTTTATTTATTTATTTATTTATTTATTTATTTATTTATTTAGATTTATATGTCGCCCTACTCCCATAGGACTCAGGGCGGCTTACAAGCAAACATACACAACACAATTTCATAAAAATATATCTTACATAGCCTCATAAACCACAACCCCATACAATACTCATTCCACATGACATAATAACCATGGATTACAAGATCTCTCGGCCAGCTATCTCAGCAACCGAACACCCGGTAGAACATTTTAATCTTACATTCCTTACGAAAGGCCAACAGATCATGGAGAGCTCTGATATTATCCGGGAGACCATTCCATAGAGTTGGCAGCCAGGTTGGTCTCTGGGTCATCTTGGAGAGACCATATCATTCCTATCTTAAAAGATCTACACTGGATGCCAACAGGGGCGTAACCATGGTAGGGCAGGCAGGGCACGTGCCCTGGGCGCCACTTTGGGAAGGGGCGCACCAAGGCGCCATGACCCCCCCGCCCCCACCCAACTCAATGTTTGTTTGTTTTTTGCAATCAGGCACAGCCGCAGCCACGCCGATGTGGCGCCCCCTCCCCCGCGAGCTCTAGTCTTGACTCTGTCTCTGGCTGGCCTGCCTGGGCGCCTCGCTGCCCACGAGTCTGTTCACCACCCCTGCCCCACCCAATTTATTTTCCATTTGATTTCAATTATCCAGGCAGGCAGCCGCGCCAGCGCGGCGCCAGTGTGGCGCCCCCCACCCCACCCAGTTAATAGATTGAACTGCGCAGGTACGCGGCACAGTTGAGAAGCGATGCCGGGCTGGACGGCAGGCCTCGGCGTCACTCCAGTACATCTACCGGGCCGGGCCGGCCGCCGCCACCGCTGGGGTGGAAGGAGGACCCCTGGGCTGCTCACCCACCCCACCCGCGGCTGCCCACCCCATAGCATGCCATTCACACAGTTGACTTAGAAGAAAGCGATGCCGGGCCCAGACATGGCAGGCCTCGGTGTTGCTCTGGGATCTGCTGCGCCGCCCCTGCGCCAGTGCAGTTGGATTTTTGGGAGGGATAATCATGATTTTGGGCAAATCATGTGCTCCGCTACTGAGCTACAGCTCGTCCCTGAAGAGCAAATAGGGCTACAGTATCAAGAGAAGAATGGCAAGTTTGCCCCTCCTTTTAAAGACTCTTTGCTGATGGCCAATGTAAAAATATATAAAAGGGGGGCGGGGGGCGCAATTTCAGTGCTTGCCCTAGGCGCCATTTTCTCTAGTTACACCTCTGGCTGCCAATAAGTGTATGGGAAAAATACAAGGTCTTGGTTATAATCTATAAAGGCCTAAACAGCTTAGGCCCTGGATATTTAAGAGAACGTCTTCTTCACTATGAACCACACTAGGGATGTGTGAAACGTTTCGGATACAAAACGTTTTGTACCCAAAACAACCTGTTTCGGGTGTTTTGTAGACAAAACAAAACACCCATTTTCCAGATCCAAAAGTTTTGTATACAAAACAAAATGTCTCTGTTTTGGCTACAAAACATTTTGTTTTGTTGACCTCCATTTTGTGGTGATCTCTGAGTCAGTCTCCATTTTGTGTTTGACATCTCTTTGAATTCCCCACCCTTCCAGCCTTCTGATCGGTGACCTAAATCATGGGCTGACCTGCTGACAATTCCCTCCTTGTTCCTCATTGGCTCTTTTGCTTCTTGCCACTCTTTACTGACCCCACATTGGCCAGGGGAAAGATTGCTAACCCATGGGGTGCTGAGTTCTGTTGATTCTGTGGTGTTCTGAGTGTAGATTTTCTGGTAGCATATGAGAGTGGATTCTTGTTTTTCACTGAAAATCTCATATGCTACCAGAGAATCTACAATGAACACCTCAGAAACAACAAAACCCAGTACCCCACCGGCTTGTGGGTATGGGGGTGGTTGGCACCCTATGTGCACTACACAACCCCTCACTCTGGGCAACCCCAGTGCCCCCCAAGTGGAATTATGGGGCTACTGAAACCTAAACCTCCATTATTCCCTATGGGAGAAATCTTAGAGACGTAAACTTCATCAAATCACAAAAGATCAGCCCTTTGCCCAATTTCTTTGAAATAATTCTGGAAGTTTCCTTGCCCCCATTGGGCACTACCACCCACCACACTCCGCTCTGGGTCATCCCTTTCCCCTTGATTTGAAGTGATACATTTGCTGGAATCTCCATTATTCCCTATGGGAAAATTCTTTAAAATGTGTAAACTTAAAAAATTCACAATAGATCAGCCCTTTGCCTAATTCCTTTGAAATTTGGCTTCTAGCTTCCACCCATTGGACGTTACCACCACCACCCACTCTTTTTGCTCTGGGACCCTTTTTAAAAATCCAAATTGATTTGGATTCGGAAAATTCGGCTACAAAACAAAACAGGGCTGATTCGGATTCAGAAAATTTGGGTACAAAACAAAACGGGGGTGTTTCGATTCGGATACAAATCAAAACAAGAAAATTCCAAAATGCACACCTCTAAACCACACTGCCCATTGAGATCATCAGGAGAGGTTCATCTGCAGTTGCCACCGGCTTATCTGGTGGCTACTTGGGGATGGGCCTTCTCCATTTCTGCCCTGAGGCTTCGGAACATGCTCCCTGCTGAAATAAGAGCCTCCCCATCTCTTACAGCTTTTAAAAAGGCAGTCAAGACACATTTGTTCACTTAGGCTTTTAATTAGATATGGTTTTAATAGTTTGATTAATTTTAATAGTTTTAAAGTTTTAAATTGTTGTAATATTATAACCTTTTTACTTGTCGTGTTTATTGTTTTGTTGTAAATGTCCCAGAGACTGACATTTTGGGCAGTATATAAATACGTTAGTGAAAGAAAGAAAGAAAGAAAGAAAGAAAGAAAGAAAGAAAGAAAGAAAGAAAGAAAGAGTGGGGCAAACTGGATGAATGATGCAACCCCACACATATTTTATCAGGAAGCGAGTTCAGACAAAGCGCTATATTCATTTTCCCCTCGACATGTATAGCCATTGTGTGGAGGGGCAGGGGAATTTCACTGGCTGGCCACACTCCCACAAGACTTGCCCCAATCTCCACACATTGGGGCAAAGGTGAGAAAGGTGTTTCTGTACAGCTGGAAGTCCGGGCAAGGCTTGCAGGAGTATAGACACTGATCTCCCTCCCGCTCCACTTGTTGGCTATACACATGAAGGTGAAGCTGAGTACAGCCATTGAGTGAACACAGGATCATGATCTTACAACCAGCTTGACATGTTTTCAATTGGGCTTAAAATACAGCATTTGTCTTTGTCACAGAATGTCAATAAGGAGAGCGCCCACTCCAAGTTGGGCAAGTATCCTACTAAGGACATGCACCTGAATCAATTTACTGTGCATAAGCGGAGAGTATTTTACAGCTCACTGAGCTCACATGCACTTCCTACTGAAATAATTTCTGATGATTCATTTTAATTTAATGGGGCCACATGCCAGAGTAATTGTGCACCTGTCAAGACACCCAGGCACTTTTCAGAATATTTGTTGATAGCCAGTTTAATAACTTGCCATTCAAAGAAGTGACAAGGTAGAAAAAAGCTGCCCTAATCTGCATTTAACCACACCAGCCTACCAAAAATATTCATGATATGTGTCTAATTGAGCGGCACAAAAACGAAGTACCTCCCTACAACTTATGAGTTATGCAATCACCCACTCAACTGGGAACCATTTGAGAAACAAGCACATTGTTCACTGCTGGCTTAACAGAAGCAGGATCAGTGAAAATTGTTCCTCCCCTGTTGTGTTTGCAAAACTTTATTATTTCCATGCAGTGTGATCTGGATGCCAGTCCATTATCTGCACTGTGAAAATTACAAAATAAGAAGTATTTTAAAATGTTTTAAAAAACCCTGCCACTCACCAATCTGGGATAGCTGGTCTTGTGGTAGCAAGCATGAATTGCCCCCTTGGCTAAGCAGGGTCTGTCCTGGTTTGCATTTGAATGGGAGACTACATGTGAGCACTGTGAGATATCCCCCTTAGGGGATGGGGCCACTCCGGGAAGAGCATCTTCATGCTTGCATGAAGAAGGTTCCAGGTTCCTTCTCCAGCGTCTCCAAGATAGGACTCAGAGAGACTCCTGCCTGTAACCTTGGAGAAGCTCCTGCCAGTCTGTGTAGACCAGGCCTGCTCAGCTTCAGCCCTCCTGCAGATGTTGGCCTACAATTCCCATAATCCTTGGCTATTGGCCACTGTGGCTGGGGATTGTGAAAGTTGTAGTCCAAAAACATCTGGGGGGGAGGCCTTAAATTGAACAGGCCTGGTATAGACGCTACTGAGCTAGATGGACCAATGGTCTGACTCAGTGGAGCTATTCACACGAGCAGAAAACAGGGTGACCCCCTGCAAACAATTTTAACCCTATTTCAAGCCTCACAGCAAACACACGTGCATTTGGTGAAGCCTCAGCAGCGAACAGGAGAGACTGACGATCAACTTCTACAAGGTTCTTCAGGGCAGGCAGCCACAGCTTGCAATGTTGGTCCTCCAGCCCCCTCAGTGGCCGGGGGGGGGGTGTCACATGACCCAAGGAGACCACTCAGAGGGCTCCAAGCTGCAGTCCCGCTTTGCAGCACTCTGATTGGTAGCCTCAGTTAACCCTTTCCTGGCAACTGCAGCACGGTCAAAGGCACTGAACTCCGTCCTGATGCCCAAAACTCTCTGCCCACAACAAGGCAGCGACAGGAGAGAGAGAAGAGAGCAGCTGCAGCTGCCAGCCAGCCCCAAGGGAAGAGTCACACACACACCCCAACACACTCCCCAGATGCAGGAGGGACACAGCAGATGCCCCCTGGAACAATTGCCAGAGGCCGGTGAGAGCAGTTGCCAGATGCCCCCATAAGTAGCCCAGGCACAAGGCACACTCCGTACACTGTACAGCAGCGTGGTTTGGGAAGGCAGAAGGGGGAACCTTCCCCTTGCCCCCTCACCCTCCCCGCAGCTGTGGCTGTGGCCTCCGCGGCACCCTCCCCACCCCCCTGTATAGCATGTGGAGGAGGTAAAAGGGAGAACTCCCTTGCCGCCCAACTGCCGCCGTAGCCAAGTGGCGACTCTGCTTCCCCATCAGTCTGCCACTGCCACCCCTTGCCAGCCTCCCAAATAACAGGACAGACAATCTGCAACCCATTTTGGCACAGAGGCCATTGGTGTTACCAGGCGAGTGGGTGTAGGAGGGTGGGCATGTGGGGGAGGGTGTCCCCATCACCCACCTGCCCTGATGCTGCCACTTGCCACTCTTGCAGTGCCAGCAGGGTGGGAGAGTGAGTGGCAAAGTATCACCCACACCTGCCCACCCTCATTGGCACTGCTACCCTCTGCGTCTTGATGATGGTGCAGAGGGTGAGCAGGTGGGTGCAGTGTCACACCCAGGCAAATTGGGCACCTGGACTGCCACCGCTATGGTCTACCGGCCCAGGCTGGAAGCGAGCACGACAACGGGCCGAACCGCTGGGAGCCTCTGGGGGTGGGATGCGTGGCGGGGCCTTTTGCGCTTCGGAAAGGGGCTCCCCTGCCTGTGGGAAGGTTGGCCAGCCATCCCACTCGCTCCCTGCCTGTTGGAGACCTTGTTGTATCCACCCGGAGCAGCCGCCGTCTGCGTGGGAAGGAGGAGAGCGCTGGCAAGACTGCTGCTGCTCCCTGCCCTGCCTTTCCCTGGATTCTGAGTGGGGCAGGGGCTTGATTCTTGGGCTGCTCCTTCAGCACCTTTGCTGACCGCATTTCTAGCCCGATTCCTTTTGAACTGGCTCCTAGAAGCAGCAGCTACAGCAGCAGCACTCCCTCCCCACCCCCCACTGGCACCAGGAAGGGGAGAGCAGCAGCCCCATCACCTGTGCAGTTTCCACCTGGAAAGGGCAAGGGAGTTGTTGCCCTTGCCTTGGCAGTCGGCAGGGGTGGGGGTGGGTGAGTTGAGAAGCATCTACTCTGAGGCAGCAGATGGAAGGATGAACCGGCGGAGCCCAGAGCGGTGTACTACATACTTGAGTTCCTCCTCACAACAACCCTGTGAAGTAGGTTAGGCCGAGAGAGAAGTGACTGGCCCAGAGTCACCCAGCAAGTCTCATGGCTGAATGGGGATTTGAACTGGGGTCTCTCCGGTCCTAGTCCAGCACTCTAACCACTACACCACACTGCAGGCAAGAGCAGCTGCAAGCAAGGGCAGAGACACTCCTGCTCTTGTCCAATGACTTGCAGGGGACAGGAAGGAGAACAAAAATCCCCATTCAGCCATGAGACTTGCTGGGTGACTCTGGGCCAGTCACTTCACTCTCAGCCTGACCTACTTCACAGGGTTGTTGTGAGGAAGAACTTGAGTATGTAGTACACTGTTCTGGGCTCCTTGGAGAAAGAGTGGGATATCTATATTATTTATTCTGCAAGACGGGCCATGTGTGGGGGCGGCGAGAGCGGGCGAGAGCGTTGCGGGAGTGGGATGCCACAGGCTCAGTGCAAGACTGCACAGATGTTCTGTGCAGGGTCAGCTAGTAAAATGTAAAATGAATGAATAGTATGACATATGCGTCTGTGCAACTATTCCACTTAAGGGATGGGGCTGCTATAGCAAGAAAGGTTTGAGCTTCCTGCCTGGCATCTCCAGGTCGGGCTGAGCGGGAATCCTGCCTTAGAGCCTCAGAGCCTCGGGAAGCCACTGCCAGTCTGTTTAGACAGTGCTACGCTGGATGGACCAATGGTCTGACGCAGCTTCCTATGTTCATATTTTCCCTTGGGCTCATTTGCAAGGTGCTTGCCACTTTAAGGAAGCTCAGTGCTGTTTGCTGGACAGGCTTTCACCAAGCAAACTTCTGCATCCTTGGCATCCCACTCTGGTACGCAGGCTCTATGGTAGCTCCGTATAGGCAGCCTTCTGCAGCATTCTGTGGCTTCACACGAGTACTGGGAGGGGGTAGGCAACCTCCCCTGCTTGCTAAACCTGGTTTTATTTATTTGTTAGATTTGTATACTGCCTTTCATTAAAACAATCTCAAGGCGGTTTACAAAACATTTGGTATCAAGGGAAATAATCTCAATACTAACTGGAGGGGGGGGGCTGGAAACTGGGTGACCCTCTTTTGACAGAGCCCTATTTGAGAGCTTGCCGAGGTTTCACACGGTAGTGCTAACCCCGCCTTCAGAACTCAAGCCCTGTTTTTGCTGGTCGTGAGAATAGCTTAAGTATACGGCAACTTCCTATGCCATAGGCCCTGGGCAGACATTAGGCCTTGTGTGTCTGGGTAGGGCTGAGTGGGCAGAAGGCTGCCTTTGAACCACCTGGACTCCAGTTTGAAGCCATGCGCTCCTCCCCCTGCAGTATAAGCAGGCTTGTATGGCTTGAGGCACAAGCCAAACATTCTCTGTGGCCAAAGAAGTGGTGGTCCCACTATTACCTAAGTTTGCGGTGGAGTCTGTCTTAATAGGGCCTTCATGATCCTGGCAGTTCTTCCCATTTTATACAACACAAGTATATGTGCCTTTGCTTTGGGGATGGTCTCCAGCATCCACTGTCACTCCCACATATGAATTATTCTACTATCACTCAAGCCTGTCTCCAGATGAAAGAACTCGGCAGCCACTTTGCCAGGCTTCCTTCTGCAGTCAAGGCATCCCAAGTGGCCAGCTGCACACTGTGCTCAATATCAGAGGTGCACCTGGGTAATCTTGGAACCTGGACCTAAAGGCCTTTGGAGCCCCCTCCCCGCCGGCTGCAAGTAAGCATCATTTTTTTATCAGGTAGGTTCTTGAGGGCACAAACCATACCACCCAGGACAGACTAAGGGTGATTTGAGGGCCCCTAGTAGGTGTGGAGACCCTGGACTTCAGCCCCGAAGTCCAGGGGTAAGAGCACCTCTGCTCAATATTGAATCAAGTGCAACTGTTGGCTGTCTTGTGGCTGCTCATATTTTGCAGCTGACTCTTTTCACCCTTTGCAGATCTTGCTGCCGAAATGGGTGGAAATTCAAATCAAGGCCAGGTCCCCTGGGCTGGCAGCAATTCAATAGTGGAGACAGAGCAGCCAATACAGGTGAGTTTTGATGAGAACAAAAATTGATCTGGTGCCCCTAAGGGGATTTCAGTGGGCAAAAGTCAAGTCTTTAATTTTATCTGGTATAGTTCTGCTTCCCCTGCATCTCATCAAAAAGCTAGCTTTACTTTTCCTCTAAGATCAAAGTGCCTTTGAGTACTGTGTGTAGATAGTGCTTCATCAGCAGAAGAGATATTATGGGATCTTGCGATTACTCTGGCTGTCCAATATGTTCTTACAGATATTGATATGCTCAGCTATATACCATGCATGACTGACTGCCCCCACCCACAAAAAATACTTTCCCCAACCCCCAATATTCTTCACAGTGTCAATGCATTGAAATATCCAGGATAGCTTTCAGTCGTCCCCCTCAGAATGGTGCCAGTTCTTGGAGACTCCAGGCCAATCTTAGAAGGTCTGGTCAGCAAAATATCTCATGTTTAAATCATATATCAGATTGGTGAGTGCCAGCGGGTTTTTTTAGATTTTAAAATACTTTTTATTTTCACAGTGCAGATAATGGACTGGCATCCAGTTCACATTGCATGCAAAGAATAAAGTTTTGCAAACACAGCAGAAGAGGAACAATTTTCACTGATCCCACCCTTCCCTATGCAGCCACTCATGTCTCCTGAAAATATGTCCCTGAGGATCCTACAGTCCTTAGGGACGTGCAGAGGGAGGGGGAATGGGTGATAATTGCCCTTCTTGAATTGCACGCATGAAATGTTATTCTGCGTGCAAGTCGATAGTCTAGATCAGTGTTTCTCAACCACTGGTCCATGAGGCATTGGGTACCGGTCCGTGAGGCATCACTAATAAAAATCATCCTCCAAAAAAACAATTTCGGGCTGAGGGGCCACCAGAAGCTCTGCAGAGCTCATTTCCAGGCAGCCCTCGTTGCTGGATAACTTTCATTTCGTTTCCTTGAAATGAACATTATCCAGCCACAAAGACTGCCTGGAAATGAACTCCGGAGAGCAGCCCGAAATTGTTTTGGGGGTGAGGTTGGGGGTGAGGGGGATGACCCCCTTACTAACTTGCTGGTCCAGGAAACTGCGCATGAATAATGTACCAGTCCTTGACTCCAAAAACATTGAGAAACACTGGTCTAGATGTCTCCTGTGGTGCTTTCTCTTGCAGCATATTTATTATAATAACAATTACACAGACAATATGTTGTGGAAAGGAAAATCAGTTGGGCAGATTTATACCAGCTAAACCACAATCACTACCTGTTTGTGTCTCCATGTCAGACTTATTATTCTGACAGCAGCCTGGAAAATAGAAAATTGCTTTCCTCTCTGATTTTTCAGGTGCAGAACTGAGACTTAAAGAAAGTCAAACCCTCACCTAAGATGTTCACAGACAGCCTTTGTCAAATCAGGAAATAAACAAAAAAGGCTACAAATGCACATTACAAACTTAAAACAGATAGACATCCTTTGCCTTTGATCTTACAAAGAATAACTTCAGGGCTACAAACCCCACAGGGTTAGATGCTGCCTGTTTGTAATTCTGAAATAATGCTGGCACTTGTGAGCAGCAGAGGAACGGAACATTCTAGGACAAGGAAGGGAAATTTGCCCCAGGTGGTCCTAAAATCAATGAGAGATTCCATGGTGGCACAGACATGGCATACAGGGGGACCGGAAAGGAGGCAGATGGCCAGAAATATGTTCTAAGCAAAGGGAGCAACTGTCACCCAAGAAAGACAGGAAGGGAAGGAAGCTGCAGTGACAGCCATGACAGAATTTAAACTAGTGATGCCTCATTACTGAGAGACAATCAAGGTTGCCCTTCTGCATTTTAAACAGTTCCAAAGATTCCAGCAACAGGTAGATTAAAAAAAAAAAAGACTTAAATCCCAGGTTGAACTTTCTGTCGGATAAAACGAAGATGTCTTCAATTTTCCCCCCTAAATAACTGAACATACACTCAGTATCCTTTGCTGATGTAGAACTGAGAATTCATTCTCCATTGATGAGAACAGGGTGAACTTTGTGTTCCAAACAGAAAAGCAACAAGCAGAGCCAATCCTGGGTGCCCTCAAGGAAGGTTATTTGGCAACTGTGGAAGAGATCAAATGGCTTGCTGCTCTGTGGTGTCATAGCCCAGAGATGCAGAACAAAAGAAAAATGATTAAAGAATATGAAACGACGAGACCGGCAGTCTTTAAGGGCACGCCCTTTCTCTTTCCCAGTTTTATGTCTGCCCTATCTTATCACCCAGTGCATACTAGAATCTCATTTCTCATCTCTCTGCTGTTTTCTTAGTATTTCCCAGCATGATGCCTAATGAAGTTATTTCTGAGAAAAGGTAAAAGAGAGCAACAGAGCAGACGTAAATGGTGGAAGCAGAGGAATAATCCCATAACATGGTAGATCTGAAAGTCCCTTTGGAGCCTCTGTGGTTAACTCGTTTTTGCAATGATCTGTGGCCTTTCAAAAATAATTGCATTCGCCTGGATCTTTAAAGGTTGCTGAAGAAAGTCCAGAGCTAATTAGGCTAGTTGAGCCACTGAAAAGTTACCCAGCTACAGTGGCTAAAAATAGCCTTTGGGAGCTATAGAATAAGGGTTACATCTAGAAAGAAGTGAGTCAAAGTAAAGTCATTTGATCAAATGGGCTCTAATTCTCAAAAGCTTATATGCCATAACCAGAGCTAGTCTTGCAGGTACCACAAGACTCTTTGTTGTTTTTACAAGGAAATTTAAGTGATGGGAGTAAGGCAAGCCCAAACACATGAAGCAGAAATCACTTGGAGTGTTCCCAAACAGTGATTTGACTTAGCTTAATCACAGAAGGGCAAGTGTGCGTTCACATATTGTCCAGCTCAGGGACAGAGCCACTGTTGCATGAAGGGGTTCAAAGAACCCGGGCCACGATGTCCCAGGGGCCGTGCCTGTCACCCTGCCAGGCCCCCTGCATCTGATAGCAGACCCAGGGGGTGTGGCCACATTAGCAGATGGGGACACGCCCCCCATTTGGAAGTAAAATCCATCCAGTGCCATGTTTGCAGCGTGGCCGAGATGGCTTCTCACTGCTTGCAAAAACAACAACAGCAACAACTATTTATATTCCACTTTTCACCAAAAGTTTCCAAAGCCATTTACACAGAGAAATAATAAATAAATAAGATAGATCCCTGTCCCCAAGGACTCACAATCTTAAAAGAAACATAAGAGAGACACTAGCAACAGTCACTGGAGGTACTACGCGGGGGGTGGATAGGGCCAGTTACTCTCCACCTGCTAAACAAAGAGAATCACCATGTTAAAAAAGTACCTCTTTGCCGAGTTAGCAGGGAGCCACACAGCTCCAATTTTTAGAAGTTTCAGCCAGCGCTGGGATCCCGGCCTGGCCGGGAATGCCTCTCCCTGCCTTTGTAAGCAGGGAGAACCATCTCGGCCATGCTGCAAATGTGGCACTGGCCAGAATTTACTTTCAAATGGAGGCTGCAGCCCCATTTGTTAATGTGGCTATACTCCTTGCGTCTGACATCAGATGCAGGTGGGTGGTGGGGCTGACCAGGCGGTAGGTTGAACAGGGGCTGCCAGCATCCTCACTTCACCACTGGACCAGCTTTAAGTTGAAGTCCCTGCGAGCTATCAGGGAGCACTCCATACATGATTTGGGTTTTTCATTGCTCATTGGAGCTTAGCCCGAAATCCACTTTTTGCGTTGGGTTTTTTACGGCATATTAAAAAAAATATCCATAACTCACAGTACTTCACCCCTCTTAATCCCATGGTAAAGCCTGCTCTCTGGCAAAGCTCCTCGGGTTGCTCATGAAATCGGGCGCATTAGTGAAGTGAAAAGGGTTGAGGCAATTGCAGCGCTTACTTGGGTGGCCGGGTACATCCTATAGTGCCAGGCATGGCTGCCAAAGTTGGGAAAGTATGAGGACCAGTACCGTTTTGAGTTTGCAAATGCAGGATATCCTGCACAACAGAAAACCCTCCTGCCTAGTCACCTCCTCCCAAACTAGCTTTTCCAGAATCATCAACATGTATCATATATGACATGTAGTTTGACTATCAGCCTTTGTTAATAGCAGTTTTCAATGCCAGTTGGGACTAACCTGAAAGAAGTTTGGAGTAGCAGATTTATTAGACCCCCCTGAAACTGTCAGTGATTGTATGTGTTTTGCATCTGCTTCTCTTGTAAACACAAGGTATCTGGTATAGGTGTAATCACAAGATTAACAGGAGAGCTGGTCTTAGTGAGCATGAATGGTCCCCTTTTCTAAGCAGGGACCACCTTGGTTTGCATTTGGATGGTAGACTACATGTGAGAGCTGTAAGATATTCTCCTTAGGGGATGGAGCCATAACTCAGTGGTCGAGCATGTGCCTGCATACAGAAGGTAGCAGGTTCACTCCCTGACATCTCCAGGTAGGACTGGGAGAGACTCCTGCTTATTTATTTATTTGTTTATTTAATTTATCAAATTTGTACACCACCCCAAACCTTCATCTCTGGGCAGTTAACAATAGCATAAAACAAGTTTAAAAAATATACAAAAACTAAAAACAATTTAACAATTTAAAAACAAACCAGAAATTAAAACCAAAAAATTTAGGAAGCTGAGAAAGCTTGGGCGAAAAGATGGGTTTTCAGCTGTTTTTTGAAAATTGCCAGAAATGGGGAGGATCGCATCTCAGCAGGGAGCACATTCCACAATCCCAGGGCAGCGACTGAGAAGGCGCATCTCTGTGTAGCCACCAAACGAGTTGGCGGTAACTGGAGACGGACCTCCTCAGATGACCTCAATGAGCAGTGCGGCTCATAGCAAAGAAGACACTCTCTTAAATACCCAGGGCCTAAGCCATTTAGGGCTTTGTAAGTTATAACTAGCACTTTGTATTTTGCCCGGAAACCTATTGGCAGCCAGTGTAACTCCATCAACAGTGGAGTTATGTGGTCTCCCTGAGATGACCCAGAGACCAACCTGGCTGCCGCATTCTGAACCAGCTGAAGTTTCCAGACTACGTACAAAGGGAGATCCAAAAGGACCAACAGAGAGAGATCCAAAAGGACCAACAGAATCACACTTCCTCTGTCAATTGCCAATTGGAGATCATCCATCAGGCTGACCGAGGCAGTCTCCACCCCATAGCCTGCCCGAAAACCAGTTTGAAATGGGTCTAGATAATCAATTTCCTCCAAGACCGCCTGGATCTGAGAGGCCACCATCCTCTCAATTACCTTGCCCAGCCATGGGAGGTTGGAAACAGGCCTATAATTGCTCAACTCTGAGGGATCTAATGCAGGCTTCTTTAGAAGAGGCCTAATGATTGCCTCCTTAAGACAAGGAAGCATCCTGCCCTCCCTCAGAGAAGCATTTATGATTTCCACCAGGCTGTCTACAAGAGCCTCCCTGCTAGATAGAACAAGCCATGTTGGACAAGGGTCAAGAGAACAAGTGGTAGGCCTCGCCGCTCCAAGCAGCTTGTCCACATCCTCAGGAATCACAAACTGAAACCGATCCATTCAAATCACATAAGTTTTTGGGCACCTCCAACTCAGACATCAAATTAATTGTGGAGTCTCCATCTAGGTCAGCCCAAATCTGAGAGATTTTATCTGCGAAAAACTCTTTAAACACGTCGCAGCGGGTAACTGATGACTCCAAATTCTGGTTCAAGAGAGGGGGAGCAAATACTAGTCCCCTCACAACCCTGAACAACTCCGCTGGACATGAACTCACAGAGGCAATACGGGCAGAAAAGAACCACCTCTTTGCCGCTCGTATTGCCTGAGCATAGATCTTTAGACGTGCTCTATGTCGCAATCTGTTGGAATCGAGTCTTTCTCCACTTGCGCACCAGTTGCCTACCTTGCCGCTTCAGTCCCCATAGATCTTCCGTATACCAAGGGGCCAATTTTGAAGCAGGTCAGAGGGGACACTTGGGAGCAATCGTGTCTACTGCCCTGGTGAGCAAGTTGTTCCAATTCTCAACCAAGGCATCAAAAGATCACTGGCAAAGCCAACATCCAATCCCTCTAAGGCTTCTTGGAATCTTACTGGATCCAATAACCTCTTCAGGCGGACCATTCTAATAGGCCCCTCGCCCCTACGAGGGTGGGAAGTGGCTGTAAGTCCAACCTTAACCAGATGGTGGTCTGTCCATGACAATGGGGAAATCACAGGAGTCCTCACCCACGGAACACCACCCTGATAAGAATAAAAGACCAAATCAAGCATGTGACCTGCAATATACATCGGTCCAGAGACCACTTGAGATAGGCCCATAGTTGTTATGGCCACTATGAACTCCTGAGCTACCCTGGACAGATTGGTCCCAAAGTGAACATTGAAGTTCCCCAGCACCAAGAGTCTGGGAGACTCCAACGTGAGTTCCACGACCAAGTCCGTGAGCTCAGTAAGGGATTCCGCTGGGCAGCAGGGCAATCGGTACACCAACAGAAGCCCCAATCTATCCCTGGTCCTCAAACTCAAGTACACACATTCAATATGGTCCAATACCCTGAAAGGGACCCTAGCAAGGGAGATGTTATCCTATAGACCACAGCCACCCCACCTCCCCGCCCACGTCCCCTCACCTGCTCCTCTACAGAATATCCTGGAGGGAGAAGCTGGGACCAAACTGGACCACTAGCCACCCCCAACCAAATCTCAGTAATACATACCAGGTCAGCCCCTTCATCCCTGATCAAATCATGGATGAATTTAGATTTATTTTGGACTGACCTGGCATTACAGAGGAGCAGGGGAAAGCTATGTGGGTTGTTGGCAGTGTTTCCCGAGGTCAAAGAGCTGGCAGGACAGCCAGAAGGGGAGACAGCTATTAAATTTCTGACTACCCTTCCCCTGGAACGGCCCACTGACCTGCCAACGTTACTTCTTCTATTCCCCACCACCACCAGGATAGCTGCCCCATAGTCAACAAAGGCGTCCCCTGTCCCCCCATCTCCAGACGAACCCAAACACATTACAGCAACTTCAACCCAAGTCCCAAACAGCTTAAAACTAATTAAACAGAAGCCCTCTAGCCCTCGCCCTTGTTCTCCCCCGAGGTGGCTCCCCCAAAGGGATCTGCTGCCACAAGGAGCCTTCCTATAAAGCCCAAAACTGAGCAGGTGACCTGAGGAACAGCTGAATCACTCAGGGGCTGGTCCCAATCTTGCACACACTTCCCACAGATGTTAACCTGAGGCTGCAGCCCCACAGGAGAAGCAGAAGCAGGCAGGCAACAGCAGAAGGAACCCCAGGGATGTTGGGATATGTGCAATTATTAAAGTTCTTCATTGATACTGTTGTATGATTGGGTTCTGCTGTTGTCTACACCTTGTAACTGTAGACTCCTGTCCTATGTTAATCTGATACTACATGTGTCCTTAATGTTCTTCTGCAGCAAAGACATGGGGCTAGGAGAAGAAGAGGAAGGCAGTGAGGGGCCCATTTTAAAATCTCATCCCTGGACCCACCAACCTTGCCTCGCCCCTGATTGTATGGAGAAGAAATGACTCCACACCATGCCTCTCCTTTCTCTTCCTCTTTTCCCGGATCTCTGCCTTCTAATTCACCTCTCAAGATCCCCACTAGGACAAACTTCTGAGTAATAGAACTAATTAGCAGGTACACAACAGTGTGGCATGCCAAGGAGTTCTTACGAAGTGCCAACAAAGTAGATAAAATCTCTCTTGGCAATGAGAGTTTCTGTGGGGTGCTTTTGATATCCACAATAAAGCAATAAATGCTATTCATATTCTATTCCCAGGAATTTGCTTAGGGCCAGGTCTTCTGTTACCTGAGTGGCAAGCTTGCTGTTTCTGTGTGGTTGTGCACTACGCCACTCTGGTAACCGCTGAAATGTGGAAACCACATGAGAAGGCTGTATGGTGTGTGGTTATTTTCCATGCCAGGGAACCTTCTCATTACTATTACTTTGCTATGTAAACCACTATGATATGTCTTTCAAAAGCAGTGTATAAATATTCCTCATAATAATAAAACAATCATTCTCACCCAATTGACATCTTATTGTAGTGGCAATGAGAGTCAATCAGATGTTTTTATATTCGCAAGATAAGAAAAAAAATATATAATGTGCATATAAAAGCCTATATGGCTTTTATTTAATTTTAAACCATAATGTGTTTTAGCTGTATTTTTGTAACCTAGCTTAGATCCAAAATTTTATTTATTTATTCAACTGGAATACAGACTTAATAAAAAAATGCATAAGATAAGCATAGAACTACTTTATCATAAAAATGCAAAATATAATGTCAGCTAAGCCCTTTACAAAGTACCTCCAGATCTCCCCAATGTTGCAACAGGTTTCCTATTGTCAGGTGTTGCTATATCAGCTAGCAAGATATTACAGTTACTGTTCTGTAACTTGAGGTCACCAGTAGCAGACAGAAGGTCATGGCCTGGAGTTCTCCTGTTACAAGTCAAGGTATGTAATTTGATTGCTGTCTCAGTAGTTTGAACTGGATCATACAGTCCCTTAGCAAACTTGGGGCAATTCCTTACATAACTTGTCTTTAAAATGTAAGAACAGTCCCCTTATTCATTGCAACCTCTGTTTACATTCCAGGGGGAAACCTGATTTTTGCTGTGAATTGGATGTTTTTAGAGCTAGTATGAATTATTGAAATATTGGGATCAGCCTTCCTCTTAATCCAACCCCTTTTAATAGATGTGTTGCTGCTGCTCCACAAGTTAAATGTACATAGGGACATAGGAAGCTGCACTGAACATAGCAACACAGGAAGCTGCCTTATACAGAGTCAGACCATCGGTCGGACCATCTAGTTCAGTATTGTCTGCACAAACTGGTAGTAGCTTCTCCAAGGTTGCAGGCAGGAATCTCTCTCAGCCCTATCTCGGAGATGCCAGGGAGGGAACTTAGAACCTTTTGCATGCAAGCATGAAGGTGCTCTTCCCAGAGCAGCCCCATCCCCCAAGGGAAATATCTTATAACCTCCCATTCAAATGCAAAGCAAACCAAGGCAGACTCTGCTTAGCAAAGGGGAATATTCATTCTTGCTACCACAAGGCTCACATGCCATGCAGATATCCATCCATCAAAGAAAGATATGTGTGTGCGCTGCTTGTGGAGGTGGTGCAGATCCATGCCCACTAACCTGTGGAACCTCACAGATTCAATGCTACTGTGAGCATAGTAGAGCAGGGTTGGACCACAACACAGAAGTTCTATTCAAACATTGTTGTGTTGACACACAGGTGTCTGTACATGTGCACATCTTTTGGGATAACCACTGCGCATGCATTCATTTTACAGATAGGAAGTGTGCTACTGTAAATATGCAAATAACTATATATGCACACAGATCTATATCTGCATGCATGGTACACAGATTGTATGTATGCGTACATGTTATTTTATTTATTTATTTAACATATTTATATACCGCGCAGAACGCAAGTTCTCTGGGTGGTTTACAAGAGAATAAAAACAACGAATAAAAAGATTAAAACATTTCAACAATTAAAATTTAAAAGTTTAAACTATTAAAACACAATTAAAACAGTATCTAATTAAAAGCCTGGGTGAACAAATGCATCTTGACTGCACTTTTAAAAGTTGTAAGAGATGGGGAGGCTCTTATTTCAGCAGGAAGTGTGTTCCAAAGCCTCGGGGCAGCAATGGAGAAGGCCTGTCCCTGAGTAGCCAGCCGGTGGCAACTACAGATGAACCTCTCCAGATGATCTCAATGGGCGGTGTGGTTCATAGCAAAGAAGATGTTCTCTTAAATATCCAGGGCCCAAGCTGTTTAGGGCTTTATAGGTTATAACCGAAACCTTGGACTTTGCCCAGAAACGTATTGGCAGCCAGTGTAGATCTTTTAAGATAGGAGTGATATGGTCTCTCCAAGATGACCCAGAGACCAACCTGGCTGCTGCATTCTGGACTAACTTCAGTTTCCAGATTATGTACAAAGGCAGCCTCACATAGAGCGCATTGCAGTAATCAAGTCTGGAGGTGACCAGCAGATGTACTACTGTTCTGAGGTCATTTATCTCAAGAAATGGACACAGCTGGTGTATCAGCTGAAGCTGATAAAAGGCACCTCTGGCCACTGCCTCAACCTGGGACACCAGGGAGAGTTTTGTATCCAGAAACACCCCCAGACAGCATACCTGTTCCTTCTGGGGAAGTGTGACCCCCATCCAGAACAGGCAGATCAAAATCATCTCCCGAGTACCAACCCCACACAATAAGTACCTCCGTCTTATCTGGATTCAGTCTCAGCTTGTTACCTCTCATACAGCCCATCACTGCTAGGCAGGCATTTAGGGAGGTTATGCCTTCTTCTGATAATGCTGACATGGAGAAATAGATTTGGGTGTCATCCGCATACTGATAAAACCCTGCACCAAATCTCCTGATGATCTCTCCAAGCGGTTTCATGTAGATGTTAAACAATATCAGAGACAATATGGAGCCCTGAGGGACACCATACAGAAGTTTAGTTTTTGAAGAACAGTCCCCAAGAGACACCATCTGGAATCTGCCTGAGAGGTAAGAGTGGAACCACTGCAAAGCAGTGCCTCCCACCCCAACCCCCTCAGATGCTCCTGAAGGATACTATGGTCGATAGTATTGAAAGCCGCCGAGAGGTCCAAAAGGACCAACAGTGTCACACTTCCTCTGTCAATTCCCAATTGAAGATCATCCATCAGGCCAGCCAGTCTCCACCCCATAGCCCACCCGAAAGCCAGTCTGAAACAGGCCTAGATAATCAGTTTCATCCAAGACTGCCTGGATTTGGGAGGCCATCACCCTCTCAATTACCTTGCCCAGCCACGGAAGGTTGGAGACAGGCCTATAGTTGCTCAACCCTGAGGAATGTTACACACAGATTGTGTTGATATTTATTTATCTACTTATTTATTTATTTTATTTACATATCTTCCTTCCAAAGGTGGCTAAGAGTGGTTTACATTAATATCAAAAATACATAATTAAAATCAAAGAACAATTAAAAGCAGATTAAAATTACAATTAACACTAGATAACATTAAAACTAAATATTAAAAGCCAAGCTAGAAAGATGGGTCTTTAAGGCTCTCCTTAAGACCTCCAACAAAGACAGTTCTCATATCCATGGGGAACGTGTTCCACAACCTAGAAGCGACAACAGAGAAGGCCCTATCCCAGGTCGCCACCAGATGAACCAATGGCACCTGAAGACAGACCCCATCTTGATCTCAATGAGCAGTGGGGATCTTGAAGAGAAAGACGTCCCCTCAGGTAACCCAGACCTAAGCCATTCAGGCTTTCAAAGGTAATAACCAGCACTTTGTACTTTGCCTGGAAACATATCAGCAGCCAGTGCAACAGTACAGGCACAGTGACCTCTCCAGTATTCCCCAGAGATAAATTTGGCTGAACTACATATAAAGGCAGCCCTACATAGAGCGCATTGCATTAGTCCAACCTGGAGGTTACCAGCTGGTACACCACTGTTTTCAGGTCATTCCCCTCAAACGGGCGGAGTTGTTGAATCAGTCACAACTGGTAAAAAGTGCTCCTGGCCACAGCCTCAACCTGAGGTTCAAGGGTGGAACCTGGGCCCAAGAGCACTCTCAAGCGACAAACCTGTTCTTTCTGGAGGAGTGTAACCTTGTCCAGAACAGGAAGCTCTATCTCATCTTGCAGATTACAGCCCCCAACAATGAACACCTCCATCTTGCTCAGATTCAGCATTAGTTTATTATCCCTCATCAGCCCATTATTGCCTGTAGACAGGCATTCAAGGGGCTAATGCCATATCTTGATGTTGATGACAAGGAGAAATAGATTTGGGTATCATCAGCATATTGATAACACCCAGCACTAAACCTCACCCAGAGGTTTCATGTAGATGTTAAAAAGCATTGATATAGAATGGAGTCCTGGGGGACTCCATATAGTAGCTTCCGCTTTGAAGAGCAACTGTCACCAAGTGCCACCATCTGAAATCTACCTGAGACATAGGAGTGGAACCACTGTAAACCAGTGCCCTATCTCCAAATCCCTCAGGCGATCCAGAAGGATACCATGGTCGATATGATTCAACTTAACATGTGGATAGGGTTAGAAAAGTGGTTCAAAAAGATACCCAAAAGTTTTGCTTTGGTAATATTCAAATGTAATTAAATGATTCCATTTACTGGACAAAGGGCCAATTATTCATCAGTCAATAGCTCCACTAGAGAACCAGACTATACTAGCACAGTGGCTCTGCAGTGGATATCGCTGGTATCTCTCATTTGCTTCTTTTTAGATTTTGAGCCCTTTTGAGACAGGGAACCATCTGATTTATTTTTCTACATAAACTGCTGTGAGAACTTTTGTTGAAAAGTGGTATGTAAATATTTGTTGTTGTTGTTCTTGTAGTAACAGCAGCAGCAGTAATAATAGGAATCTATGCATTCAAGGCTTCAGCCTGTACTGCTGCAAAAGATCCACTCATTTCAATGGATCGGATAGATCCCACCCAATCTCCATTGAAATAAAGCTTGCTGAGAGCCCACTTCATTTTGATCAAACTGAATGGAGTTACACAGTTCTGGAGGACTTGTGCCTGATATGGGAAGCACTCTATTCTCTTCAGTTGCTTGCCTTGTTAAACCACATCAGGTCTGACATCAGGTCCAAACAGCAAACAGTGTGGCAATTTACCTAGCCAAGGAGGACACCCCTTCCCTCGTATAGCAATTAGCTAAAGCTGCTGCATTATCAAAACATTCTAAAGGAAATATTTAAACAGTCTCAGTTTTTGAGCTTGGTCCCCCCTCGCTTTGTGCATGTATCTGGGCGTTCCCCACATTTCTTGATGAATGACACGGCTTGCAGAAGATGAGTATAGGGAAGGATTGCAGATACAGGAGGCTGCATTACTTTCCCCCTTTGATCATGCTCCGGATGGGAAAAGTCAGCTTCCCAGGCTTGATCAAACCTCACAGGCTAGCTAAAGAGTGGAATTTCTGACAGCTAAACAAGCAACTTCTTGTCTGTGTTCCTGGCTACAGGGTGAAAGGCTAAAAAACCCAAGTCTCTGTTAATAAGGAGGGAAACAGAGAATTACAAAATACGTGTTTTTGTTTTTCAAAGGCTTTAAGTGAGTCACTTGGATTTAATTAAACCATCAAAACAACTAAGTATAAAAAGCTGCCATGTGTCCATCTCTGTAATTTCCCCTAAATTTATCCAGTGTAAGAAGATGGAGAAAACAACTCACAAATCAATTATTGTTTGCCCAATTGCTTAAAAAAAATCTTCAGAGTGCCTTCTTTGGTTATGCTGCATTAAACTCCTTGAAGTATTTTCAAGACTAAAGCTCTGCTGTTGGCAAATTGTAGAATAGCTACAAACCACCATGGCTAATTGTTTTGCTTAATATTAAGCAACCTTCCGATGGGAAGTTTATAACTACTAGTTAGTAGGTGAGGCCTGTTGTTGACCAGCAAAGTCATTTTGCATAGATTACATTTTTATTATTATTTCTTGTTTACACAGTCAGACAGGTGTTATTGACTGGTTTGTTTTATCCAGACATCGAGTCCTTCCCAAGGACCTGGGATGCCAGAATTTTATCATCAATACTGTTGGTTATTATAGATATCGTCGCAAAATATAGGCTGTTCCCAGTAAAGCTGCTTTTTCTAATTGGCTGATGGTGATTTCTGTGGCCCCTATGGTGTTGAGGTGCTCTTCAAGGTCTTTTGGAACTGCATCCAGGGCGCCAATTACCACTGGGATTATTTTGGTCTTTTTCTGCCACAGCCTTTCAATTTCAATTTGTAGATCTTTGTATTTGGTGATTTTTTCTATTTCTTTTTCTTCTATTCTGCTATCCCCTGGTATTGCTATGTCAATTAGTTTGACTTGTTTTTCTTTCTTCTCGACTACAGTTATATCTGGTGTAATGTGTGGCAGATGTTTGTCTGTTTGTAGTCGGAAGTCCCATAACATTTTTACATCTTCATTTTCTTCAACTTTTTCAATTTGATGGTCCCACCAGTTCTTGGCTACAGGTTGCTTGTATTTTTTGCAGATGTTCCAGTGTATCATCCCTGCTACCTTGTCATGCCTTTCTTTGTAGTCAGTCTGTGCGATCTTCTTACAACAGCTGATCAGGTGGTCCACTGTTTCATCTGCTTCTTTACAAAGCCGGCACTTGCTGTTTGTTGTTGATTTTTCGACTTTTGCTCTTATTGCATTGTTCTTAGTGCCTGTTCTTGTGCAGCCAGTATTAAACCTTCTGTTTCTTTCTTCAAGTTGCCATTCTTAAGCCATTGCCAGGTTTTGGTGATGTCTGATTTTCCACTTATATTGTGCAAATATTGACCATGCAGGGGCTTATTTTTCCATTTTTCTGCTCGGTTCTTGACTTGTTCTTTCTTGTAGGCCTGCTTTGTTTCATTGGTGTTGAATAGTTTCTCGTTATTGACCTTTTGAAGTGCATCTTCTTCACTGTCCTTTATATATTCTTCAAGGCCTGTTTTCTCCTCCTCTGCTGTTTGATGGACTTGCAGCATTCCTCTTCCACCTGAGCTGCGAGGGAGGTATAGCCTATCGACATCACTGCGGGGGTACAGAGCATGATTGATGGTCATGCTTTTCCTGGTCTTACGATCTAGTGTTTCTAGCTCTGCCTGGGTCCAGTCTATTATTCCTGCAGTGTATCTGATAACAGGTATAGCCCAGGTGTTTATGACTTGTATGGTGTTCCCGCCATTGAGTTTGGACTTGAGGATTTTTCTAACTCTCCTGATGTATTCACTTCCAATTTTTCTTTTAACTTCAGTGTGTGCGATGTTATCAGCCTGGAGAATGCCCAAGTATTTGTAACGTTCTTTCTCTTCCAGGTTCTTGATCTTGCTTCCATTGGGCAGTTCTATTCCTTCTGTTTTTGTTATTTTTCTTCTTTTCATTATTAATGCAGCACACTTGTCTAGTCCAAACTCCATTGCTATATCGCTACTGAATATACGGACAGTGTTTAGCAGTGATTCGATTTCTGACTGAGACTTATTATTATTTCTGACTGGGACTGATTTCTGACTGGGACTTATTAATAATAAATAATAATAATAATAATAGTTATTATTATTATTATTATTTTACATTTTATATCCCACTCTTCCTCCAAGGAGCCCAGAGCGGTGTACTACATACTTCAGTTTCTCCTCACAACAACCCTGTGATGTAGGTTAGGCTGAGAGAGAAGTGACTGGCCCAGAGTCACCCATCAAGTATCATGGCTGAATGGGGATTTGAACTCGGGTCTCCCCGGTCCTAGTCCAGCACTCTAGCCACTACACCACGCTGGCTCAGGAAAGTTCAAGAAATTAAATATATATGATAGAATTTTTTATTAATGTGCTTGCAAAAAGGAAGTAAAAGTTTGAAACAGTTTGAAATTTGTAGGATTTCAGCTTCAAATATATTCATTTTATTGAATAACTAGCTTTAAGTACCCAGCATTGCTCAGGCTTATGGTGCAAGTTTCTCTTTGTTATTGCATCCATATCCGTTTTCTAGATATACGTGTTGTATATCCGTCTATCTGTCTGTGCGAGTCAGTTGTCAGGTTTCCTGGTAACCTACATTACTTGTAGGGTCCTTCGGAAGTCCCTTTGCAAAGTTTGGTCCTGATAGCTCAAAGGGCATGGGAATGTATAGCAGACAGACAAACAGACATTCTGTTGTGTAGAGATAGAGATTAGAGATTAGAGATTACCAGATTTGGTAATTTGAATCATAGTAAATTTGAGCCTGAGAAAGATCTTCTGAGTCTCTTGAGTATGATGGCATTTTGGAATTATTGATCTGATTATTGAGTGTTAAAAGTCTCTCGAGAACAATAAGTTAAAAGATGATTATATGCAGAACTTCTTATTTAAAAATACAAACAGAAATATTTAAACCTTTCAGCAAGCATATTCCAGTGCAAAAAGTGGTTCATTCAGCTAATTTCAGTGGCAGGATTGTGTTTGCAAAATTTGGTATCCATAGGTCATTGGGAGGTATGACTTTATTTCACACAAACCAACCAACCTATTATTCAAAATATATAATAGATAGTATTCATAAGTCAGGGAAATCAAACTTAGTTTTCCCTTGTCTGCCCAAACGTCATCCTTATACACCATGAAATTAATGTTTCTGTTTGTAACTGAACTGTTCAAGTAGGGTCGGTGCTTATTGTTTGCATAACTCTTTTGCATTGATCCAGCAAGGAAGTTTCATGCATGAGGTTCATGATCATCAAAAAGTTGCCAATACAAAATCACACCTGGATGTGCATCATGCTCATCTGAGGCTCACTGAACTGGCTGGATGTGTCTTATGATGCACACAGACATGCACATCTGTAGCCTAGGCTATCAATTGTTACGGGTGACTAGTTGCCTACAACTACAACTCACTCGGGGCCTGTGTCTGTGCATGGGAGAAAATAACAGAAGGAACCAGCACAGAAATGAAAGGGCTAAAACCACAAACATGAACTAAGAAGTGAACCATATATTAAGGCCCAACATGAATTTCAGGGGCAGATTTTTGGTGGCCCAGCTGTAGAAGGTAGAGAAGATCTTTCCCTCCCACCACGTGTGCTGCTAAAGCCTTACTCTGGAATGTAGCACTGCTACACCCGCACTTAGTTAGCCAGCATGTCAGCCTTTAAAAAAATTTTTTTAAAGACATTTAGTGAGAAAGGGGAGGAAGAACTTGTTAGAGGTTGTTGATTTTTACCCACAATAGGTAAAACAGCAGAGCACTAAGGAATGAGCACACACTCCAGTTACAGAGTAGGTAGCAGAGGATGGTTTGGATATTGCAGCTATTTAGAGAAAACACATGGAGATCCTTGTATGACTAAACACTAAATATTTATTGGTTAAATACACTTAGATAGGAAAGACCTATCTCTAATCTAAAGGACTACATAGTTGATAGGTAAGGAGAGAGAGAGAGATGTTTCCATCTGCTCTCTAGGAGGAAAGCAAGGATTGTGGCTCAGCACAGGAAGTGCTGCAGAGTCAGTTCAGGGGTCATAGAGTAGGGACAGATAGGGAGACCCTGACTCACTGTCTCTACTCCCAATGCCCCTAGTGGTCATTAGGACAGTTGGTGCAAAAGGTCGATGCACTGGAAGTTCATCTCCAACAGAACTTCTCATTTTGTACACACAAAAGCTGGCCTGTGTCTAGAATTTCCTATTCCAGAAATAGCACATGACTACGAATATTTATATACCACTTTTCAGCAAAAATTCTAAAAATGGTTCACATAGAAAAAATAATAAATTTGCTTCCCTATCCCAAAAGGTCTCACACAATCTAAAAACAAACACAAGGTAGACACCAGCAACGACCACGGAATGGATGCTGACGCTGTGCTGGGGTTGGGTGGAAACAGTTGCTCTCTTTTATAGCTGCTTCCCTCAAAAACACAAAGTAGTCTTCTGTTAGATTAACTAAAACTTTATTCAGAAATAAAGATTTTATTCTCCTTCTCCTTTCCATTCCTTTTGCTTTCTGACTACCCACAACACCCTCTACAGAATCCCCACTGGGACAAGCTTCTAAAATTACAAAACACCACTAGATAGAATAAAACACATCCTTCCCCTTTATAACAACCAGAATTTAAAATTCAGTGACTGAAGTCTTTTAGGTGTCACAAGCACTGCTCCTAATTTTTGGGTTCTCTGGCACAGCAGCTGTTTGTGATATTTCTCCTGATACTGAGGATTGTCCATCACTTTCATCAGCCTCATCTGTGAGGTCAAAACTGGAGGCAAGATCAAATTCTTCTCCAGTTCCTCTCTTGAGATCAGATCCCCTTCCCTCTTTTCTCATAGTATGCATGCTTGAAAGTCTCAAACTGCTTCATTTCTTTACATTATCCAATATGACAGAATCTCCTTGGATTTCAATTATTTGTTTTAGCACAGAATATTGGGAACATCCCTTTATAAGGCAACTGTACTCGAACAAAATCCCCAACCTGAATGTTCACTGTTCGCACCCCATTTCTGAGCAACATGCAATTTATATTTTTGTTGCTTTTCCCTTACCCAATCATGAATCTCTGCATTTTCAGGGTGAGATGGCATGGAAAGTCCTATCAGTTGTTGCCATTAGGTAAGTTTGGTTGTAGCTTTTCATCCTCTCGGTTGGAGGTGCAGCTCCTGATAGCACCAACTCTTAGCACTAAAAACCATATTGACTACTAGGGGCATTAGGGGTAGAGATAACCAGTAAGAGCATTCTCCTTCTGACCATGCTTTCTCTACTTTGGTTCCCCTTTGTTAGACTGACAGTCTCAGGTTTCATTCTCACCTGAGAGAGATTTCCATCTTCTCCCCTTCCCCCACTTCCTGTATGAAGCTAGAAACCAAGCATGTTGGTGATGGATTTCCTGTTGGATTTCCTACATAAGCTACTTTATTTGGAACTCCATGTTTTGAGACATTTATTAGCAGTGCTCCCTTACCTGTGCACTTCCACTATAGCTGGGACAGATAAAGAAATCTCCCCCCACCCTGTCTGAGCTCTCTAACACTCTCAACAGTTCAAACTGTGATTTTCCTATAGTAGAATAAGGGTAGTTCAATAAGCAAATAGAGTTTCACAGATTGCCTCTTTCCAGGATTGTTGTTGCATAGTAGCCAGTTGTAAACTTTCCTTCACTAAACGGTTCATTTTCCCCACTAACCAGGGTTTCTTAACTTTGGGTCCCCAGATGTTGTTGGACTACAACTCTCATCATCCCCAGCCATGGTCTTTGATGGGAGTTGTAGTCCAACAACATCTGGGGACCCAAAGTTAAGAAACCCTGCAGTAAGCCATTACGTCAAGAATGGTGCAAGGAAAGAGTATTTTGTGTTTTATCCCATGGTTATACAAGTATTGCTCCATTTCAAATGAGGTAAGCTGTCCCATTGTCAATCACTAGATCTTTAGGAAGACCTCCTCTCACAAAAACTGCAGCCATGAACTGGATCACCTTCTTTCAGCAAATGAAACTTCTGGCCACCTGGAATATTAATCCACCACCACTATAACAAATATTTGTTTTGTAGCTTGGTTATCAAAAGGCCCCATTATATCTAAGTTTTCCCCAGGAACCATTGGGATACTCTGCTGGAGTCAAGGGGATAGTAAGTCTTCTGTTATTTGTCACAATCACACAAGCCATACAGTGCCTGATTACATTTTCAATGTGTTTGTCCATACTTGGCCACCAGAAACTTTCTCTGATTTGCCTTTTAGTAAAGCTCATACTCAGGTGACCTTTGTGGGCAATTTTGATTAGGGATGTGCGAAACGTTTCAGGTACAGAACGATCTGACCCGAAACAGCCAATTTCGGGTGATTCAGATCTGAATCGAATCACCCTCCTAGCTCCCCGAAATTTTTCGGAGCCGAAATGAATCACCCCTGTTTCGGCTCCAAAATATCTGTTGTTTCGGCCCTCCATTTTGTGGCCGATAAATGCCTTCTTCTTCCCCCTCCATTGTGAGCAATGACGTCTATTTGAATTTCCCGCCTTTTTGCCTCCCATTGACTTCAATGCAAAAAGGTCTGATGTGACGTCTACTCGAATTTTGGATCCCAGGGGCAAAATAGTGGGGTGGGGTGGTAGTGCCTAATGGGTGGAGGTTTCAGCAGCACCATAACTGCACTTGTGGGGTGCTGGGGTGGCCCAGAGCGAGTGGTGGTGTAGTGCACATAGGGTGCTAACCCATGGGGTACAGGGTTCTGTTGTTTCTGAGGTGTTGAACAGGGGAGAGAAGTGACTGGCCCAGAGTCACCCAGCTAGTCTCATGGCTGAACTCAGGTCTCCCCAGTCCTAGTCCAGCACTCTAACCACTATACCACGGCTGGTTTTCCCAGAAGGAAAACAAGAATGGTGTGGGAAACCCCATTGTGTGCTTCTTGTGACAGCCAGGCGCATAGTGACTATTGAGCAAGGGGGGACAATTGTCTCCAGACCCAAAGGGTCTGGGGGCCCCTCCAGGGCTCTGTCTTGCCCTCAGCCAGGGTGCCCCCTTGCCACCTCCCACATCTAGCTGGCGAGCAAAACGCTCGTTCTCTGGGAGCACAAGGCACACCACTCTCCTCTCCAGCCAGCATTTCAGACCATTCTCCTCTCCAGCCAGCATTTCATGCTGGCTGGGGTGCGAGAGATTCTTCTTTCCTCCACCCTGGGCATTGGCCCCTACCCTGCATCTGACATCAGCTGCAAGGGGATGGGGTCAGTGCTGAGAACGGAGCTGTGACAGCTCCAGCAGAGTTTCATTTCCCCTGTCAGTGCTTGGTGGTATCGCTTTAAGGGATCTCCTTTCCCTGGAATCACTCCCTTTCAGCGATTCCACCAACCGCTGACAGAGGAAATGAAACTCTGCTGGGGCTGTCACAGCCCCATTCTCAGCACTGGTGCCACCCCCTTACATCTGACATCAGACAAAAGGGGTGTTGCTTGATGCATGCATGCGCTTAGTGTGTGCGAAGGAACACCCAGGGGGTGGGGAAGCCACCGGTTAAACTTTGTCCCCCAGCCCCCACCAAGCTCCCTACGCCCCTGGTGACAGCATTTTCTTTCTTAGAATCTAGACAACATTTCTCCTGAATGATTTCCATAATTGGCATTTCCATCCCCGCCCCCCCACGCCAGGTGCCATTCTGTTTATATATTTTAAATTCTGGCTTTTTTTTTTTTTTAGCTTCCACTGAAATGGTAATGTAACCATCTGAGATTGGAACTGACACATTGTTGTCTCCCATATTTTGGAAGTGTGGCTTCTGGGGTATGGACTCCTGCCTCTCTATGACCTGCTTCTCCGCCCGCCCGCCCCGCCCCCCATTATCTGTTCTACAATACTGCCATTATCTTTTCTGAAACAGTGCTGGCATTGCTCCTTTTATTTGATCTCAAGAGCATGCTTGTGCAGCAACATTAAACAAGTGCCAGCACAAGCGTAAGTCATTCCCACAGCTAGGAAACTGCACTGCAGTGTTTCAGTGCACATCATACTGGGATTTTTTTTTTTTTTAAAGGCAGAGAGGGGTGGTATTGACCAGAGACCACCCACCAGTAATGCATCATCCAGTGTCCATGGGAGCAGGAGTTGCAGGAGGTTTGATGCCAAATTGCTAAGTATGTGGGGAATTAACAGGAGCAAAAATCTGTTGCGAGAGATTACAGCAGAACATTTCATAAGAAATGCTAAAAGAGCCTAGTGCACACTCTAAGCTCACAATTTTGTACATGCCTGCTTGGGAGTAAGGCCCATTGAACTCAGTGGGAGTTATTTCCAAGTACACATGTCCACAGTTATTCTATAAGGCATTTCCATAATCCGAGCACTGTAGAATAGCGAAGGGCGGATGGGGATAGAGCAATTACAGTGACTATTTTATTACTTAGAGGAACAAACAGTCCTTATGAGCACATTCCCCTGTGGTATGTGGAACAAACCTTTCAACCAAAGGCAAAGACAAATGACAGATAAAACGGGCCAATTCAGTCCCCCTTGCTTGCCCTTCCAAAGAATCTCAAATATGCACTGCTTTGAATTTACTGACTAGACTGGTGGCAAGAATTCAGAAATGCTCCTGGCATCGTTTGTGCTCCTAGAGTTCTTCATTGTCAATTTGTGATAGCTCTCCTCTCCCCCCCACCCCCACATACCACCACCCCCCCCCCCCCGTATTGGCAAGAGGATGATGTAGATGGCACTCGCTCTCAGCATTAAACGCTCTCTACCTGTATTTCAAAGTCCAAATAGTCAAAAGGATCAGGTGGCACTGGAGGACCCAAATCTAGCAAAGCTCCTAGGACTATTTTGCCATGACTGATGCTGAGTTCATTAAGTACAAACACTTTTGAATGGGAAAGGTATAGCTTCTACTAAAAAGAGAATGCTTTCCAGCACTGTATTGGCGCAACTACTTTCCTGTTTCCACTGAGGGCTCATCGTATAATTCCTATCTATGAAGCACAAAGAGTGTGCCAAAATTCCAATTATTATTGCAACATTCTCCAGAGCCAACATCTCCTAATCAGGTCTGACTCTTTCAGCATTACAAAGAGATGTAATTTCAGCAGGTTTCTGACTGCTTTCCTACATGCATTTTAAAAATGTGAGGTGACCCTGAGTAACAGTCCGTATTTCAGTGCTCTTCATTGCACGGCCCGAGAGCCAGTATTGGCTCCCTGACTAATTGTTTGTTACATCTTTATCAAAAACTACTTTATGCTGGTCAAAGACCATAATAAAGATTGATTGACAATCAATCTGATTGATTGAAAGTTTCAGCCCAAGTCTTCCACTGTGCTATGGTCCTTCTCCCAAAAGAAGTTCTGTCTGGCCTGCCCTGGCAGGCTCCCATATATGTAGGTGCTGGTTCACGGCTGAAGAGAAGCCACTGGCCAGCATGATGCACACCAGTAGGTCAATCTAAAAAGGGCTGTGGGTCTGCAGGGAACTTCCAGCATCTTTGCAGAGATGGTGCATTGTACAGCCATGCAGGCATAGAGTGAGGAGCAATTTCTGCGATTCTCCCCTTTCTCCAAAAGCTCTTTCAATTTGCAGGAATATGTTCCTGAGGGCTGCGCAGCCTTCAGGAGGGGGCACTTTCAGGAGCATATTCCTGAAAGTGGACGGGTTTGTAGAGAGAGGGGAGAGAAGCAAAAATCGCTCTCCCCCCCCCCCCGCACTGCACCTGCTCAGCTGCTATCACTGCAGGGATGCTGGCAGCTCCCTACTATGGACCTTCAGTCCTTCTTACACTGACCTACTGCTGTCCACTTCCTGTACATACTCATACTCCTGATTACCACTTCACATTTTCTGATATCTGAGAACCAGTGTGTGGTGGGGAGACCTGGATTCAGCTATCCGTGGCTTGCTGACCATAAAGTTCATTTGGGTGACCTTGCACTCAGTCATTGGTTCTAAGCCCAACACAGTTACATCACTGCGTTGTCTTGAAGATAAAAGTGCGGAACCATGTAGGCTGAACTCTTGGGAGAAATGGCAAGGTAAAAATGAAATACTTAAATGGTGAGCTTGGCTGAAATTAAGCCCAAATGAGCCTATGAATTGTGACTGACAGTCCTCATGGCAGAATGCCAGCATAAGGGACCCACAGGGGCTGCTGCGTAACATGGAAGGCAGCCCCCATGGTGTTGCAGAGGTGGGAAGTTCTGCAATGACCTGAAACAGTATGTGAGCACTTGCATCACGGTCCCTCCATTGTTTCCACTGGAAACAATACTTTCCATTGTTTCTACAGTGTGGAATGACAGCCGCTATCTTGGAACATGGGGCAGATGAGGTCTCTTTTTATCTCACTAACTGCTGATATGTAATCAAGTATAGTGTGGTCCTTCAAGACCTTACCTGTTGCCACCGGATGCTGCTTACTTAGTTAGCTGCACTCTCAGTCTGCCAAAGAGATAAAGAGACCTCCACAGAACAAATCTGTTCTGTCTAACCCCGTTCCCTTGAGTTCCACACGCTTGCCTTCCAGCCATGCCATTTTCAATTAGGCTTAATTCTACATGAAATGAAATGCATTACATGTTGCTAACTGCAGCAAGCCTATAGCGACAGCCAGAGTTTCTTTTTTCAAGGGTATGAAAACCAAAGCACAGTATAGCTGTGGGCTGGCTCCCCTTGCTGCTGTAAAGCTTAGGAAGGTTTTTTTAAAAAAATCGCCAATGTGGGTGGATAATAAATACATCCAGCATTAAATCTGATAGAGGGTTTATGGCTAAAGTGGAAAGCCAATTGGCCATCTTGTAACTGAGTGAGCTGAAAAGATAAATTCTTCCTGGACTGTCAAGTGCCTAGTTACCTACCCGTCTAGCTCCAGTTTCTTAAATGGTCTTCTGAAATATTTGATGTTTTTCTCCCAGCCATTTGAAGAAAGGTTACTGGGTTAGCGAGGCTACTAATCTGCTGAACAGATGTTTTAGCCCGTAGTGCAAGGTTTTTAAACCTTTGGCTGTCTGTGTGTGTGTGTGTGTGTGTGTGTGTGTGTGTGTGTGTGTGTGTGTGTGTGTTCTGAATTAATTTTGGAGGTAAACTCCATTCTCTCACAGCCAATATGATTACTTGTAGGAGCAAACCATGGCTGGGTTCACATATAACACAGAACCTACATACAAAGTTGGTAATTGACTTGTCCATGATTATCTGAACGCATGCCAAGGTGGAAAGCTCAGGTTCAGGTGGGAACGCAAACTGATTTCTGTAACCAAGATTTTAAGTTGGCTTGACAAGGGAAATATGGCTCAGTCTCAGGTGAGCATTGTGTCTGAACCCACATTCTTCATGAACCTCAGGTTTGTTACAGGCGAGCCAGCCCCGTTTTTCCATCGGGACCAATGGCTGTGAGGCAGAACAAGGCAGGCTGGGATAGCATCCAGGGCCTTGCTGTGAGGCCCAGTCAAAGCGTGTGACTCTGTCTCACCTTGGCTACTTCCAACAAACTGAGATATGTGATTGTCTGCAGTGCTAACCTCGAGTTCCCTCCATACCTCTGACTGAGGAAACCTCAGGTTCTGCATTATGTGTGAACTCCGCCTGCATGTTACCTTAAGTGTTTAATTTGACTGTGCACATGTGGTTTTTCAACTTAAATAGCAACCTCAGGTGGAGGGCACTCAGGATTACACAAAGGGGGTATTTAACCCTTTCCCCTCATACCAATGAAATCTCCACATACACCCCGACAGCTGCTATAAGCCTTAGGAAAGAAACTTCTACTGGCGCCAGTAGCAGCTTCCCTCCCAAGTAGGAGCTTTATTAATTATTATTATTATTTATTTACACAGTCAGACAGGTGTTATTGACTGGTTTGTTTTATCCAGACATCTAGTCCTTCCCAAGGACCTGGGATGGCTGAATTTTATTGTCAATGTTGTTGCTGTTGTTATAGATATCGTCGCAGAATATAGGCTGTTCCCAGTAAAGTTGCTTTTTGTAATTGGCTGATGGTGATTTCATTATTATTATTATTATTACATTTATATCCCGCTCTTCCTCCAAGGAGCCCAGAGCAGTGTACTACATACTTGAGTTTCTCTTTCACAACAACCCTGTGAAGTAGGTTAGGCTGAGAGCGAAGTGACTGGCCCAGAGTCACCCAGCTAGTATCATGGCTGAATGGGGATTGGAACTCGGATCTCCCCGGTCCTAGTCCAGCACTCTGGCCACTACACCACGCTGGCTCCACGCTGGCTTTAGGCATTTGTGTTCGGCCTATGGCATGAAGGGAAAAGTTAAATATCCCCCCCTATGTACCACAGCCCTGATCTGCCACCTCACCTCCCCCTGCCCCGACTGAGCTAAATCACAAGGCCACACAAGGCCAAACTACTTTTTAAAAAAAACATAAGCTTAGAATGTGTACAGTGAAGAGCAATGTACCACAATGGAGCCTGGCCCTCTGTCTATGGATGAATCTGGGTGTGCTTTCTGATAGGAAAGAGGCAAGCCTGAAGCAGCAACTTATGCACTGACAGAATGGACAGCCTCTCTTCAGGCAGGTGGTTCAATTGCATCTCTGCACTGGAAATCATGGAATGATTCCATTGCAGCCACCTATGCGGAGACGCTGCAGAGTTCTCCGCCATCAGAAAAGGCATACCTGTATTTATTTCTATTGACTTCTTTACTTATTACATTTATATCCCATGCTTTCTCCAAGGAGTCCAGAGCAGCATACATAGTTACGTTTATCATCACAATGACCCTATAAGGTACATTAGACTGAGAGATAAGTTACTGGCCCAGAGTCACCCAGTGAGTTTCACTGCCGAACAGGGATTTGAACTTGGGCCTCTCCAGTCTTAATCCAACATTCTAACCACTACACCAGCGGCTCCCAACCTGTGGAACTCCAGACGTTGCTTAACTACAATAAATTGTAGTTGTGCATGATGGGAGTTGTAATTCACTGTGCTGCACCACACTGGGAGACTAGAATTATGAGTCGGGCCGAGATGCAGCAGGCAGCCTCCTCTGGTTGGGTACCTTGGACTCACAGGATACGAATGCCTATTTTTAACATTTGATTTCTCATGGTGCTTCTGCAGTTCTCCCATTGCACAAGGTCTAGGGCAGCAGTGTCCCATCATCCCAGCTGCAATAACAGAGCCCCTCCACACACACACCTGGCCACACTTCCCCCCTCTGGCCACCTCAAAGCTCACTAGGTCACTAAGCACTGTGCTACTGAATACTCAGCAGGGTGGTGGCGAAGGAAAAGTGTGGCTGCAGGGGGAATGCCCCACTCGCCCCCAGCCCCATATCCTCCTAGGGACGGCCCTGCAAACTGTGGCTCTCCTGCAGATGTTGGCCTATTACTTACATCACCCCGGCTACTGGCCACAGTGGCTGGTGACGATAGGAGTTGCAGTTCAAAAACAGCTGGAGGGCCGCAGTTTGACACGCCTGGTCTAGGAATTCCTGCGGCAGCTGAACAGAGAGAAAGGAGCAGGAGAAAGAAAGAGTGTTCAGTCAGCTATTGTAGATGGATGCAGCAACTCTTAATGCCATCTCTTCAGTCTGGAGTGGGGATGAAGGTTCTTTTCCTGCCCTCTTTTATTTCCTTGTGATATCAAACCAATTCCTCAGTTGTTGTCAGATTAGTACAGTACTTAAATCCATTTAATTACCATGATGAATTACACAGCTGCTATTGATCTCCTTGTTCTTACTTGCCCCCGAGTACTAATGGGATGTTAATTTTGTCTTTTGAAAGGATAGAGCCTGATGTGGATTTTCTATTTACTCACGTTAATGACTAGTCAAAGGGAATCCAGAACTGGCAGTTCATGACTAATTGGCCAGTTTGTTTTACTGTCCTCCTTGGTGATGCTGATAACATTTTTTTCCCTTGGCAGAATGCAAATCAAATCCACTATCAGCAGAAAGAGGGTCTGTGCCTGTGCTTGCTCTCTCTCTCTCTCTGAATATGAATTAAGCAAGGTTAGAACAGAAGCAGGGAAGCGGCAGTGCAGCCATTTAGGAGCTGGGGTGGGGAATGAGTGTGGCCTTTTGCTAGAAAAAAACAGGCTAGCTTAAAGGGGAGTGGGGCGAGCAGGATTTAATGAGCTGTGCGAGCAGCAAAAGAATTACAGTGTAATTAACTCCCAGAAGATCTTATTGATGCTTCAGCAGTGAACCTGCAAGCTGGAGATGCTTCCATCTCCATCTGAATTAAAGTTTAATTTGGTGTCAAAGGGCAATGGAAAGCTCTGAATTATAAAGCAAAGAGATCAATGAACTGTGCAAGGGAAAAGGTCAGCCAGCTCCCCCACCCGCTCCCACTCCATCAACAGAGGTTGCTGAAGGCCAGTTTGGGGAGAGAGCTGCACTTTCCCATTTGCTGGCCTTTGGACAGAAGCTTGGGGGCCTGCCTGAAGCTTGAGTCCCCTCCCTCACAGGGGTAGCTTCTCCGCCTGGCACTCTGCATCCGTGTTGCTGCACCCCTTCACTCAGGGTCACAGTAGCTCTAGCCCAGCCATTTTGCTGTCCTGCTGGGTAGCACCCCAATAATCCACCACCTGAGACAACCTTGCCTCATGAAAGGACTGACCCTGGCAATGCACCAATGCACCAAACATTACTCCCAAGTAGGGGTGTGCAGAAGCCCAAAATTGTGGTTCAGCTTGAATCGATTATGAGCCAAACCGCATGCTGCCAAACTGGTTCAGTCAAACCAACCAGCCAGCCCAGTCCGGTCCGTTTGTGCCAGTTCGGGCAGCTATTACTTGTTTCCTTTAAGGGAATCCTCCATGGATGGGTGGAGGCCATTTGCGTGGCATCTGCACATGCAAATGGCATGGAGACTATTTGCATGGCAAATTGCGTGGCCACGCAAATGGCACCTCCACGGAGGCTGAAACTGGGCCGCACGTGCGGCTTCCTAAACAAAGCTTCAGTTGGGGGTGGTGGGAGTTGTAGTCCAACAACAGCTGGAGTGTCAGGCTGGCAGTGGCCACGCCTGCATTAGGCCTTACTGCATTTTTTCAATCTAAACTGGGGAGCTAAGAGAATGACCTTCCTTGTGGAACGTATGGCAAACTGTGGCAGCCTTTGTTGTTTACTCAGCTGTAAAGGAAACAGAAAGACAAGGGATGGAGGCAGGGGGGACTTTGCCAAGATGAGAAGAAGCTAGGATCTAATACCCTATTGCGGGGGTGCCAAACTGCGGCTCTCCAGCTGTTTTTGAACTACAACTCCCATCATCCCCAAACACAGTGGCCAGTAGCCAGGGGTGATGAGGGTTATAGGCCAACACCTGCAGGAGGGCCACAGTTTGCAGTGCTATCCCTAGCAGGGTGTGGGGCTGGGAGTGAGAGTCACTCCCCCTCAGCCATACATCACCTTTGCCACCGCTCCTCACCTCCCGCCCTGCTGAGTATCCAGTAGCACAGTGCTAAGGAATTTGATCGCCTCCCTTCTCATTCCAGTGAGGAGAGCCGCAACAGGACTTCCTGAGTGGGATGCTAAATGAGAGGCATGCGCTCTGGTGTCTAATCAGGGCGCACATGGGCCTCTCCTTTAGTATCCTGCTCACAAGGCGCTGGGATGTTCGCCTCTCTCCTCCAGCGTGGAGAGAAGCAACTTTCTCCACGTGAGTGGGATACTAAATAAGAACTGTGCATGCTCTCTCTGATGCTGGGCGCATGTGGTCCTCTCATTTAGGATCCAGCTCATGAGATGCTGGGAAGTTCGCCTCTTTCCTGCAAGAAGAAAGGAGGACCTCCCAGCACCACACAAGCTGGATACTAAATGGGGTGTGTGTGTGTGTGTGTGCACCCTGATGCTTAATTAGGGCACTCACAGGCCTCTCATTTAGTATCCAGTTTGCGCTGGGCTGGGAAGATGGATCGCCTCGCTCTTTCCTTGAGTGAGGATGGAGGCAATGGAACTCTTTAGCATTATGCATGTTGGATACTGAGCAGGGGCCCGGGAGCCCTGGCTGACAAGTGTGGGGGTGGTTGAGCATGGCCGCAGGGCCTGGGAAAGCACGGGGCTAGGGAAAAGGAGCCAGCGTGGTGTAGTGGTTAGAGTGCTGGACTAGGACCAGGGAGACCCGAGTTCAAATCCCCATTCAGCCATGAAACTAGCTGAGTGACTCTGGGCCAGTCACTTCTCTCTCAGCCTAACCTACTTCACAGGGTTGTTGTGAGGAGAAACATATGTATGTAGTACACAGCTCTGGGCTCCTTGGAGGAAGAGCGGGATATAAATGTAAAAAATTTTTTTTAAAAAATTGCCGCACTCACCCTGCCCAAAGGACAGGCCTGACAGTTTGACACCCCAGCCCTATTGCTTTTCCTGTGTTTCTACACCTAGCACCATAAGGATATAGGAAGTTGCCTTATATCAAGTCAGACCATTGGTCCATTTAGCTCAGTATTGTCTACACTGCAGCAGCTTCTCCAAGACTGCTGGCAGGAGTCTCTCTCAGCCTTATCTCAGAGATGCCAGGGAAGGAACTTGAAATCCTCTGCATGCAAGCATGAAGATGCTCTTCCCAGAGCAGCCCCATCCCCTAAGGGAAATATCTTACAGTGCTCACATGTAATCTCCCATTCAAATGCAAACCAGGGAAGACATTGCTTAGCAAAGGGGACAATTCATGCTTGCAACCCCAAGACCAGCTCTAATCTATCACTGCAATGCCTGATTCCTTGCAACAAGCCCTGTTTATTCTGTGTGTGACCAACTGGAGTTGCTACCATTCTGACTGGCACATAACCACCCGCACCCTACGGCAGATTACACAAAGGACAAACCAAGTGAATCTAGTGTAGGGGTGGCCATCCTGGAGCTCTCCAGCTGCTGACTACAACACCCAGCATCCCCAGCCACCATGGTTGTTGAAGACCGACAAGAACTGAAGAGCCTCAGGTTGGCCAGCCCTGCTCTAGTCGACATCATCTCCTATCCTCCTAGATGGGGTCTTCGGGTATATACTTGACACTCCACCCCATGGACTTCGAAGCACCTTGTTTCTGATCCGACTAGGAAATCCCAACATTATTTCCAAGCAATATACCAGCTCAATGGCACAACTTTACCTGTATGCTTAGACTGAAGCTGGAAAACACCTAACACAGTTGTTTCGTACAAAGAGAGGGGAAGGAGCAAGCCAGAAGGGCCGGCAGCAGGGGTGGCCAATCTAAGCCTCATCAAGACCACACCTCCCATCATCCCTAGCCACAGACTCTTTATTTTTATTTATCTAATTAAAAGTCTAATTAAAAGCCCGAATGAATAAATGTGTCTTAACAGCCCTTTTAAAATCTTCCAGAGATGGGAAAATCTATGGAATTCTCTGCCACGGGATGTGGGTGATGGCCACTAGCTTGGATGGCTTTAAAGGGGGCTTAGACAAATTCATGGAAGACAGGTCTATAGGGCCATCTCAAGGCTCAGAGACAAGATGCTTCTAAATAACAGCGGCAGGGGAGCAAAAAGCAGGAGGGATGGGATGCCCTCATCTCTTGCCTGTGGGCTTCTCAGAGGCATCTGCTGTGCTACTGTGGGAAACAAGATGCTGGACTGGATGGGCCTTGGGCCTTATCCCGCGGGGATGTTCTTATGAGGGTCTTCTTTCAGCAGGGATTGCATTCCAAAGCCCTGGGGTGGCAATGGAGAAGGGGGCCCACCCCTGAGTAGCTACCAGACAAGCTGGTGGCAACTGCAGACAAACCTCCCCAGACGATCTCAATAAGTGGTAGGGCTCATAATGGAGAAGGCATTCTCTTAAATATGTCCCTTTATGTAGTCCATGAAAGATTATGATACAGTAAATGTGCTAGAATTGAGACTCTTGGTTGTTTTCCCTGCAGCAAACCTGCAAGGCTACCCCTCTGGAAGCCGTTCTTCATTGTCAGTCATAGTAGGAAGATATTGGCATATCAGTAATAATACCCCAATGGAATGCTGCTGTTTATATGCTTTTCAGAGTGCCTTGTTACTTTTCAGACTTACGTTTGTGAATTTCCTTCACACACATTGAGAATACCATACGAATACAATATTTGTCATATTGGTATTCATCAAATGGCTTTAGCTTTATTATTATTATTATTTCTTGTTTGCACAGTCAGACAGGTGTTATTGACTGGTATGTTTTATCCAGACATCGAGTCCTTCCCAAGGACCTGGGATGGCTGAATTTTATCATCAATACTGTTGGTTATTATAGATATCGTCGCAAAATATAGGCTGTTCCCAGTAAAGTTGCTTTTTTTAATTGGCTGATGGTGATTTCTGTGGCCCCTATGGTGTTGAGGTGCTCTTCAAGGTCTTTTGGAACTGCACCCAAGGCGCCAATTATCACTGGGATTATTTTGGTCTTTTTCTGCCACAGCCTTTCAATTTCAATTTGTAGATCTTTGTATTTTGTGATTTTTTCTATTTCTTTTTCTTCTATTCTGCAATCCCCTGGTATTGCTATGTCGATTATTTTCACTTGTTTTTCTTCCTTCTCGACTACAGTTATATCTGGTGTATTGTGTGGCAGATGTTTGTCTATTTGTAGTCAGAAGTCCCATAATATTTTTGCATCTTCATTTTCTTCAACGTTTTCAATTTTATGGTCCCACCAATTTTGGGCTACAGGTAGCTTGTATTTTTTACAGATGTTCCAGTGTATCATCCCTGCTACCTTGTCATGCCTTTGTTTGTAGTCAGTCTGTGCGATCTTTTTACAACAGCTGATTAAATGGTCCACTGTTTCATCTGCTTCTTTACAAAGCCGGCACTTGCTGTTTGTTGTTGATTTTTCGACTTTTGCTCTTATTGCATTGTTCTTAGTGCCTGTTCTTGTGCAGCCAGTATTAAACCTTCTGTTTCTTTCTTCAAGTTGCCATTCTTAAGCCATTGCCAGGTCTTGGTGATGTCTGATTTTCCACTTATATTGTGCAAATATTGACCATGCAGGGGCTTATTTCTCCATTTTTCTGCTCGGTTCTTGACTTGTTCTTTCTTGTAGGCCTGCTTTATTTCATTGGTGTTGAATAGTGTCTCATTAGTGACCATTTTAAGTGCATCTTCTTTACTGTCCTTTATATATTCTTCAAGGCCTGTTTTCTCCTCCTCTGCTGTTTGATGGACTTGCAGCATTCCTCTTCCACCTGAGCTGCAAGGGAGGTATAGCCTATCGACATCACTGCGGGGGTGCAGAGCATGATTGATGGTCATGATTTTCCTGGTCTTACAATCTAGCGTCTCTAGCTCTGCCTGGGTCCAGTCTATTATTCCTGCAGTGTATCTGATAACAGGTATAGCCCAGGTATTTATGGCTTGTATGGTGTTCCTGCCACTGAGTTTGGACTTGAGGATTTTTCTAACTCTCCTGATGTATTCACTTCCAATTTTTCTTTTAACTTCAGCGTGTGCGATGTTATCAGCCTGGAGAATGCCCAAGTATTTGTAATGTTCTTTGTCTTCCAGGTTCTTGATGTTGATTCCATTGGGCAGTTGTATTCCTTCTGTTTTTGTTATTTTCCTCTGTTCATTATTAATGCAGCACACTTGTCTAGTCCAAACTCCATTGCTATATCGCTACTGAATATACAGACAGTGTTTAGCAGTGATTCGATTTCGGACTGGGACTTTCCATACAACTTCAGATCGTCCATGTACAGCAGATGGTTGATTTTACTTGATGTTTTAGATGTTTCATATCCGAGGCCTGTTTTGTTTAGTATTTGTGTAAGTGGGGTCATGGCGATTACAAACAACAGAGGGGATAGTGAGTCCCCTTGGAAAATACCTCTTCTAATGCTAACCTGTCCAAGTGCCTCGCCATTGATTGTTAACTGTGTACTCCACATGCTCATTGCTTTTTAAATAAATATCTGAATGTTTTTGCTGACACCAGTTGTTTCTAAACATTTTAGTATCCATGTGTGAGGCAATGAATCGAAGGCTTTCTTGTAGTCAATCCATGCAACACTTAGATTGGTTTTTCTTCTCTTGCAATTTTCTAAAATCATTTTGTCAATCAGCAGCTGGTCTTTTGTGCCTCTGGTGTTCGGGCAATTTCCTTTCTGTTCAACTGGAAGCTGTTTGATAGTTAATAAGTGTTGCATTACTTCATCTGCTATTATTCCAGTTAATAATGTGAACATGGTTGGTAGGCAGGTTATCGGTCTATAATTACTTGGAACTGCACCTTTTGCTGGGTCTTTCATTATGAGATGAGTTTTCCCAGTTGTTAGCCATTGTTCAATATCACCTCCTTGCAAAATGTGATTGAACTGTTTTGATAGTTGTTTATGAAGGCTTGTTAGGTGTTTAAGCCAAAAGCCATGCAGTTCATTGTCGCCTGGAGCAGTCCAATTTTTAATTTTCTGTGCTCTTTCACTTATTAATTCTGGTGTTATTATTAGATCTTGCATTTGTTGATTACATTTTTCGACCTCTTTCACCCAGCCTGCTTTTTTATTATAATCTATTGGATTGTCCCATAATTTTCCCCAGAATATTATTAATTATTATTATTATTATTATTATTACATATTGAATTTATATCCTGCACTTCCTCCAAGAAATTCAGTACATTGTACATGATCCTTCCCATCCCCCATTTTATGCTCACAACAAGGCAAATTAGGCTGAGGAACAGTGATTGGCCCAAGATCATCTGGTGAGCTTTGTGGCTGAGCTAGGTAAATAACTTTGGGAATGTCTGATGAAAAGCGGTATGTAGTAGTAGATGATATTAAGCAGTTCCTGTATGAGTTAAAAGACCAAGAGACTTTTCAAGTAGGACTATTATTACATATGATATCACTAGATCTAGAAGATATCCAATAAAGCAGAATAATTGACATACTGAAATATCTGATGAAGAGATTTTTGAAATGGATATACACCCGGCTACTGTAATTGTATGGACCTTTGATTTCATAATTTACATAATGTATGGACTTTTGAGTTTTATCATTCCTTTTTGTATCTATATGTTGTACACTTATTATCCATTGTGTGACTGTTTGGTATTAATAGTGATTAACATATCATTGTTTATATTATACTACTTTTGCTTCTATTACTAGAGTGTTCATTTGTTGTAGAGTTTAGTCATAGTATTGATTGATGGATCTGTCTAGTGTTTTTGTCAGTTCATTCCAGATCTCAGTATGCATTGTTTTTGGTTAGATAATGTATCATCCATACCAGCCCTAAAAATCCTATACGTCTGCAGGGAGGGGTGGGGATGAGGATTGCCTCCCTGGATTCATGGCCAAATTCATGTGGAACATTTAAGATTCTATTTGCTAGGCCTGTGCAGTCTAAAAAGTGATTAATCCAATCTGATCTGGCAGAGAAATTGTCAGGAGGGTTGACATGGCTCCCCCAAATTGTCAGGAGAGATGAGAAATCCAACATTTCCTGACATTCCTGTCAAACCAAAGTTAAATGGCCAGTGAGCGATTGGCCATTTAACTTCAGTCCAACAAGCATGTTGAAACTCTGACAAAGTTCCCATAGGATAGGAGAAATTTTAGTCAGAGTTCTGACTGTCAAGGGTCCCTCCTGTTGTGGTGGAACTCCTTCCGATAATGCCCGAAAGAGGGTGTATCGGGTCTGACTTGCATGTTGGACCAACATGACTAGACAGGCCTACTATTTACAGCTTTCGTGTATATATTAGTATATACATATACTCAGTGCCTCTGCCAGAAAAATTCCTGTGGATCCTGCAGATGCCCATGTACCTATACATAAGGCTACATACTTCTACTTCAGCCTGGAATAATTACCCGGTTAGAGAGGCACTGTGCCAGAGCATACACAGCTTGATGTGGAAAAAAACCAGGTCTTCTTTGTCCTTTTTTTCCTTTTTTCTTCCTGGCTCAGCTCCTCAGCCTTTAATTGCTGCACAACAGGCAGAAATTTATTCACAGATTAAGTGTTTTCCTGGCATGGGAAGCAACGATGAGAGAACCTTCAGAGGCTGATTTTCTCAATTTCCATGTTAGGCAACTGATATTTGTAAAATGTGTGACATTAAATAAGTTAATATATGCAGTTGAACAGTGACTGGTTGTTCCCTGTTTGCACATAATATGACAATCCTATCTGCTCAACTACACATGGAACTAAGAAGTAATCTCCTATGAGTTAAGCTCCTGCAAGTCCTACTGACTAAGCAGATTCCAAAATCCATGCCACCTACATTTGAGAAAAGATACAGAACTAGTTTTCTTAATGCTGTGTGGTGCAATCTCTTTGACACCCATGGGCCCTTAAGAACAAATGTCATATATAAAGCCAAGCTTCAAAATGACACTTTCTCCTTTTGCAAAATTGTAGGAAGCATGCTAGGAAAAGGCTGTGCAGAATCACTGAAAAATGCTCATTGGTTTTGCATGGAAGAATTCTCATTCTGCAAGCTCACAGGATGCAGCTTGATCTATGATCAGTATTCAACATACAGAGGGCAAGAGGGTACATCCAATTCTTGGAACTGGAGCTCTTTCTTTGAATAAACTATGCAGGATACTTAGAGGTTATCTCAAAGTTTAGCACCTCCATCTATTTGCTCACACTATTGTACTTTGAAATTTGAAACTACTGGTACAAGTCAAATAGCAGCAGAACTGAAGCTATGGATATCCTGTGTGGGTTGGTCTCCTCAAGAATATTCATTTAAATAAGGGGTCTAGCCCTTTTACTCATGAAGATATAGGGGTGCTTCCAGATGGAAGTTTATTCCATCATGAACACTGATTGTTACAAGGGAGTTCACATCCATATCATGTCATCTTTATCCTATGTGAAAACTGCACTGTCCCCATAAATCTCTCATTTCTTTTCTTTGCCTATATAAAAGCCTGATTCAGACATTATACTGTATGAGTGTACGGTTGCCTGTACACTTGTACATGTGTTTGTGTGAATGACTATACCTGTGAACATTTTAAAAGTGAAGCTGGATTCAGGCCTTTCAAATGTATGGTACAGATAGGACTTCTAGAGTACTTCTGTACATGTATTCCGTGTAACTTGTGAATGACTGTACCTGTGCACACTGTACACTCATTGTACGAGTGTTGAGCATAACGTGTGAATGGACCTGTTGGGACTTGCAAATGTAAGCAGAACAACCTGAAGAATGAGCAAAGGTGTAGACAAACTGTAGTGCAACTCGTCTGGGATTGAGGAGGACTGGTTTTCTGTGTAGGTGGTGACATATGGGAGGGTTGGCTCTTGGGAGGGGTAGGTACACCCCTCACACCTGAGCACACCTTTGCAACTTTGCCACTTTACTTCCAGTCATTGCCCTTAGAAGATTATAATAATGATAAAACTGCCCTTGGTTTAAAGAACTGCAGTCTCTTTTTGTGCTTAATTTAAACTAAATAGTTTGCCATTTGAAATAGCCCTACTGACTTAAGCTCTGTGAAACTTCAGTTGCCAAATTGACCCTCTTTGTTCTGACCCCTGCTAACTGGGCAAAGAGGCACCTTTTACTGTGGTGATTCTCTTTATTTAGCAGGGGGAGAGTAACTGGCCCTATCCACCCCCAGCACAGTACTTCCAGTGACTGTTGCTGGTGTCTATCTTATGTTTCTTTTTAGATTGTGAGCCCTTTGGGGACAGGGAGCCATCTTATTTGTTTGTTATCTCTCTTTGTAAACCGCCCTGAGCCATTTTTGGAAGGGCGGTATAGAAATCGAATTATTATTATTATTATTATTATTATTCAGAGGGGATTTTATCTGCAAAACTCAAAAAGGTGTGTGTGTGTGTGTGTGTGTGTGTGTGTGTGTGTGTGTGTGTGTGTGTAAAAACCTCATACTATATACCTGCACAGAAATCCCTGGGCCTATTTGTCTGCAATTTGGCAGCTTCATGCACACAGAATGGATTCCCATCCCTGCAATTTTCAACCCATTCTGCCAAAGCCCAAGAACATTACAGAGAGAAACTTCAAGCATTAAAGGTTACTTTCACAAACACCCTTGAACCAATTTTCCTGCAATTTGGCAGGATCTGGGCATTCAGGAGGGACTCCCATCCCTACAATTTTAATTCAATTCTGCCAACAAATTAAAAAGTTATAGGCTTTTAATGATTTTTCATTACAATCTAAAGCCAGGGCATCAAACTGCAGGCCTGTGGACTGGATTAAGCCTGTGGAGGTCAACTGACCAGCCCACGAGGCCAGGATAAGCCCCGCTGCTGCTGCAGAACAGGCAGCGCATATAGTTATTTTTCTCCGACTGGCAGGCTTCCTTCTCCCCCCGCTCCGCCTGCCTCTGCCAGTGCTGGTATTTCTCTCCCACCACCACCACCCCAGGTGAAGCACTGGAAGCCATGAATTGCTTCCTTCTTTCTCGCTGCTGTCATTTTCCTCCCCTCCTTCTCCCTCAGGCTTTTCAGTGTACGAATCACTAGCCCAGAAGAGGGAGACTAGAGATACAGACAGGGAGGAGGGGAAGGAAGAAGAAGATGATGACCAACAAATCAAAACAAAACCAGAAGACAGCACGGGGCATTATTTTTTCTGGGTGGGGGAGGGGGAGGGGGAAGGGGGAGGAAGAGGAAGAGGAAGAGGCTGAGAGAAAGAGGAGGGGGAGGAAAGAAGGGTTAGAAAGAAAGAAGGGTTAGAAAGAAGGATAAGGGAGGGGAAAGAGGAGTACTGCTTTTGTGGGGGCATAATTTTGTTTTGGGATTATTCTGATTATTGAATGTTAAAAATCTGTTGAGAACATTCACTGTTAAAATATGATGGTTATGTTTAGAATTTCTTTTTAAAATACAAACAAAATAAATAAATTTTCCCTGAGCATATTCTGGTATAAAAAGTACTGCATTCAGTTAATTTAAATGGCAGGGCTAGTGGGGAAGGAAGGAAAAGAATGAGAGAAAGAGGCGGGGGAGGAGGATTGTGTATGCAAAATTTGATATTTGTAGGTCATCGGGAAGTATGATATTCAGAATTTCTTCAAAAAACTAAAACATTATTTAATAAACCACACACACACACACGAGTATATTCTGGTGTAAAAGTAGTGCATTCAGCTAATTTAAATGGCAGGGCTAGAGGGGGAAGAAAGGAAGAGAATGAGAGAAAGGGTGGGGAGGAGGAGCAGGAGGAAGATAGAAGATGGTGTAAGGTGGGCGCAAGGTGACAGAAGGCAGTGCAAGGTGATGTGTGGTCCTCTGGAGGTGCATCGGAATCAAATTTGGCCCTTTTACCCATTGAGTTTGACACCCCTGATCAAAAAAAATCATTTTAGTGCTGTATTGCTTTATTCTATTATTGCTTCGTAATACTCACATGTGTACAACAAGAATATCAGTTAAACATTAAATTGAAAAAATAGGAAACTGTGGTCTAAAGAGCACAATCTATGCTTGTTTACTTGGAAGCAAATCCCACTGTGTTGAATGAGGCTTACTCCCAAGAAAGTGTGCATAGAAGGAAACTCTTTCAGGAAGTGGTTAACAACCAGTAAGGTAAAGGTAAAGTGTGCCGTCAAGTCGATTTCGACTCCTGGAGCCCACAGAGCCCTGTGTTTGTCTTTGGTAGAATACAGGAGGGGTTTACCACTGCCATCTCCTGCACAATATGAGATGATGCCTTTCAGCATCTTCCTACTGTATATTACTGCTGCCTGATATAGTAGCAGCAGGGATTCGAACTGGCAACCTTCTGCTTGTTAGTCAAGCATTTCCCCACTGCGCCACTTAAGGTGGCTTAACAACCAGTAACAATGTCTAGAACAATATCTAGTCTTTTGTCTAGAAAAGAAAAATGCTTTTAAAATGTGAGATGCATCAGAAGATGTGTTGCTTTTCTTTGATTATTTTTTTAAAAAACTGAGGGACCTGTTGTACTTAAATAACAACCCTGCCCCATTCCAAGCTCAGAGAAGTCGGAGAAGGCTCAGGAAAAGAGGAGGTGCCCTGGAAGTTCAATAAACCAGAAGTGCATGACAACATGTTAAAAAAAAAAAACCAGACTCAGGTAAACATCCTTCCTTCTGAGCATGTCCATTATAACAACTGTGGAGATGTGTGGACAGTGAAGGGACAGGGGCTTACATACAGCACAATGAACCCAAGAGGGCTGTTGGCTTGCTGGCTCCACAGCATTCCCCGTTCTGTCATCACTTCTATTTCAGGCACTGGAAGGGGAGCGCCAAGGATATTGCATCAGAGCAGCTGCATTCAACTCCCATTAGGAATCCTAGGAGTCATAGGAACATAGGAAGCCGCCATATACCGAGTTGGACCATTGGTCCATCCAGCTCAGTATTGTCTACACAGGCTGGCAGTGGCTTCTCCAGGGCTGCAAGCAAGAATCTCTCTCAGCCCTATCTTGGAGATGCTGCCAGGGAGGGAACTTGGAACCTTCTGCATGCGAATATGCAGGTGCTTTCCCCAGAGTGACCTCATCCCCTGAGGATACTGCGTCAGAACAACTGTGCCCAGCTCCCATTAGGAATGCTGGGAGTCAGGCACAGCTGCTCTGATGTACAGTGCCATTGATACAGGGCCTCCCCTGCCTGTGCTAAGACCAGCGATGGAGTGGTGCGTGCCACAGAGCCAGCAAGCTCACATCCCTCTTGGGTGAGCAGCTCATTGTGTTGTATGTAAGCCACTGGGAGGGACAGACAACCTACGCGCAATGCACCACCTTCGAGTGTGGGTTGAAAATAATGACATGAGTACAAAACAGAAATCCACAGAACGTCTGAATGTGGAAGCTCCATTTCTTTTCTTCATGTACTTCAGTGGAGAAACCTATGGGAGTAAGCAAGAGAAATCCCTTTGCCCAGACATATCAATCAATCAATCAATCAATCAATCAATCAATCAAGTTAACACTAAAGAAAATTGGGTAGGAGGAGGGAGAAGTGATTGGGTGGGAGAAAGGAGCTGAGTAGGACAGCATTGCCCTACCCAGTGTTCATACCCAGCATTTGACCAAGGTTGGAGGGAAAGCTGTCCTACCCAGCTCCTGTCTCCCACACAGTCACTTCTCCCTCCTCCTACTTAGTTGTTTGCACCCACCCAACTGAAAACTGAGAGTGCATAAGGCTCCCAAACCTGGGTAGGACATTTGTCCTACCCAATTTCCAGTTGTGTGAACAGCCTCACACATATTCTATCCAAATTCCTTGAATTGATGGATGTCAGTACTTATTTTTACATTTTGATTACATTTGACACTGATAGTGTCGTGTGTGTGTGTGTGTGTGTGTGTGTGTGTGTGTGTGTGTGTGTAAATCAACCAGCAGTACTTGGAACCATCTCTAGCACTAAGTGGAACACAGAGCAAAACCAAAGAGAAATATGATCATCTTTATATCAGCAGTGTTGGAGATTTCAAGTGATGCACTAAGTACTACTTTGGGATCTTTTAGTTTGTCCTAATAAGTATTCAGATCATAGTTATTTCTGTTGGCATACTATCCATATAATTTAAAGTCCACCCACCACCAGCTCGAGCCTCAGAGGCAAGATGCCTCTAAATACTAGTTGCAGGGGATCAACAGCAACAGCAAGCGAGAGGGCATGCCCTCACCTCTTGCCTGTGGGCTTCTCAGAGGCATCTGGTGAGCCACTGTGTGAAAAAGGGTGCTGGACTGGATGGGCCTTGGGCCTGATCCAGCAAGGCTGTTCTTATGTTCAGTCACAGACACATAGGGAAGACAAAGAACTCACATCAATGCTATGCATTAACTACAGCTATAGCATGCAGCCCCCTATTAACACCACTCTCCCTAGCTTGGTGCCCCAGAATTCAATTTTTTAAATACAATTCTTCTAGCTAATAAGACAATAATTTCAGACTTGCTGTGTGAACTCTTTGGGAAATGGGAGACTAATGAAAGGGAAGTATTTTCTATTTCAGAAATAGTTTCAGGAACTGCTAGTGAGTCGAAAGGATAGTCCTCTTCAGTGAACAGTTATTAGGGGAATCCTGAGTTTCCACCTCAGCTGGCAAAGTGTGCCAATGGGTTTGTAACAGATCACAGAAGAAATGAATGTGGATGTGCACAGAATTCAGCCAGCAGCAAGAAGATACATGGATGTATTTCCAAAGCATTTACTTTTAAGCAATCAAGCAGATTTGAAGATATTTCCATTTGACGGGGGGTGGGGGTTAATTGCTCTTTTACTAAATGTGTCAGAGAAGTCTAAATGAAGGCTATAAAAGCATTATTCACAAATGCTGACATTGACAATTGCCATTCTTTTTCTTTGGAAGCCTACACAAACTTGGTTTTTTTGCAACCATTTGAAATACTAATTTCTATGAATTCACTCATGGATTTGTCTTGGGGATAGTTTCAGCTGTCTTGAAATGCTTAGATTTGAAAGTTGTCTAGTGAGATAAACTGCATATATGAGACTTTTTCACATGATCAGTAACTGAGTTCAGGAGCTGGACATGCTCCTAATTTTTGCCAGCAAAAAACTAGGTAGGAGGTGAGGAAAGTGATTGTAAGTGCAGCGGCTTGCACTGGGTAGGATGACTTTTCTTCCTCCTACCTCATTAAGCAACTGGGTACAGCTACTCCTTTTCTCTTATTTTGCCTACTGGAGTTTTCTTTTTTTTCTTTTTTCTTGCTCCCCTCTCCCTTTCCTTTCTCTTGCCCAGCAGGGAGTTATTTGCACATGGCTTCATGCTCCAGGGTAAATGTTGAGTGAAGCCACTTCAAATCACACTCATGGCCTTCAGGGAAGTAGCCCCTCCCCTCCCCTCTGCTCTCAGGTTTTGTTTTGGTGTAAGTTCACACCGCATGCCACCGTGTCTTACAATGGGGGGTGGGGAGAGAGAGAGAGCTTCCTAAAGAGCTATATCTGCATTTCTAAAGAGAGTATCCCTCTTATCATTCTAATGATTCCAAGTCAGTGCCTCTCCCTATTTGCTCTGGCATTTTCAGAAAAGTTAGCTTAAAACCAGCTTTTTAAAAACCTGGAAATACACTGAGATAAGCTAGAATTTGCAAGACAAAGCCCGATTTCTGTGTGGAGTGGGTCCAAGGATCTTGAAGGGACTTCGGGGTAAGTTTGGTTGGTGTGTGAATGCACACTCTGTCTTCCGAAGGAGATTCGGGGTAACAGCCCTATGTTTAAAGCCCACTGTAAGGTAAGGTACATAAAACTATCATAATCAAGGACAGCATAAAGGAAAGAGAGCCAGCAACTATGACATAGTAAAGATGATGCCTGGTATCTCTCCTCTCCTACCCTCTGCCCCTCCCCAGCTCCAGTGTCAACCAGCCACCACTGGCAGGGCATTAGACCACTATAAGATCTCCAAGGTCCCTTCTAATTCTCACGTTCTATCATACAACAAAGTTTGAATACCTTGCAGGTTTTCATTTATATCTCAAATGTACAGGGACATCAACATTTTCCAGACAGCATTGTGACAGCCCTATTCAGGATATTCCCAAGGCAATATGCACCAGCTGAAATGTGACTGGGGTACTGACAGCAATTTAAAGCGACCTTCTGGCAGGCTTCCCATAGATAATTGTAATGCAGATACCATTTGCCTTCCCTGAGGGTATGGATTGGCAAAAAATGCTGTCATCTTGACTTGACTGGCATGGAGAAGGGTGCAATTTGCAATGCAGCTGCACCAAGTCAATCCGCTCCGTTTCCCCTGTACATACATGGCAAGTGAGACATGGCAAACCAAGACAGAAAGAGAGAGTGGTTTAAAGTGGTTTGCAGTTGGGGTTTGTTAGCCCCCATTTTTGTTGTTGTTTGGCCTTGTAGCAAAATGAGGTGGGAGAATCCTGAGGTAATAGAATGGGTTGTACCACTTTCAGACTGTGGGGTAAGCACACTTTTTGGATATGGCTCCACATTAACGTCAGGGAGAGGTTCAGGCCTGGCCAGTTGTCTGCTTCACTAGTTTCTTCTACTTGAAGGGAGTGTTTGTTTACATAAATAGCATTAAAAATGCGATCTTCACTTGCAATATGAAGTTATAACAATCAATACCACAACCTCAGGGCTTTCCCGCCTCATCCTGTTCCATGCATAGAGCAGGTCTTAGAAACCAAGTAGTTCCAAGTCTTAGAAAGAAAGGCACTGAGAAGTAAATCATGTACATGCAAGAAGTATTTAAGCATGAACTAGCAGGATGTGAAAATGCTCAGAGAAACTGCAGCGTTTCTTGGAAATCACCAGAATATTCTCCAACTGTATTAGAGACAACTAGCTGAACCCACACAGATCATTTGTGCACTAGGACTTTGTTGCTTTCCTTGTCCCCCACCACAGCTCCTGCTTTATTGCTCAGTGTCAGACACCCACTCTCACTCGCCCCCTTCCCGCCACTTGCTCTCCCCCCTCTGCCACTCACTCGTTCACCCCTCCCTGCTGCTTGCTTGCTCCCTCCCTCCCCACTCACATGCCCGCCAATCCCTGCTCACTCATTTGCTTGCTCAACCCTTTTCCCTATCTGATATGGAATCTCCACTGCACAATCACTGTGGTGCTTCTGTTTTGTTACCTCCGATTGGTAAAGCACTGTGTAGGCAGGGCTCACCATGTACGACCTTAGTGTATTATATATAGAGATAGGGTTGTACGCATGAACAGCAAAAGGAGGTTAACAGGTATGTTTGAACCCACACAACCTCTGCAAACCCAGTTCACTCAAAACAGGCTACCCTCACTTCTCTACCCTTGTCTTAACACAGGTTCCCCCATATGGGGGGAAAGAAGCCCTCATATCTTCCCCTGTCTGAGTTTGGCAAGACCCACAGCCAGCCACTCAGCATGAGCAAAGTGTGGGGCAATGTGCCCCATAGTCAGAATAGTGAAGACTGAATGGGACACACACACCTCTTTCAAATGAGAAGGCAGTAGCTGACGAGCAGACTCCATTTCAAAAGGGAAAGAAGAAATCAGGGAAGAAATCCTCCTCAGAAATCCTCCTGAGAAGTGTAGATAGGTGTTCTCATCTGGGCGCTTTCCAGACTAGCTGCTCAACAGCAGCAAAATGCCTCCGTTCATGCAAGTCACATTCAAAACTTAAGCAGCAGGGGGAGCAGTCTCGCGGAAACTAACAACCTGGGGGAAAAACAACGTCATTACGCCAGATATACGACATCCTAGCTCTATATTGCAGTGATTAAATTCAAAACTAGGCATTGGAAATGTGAATGGCACCCTGCTGTCGGCCTAGGGATTGCAGTGTTACAACACAGGAAGTGTGGAAGCACACTTCCAAGATACGACATGACCCCGTTGCAGGGTCTAATCTGGAAAGCACCCTGGTCACAGTGTAATGTTTTAATTGAAGGATGAAATATTCTATCCAGATTGTGCCAACATCTGCTGGTCTGTCTTATGCTTTTGCCAGATGCGTTTCGACTATGTCGAGTCTTCTTCAGTGGCAATATAATAATCTATAACTCTCTCAGAATATAAATTCTCCTAGAAACCATCTGGAATACATGCTATTTGAAAAAATCTTGCTTCTCATAGTCTCCACCCAATATGAGGGTTAAACTAGTAGTGGCTTTCCCCTTCATCTTTTCATGGCTGTGCACAGCACAATGGAGCTGGTCCTGCAGAGCATGGATATAGATCTCTGCAGGGGAGGGAGTTACTGTGGGTTCTTGAAAGTTTTGGGACCACAGGGGCAGCTGCTGCCCAGCAGGAAGCTGCAAAAATCTGTGCTGTATCAAGGAGATACAACAGGTTAGCTGTGCGCTCCAGAGCTGGCACTGTGAGTGTGCAAAGAAGTGTGTGGGCTCTCTCCTCCTTGGCATACCTTCTGCAGGAGGACTGGTCCATGGACAGGAGTGGGCACTGCCAAGGCACAATACCTGGGAGTCCATGGAAGATGTTTCAGATTGGGATGATGAGCGGTTCACTGGCAGCTTCGGAATGTCCAGAGAGACCTTTGACTTTGAAGACTGAGGCCAATCCTGTTACACCAGGGCACAGCCATGTAGTGTGCCATGCCAGTGCAAAATTGCCTTGCCATCATGCTGTACAAGTTGGCCTTCAATGTGAACTACCTGACACTCAGCAACCTGTTTGCAGTTGGCACCTCAACAGCATGCGAGATTTTCAGGGAAGCAGTTAATCTTTTGAATGAGCTGTTCCTTGATGATATGACCTGGGTGGGTAACCTGCAGTATGTGATGGCAGGGTTACGGCAGAAGGGTTTCCCAGCCATCATAGGGTGTATAGACAGGACATACATTGAGATTTTAGTGTGCCCCACCACCACCATGATGAGTACTAAAGTTGCAAGTACTTTTATGGCATGGTGCTGCAAGGTGTTGTGGACTCCACAGGGTGGTTCATAGACCTCTACGCTGGGGTGTCCGGGAGAAGCCATGACACAGCAATCTTCTGGACCTCTCCTCTCATATCAAAACTTTGGACAGGGACCTAGGTAAATGTACCACCCGTTCTTGTTGGTGGCCACCATGAGAAGCCTGTGATATTTGGAGACCATGGATACAGAAGTGGCTAGTAACTCCCTACAGTGTACCCTAGAGCGCCTTTGAGATGAACCAACTTCAACTTCTGGCACAGCAGTGTGTGAATGGTGGTGGAGAGACGTTTGGTAGGTTGAAGTAGATAGTCCCACAGGTGATCGTGGCTTGTTGCATCCTTCACAACATCTGAGAGTCTAGAGGAGACGTTGGATCACCCAGATCTGCCAGTCCCACCTGAAAGTGAGAGCAGGAGTGGGCAGATGCCCAGGCAAGACGTCGATGGGGCACCCACTACTTGTCATGACCCCATCCTCAGATAGCGAGGAGGAAGGGGAAGCTGGCAGTCCTCCAGCAGCTGCGGGGGTACCTGAAGGGCAGAGCCTGGCTGTCAGCCCACAAGAGATAGCTGAGGCAGGTCCAATAAAAGCTTCAGGACAAGCAGGGCTGGCAGAGGCGGCAGAGACAGGGAGTGGAGAGCAGAACACTGAGGGAAACGGTGAACCACCTCTGCCTCCTCACGAGAGAAGATTGATGAAACGCCGACAACAGGTGGAAGTGCTCAGGAGAAGTAAACAGCTGCTCAACAAGCCAGATAAACTCTGAATCTGTGCCAGCTGACCAAAGACGGAGAGCAATTAAGTCTGAAGGCTGCAGCCAAATGCTGGAAGCAACATGTCTCCTGGAGCCTGCTTCAGCCTAGCCTCAGACTAAGAGGAACCCCAGCTTTGCGTTGGCCTCTAGAGACACAGACCTTTCGTGCTTTAATTCTGCTACCTGACCAAGTCCTGACAATTGTACCTAGCTGCTACATCTCCCCAGGGAATGCCTTGCACCCTTTTGCTCTATGCCTTGCACCCTTTGGCCCTTTTGTAGACTTTTGCTCTGGAACTGTGCAATCTGGTGAGTGGACTGAGTTTTCGGGGGAGGGTGTCTGAAGCTGATACTGTAGTAAATTGTTCTTTGTGTTTTTCTTGCAGACTGAAGAGGACTCCGAGGGCCTTCCAGCAACCTTGATGGAGGCTGTGACTTCGATGCCGGACAGACAGGCTCCTGACACTCCTGCTCCACCAGAGAGGATCCAGAGCAACAGCAAGGAAGTGTGGGCAGTAAGACAGTTTTTGCAAGATCCTCCTGGGAGTATCTTCCACTAGTCCATCAGCAAGGTGGGCAGGTGCTTGGTGTTGGAGGGGCACGCCACTCTTAAATTGGGAGAAAGTTGGGCGTCGCAACTGAGTGCAGCTGTGGTCCCCATAAGGAGCAATCCAGGATACACCTGTGGGGCCACGCCCATTGCAGCCCTTCTATTTCCATTTTTGAAGAAAAAAGTTCTAACCATTTGAAAAATGTGTCATAGGAAGCTGCCATATACTGAGTCAGACCATTGGTCTATCTAGCTCAGTATTGTCTTCACAGTCTGGCAGCGGCTTCTCCAAGGTTGCAGGCAGGAATCTCTCTCAGCCCTATCTTGGAGATGCCAGGGAGGGAACATGGAACCTTCTGCTCTTCCCAGAGCGCCTCCATCCCCTAAGGGGAGTATCTTGCAGTGCTCACACATCAAGTCTCCCATTCATATGCAACCAGGGTGGACCCTGCTTAGCTAAGGGGACAAGTCATGCTTGCTACCACAAGACCAGCTCTCCTCTCCATGTGTGGAGATGTGTCATGTGTGCCTATCTCCATTTTACCTACACTTTAACTGCCTGCATGTGCGTGGGCAATTAGGGGTGTGAGGAGGGTGTGCACCAGTTGTCAACTGATGTTTCTCTTCTGCTGGCATTTAAACACAAGTTGCCCCAAAGGCATTGAGGGAGGGAGTCTTACTTGGTGTGGGGAAGAGGTTGGCTGTTTTGTGGAGCATCTCAGGAGAAAAGGTAGCGGGGCTTAGAAGGGGTGGCTTTGGACCCACATGAGGAATGCTCATTAATAAGGACCATGGGCAACCAATCTCCTTGTACCAACACCTGGGGTCACAACTCATCAGGAGCAAAGCTGGGAACAGGTGTCAAGAAAGCTCCTGCAGTCTGTTTTTGCACAGGTAAAGTGAGAAGAGGGGGTCCATTCCTCTGATCCACAAATTTGCATCACAACCTTCCCAGGCTCGTGGAGCACCTGCACAGACATACCATGGCATCTGTTATCACAGGACTCTGCTTCTTCTCTCACCCAGCAAGCCAACAAGCAACTGTCCCCTTGCCCCAACTTTGTGGGTCCCTGGGGGCATCCCTCCCCCAGGACCCCATAAGTGATCAAAAGCACCCATCACCACTCGAGGGTGTCAAGTGTTTTGCTTGTGCATCACTGTGCACTTTGATAGTTCTCACAAGGGCAGTGCTCACATTGGGGCAAGGAAAGGGTTAAAATGTCTTTGTGCTGCCAAAGGTAGGGAAACAATGCCGAAAAAGCACAAACACGCTAGGGATGCCCTCTATTATGTCCAATGGCTGCAGCCTCACTAGCATGCTGAAGCCTTGGACAGGGTGTGTGGAGCGAGTGGAGCTGAGCTTGTTGGGATGCAGTCTGGGCAGCCAAGAAAGGGGGGCAGTCACTCTGGCTAGAAGCTGGGGGCTGCAAAACCACAGTTGTGGGATTGTCTGTGGGGCAGTTCCTGGTTTGGGAGATTAACCACAGGTTCGTCTAACCGAGGTTTTACGCTATGTCCGAAGGCGGCCAATAAGAAAAACCAATTCAGGCCACTTCACAAAACAATGCTGCACACATTATGTCTCCACATCATGTGCAATTAACTTATGGAATTCATTGCCAAAGGTGTGGCCACTAGTTTAGATGGCTTTTTAAAAAGATTAGATAAATTCAATGGAGGAGGGCTAAATGGAATCTCCAGAGGCAATTAATATACTTCTCAATACCAAATACTACAAATAAGCAGTGGAAGATCATCACACACACCCCACCTTCTGATCTTCCAGAGGCATCTGGCTGAGCCAGGTTACAAACACATTCCAGGTTCATTTTCCTCCTAGATTTTCCCCATCTCTGTTCATTTCCCCCAGATCCCTCCAAAATTAATTTTCCTTCCATATATCCCAAAGCTCATTTCCTCCAATCCCCACACAATTTCATTTCTCAAAATCGTTCCATTAACTCCCCCCTCTGGAAAAGAAATATCCACATTTTCCTCACTCACCACCAGCTCTGTCTCCCACCCAGGACTCTTTAACCCACACAGCCTGAGCCCCATTTTCCTCACTTTCCGTCAGCTGTCAGAAGCGTCCATCTTCCATTGATCTCACTTAAGCAGTCAAATCCTAATGGCTCTTTCCCAGGTCTGTCTTCAGGTGGGAGAATAAAGGCACATTAAAATATGGAATGCTCTGCCCAATCTGCAGCCACCCACCGTGGTTCTCGTAACCAGCCTGCCTCCGCTTATTCTTCAATCACTGTTCTACAGGAGAGGCAGCCAAGTGGCACTTCCTGGCATGCAGGAAGTGAGCCCCATGTGTTCTTCATGGCGTATGCTCATGCACTGGAGCACACAGCCTCAAAAAAATCTTGTTGTTTTTTAAAAACCATGCATTTTCACTGATCTTACTTATTTATATTGCTTGACCAGTAGAGCAAACCAACATGGATATGTCTGCAACACATCCACACTGCAGGAAACCCTCCTCTTACTGCTGCATGCAGTAGCAGAGGGGAGTGAATTTTAGCACTTTGCACTGCCACCAGAAGTGCCCTGTATCACCTAAAATACACCCCCAAGGGCTGCACAGCTCTCAGGTACCTATGTTCTGGTGACACAAGGCACTTCTGGAGGGAGTGCAGAGAACTGAAATTTACTCCTCCCACTCCATGTCCAACACAGCACTGCTAGGAAAGCTTCCCATAGTGCAGACGCATCTCCCAGGGACTTGTATGCACAGCAGGTTTTACCGGGGGTTTACAGGGAGGCTTTACTGTGAACTCGAAGTTGTCCCCAAAACCGACACAAATAGTGGATTGTTTTACCCTAGATATAAATCAGGCTACACAAATGTGCAGTGGAAAACTTGAAATTGTGTGTGAACTACTCCCCAATAACTCACAGGGACTTCGGGGTAAATCTAGGTGATATGTGAACATCCCCCCTCCATTCCGCCGGAGATGCAAGTTAAAGGGCTTCAGAAGCCCCTTAAGAAAAGCTTCCTGGTGCATCTGTGTTTGCTTGTTCTGCATGTCAGCCACCATTTCTTTTTACAAGGGTCATAGCGAGACCCCTGGGGGCCAGGGGACAAAGTCTTCTTAGGGGGACCCTGACTGTGTGCACTTTGCACGTTCACCCCCAGCACCCTAAGCCATGCCCCTGCATCTGATGTCAGATGCAAGGGGCAGGGCAACCAGCATCTCCCTACCGCCACCCCTGCCCGCCAGCATCTCCCCACTGCTACCCCTGCCCCACTGCTGCTACTTGTTGGCCTCTGGTGGGGGGATGAGTCAAGCAGTGGTGGGCGCTGTGGCTGCCTGGTGGGCCTTTCTGCTCTGGCTGGCCCAACTGCGCACCTGTGCAGTTCGAATATGGATGTTGCATGCCCATGACATCACAGGCATGCAACATCCATATTTGAACTATGCAGGCGCAGAGTTTGGCTGGCTGGAGAGGAAAGGCCCACCAGGCAGCCACAGTGCCCATCACCATGGGGGGGTGGTGGCCTGCCCCGCTCAGTTCACCCTCCACTCCTTGGAGGCCAACAGTTAAGGAATGACAGGGCGGGGCTGGTGGCGGGGCAGGGTAGGGGTAGTGGGGTGGCCTGCTTGGGGGCCCCTTGGGGCCCTCCTGACCCTCTGGGCCAAGGGACTTTTGTCCCTGTTTGTCCAATGAATGGTACACCCATGTAAATAGTAACAACCCAAACTCAAAGAACAGGGAGAAAGGAAGCCAGTAGGGAGAAAGGAAGGGGAGTCTAAGAGAAAGACTACAAGCACTCTTACCCCCCAGACCTTGGGACCCCGGTCTGTGGCCTCCAAGGTCCAGGGGGTGCCTCCTGCCACCACCCACCACCTGCCACGCTGCTATCCTGCAGTGCCGAACCGCAGTGCCAAAAACTTGCATAATTCTAGCTGTCATGTGCATGGCCGTGTGTGTGTGTGTGTGTGTGTGTGTGTGTGTGTGTGTGTGTGTGTGCCGAGCAGACCTCCCCCACCTCCATGGTGCTGGTGGTGGCAGTAGTGGGCAGAGCAGGAGCAGCCGCTGGGCTTGAGCGTTCGGCCCAGCGGCTCTTGAGAATTGTGAGGCGCAGTTAGAACAGAGTGTTGCAAGCCCATGACATCAGGGCTTGTGACACTCTATTCCAACTGTGCAGGGGCAATGGAACACCTCGCAGGTCTCAAGGACTGCTGGGCTGAACGGTCAGGCCCAGTGGCCGCTCCCACTCTGCCTACCGCCACCACCACAGGGGTAGGAGAGGCCTGCTCGGCTCACCCACACACACCCAACAACCCAGCTGCACACATGGTGGCTAGAATTAATGAAGTTTTTGGTGCTGCAGTTCGGCACCACGGGGCAGTGGCAGCATGTTTCTGGGGAGGCTTTTTTTTAAAAAAACTCCCGGGGGGGGGGGCTCCGAAGATCTGGGCACCAAAATTACCTAGGTGCACCCCTGGCTGCAAGTTACCTAGAGTGTGACTTTAAAAGATGTGCTCAAGTTTGACAATGTCTTTTCGGTGGTGGGAGCAGCTCTGGGTGGCCCAAATTAAGATCATGAATAGAGGGAATATTAACCCTTTCCCCGAGCTATTTTCCTGCCAAATGTAATCCCCCAAATGCCCCTGAAGTGGCTATTTGCAGAAAATATCACATCTGGTGGTTGATTTCTGGTGAGAAAAAAGTGGAACTGAAAAGCGTTAATCTTCCCTCCCCACGCACCACAGTCCTGATATGGTGTGAGGCCTCCCATAGCTGATGTTTCTTTTAAAAGAGATGCTAGATTTAAGCATGTCTCTTAATGATGCATTCTACATCACATGTTGTTTGTCCATGAATTAAAGTGTGCTGTTAAAGAGCCCTGTGGTTGTATTTCATAGAATACAGGAGGGGTTTACCATTGCCTTCTCCCATGCAATATGAGATTATGCCTTTCAGCATCTTCCTATATTGCTGCTGCCCAATATTGGTGTTTCCCACAGTCTGAGGAACATACCAGCAGGGATTCGAACCAGTACCCTCTGGCTTGCTAGTCAAGTCATTTCCCACTGTGCCATTAGGTGGCTTTGCCATAAATTAGATCAGGTTAAACAGGGAAGGGGAAGGACAGGGTGGTCAGTTCATAAAGTGAGTGACTGCCATACAGAGGAAAGATGCATTGGTGCAGAAAGAAAGCAGCCTAACAGAACTTCCCAACTAACTGTACCGGTGCAGCAGGGAAGGGACAATTTTTGATGTCCAGTCCTTCCCCAGAAAACTCTCTGTGCCACCTGAAAATATGTCCCTAAGGGTTACATAGCCTGTTCTTGGGGAAGGGGAGGGCATCAAAAATTGCCAGTTCCCTGGTGCACTGGAGCAGTTAGTTGGGAAGTCTGTTAGGTTGCTTTCTCATTGCACCAGCATCCTTCCTCTGTATTAAAGCCCTAAATGGCTTGGGACCGGGTTACATGAGAGAGCACCTTGACCCACATGTGTCAACCAAGACCTTAAGATCTTCAGAGGCCCTCCTCTGGGTGCATCCGCCAAATGGGGTAAGGTGGGGGGCTTCTAGGGAGAGGGACATTTCAGTGGTTGCATCCTATTTATGGAACAGCCTCCCCAGTGAGGTCCGCCTGGCTTCATCACTTTGTTCTTTTAGATGCCAGGTAAAGACCTTTTTGTTCACCCAGGCCTTTTAAATTTTGATTTTCAGATTTGATTTGATTTTTAACTAATTTTAAAATAAAACTGCTTTATATTGTATGCTGTATTTTCTTTCCTCCCTTTCTGTCTATTATGATTTAATGTGTTATGTGCCAGTCAGTAATCTGCAGCAGCAGTTCTGAATAAAGTAGATATAAGGGTTAAGTAAATCACATCTGGTTTTCTATTTCTACATATGTTTCTTTTGAATAGAAACAAATAGATAAGTTGCTTGCATATTGATCTTTGAGTTTGCTGCTGGTTGTTTTTGTTTTCTTTTTCCAAAATGGTGGGTGTTGGTGTGCTGTGTATAAAGAGGCATTTTGGCTGGCTGGACAAGAATGAGTTAATAGTCTGGCACATTGGCTAAGAACCAGCTGTGTATTCCCTCATAGCCTGAAAGACCCTGCATTTTGTCTTGTATCCATGTGGACAGATCCCCTCTGCACTAAAAGTCACTGTTGCTTGACCTTGCCTTGACTAGCTCTTCAGGCTTTGCTTGCATCCCATCTTCTTCTAGTCCTTCTGCCCCACTGCCAATTGTTTCCTAAAATCTGACTTGTGCAACTTGATGCCTTCTCAAGGCCAAGATTGACCTGATAATCTGTGTTTTGCTCTCCACCCTTTTGACATATCTTTTGGATTTGGCTTCAGTCTTCTGAATCAGGGTCTCCATCCTATCTTCATTTACAGCGCTGTTATTTCATTTTAAGTTTTTGAATGCCTCTGGACTTCCATTCAGGTTCTGCCTTTCTAGCATTGGATCTGAAGCAATTTCATGCCCAGTCAAGTGCTCAGGAACCTATTACCTTGATCCTCCCACACCATCTAGCATGCTCTATTTTTCTCCCCTGCCATTTTTTTTAATTAGACAAGCCCAAAAAAAATTCCCATATTTCCATAGGAACATAGGAAACTGCCATATACTGAGTCAGACCATTGGGCTATCTAGCTCAGTATTGTCTTCACAGACTGGCAGCGGCTTCTCCAAGGTTGCAGGCAGGAGTCTATCTCAGCCCTATCTTGGAGAAGCCAGAGAGGGAACTTGGAACCTTCTGCTCTTCCCAGAGCGGCTTCATCCCCTGAGGGGAATATCTTGCAGTGCTCACACATCAAGTCTCCCATTCAGATGCAACCAGGGCAGACCCTGCTTAGCTATGGGGACAAGTCATGCTTGCTACCACAAGGCCAGCTCTCCTCTCCATATGATGTTCCACAAGTGTATAACTTTCTGTCTGCCTTTTAATTTGCCTGCCCATCTTTTTTTTCTTTCTTGGACAGTTTCATCTGTTTGGACAGGACAGGTAATTTTGGAAAGCAGAGAGAGAAGGAAAGGTATTAGGCTGTGTGTGTATTTGGGAAAGCAGCAATGTTTGACTTGGGAGAAAGCCACCCAAACACCACTTCCTGCTAGGAAATAGAGTGGGTTAAATCACATCCACAGATTCAGGCTTGATTGCCCTTGTGACAAAAACATCCAGTAGACCAATCCCCTCTTTCAGCTCACACCAATTTGCATTATTATTTGTATGGAAGGATAAAGCAGGGTGACAGCTGAATAGGACTGTAGAGAAGAAGGAAAGGGCCAAAGCAAGCAGTGAACAGAAGCAAAGAGGCCTAGGGAAGAAGGCGTAAACAGGGGCGTAACGATAGGGGGGGCAGGCAGGGCACGTGCCCTGGGCGCCACCCTGGCGGGTCACATGGGGGCACGCCAAAAAGTGGCTTCCCCCCGCCCCCCTGGATCGCCCGCCGAGTGTGGCGGCGGGTGGGCGGCGGCGATTTGGCGGTGGCGGGCGGCGGCGGGTCGCCCGCCGAGTGCAGCCGTGGCTGGTGGCTGGTGGTGAGCTGTAGCACGGCCCGAGCGGCGGCGGCGGATCGCCCGCAAGTGCAGGCAGAGCGATACCGAGCCTGCCTTCTGGCCCGGTGTTGCTTCCCAACTGCGCAGACGCGCCTGCGCAGTGTGGCGTGCCTGCACAGTTGGGAAGCGACGCTGGGCCAGAAGGCAGGCTCAGCGTCGCTCTGCCTGCACTCGCGGGCGATCCGCCACCATCACTCGGGCCACGCTACAGCTCGCCGCCAGCCAGCCACCAGCTACCGCCGCACTCGGCGGGCAACCCGCCGCCGCCGCCGCACGCCCGCCGCACTCGGTGGGTGACCCGCCACCACCGAATCACCGCCACCGCCGGCCGCCTGGGGGGCGCCGCCGCGCCCTCACAGGTATGTGGGGGCCGGGGGGGTGCCATTTCAGGGCCAGAGCTTGCCCTGGGCGCCGTTTCCCCCCGATACGCCACTGGGCGTAAAATAGGGCAAGAGCTAAGGCAGGAGCAGCTTGGGAAAAGAGGTGAAAAGAGGTGAAAGGGGGGAGAGTGGGAAGACTCCTGAGAGAGTAGAACAGATTATACTGTGGGGCAGAAACAAGGAGAGGGAGGAGGTTGGCCCCATAGGATGCAGGAAGCAGGAGAAGCTCACCTTCTGGGTATAGGGCTGGGAACTCTGAGCTGGCATTCACCTACCTTCTCAACTACAGCCTATCTTTATAGCTGGACTTGTGGTAGCAAGCATGACTTGTCCCCTTTGCTAAGCAGGCTGCAATCTGGTTTGCATTTGAATGGGAGACTACATGTGTGAGCATTGTAAGATATTCCCCTTAGGGGATGGAGCCACTCTGGGAGGAGCACCTGCATGCTTGCATGAAGAAGGTTTCAAGGGTGGGTCCTGGCATCATCTCCAAGATAGGGCTGAGAGAGATTCCTGCCTGCAACCCTAGAGAAGCCACTGCAAGCCTGTGTAGATAATACTGAGCTAGATGGACCAATGATTTTACTTGGTATAAGGCAGCTTCCTATGTTCCTATATCCACATTTCCATACCCATTCCCAATATTTGGTGAACATCTTGTTAGCAATATATGAAAGTAATAAAGATTCTTTGTCCTATTCACAGTTTCATCCATCAGAAAATTAACCAGCTCCAAAGCTTTTCACCATGCCTGTCAAAACACTGAGAAACGTCCAAAGCACAAAGCCAAAAGCGCCCCTCCCAAGTAGTTTTAGTTGGAAACAATTAACATCTCAAGTTTATCTTCTCTTTCAGAAAGTGACTAAAAAGGTATTCAGAATCAACAATGCTGGCATTCATCAACACAAACTCATCTGGAGCCTTTGCCAGCACATGTGCATTCTTTCCTTAGCTTGAAACCCAGCAAGAATGGCAGGGCACCTAGTCCTGTGATGAGAAACATTCAACAGCTACCTAAAAATAGTCAACAGAAAGACATTGTCTTGCAAAGAGAACAGAAATCAAACTGGCTCCAGCAGTATTAGTACACAGAATGTCTACCTGCTGTGGGCCACCTGCCAGCCAAGACTGACAGAAATGTGATAATGGCGAAATTGATCAACGTGTCAATCTTGCACTTATATCAAGAAAAGAGATAAGCTGAGAAAAAGCAAGGATGTGGCTAGGTCACTCAGAAATCTTAGGTTCATCAGGAGCATGATCAATCCAACATTAAGCTCAGGTAAGTCCCATTGATTTTTACAGGAGAATGGAGTAAAGCACATTTTCAAGTTTCCCCAACAGAAATCCATCAGACTAAAAAGTCTTAACTTTTGTGCAGTTATATCCCCTGTTCCTTTCCCAAGGCAGGTCCAAGTTCAGCAGCACAAACAGAGTAGAGATACTAATCTACCTTGGCGGAATATTGCGTTTTTAAAACCAGATTTGAGGATTTTATTTTTGTTCTTTAATGGAAGTCTCTAGATATCATTGGTACAATATAAAGCCAGAAGAAATGATGGCAACTTATGGTAAATATGGAAGGGGAGGTCTAGGCCTCCAGTTGCCAGGCACTTTGAATCGGATCCCCAATCCCTCCCCTCTCCAGGGTTGACAATTTGCTGACCTCAAATCCTGGCCCACTTCCATTTTGTCTGCTTTAGCGTTATTGAAAAACAGCTTCCAAGAAGCCTTTTACTTTGCACAAGTGTAAAAGGAAAAATTTGCTCTGTGTTACTTTCTTGGCCCCACTGGGTTTTTAATGAGCAGAACAGCCATGAAACTAAGTGCTTCTTAAGCCCCTCATCTTAAAATTAAGGCCACTGTGTCAACCACTGCTGGTAGAGAAGTATCAGATTCCCAGTAGAGAAAATGGTTCCCAAGTAATAAATTAGAACCATGTTACAAGAAGGTTCATGACACACAAATATGTCAAGCTTTTGATTGATGGCTGCTTTCACTGTAATTGATGGACAAATTCTAGATTCTAAGATATGTGCCACCAAGTACGTTATGTGTGCTGCATTATAATTTATGCAATTAATGTTGTATTGATTCTTAACAGGTATACTAGGATACTTATGGAAATGCCACAGATAAATTTAATTCTTCTTCTAGTACAATATTTGCAACTCGTGGCAATGACCTTTTGAAATGATCCTCTAAGTACATACTCACGGAAAGCTCATACTGGAATTGTTTATCAATGTGTTTTTCTTAGCCTTAGATGATCCCGTAGAAGCCCTGTAGATTCCTGTTGGATCTTGTGATGGAATCTTTATGGGGAAACTTACAGTGATAACACATTCTATTGTACCCTTCTGCCATGACTCCACACTCAGGGTTGCTATATAAATGTGAGGAATTCATTCATTAAAATAAGTCCATAGAACAGGTCAGTGGTTTACAACGTGTGGAAGCTTGGAGGTTTTTTGGAAGTTCATTGGGGTTTCTCTATGAGAAGATCAATAATGGTGGACAAACATCCTAAGCCAGTTTATCCACCATTACCAAGAGGGGCGAAGCCACCACTGATCAAATGGGTTCAAAGAACCCAGGCCGCTGCCAATCAGGGGCCACACCTGGTGCCCCAGCCATGCCCCCCATGTCTGAAGTCAGACGCCAGGGACGTATCTTTGCTTGCAAATGGGGTCGCACGGCCCCATTTGCAGGCAAAATCCCCGGCCAGAGCAGCGTTCACAGCGGCTTAGCGTCTGACATCAGATGCATGGGCGGGGCTAGGGGGCCATGGCGGCAGGCTGGACCCAGGCCACCACCGGCTTCCCTCCACCCCTGATTACCAACTTCCTGCTGCAATGCTCCCTCTCTTGACAATGCTGTGAGAAGAGCCACTCCTTTCAAAGCTTGCCAGGGTCACGTCAGTCCCAAATAACTGATGTCAGTGAGGGACATCTTGCTGCCCTTATGGTGCCCCAGTAATTTGCTACTGAAGGCAACCACTTCACCTCACCTCATGAAAGGACCACCCGTGCTTTTGATTTGTACCACCCCTTTGTGCCTACCTAGTTCATCTGTATGGTTGAGCTGGCCTTGAATCAAACCATTACAAGGGAGAGAAGGCAGGCAAAATATCTTTGCATCAATGACTGCTTCTTAGTAGACCTTTGGAGCAGGCCCACATAGACCATAGTAGAGTCATGCAGGCTGGCTTGACTAAAGAGGGGAGATGAATGAATGCAGCCTGGGGAATTGGGGACAAGATGTTTGGATTTGAATGTGCTTCAAGGTCAGTGATGGCAGCACCAGAAAAAATATGGGAGGGGGCACAGAAGGGGCAAAGTGCATTACAGGGAGGGAGGCAGTTTTGTTCCACATTTTAGGTTTCTGAAATATAAATCAGTGGCTGACAGCCAGACTAAATTATCCTGAGTAGTCTTATTTAAATTAAGAACATAAGAATAGCCCTGCTGGATCAGGCCCAAGGCCCATCCAGTTCAGCATCCTGTTTCACACAGTGGCCCAAATTAGAGTTACTCTTGAGCTACTCTGAGTTACTACTGAATAAAGTAGTCTGAATGTTAGACAGTACAGTATATTATATTTCACATTAATGCTCATAGAAACAGGAAACATAGGAAGCTGCCTTATACCAAGTTAGACCATTGGTCCATCTAACTCAGTATTGTCTACACTGACTGTCAGTTAGGGATGTGCACAAATCAGGTTTTTTTGTTGTTTTGATTTGTACCCAAATTGAATCATCCCCAATTTGTTTTGGGACTGAATCTGCCCCCTGAATTGCCCCAGATTCGATTTGTACCCATATTTTATGAATCTAAATCGATTCAGATTTTTAAAAAAGGGTCCCGGGGCCAAAATAGTGAGGTGGTTGGTAGTGCTCAATGGGTGGAAGCTACCACCCAAATTTCAAATAAATTGGGCAAAGGGGTGATTTTTAAAGAATTTTTGAAGTTGACACATCTTGAAGCTTTTCCCCATAGGGAATAATGGGGATTTCAACAACCTTATAGCTCCACATGGGGGACACCAGGGAATCCCAGAGTGGGTTGTGGTGGGTGGTAGTGCCCAATGGGTGCAAGAAAGCTACCACCCAGATTTCAAAGAAATTGGGCAAAGGGGTGATTTTAAAATGAAGTTTACACATCTTTAAGCTTTTTCCCATAGGGAATAACAGGGATTTCAGCAGCCTTAGTTATAACTCCCGGGGGTGGTGGCACCAGGGTGGCCCAGAATGGTGGGTGGTATTGCCCAATGGGTGCAAGGAAGCTACCACCCAGATTTCAAATAAATTGGGCAAAGGGGTGATTTTTAAAGGATTTTTGAAAATGGCATATATTGGGGGCAGATTCGGAGCAGAAAAGGAGTTTGGGGGGCAAAAGAGTGGGTCAGGTGGTAATGCCCCAGTGGGTGCCTGCTACCATCCAGATATCAAATAAATTGGTGAAAGGTGATTTTTAAAAGAATGTCTGAATTTTGTGTACCTTTAAGCTTTTCCCCATAGCGAATAATGGGGATTTCAGCAGCTCCTTAACTCCACTTGGGGGGCACCAAGGTGAGCCAGAGCAAGTGGTTGTGTCATGCACATAGGGTGCCAACCATCACCAAACCCACAAGCCCATGGGGCACTGGGTTTTGTTGATTCTGAGGTGTTCTGAGAGTAGATTCTCTGGTAGCAAATGAGAGTGGATTCAATGTTTGTCATTGAATCCTAAAAATCACCACTTTGCCCAATTTTTTTTGAAATGTGGGTGGTAGCTTCCCTGCACCCATTGGGCACTACAACCCACCACAACCTGCTCTGGGACACCCTGGTGCCCCCCACGTGGAGCTATAAGTTTGCTGAAATCCCCATTATTCCTTATGGGAAAGAGCTTAAAGACATGCCAACTTTAAAAAAAAATTAAAAATCACCCCGTTGCCCAATTTCTTTGAAATTTGGGTGGTAGCTTCCACCCATTGGGCACTACCCCTCAACCCACTTTGGCCACAAAATCGAGATATGAATCTCTGAATTTTGGGGGTCTGAATCATGGGTGATTTGTTTTGTACCCAAATCTGGGCAATTGAGGACAGGAGTGATATGTTTTGTCTACAAATCGCCCAAATTGGCCAGATCTGGGTACAAATCATGTTGTACTTGAATCAGGCGCGTAACAATGATAGGGCAAGGGGAGACAGTTGTCTGGGGGCCCCACTGCCTGGAGGGGCACTCCAGGGGCACCTCATGTGACTCCCCATTGCCCCCTGCCCAGCCCCATAGCCTCTCAGCCACTTGCCCTCTTCGCCGTCTCTCCTGCTTGTTCTGCTGGCCGCAATCGAAGCAGCAGGCAAGCTGCAAAGAGCTCCTTTTCTCCCGCCTCTCAGCTGATCGGCGGGTGGGCGGGGCTTCCAGGGAGGCCTCCGTGTAGGCCGCAGTGAAGCCTGAACTCGAGTAGGGCCCAAGCAAGCCAGGAAGGAGGAGGCAGCCAGAGTGTTCTCTGCAGCAGAAGACCCCTTGCTGCCCTGCTCAACCCAGACCAGCATTTGCCAGGTAGAGTGTGAACTCCTTTTTGTGGTTACCTTCCCCCCCCCCATATATAGGGATCTGCTTGCCATAGGGCTTGGATATGGCGGTGGGGGAGGAGGGACCGAGAAGTCTCTGAATATTTATTTTGAAACAGCTTGGAAAATTTGCTGACTTAAAAAAAACTATCTAAAAAGTCCTATAAGTGGCTTGTTTCATGGCAGAAAATTGCAAAAACTTCTGGAACAGTATTTTATTAATTTTATTTATTCATTCATTCATTTATAAATGCACTTATGTTCAAGTTGTTTTGCAACCCAGAAGGTCTGAGTGAGAACTGTGAAGCATGTGTGGTGCTTTTATTTTATTTTTCTTGTGTGTGAACTGCTCCCCAATAACTTGCAGGGACTTCAGGGTAAATCTGGCCAACATGTGAATGCAGCACCTCCATTCCAGAGGAGATGTGTCTTAAAGGGCTTTAAAAGCCTCCTGTGAAAAACCTCCTGCAATCAAACTTGACTGAATTTGTTCAGAATTCTGGGAAAACAAACATAGGTTCACCCTGCATGGTTGAAAGTCTCCTTTGCTAATCTGCAGCGAGGGGCCCATTTTAATAATTCATCTTTCTAGTGTGTTCTAGGCATTAAAAGTAATACAAATGTATAGTACTCAATGTATATCACTATATATTGTGACGTGTGTGTGTGTATTCAGTGAAATGTATTTGCAGGCAGCATACTTATTTTGGAATATCAGACTTAAATCCTTGGGGGCCTGGGGTGTGCGGAGGCCCTGGACTTTGGGGGGGGGCATTTTAAAATCTTGTCTCTGGGCCCACTCCAACCTTGCTACGCCCCTGACTTGAATCATTTCGCACATGCCTAGTGTCAGTGGCTTTCCAAGGTTTCAAGTAGGAGTTTCTCCCAGCCCTACTTGGAGATGCCAAGGAGTAAACCTGGGACCTTCTGCATGCAAGCTCCTGTCCTAAATGTATTTTCTCTGCAGTAAGTCCCATTAATTTTGATGGAATTCAAGTTGTAGCCTTATTGTAATGCCCAGTTTATGATCCAGCAGGGGAGGTGGGGGTAAGCTACTTGCTTGTGGGGCACATGTCCCCTGCCCTCTGGAGTTACTTCTGTTACTTATATGTGAGGCACATTATGTGTGAGTTACTTATGTGGGAGGCATTGCTTTTATGCTGTTCTACAAGTAACTCAGGGCTCTTAAGCTTAGTGCCCCAGCAAACAGCAGTGTGCTATTATAGTGACTGCCATGAAGAAGTCAGAATGAATAGAGCTCTCTGGTAATGCACCAAATTCAGGAAGGTATGAAAAATATGTCACCTCTTTTGCCTTAAGAGACATCTGCCAACCTCCTGGAGAAAAAAAATCATTAGCATATAAACAGGCCTGAGTCTAACAAGGACATCTTCTGAAAGGTATTATATAAAGCAGGAAGTTTGTTGGAAGCCTATCACACACCTATCTGCAGTCAGAGGGAATCTTTTGAAGTTCTGCATGTTAATTGAAAGGAAATTGAAAAGCTTACATCAAGGAATGCTGAACTTTATTAAATTTTGCTTACATGAAGTCACTCTGTAGAAAGAGTAATAGGAAAGCAAGCTTATTCAAAAGGCATTATTGTTATTTAATTTCATAGTAATTAACAGAAGGAGCATAGCTTAGTATCAGAGCACATGCTTTGCATACAGAAAGTCCTAGGTTCAATCCTGGAACTTCAGGCACTGCTTGTCAGAACAGAAAATATCAGGAGGGATGAGTCAATCTCAGTATGAGAGATACAATGGGCTCATGACTCAGTATAAGGCAGGGGCTGGGGCTGTAGCCAGGGTTCAAAGAACCCGGGCCGCCACCAATCAGGGGCCACGAGCATGGCCTCAGACATGCCTCCCGTATCTGATGTCAGATGCAGGAGGGCATTATGTTGGTCCCAAACTGGGCTGTGTGGCCCTGTTTGGAACTGAAATTGGCCCACGCTGAGTTGGCAGCTTGGCTGAAGTGACTCTCCAAGAGCCACTCCTGGTCTCGCTGCTAACACAGCGGGGCCGATCGATCTCCCTTCCCAAAGGGGCCGTGTGGCCCCGTTTGGGAGACCACACCCCCGCATTTGACATCAGAGGCGGGGCCGTGGCTAGATGGGCCACTGTGTCTGACATCAGATACAGAGGGCAGGGCCAGGAGGCTGCTGTGGTGGCAGCATGCGGGCTGCCACCAGCCTCCCTATGTTCCTGGCTGTAGCTCAGGGGTAGAGCCTCTGCTTTGAGTGCAGAAGGTCCCAGTTTCAATCCCTCACATCCCCAAGTAGGGCTGGGAAAGACTCCTGCCTGAAACCTTGGAGAGCTGCTGCCATTCAATATAAGCAGTACTGAGCTAGATGGACCAATGGTCTGACTTGGTATAATGCATGATCTTATGTAAGGCAGCCTCATATGTGCAAACTGCATCTTTGTGTAGAAAAACAGTTCAAAAACCTTAAACTGGTATATGACATTAAAATGATGGCACAGTCTACAACAGTAGCAGCCAGTGGGGGTGGGGTGGGGGACGGCGGGAGGCACCTTTAAAAATAAATCAGCAGGTGCTTACCGTGTGTGCGGAGGCCCCACATATGCGCAGAGGCCAGGGCCATGCCGCTGCCCCACGCTGTGCTATCCCACAGAGGATTCCAGGCGGAGTGCCGATGCTTGAGACAGCTTACAGGTGCTGCCCTAATGCTGGTAAGCAGCACCTGCTGATTTATTTGTAAAAGGTGCTTCTTGCTGCCATCCGTCAGTCCCCCCGCACACACACACACACCCCCGGTGCTGCCTTCACTGGCCACTAGTGGTCTACAATGAATATATAAGCCTGCCTTATACTGTCAGGTTATTGGTCCATCTAGCTCAGTATAACTGTCAGCGGCTCTCAGACAGAAGTCTTTCCCAGCTCTTCCTGGAGATGCCCAAGATTAAATCTGGGACCTTCTGTATGCAAAGCTTGTGCTCCACCACTGAGCTACATCTGCTCCCCAAAGAAGCTGTATTGAGCAAAACAGCTTGCCATGATGATAAATTAAACTGCTTATAAGACTCTTGGACTGAGCAGGTTCTTTAGGCTTAGGGCATCCTTCTCTTCCCTGCTTTCTTTATCATTATAGTGAGGATAATGTATTGTATTGATATGGTTTAAAGCAGGGGCGGGGGAACTGTGCAAGGCATTGGTCTTGGTGTCCCTTTCAGTGGCTGGAGTCTATGATTTGGTTAAAAAGCAAAAACAAAAAACAAAACTGGAAATGTTCACAGTTGGGTGTCAAAAAGACTTCATAGAAGACATGCCATTTCTCTCTATATATTTTTTGTCATAATACTTAGCATTTTTGTCATAGTAAACTAGCTCTTTAGAATGATCAAAGCACTTCACTCACACCATCTCAGAAATGCTTACAACAACAGTGTAGGTCTCTCAGTATTAATATCCGCATACTCTCAAGATGGTGGCCAAGGGAGTGGTTTATCAAAGACCACTATTTATTCTGATACCCCATTTACAAGCCACTCAATGATATACTCTCAAAAAGACTTTAAAATACTGTTAAAATAAGCAAGCAAATTAGGTGCAGCCTTCTGACTTATGATGTACAGGTGGTCCTCGTTATCTGCAGGGGTTCTGATCTAACCTACAACTGCAGATAACAAAACCAGTTCCCTGTTCCAGCTAGGCCAGGGCATCTCAACAGAATTACCAGCAGAACCAGCTCCAAAACTCTCCAAGGCTCTTTGGAATCCTACTGGATCCAACAGCCTTCTCAGGCAGACCATTCTAATAGGTCCACCACCCCTACTGAGGTCAGACATGACAGTGGGACCAACCTTAACCATCCATGACAATGGGGAAACTACAGGAGACCACACCCATGGAACACCCTCTGATCTGAGCAAAAGACCAAATCTAGCATGTGACCAGCATAAGTCCTAGGACTAATCGGGATAGGCCCATAGTAGTCATGGCCACTATGAACTCCTGAGCTGCACCACACAAGCCAGTCCTGGAGTAGACGTTGAAATCACTCAGCACCAAAAGCGTGGGTGACTCCAACACCAACCTAGCAACTAGCTGCGTCAGCTTAGTTAGGGAGTCTGTTAGGCAGCAGGGTGGATGGTACACCACAGAATCGCCAATCTATCCCATGTCCCCGAACTAATGTACACACACTCAATATGTCAATACTCCACAGGGATCCTGGTAAGGGAAATGTTATTCTTATGGACCACAGCCACCACACCCCGCCCCACTTCCCCTAACTTGTTCAGCAACAGAGTACCCTGGGAGAAGAAGTCGGACCCACACAGGTCCACTAGCCTCCTCCAACCAGGTCCCAGTTATACAAGCCAGGTTGGCTCCTTCATCCATGATCAAATCATGGATTATTTCGATATTATTTTGAACTGACCTGGCATTACAAAGGAGCATGGTTAGGTTCAGTGTGGAGTTGGGACTACTCCCTGAGGCCTGAGAGCTGACAGGGAAGCCAGAAGGGGAAACAGTAATTAAATTACTAGGCTCTCTTCCCCTATAATGGAATGCTGGCCTGCCAAAAGCAAATCCTCTATTCCCTACCACTAATGAAATAGCCACCCCAATCTCATTGAACACGCCCCGTTCCATCAAGAGAGCCCATACACATTCCTGTGAGCAGTCTAGCACAACTACTAAAACAAACAACAACAACAGACTAAAACTAAAACTGGAGGACCTTGAGCATAACTTCCCCTCAGACCTCAGTCCTATACCAAAGGCACAGCACCAAAGGCCGGCACCCATGCCACTGGCTGCTCCACTGGCTTGCTTCTGTCCTTTAAAGCCAAACTGTTTTGCATACTGTTTAAGTGATTTTTGTCAGATTGACCTTTTTAGCCTACTTTCCAGTAGGCTTATGAGATCACCTGGCATTCTGTGTGTGTGTCCTGGTGTCCCCCCCACCATCAACTTCTCAATGCCTGGACCAATATGAACCAAATCAGGTACAGTTGTAGGGACACATAGGGACACCTCAACGGCATAGTTTGTGATGATGTCATCCACCTTGATTCAAGATGGCGGACCAATAAACTTTTGAGGTCCAAGTGAACTAACTTGTGAACCGCCTAACCAATTTGAACCAAATTTGCTACAGCTGTAGAGACACATAAGGATGCCCAAATGACATGGTGTGTGATTATGGCATCTACTCCAATTCAAGACGGTGGATACATGAACATCTGAGACGCAAGTGGGCTAATTTGTGGACTGTCCTACCAATTTAAACCAATTAGGTACAGTTGCAGTGAGTGACACACAGGGACACCTCAACGGTGTAGCTTGTGATGATGTCATCCACACCGATTCAAGAAGGTGGATGCATAAACCTTTGAGGCACAAGTGGGCTAACTTGTGAACTGCTTAACCGATTTGAACCAAATTTGTTACAGCTGTAGGGACACATAGGGACATCTCAAAGGCATAGTTTGTGACAATGTTACCCAACCCAATTCAAGATGGTGGATACATAAACGTTTGAGGAGCAAGTGCACAAACTTGAGGACTATCTAACCGATTTGAACCAAATTTGGTACAGTTGTAGTGAGTGATACACAGGGACACCTCAATGGTGTAGTTTGTAATGGTGTCATTCACCCCAATCCAAGATAGCGGATGGATGAACATTTGAGGTGCAAGAGATCTAACTTGTGGCCCTCAGTTTGAACCAAATTTAGTCCAGTTGTAGAGACAATGAAAGGAAAGTAGGCTGATTAGTTCTTACTAGTACAACTTCTTGTTACATACAATTTTGTGGATTCCAATCAACTTTCCAGCCTCTCAGCCCCCCCACCCCACCCAAACTGGAGATAGCATTGCTAGAAGGCAGAAGGAAAAGAACTGATTGTATCATTTCTTACATAGACTCAAAGAACAAGAATAGTCATGTAACTCTGAAATTGCTGTTTATCAGAGATTGGCAAGCAAAACAATGCAAGGAATGCTGAAAGTCCATAAACAGGCATGGCCCAATCCATTTCGCACAGCCTGAGCAAGAGACAATATCTAATTGGCTTCAGCAGTGCCTGAGTAGGTGCCGTCAGACAGAGATGTTAACCTGAGGTAACGAGCCTACACAGGCCCCATATACAGAACTTTTAGCACCTGAAGGCATTGGAGGGCGTGTGAGACAGGAAGGTCGATTTCTTCAGTTCAGAGAGGACAAACTGCTATTTGGTTTCTACTTTCTCTGAACTATCTCACCCAGTGACCACAGTACTTGATTCTTCTTCTTTTCCTCTTCCTGTCCATGCCCCCTTTTATATCATGTCTAGTAAACCATTATTTTAAACTCTGAACCACATTGTGTGTGTTGGGCAGAAAAGAACGATAGAAAATTTAGTGAGTAGATTGATTTGATTGATTGATGCGTGGTAGTTGCTGCCATCTGGGACTGGATGGGGCAAGGATGCTAGTCGAAAAAACCACAGAGTCTATGTGACACATGAGTAAGCCCATTACTTCCAAAGGGCCTACTCACAGGTAACAGATGTTGAGTGATTTGAGCCACTCAAATCTAGCAGCAGCCAGCACCCCTCCCACACACCCCACAAAAGAAGATAAAACAGCCCATGGCTGGTAAAAGACAACTTTTAGGCAGCTGATCTGCTGGGAGGCAGGGAACTTCCTGCTTCTTCCTGCGGCTGCTGCAGCTTCTTCCTCCACTCTGCTACTAGGGGGGATTATTATTTATTTATTTATTTATTTATTTATTTATTTACACAGTCAGACAGGTGTTATTGACTGGTTTGTTTTATCCAGACATCAAGTACTTCCCAAGGACCTGGGATGGCTGAATTTTATTGTCAATGTTGTTGCTGTTGTTATAGATATTGTCACAGAATATAGGCTGTTCCCAGTAAAGTTGCTTTTTGTAATTGGCTGATGGTGATTTCTGTGGCCCCTATGGTGTTGAGGTGCTCTTCAAGGTCTTTTGGAACTGCACCCAGGCAGGGCACCAATTACCACTGGGATTATTTTGGTCCCACTGGGATATTATTAATTTGATTTCTATACCGCCTTTCCAAAAATGGTTCAAGGCGGTTTACACAGAGAAATAGTAAATAAATAAGATGGATCCCTGTCCCCAAAGGGCTCACAGTCTAAAAAGAAACATCAGATAGACGCCAGCAGCAGTCACTGGAGGTACTGTGCTGGGGGTGGATAGGGCCAGTTACTCTCCCGCTGCTAAATGAAGAGAATCACCATGTTAAAAGGTACCTCTTTGCCAAGTTAGCAGGCCTGCTAATCAAGGCTATTCCCTCACCTTGTTGCCTTGGGCATGGGCACCCTGCATCACCACCTCCCTGGATGGGACATAAAACGGCAAAAGATACAACTCAGTAACAGAGTGGGGGAGGAAGCTCAGCATCCTTCCTCCAGAGGAGGAAGCAGGAAGTTCCCTGCTTCTCAGCAGATCGGATGCCTTTTTTTCTACCCTGGCTTACAGGACATCATAAGTTGTAATTTAAACTACACAGAATGTTTTCTTTCTTTTACCTTTGCCCTTTTTTTTTTTTTTGGTATGGGGGGGTACAGCCCCCAACCTTACTGACTGGCCACCACTGGACTGATGTAAAAACAATGGCAGTAGTAGTCCGTGCTAACAAGCTGCAGGGGCAGAAAACAAGTCACACCTGCTTCGGTATCAGCAGTTGCTCTCCCATTCCCATCTGACCCCGGGCCAGCTGTAATTGAGCCATATGGGCTGGTAATTCGTCCACCAGGGGAGGGAAATTTCCAAGCCTGGTCATTCACCTGGTTGGGAATTTCCCTCACCAGCCAAGATGTCTCAGTTACAGCCAGGGCAGGGCCAGAAAGGGGATTGACAGTGGCTGCCAATGCCAAAGCAGCTGTGGCTCATTTTCTGCCCCTCCAGCTCATTAGCATGGCCTGCTACATGCCAATGATAGAGAGCCATGAGCGTTACAGCTCTGGTTCTAGGTAGGGATGTGCACGGAACCAGCGATGGATGGTTTGATGGCGGGTGTGTGTACGTTTAACTTTAAGTAGTAGGGAGGGTGCTCTTACACCCACCCACCCCCGCTGCATTTCCCCCACCGGCGCTGTCCGGCAGGGTGGCAGCGTACCTCAATGGGCCATTCCACATAGGACGGGAAGTGCCCAGTGTGCGTGCGTGCGACGTGCGTGCACAACATGCGCACCGGACACTTCCAGTCCGATACACACCGGGGCAGTAAGGTGATAAACTGCTGCCCCATGGGACCGTTTTTAATCACAGTGCCACTGGGGGAAATGCATGTAGGGAGGGTAAGAGCACCCTCTCTGCTCCTTAAAGGTATCCACCCCCCGCTGTCGAACTGGCCAAACCGCTGGAACTTCGAAGCAGTATGGAGGTCTGTAAAAGGGCCTCTAAGCTGGTTCGTGCACATCCCTAGTTCTGGATATGTCTGGCAGGGGTGTAGCAAGGTTGGAGTGGGCCCTGGGGCAAAAAGTGAAGATGAGCCCATGCCCCCTCCACCTCCCTGCCTTCTTCTTAAGAGAGGCAAGAGGAGGAGAGCAAAGACCATGCTGCCACTCAGCTGGTGGACCCCTTCTTTCTCAGGAGTCCAGAGACATTTGCCTTCCCACCTTGTTCAATTATAACTACACCCCTGATATCTGCTTTTAGGGCATGCTGCTGGACCCAGAAATGGAAGGCAGCAGAGAAACAAGCCAAACATATCCATAGATATTTTCTTCTCTGAATGGGGGCACACTAGGATGGGTGGTACAGCTCCCATGAGACGGCCCTCTATAGAAACTTCTTGGAATCCTTTTCCTCTGGCACTATAGTTCCATTTACTGGGAGCATGCCTTCAAACAATTGTTATGAACCATTTTACTGTGCAATAAACTATCTCAAGAGAAAATGAAAAAGTGAATAGACCCAAAATGTTAATGAGCATCCTTGATTACAAATTGTGAGCAAACCCACTGGGCCAGTGTTGTGAATTATTTATTTATATGTTACTGTAATCAGCCTTTAACCGTGACATTCTGGAAAACATTAAGATGTCGAACTTCTGTGTAGCAAACTAGAAGCAGGAAGTAGCTTAACTTGCTTCACTCCATGAAGACAGATTGTTCACATAAACAGGAAATCTAAAACAATCACTATTGTGTTTTGTTCTCATTTCACATTAAAAGCACATTTCCAGATACAAAAAGGCCTGTTACGTGATTCAGTGCCTAAACCCAGACTACCTATTTGGTTTTTGCAGGAAGCAGTTTCCCCAAACATGCATTTGGAATCCAAACATGCATATGTGGGGAACTGCTAGAGGTGAGAATATGAAGTAAAGAAACAACAAACAAGGGAAACGGTATGACACAACTGATGCTTCTCTACTCCCCATCACCCATTCCTGAAGCAGCTTTACAAAGGAAGGAAGGGAAGGGAAGGGAAGGGAAGGAATGTGTGTAACATGGAGTTTGGATCTCAGCCAATCTTAGGTTCTTGACAAGTATACCTGTGTGAGATGCACATTTGCAAACATGTTTATTGCATTCTTGCATTATACTTTTAGGCATACACTTAAAACATCTGAGGTGTACCTCTAAAAAACATAAAGCTAGTTCATACGATGATAAGTAGGGTAAGACAAGAGTCCTACCCTAGTTCAGGAGCTGTGCACACTCCCATTTTCTGCTTGTGTGTGAACAGAACACAAGGTAGGAGCTGCCGACAGTGATTGATTGTTAAGTGGCAGCTGGGTAGGGGGGCTTTTCCTCCTACCTCATTCAGCAGCTGGATACAGCTATTGGGTAGGATGTAACCCTCATACCCAGCTGTCACTTAACAGACAATGAGGCAGGTCTCATGATCAGTGAGGCTTGCCGGAAGGGGGTTTGCGGGGAGAGCGGGCAATCAAGCCAGCAGCCCTAGGTGGCCGGATCAGCAGTCCTGGGCGGCTGGATCGGCTGTCCACATGACTGCCAGCTCCGTCACAGAGCCAGCAGGGGCTGCAGGGATTGGGGGCCACACGACCCCCGGAAGTTCCAGGATGCTTCGCACGAGTGCGCAAGGCATTCTGGAGAGACCCCCGAGCCCGGGAGCCTGCTTGCAGCCTCCTGGCCAGGGGTCTACTCATGTGTTGCCATGCGCCATGGCAACACACGAGCAAAAAGAGGAGGTTAATGGAGCGCTTGCTCTGTTAACCTCATCTTAGAGGAGGGGTATTTAGGGTGGTTAGCAGCCGGGAACCACGCGGCTCCCGTTGCAGCACACAATCACCCCAAAGTGGGCTAGGCTCCCTTAGCCCGCTCGTGGGCGATCATGAGAATTGCCTCAATCACTATCAGCACCTCCTATCTTTTATTTTACTCACATATGAGCAGAAAATGGGAGTATGCACAGCTCTCGAACTAGGGTAGGAATCTTGTCCTACCCTATTTATCGTTGTGTGAATGAGCCTATAATGTGTGAAGAAGCCCTACATGGGAGAAAGTGAGATTGCAGCCTAGTACTCAGACTTACTTGAGTTAGGTAAGATTGTGTAGTGAGGCAGTGAGGCTGTTCTCATAAGCAGCCTAGGCTGCTCATGCAGAGCACTGGGATCTGTGTGGATCCAGGTGCTCCCACTCAGCCTAACCCCACTCCTATGCCCAGCTCTTAGCCGCAGTTAAAGGTGCAAGCGCTCAACCTGACTGCCAGGATGACGTTAACCCACTGCCCGAGGGTTAAGGAGACTCCCTTAACCTGCCGCTCAGGGAGACACAGAGACAGGCGCCTAGAATGCCCGTTTGATGGGGGATCACATCAATGCACCGCACTTGTGGCGTGGTGCATTGTGGGATATCTGGAGGCCAGGATGCATTGTTCTGGCTTCCAGAGCTCCATGCTGTGTGGTGCCGCATGGATAGTCTGGGGGCACAATCTGCCAGCAGCATTTCTTTGATCATCTGGGGGGAAGGTGAGTTGGCACAGCCTTCCCACCACCACCCACCCGATCAAGTAAATGGCCCCAGTAGCTCTTGTCCACCTCATTATCAGGAGAGCCTTGGCATATCCTGCCTCTTTTGTGAGAACACAGCGTATAATTTGCAGTGGACAAATGGCTGGCAGATGCAGAGGTAAGCATCCTCTCCTTTCTATCCCTCACATTGTCTACTCAAGAGTCTGTCCTTGTGACATGATGGGGTGGGGGGAATACTGACCTGCATATAACATGTAGTTTGGTCCTGAATGTGCTTGCCTCTGGCTTCAGAGAAGCAGGGGTAAAGAAAGCATGTGCCAAAAACATGTTTTTTTCCTCCCTCCTTTAGAAGGGAACAGTATGCTGATTGCAACATTTCATACATTTCTTCAGGGCTTTATGAAATAGCTGGAATTTTTCAAAAGCCTCCTCAGGTTCTCGCTTTCCTACTGACTGCCCACATGGCTGGCTGTTACAGCATCTACTTTTCCACCAGCAAGCAACTCTGCATGTGATTATTTTTTTAAAAAAACCAAAAAAAAGCCCCAAAGTCCATCTTAAGGAGACAATGAGAAGTCTTTGGAGCATTGCAAATTCCAAATACAACAAATTCCAACAGATGCAACAAAATATTGTCTTCCTGATGCCAGAATAGGGCACACAAGGCTCATGGCATCTGTTCCTTAAAAGGAACAGCAGCCCTCTGAACATAAGACAATCAGTAGGGGGTGGGGACATATTTAAAATTATGCCATCAGGGCACAATATTATATACAGTATATGTTGATACAGTACTTTCCCTAAGTATTCAAATGTTTCACATGCCTCATTTCAGTAACCGGCATCCTGCACAAGAGCTCTCTGAGTGTCCATGTGCCCATTCAGTGGCCTTACCAGGGGCGGAGCCACCATTGGGCCAACAGGTTCAAAGAACCCAGGCTGCTGACCAATCAGGGGCCGCGAGAGCGGCCCTGACACGCCGCCCCCCCCCCCGTGTCTGACATCAGACGCAGGGAGACTAGTTTAGCTCCCAAGCAGGGGCCGTGCGGCCCCTTCGGGAGCTAAAAGACTGGCACTGCCTTCGCAACGCAACCCAGGAGCGGCTCTTCCCTGCAGGGAAGAGCCGCTCCTGGGCTGTGCTGCAAAAGCCGCGCCAGCCTTCGTTTAACTGCCAAAGGGGCCGTGTGGCCCCTTCAGCAGTTAAAGTGCAACTGAGTCTCTCTCGGCCGAATGGAGCCTCCAGGTTCCGTTCGGCCAGACCATGCCCCCGCGTCTGACGTCAGATGCGGAGGGCATGGCTAGCTCCTGCGTCTGATGTCAGACGTGGGGGTGGGGCTAGCGGGGGCACCCACCGCAGCTGTACACGGGCTGCCAGTGGGCTGGCTACGCCCCTTGGCCTTATATATCACTAAGAACACATTAAGGACACATGGCCATAGGTATTTGTCTTCTACTGAGGGACAATTCCAAGGGTGATGGAATCAGGCATGTTACCACTTTTTCAATGACTGTGGCCATAAGCAAATGTTCAGGTTGATACCCACTGGCAAGAGAACATCTCCTACAATCAGGCCATATTTTTTACAAAACTCTTTAATAATATATGTCTGAAATGTGCAAAATTACTTTGGAATCAGAAATGATGCCCAGAATATTCTGATTCTGTTACTGACATCTTCTGCAAATTTCAGACACTAAAATATTTAAGGATTTTGTAGAAATATGGCCTGATTGTAGGAGATGTTCTCTTGCCAGTGGGTATCAACCTGAACATTTGCTTATGGCTACAGTCATTGAAAAAGTGGTAACATGCCCGGTTCCATTACCCTTGATATTGCCCTGAATCAAACTATTAATCTATCTAGACCAGTTTGGTCTAGTCTGACTGGTAGTGGCTCTCCAGGGCCTTAGGCAGAGACTTTTTTCTTAGCCCACTCTCTGAGATCCTATAACTGGAAATGCTGGTGACTGGACCTTGAACTTTCTGCATGGAAAGCAAGATCTACTACTGAACGATTATTCTTCCCCAACAAATCAGAAACATCCATTAAGATCTTCCAGTTTGGCCTGCCCTGCTGAGAAATCCTACATTAATGTAAATACAGATATCCATGTGAACAAGCAAGATCTTTATCATGGTTGCTCTGAGACGGGAATGTTTTCCTAGATGAGAACTGACTGTATTCTTCTTCTGACCTTTTGGAAGCTGTAAGTGCTTTAGCAGCCCCATTGTTCAATCAGGAGCATGTTCAATCAGGAGCAAGTAGCAGAGAGTTGAATTCAACAGGACTTACTCCCAAGTAGAAGTATTGGAATGCAGTTTTAGGTTGGCTTCACAAGCTAGGCAAACACGCTTCTCTCACTGCTTTTATTGCATGAACTAATCTTAACAATGTCATTAGCAGTTAAGTATTAAGGCTCTATTTTAATTTTTTTAATTGGATGGTTTTATTGCAGATTGTTAGCTGCCTCCACCAGGTATGGGCTTCCATGAGGCAAGATGAGGTGATGGCCTCAAGTGGCAAATTCCTGGCCTGTCAGCATGGTGGCAAAATACCTTTCACTGCCCCTTGCAGCTTTGCCAGCCTTTCTCTACTACTCTCCCACCCTCTGAGCAGCTCTTTGCCAAGTGGTGGCATAGCCACTGCTCAGAAAAAAAGCTAACCCTCTCCTCCTGACCTCCTGTCTCCTCCCTCATCAGAAGCTGCCTTATCCTGCATCAGACCATTGGTCCAGCTAGCTCTGTAGTGTCCAATCTGGCTGGCAATGACTCTCAGTTTCAGGCAGGAGTCTTTCCTAGCCCTACTGGGAGACACTGCTAGGGAGTAAACCTGAGATTTTCTGTATGCAGAGCACATACTCTGCCACTGAGCTATCACCCCATCATCTCACTTCTCAGTAGATAAATGAGAAGGGGGAGAAAGTGGAAGAGGAAATCGAGGAAACACATTGAGAACTATAGAGCAGGCCTGCTCAACTTAAGCCCTCCAGCTGTTTTTGAACTACAACTCCCATAATTCCCAGGCACAGTGACCAATAGCCACGGATTATGGGAATTGTAGGCCAACATTTGCAGGAGGGCCCAAGTTGAGCAGCCCTGCTGTAGAGGGAGGAGGTGGCTGTGGCAAGTGTGTGCCTGAGCAGACACATGCATCATGCACATAATCAAGCAGTGGCAATAGTATCTGCCATCGCTTGAAAAAAGAAGGAGGAGGCATGGCATTTGGCACCCTGCCTCCAATACAAAGAGGTCTTGGGCCATCACCACCATTTGCAGAAGTGCCCTGTACCTTTTAAAAATAAATACATGCATTACATGCATTAACAAAACAACCACACACTACTAATGCAGCATGGAAGTCAGCCACAGAGGTGTGGCTTTGCAGCCTCCCCTACTGAAAGATAACATGAATGAGACTTAAGAAAGACACCGAAGACTTTTACAACTCTTCCTGTGCTGTGTTAGAAGAGGTATGAGAGTGGGGTGGGGCCTCTGAAATGTGAGCAATCCTCTTATGTACAGCAGAATATGCTTTGGCTCAGACTAGGAGTTAGGGGCTGGAGTTTGTGAATCTCATTAAGCTGCCCCTATTCCTCCACCCCAATAATTGGAACACTGTTCCTGGATTCTAGCTTTTCCTCTTGAATGGCTGAAATATATATATATATATATATATATATATATATATATATATATATATATATATATATATATATATATGAAATCTCCCCCCCCCCCGCCCCCATTGTTTTTGTCACAAAGTCCAGCTGTTTAATGGGCTTTATTTGCACTCTTGTGACACATTTTTCTGGAGGCATTCAATGAAACATCAGCAAGTGAATGACAGCAACAGCTCTGCCAGACCTGCTGCCCAAATCCACATTCTCGCCATAATCTCTCAACGTGGAATTGTTATCCCATGCAATGTATTCTTTGGCATAACCGGCGCAGCTCGACAGTCTCAGCAGCCTGCCAACATAAACACAGAGAAGCAAGAAAATCAGAAAACTACACATATTGGCAAAAGGGAACTGTGTAAGCAAAGTACCGCAGCGATCTGTGGCTGAACATTTGTGGTTTGCTTGCTTAACAAACTTATGTAAGAGCCATCTGAGAAGGAATCCCAGAAGGGATGTTTTATTTCAGTGGTATCACCACAGGGCACACCTAGCTATTGCAAATGCTTTTGACAAGTCCAGCCTTGGCCAATTTGTATTTTGTATTAGCTGTCATTGCTGCATATGTTTGCTTTATAATATTACTCTGCAGGATGAAGTCTAGGAAAACACACATATTCCCCATCATAGCCCAACCATAAAGTTTTCCTCACTGTGATTCACTGCTTCTTGAGAACGGTATTTGCAGCTAAGCATTCGTACTCTAAATGACAGATCCTGGTTCCCCCGCCAATAAGACCTCCAATGCATCACATAATAGCTAGAAAAAAGTAGGTATAACTTTTTTTCCTGGCTGTTATGTGACACATTGGAGGAGGTCTAAATCAGCAGGGGGGAAGCGCTAGCTTTCCAGGAGGAGAAAGGAAGAGGAGAATTGGAGGAGGTCTAAATATTTTTTTGGTTATTATGTGTACATTGGAGGAGGTCTAACTCAGCAGGGGGAAAGCCAAGATTGGTCATTTAAAGTATGAATCTTTAGTTGCGGAGACTGTTTTGCAGAAGCAGTAGATCACACAGTGAGGAAAACATCCATGACCGACTAAGTTGCTGTATTGTAGTTTATTTGCGAGTAACCATACTTGGGCTACAATTGATGCATTCTAACTTGGGAGTAAGCTCCATTGAACTACATAGGACTTTTTTTAAAAATGAGAACATAAATAGGGCTGCGAACAAGATTCTGCGAACAAGATCCCAAAGCCATCTTTGGAAACCAAACCAGAACAAAATAGAGACAACAATTCCACAGGAATGATTTCAGAAACTAGGGGCCGCCTCTAGACATCTGGACAGATGGAGCATGCAGCTTTCTACTCATGTTGCCATGATCTTGTTCCTTTTCTTTCTGTGCATACAATCAAAACTGGCATGAAATGCACCTATGAACTCCCAGGACACTGTTATGTGTGTGGCCTTACCCCACAAACCTAAAGTGCATACGAGAGCCCTGGTCCAAAATCTATTAAGAGAAATGGAATATTTCCACTGGGTTCCAATGGCATGTATATAACAAATCCTCATATATATTTAGCCAGGGTATCACTGCCAGAATTGTTCTTATAACCAATAGCAGTTGGGGGCGGTGGGTTGTTTAAAATGTAGCTTTATGGAAAGCTGGTGGCCCAACTGATTTTCTAAAAATATATCCTGGAATTTATTACACTTTCACCCTGACACCCTCAGCCATGCATAACCCAACAGGATTTTTTTAAAAAAAAAATCTAGAAGGTTTTGTTTTCTTCTGGGAGCAGCAGGACGGAAAACAAATATTGATATGTAAAACACACCGACCTTATCAGGCATAAATAAAGTGTAAGGTTTTGAAAGGGGACCAGGATTTGATGTAATTTTTCCAATCATTACCATTCTGTATATCATTAATTGGCAGAGTAAACTGGGGAAGGAACTCAGGTCCAGGCAAATGAAAACCTGAGAAACAACTCCACACTTAAATGTTTGGGAAAAGAGGAAAGACAGATATGCATTATTAGATGCGTGTTTGGGTCGGGGGAGTTCAGTAAAATGAGGGGGGAAATCCTCAAATGTTTAAGGAGGGATTTGCACCCCTGGGAAAAGAGACTGATGCCTGGATTTGAACTCTCACCCCACAGTCCCAGCAGCAGTGCTTAATTTTCAGTATGTGAAGTTACCAAGGGACATGTTTTTTCCTTCAAAGGGGCTATATTGCAGAAATAGTCAAGGAGCATAAGAACATAGTGAGCTGCCTTATACTGAGTTGAAGTCCATTGGTCCATCTAGCTTAGTCTTTTCCATTCAGACTGGCAACAGCTCTCCAAGGTTTCAGGCAGGAGCTTTTGCAACCGTACACGGAGAAACCAGAGACTTAGCCACCTGGGACCTTCTGCATGCAAAACAGATGCTCTATCCCTGGAGTATGGCCCTAGGGATGGCCCTTCTATGTGGCAAGGTGAGACAGAGTCATCTCAGGCAGCAGATTATGCAAGATGTCCTTTAGCATCCTGCTTTTTAGAAGAGGGGAAAGAGGGGAGGAAAATGCATATAAGGGGAGGGCAACATCTGGCCCCCTCCCTCAGATGAACAGTGTGGAGCCACCACTCTACGGCCCTATCCTCGAAACATCTATGATCACCCATGTGACTAGGAACATAAGAAGGTACTGTGTAACAAGTCAAACCATTGCTCCATCTAGTTCAGTATTGGCTACCTGGTTGCATATGAATGGGAGACATGATGTGCGAGCACTGTAAGATATTCCCCTTAGGGGATGGAGCTGCTCTGGGAAGAGCATCTAGGTTCCAGGTTCCCTCCATGGCTTCTCCAAGATAGGGCTGAGAGAGATTCTTGCCTGCAACCTTGAAGAAGACGCTGCCAGTCTGTGAAGACAATACTGAGCTAGATAGACCAATGGTCTGACTCAGTATATGGCAGCTTCCTATGCTCCTAAGTGTTCCCCTCCACCACTAACAGCACCTTTGGCGAGCGACTCAAATCTAAGAACCAGCTAGGGGATGTAAGCTGACATCCCCAGTTGCCCTCCTTCTCATGGATTTTTTTTTTTTTTTAAGAAAAGGGTAGTTGGTGCCAGTCATGGAACTCCCAAGCCACATCTGGTTTGGCCCCTAGTATGGCAAAGAAATGATTTGTTTCTTTCTGTTGAATTTGGTGGGAAATGGACACTTTATTTTGTACTGGAATACTCACTATAACAATATAAGCTTGTAAATGGCATTTATTTTAAATATATATATTGATTTGTTTAAAGTGGGTTGTTTTTTTTGACACATTTATATCCCGCTCTTCCTCCAAGGGGCCCAAAGTGGTGTACATGGTTATGTTTATCCTCCCAACAATCCTGTGAAGTAGGTTAGGCTGAAAGATACGTGACTGGCCCAGAGTCACCCAGGGAGTTTCATGGCTAAATGGGGGTTAGAACTCAGGTCTCCCCAGTTCTAATTCAACACTGTAACCACTGCACATCTTGTGGCCTTAAGGACAAATGTATAACTGGTCACCCTATATAAAAATGAAATATCTTTTTAAACCGGGTGTAAATGTCATGTAAATGTTAAGATGAGAAGGTGTTCCAACTGAATACAGTGTTGTTGTTTTGTAAATGTTCAGATGTTCAACACAAACGTGCTGATTATATAACAGTAGGCAGAGAACAACGCCAATGTTTAATTCAGAGAGAACTGCTGCAGAGGAATTGCTTGGAGATGTGCCAGAAGGTCTTTAACAGCTGGAAGTGAAAAAGTGATTAAAGCTGACAGCAATAAATGCTTCATGTTCATAAGTAATTAGGTTTAGATTTCTGCACGAAGTGCCATATTATTGTCCAAATTCAGAGCACTTTAATGCAAGGTTTCCCAACCTTTGGTACCCAGATGCTGTTGGACTACAGTGCCCATCATCCTCAGCCACCATGGTCTTTGGCCTCTAAGGTGCCTTTAATGTAAACATTTACTTTCTGGATCTTGTTTACTTTTTCTAGAAGTCTCCAATTTAAGCTTAGAATCTCTTAGGTATGAGGTGTTTAAAATGATAAAGTCTACATTGAGAAAAGAATAAGATTTTAGTCCAATCAATGCCATTAAGACAATAGTCCTTTGGTTCGAGAATAACAGAACTTGGTGAGAGAGACTCATGTGATAAAGCCAGGAACAACAGTTTAATTAGTTATAAGAACTCTTTGGAAGGCTCCAGGACAAATTATCCTTGTGCTCATCAAACAACAATCAGTTAGTGTTGGCTGTCTGGCTCAGACGCCTTTCTGAGCTTAGCTCAGGGTCCAGCAAGAAAGTGACTACTGCCCGAATAAAAGCATGAACATACGCAGAATCAAATTTTGCAAAACTGTAATAAACTGCTGCCCCTTGAATGAGACATACTATCATAAAGCAGTACTGCTGGAAAAGGCAGTAAAAGACAAATAGCAGATTTTTAAAACAAATGAGCACAATGGGTTTAAAATATAAAAACTAATATGACATAAACTTGTAAAGATGTTTATTTCTTATTGTGGGCTACATCACACAGCAGCCATAGAGTTCTGCCCTGTGAACGTTTTAGTTACCATAATATTTATATAGCTTTCAAATGCTTTATGATTGTTTTAATTACCATAATATGGTGGTTGTGCTTTTTACTTTTATATCCGACTCTTCCTCCAAGGAGCCCAGAGGCTCCTGGTACAAGGTTATGTTTATCTTCACAACAACCCTGTGAGGTAGGTTATGCTGAGAGATACCTGACTGGCCCAGTGAGTTTCATGGCTGAATGAGGATTAGAACACAGGTCTCCCCAGTCCTAGTCCAACACTCTAACCACTACACCACACTGGCTCATGAAAGCCATTTATATCGCATTGAAACGTTCAAAGTGCTTCTCACATACATTTTCTTGTTGTAATCCTGGCAATAGTTCTGCAAGGCAGGTTAGTATGTTTATTCCCATATTGCAGGACTCAGGCTGAGAGGGAGGGGCTTGCCTTAAGGCCACCTAGTGCTTTAACAATAAGGGCACCTTGGGAGCTGTTGTAGTGCAGTCTCATAGCCGCTACACCAGCTAAAAGATACGCACAATACATTTACAATGACAGCACAATGGAGAAAATGGTGGTGACCATGGAACAGTCATTATCATAGGGCATAAGGGAGGTGGCTAAAAACCAGTAGCTGGGAAAATCCAAATCAGACTGGTTTCCGGATGTTAAGATTTGATACCAAAGATATGGTACAGGCAGGACAGAGAGGGGTAAACAAGCTGCAGGGTGTGGCTCTTTCCCACTCGCCTTTCCCTGCCCCAGCCATTTTGTTTGGGTGAAAACTCTTGGCATGTGGGCTGGTTAACCGCCACATTGGGGAACCAGGTGAATAATCATGAAGGGTTAACACAGTGGCAGGTGAGCCAAGACAGAACCAAGTGGCCAGGGCAGGGGTGGGAAGCAGGAATGAGCTACACCTGTCGCTCATTTACCACCCATCCCCATCTGCCCATACCAGCTACTACTGAAGAGGCATGCCGGGTTATGCTTCCGAGTCACAGGCCAAACTAGAAGAGGCGCAGACGCTCCACAATGGGAACTCCTGACACTGTTTTCTTTTTTCAAAAAGCAGACATAGGGGTGATTTGGATTAGAACTGCAGTATGGGTGAGAGCGAGTGTAATCTTTTGCCCTTATGCCAATTCCTCTCTTGAAACCACCACACCCTGCAAAGCTACTATAGGCCACAAAGGGTGCTCCATGGCTTGTGTGCTATAAGCTCCTCTGCAACTAATAACACTTTGGAGAGGGATCCGGGGCAGGGCTATGGAAAGTAGAGACTTGCGTTTGGGGCGGTATATAAATGTGTTAAATAAATAAATAAGTAGGGTTGTGCATGGAACCGGTTCAGCACTCCTTTTCTGGAGCGCTGAACCGGTTTGAAATGCTGGTGTTTGAGCCAGTTCGGAGGCTGGGGGGTTACTTTAAGCAATAGCAATAGCAATAGCACTTACATTTATATACCGCTCTATAGCTGGAAGCTCTCTAAGTGGTTTACAATGATTTAGCATATTGCCCCCCAACATTCTGGGTACTCATTTTACCGACCTCGGAAGGATGGAAGGCTGAGTCAACCTTGAGCCCCTTGGTCAGGATCGAACTTGTAACCTTCTGGTTACAGGGCGGCAGTTTTACCACTGTGCCACCAGGGGCTGCCTCCTACCTGCCCATCCATGCCCGGTCACTCCCCCCCCCCCCCCCCCCGCCGCCACCAGCACTCTTCCAATGGTATGCACACGTGCCAGCCATTCACGTGGTGATGCTGAACAGGGCTTCAAGGAGGAATGCTGAAGCCCTGCACCCACACTTTTGGGGAGAGCGCTGGCGGGGGAGAGAGGCAGGGTAGGGATGAGCAGGTAGGAGGCACTTAAAGTAATCCCTCCTTCCTCCCAGGAGTGCACAGAGCCAGTTCCTAGTGGAAAGGGTTTGATTCCTCTGCCCCACAATCATGACCTAAACTGCGTCTCCCAGCTGCTGCATTTCAACAAAAAACAAGGCAAAGGGAGTTCTAGTCATGGGACTCCTACATCATGCCTTGTTTGGACATTAGAAGTAATAGTGTACAGCAAGAATTCCCAACCTTGGGTCCCCAGATGGTGCTGGACTTCAGCTCCCACCATCTCCAGCCACATTGTGACTGGGGATGAGGGGGTCATAATCCACCAACATCTGGGGAGGCAAGGTTGAGAACCCTGGGTGTAGAGCATGGCATGTGTGGCTCACCACCTTCCCCTTAAAGAATATGACAAATATTTATATACCACTTTTCAGCAGAAATGTCCAAAACAGGTTACATAGATATGAACAATCAAACAAACAAACAAACAAACAAACAAATAAAATGGTTCCCTGTCCCCAAAGGATTCACAATCCAAAAAAGAAACATAAGACAGACACCAGCAACAGCTGCAGGAGGGATGCTATGCTAGGGATGGATAGGGCCATTTGCTCTCCCCCTGCTAAACAGAAGAGGTGGCCTGGTAATTTTAGCTGAAGCCAGTTTTAAGAATGAAACTGAAGAGAGGAGAAATGATGAACAGGATGGTAGTAGTGGCAAGGATGTCCAGTCCTTCACTCACAAAACTATTTGGGAAGAATAAAGTTCCAATATGTTCTTGACCAGAATACACAATCACAGAACATTAGAGTTGGAAAGCACCTTGGAGGTCTTGTATTCCACCCCCCCCTGCTTAGTTCAGGAAACTGCTACAGCATCCATACAGAGATGCCTGTCCAGCCTGTCTAAAACCATCCAGTGAAGGAGAGCCTACCACTGCCCAAGGCAGGCTGTTCCCAGCTCTTACAGTTAAGAAATTCCTTCCAAGCTCAAGCCTAAATCTGCTTCCTTGTAATTTCAACCCATTGGTTCTTGTCCTGCCCTCAGAATAAAAAGAAAACAAGTCTGCTCCTTCTTCTGTGTGACATCCCTTCAGATATATGAAGATGGCTATCATTATCTTCCCTTCATCTTCTCTTCTCCAGGACAAACATACCCAGCTTTTTCAACCATTCTTCATAGGACTTGGTTTCCAGATCCCTAGCATCCTAAACTAGTTGCCAGACCTAGTGTCATGCCCTTGAGCTCCGACAGCAAGGAGGAAGGGGAGGCTGGCAGCTTTCTGGCCGAGACAGGAGTGTCTGAGTGGCAGAGCCCGGCGGTCAGCGTTCCTGAGACAGCTGTGATGGATCCAGCTGAGGGTTTAGAACAGGCACAGCAGCCTGAGTCAACAGAAAGTGTGAGAGGCCAATCGGAGGAAGAACTAGGCAGTGAAACACCGTTGACACCAAAACAAGGCAGGTGTTCTAAACGCAGGACGCAATTAGAAGCTGTAAGGAGGAGCAAACGCCTATAGCTGAGGGCTGACAAGCCGTAAATTCTACCAGCTGAGAGCTCTCGGCTTGCTCCATAAATTACACCTCCAGACTCCCACTCATTGCTGAGTTTCAACGTTTGTCATTCAGCCAACATCGAGCAGCCGAGCTGTGAACTTCCCTGGCCTTGGACCAGACCTTGACACCTAGACATTTTTCATACATTTGTATCAATAACGGAGTCTACACTGAGTTATAATATAATACCCATAGAAGCACCTAGGTTTTGTTGAATGGGATAGCACACTGTTGTGAACTATACCTGGTTTCGCACTCTGTACATGCTCAGAGGGAAAGAGGCAAAGTCACATCATACACAAACTGAGTTGGTTCTTGGAGATGGTGACCATGTAGGATCTGGGCGCGCAAACAGAGATAGAGAGAGACACACTCAGAAAGTTCAATGGGCTTTATTATAAAGAGTTGCTCATCAGGATAAAATAATCCACATTAAGAACATGTTTCCGATTCAAGGTGTAGTGTAATGTGCCTAACTAACATATGTGTGTGCACTAAATCTTCCTAAAGCCTAATACAATTCAGATACCGGCAGAAAAGAGCGGGGGGAGGTAGACTGAGGGCTAGCATGGTTTGGGGAAGATTCAGGAATTAGTAGGGGGATGAGGGGAAGGGAGCAGGAGAAGGGGAAGGGATGAAGGAATTCCAGGTTTGTAGAGGCAGCATATTTACCAGGATCAGAGGCTTGAGAGCTGTGGATCTCTTCAGCTGAGACAAGAGGCTTCTTGGCTGGAGACAGGAGCATTTTGCAGCTGCTCAGATCATGGCTGAGAGCACCATGGCTGGGGAGTCTTGGCTTCTCACTGCGCAGTAGAAGTCACAGACATGTAGCATGTATGCCCGTAGGCACAAGACTGCTCACTCTCTGTCTAGTCGCCTCATTCTTATAGTGTATTTTCCTTTGATCTGTTCAGAGATCTATTCAAATCTCATCTTTTCCTGGGTTCCCCAGAAGGGGTGACAAAGCTGTTACTTTCTGGACAATGTCTTTTAATTATTCAGGATATTGGCCAGTTCAGAGAAATCTGAATCTCATCTTCTGCAAACTGTGCACTTGGAAGGGAGAGGGAGGGGGAGCAAGTGTTAGTAGAAAGACTAAATCTACAGGTGTTCTCCTAGGGTGGAATTTCTATAGACCGCAACTGAATGATCCCCTGTGGGCATAGCAGGGCCATCATTGACAATGATTAGCATAGATTTCTTGCACAGACATTATCTGATAGTGAGTTACATTTTAGCATATTGATTAGCACAGGCCCGGCCCTTTGTGTTTTCTTAAGTATCCAGTTCACAATGCAATGCTGGAATGCGCCTCTCCCTTTGTTGCAGCATTTCACCCAGAGTTCAGGTGTGATTTCATTTCTTAATATAAAATGAAATCAGACACAGGCCTATATTCCAGGCCTATATTCCACAAACTTCTGAGTGGTGCACTACAACACACATACACACATGTAAGTACTTCCAGGATAGGATCCTTGGATAACAACAAAGAAAGGTGGAGGGAATGACTGATCAGGCATAGTTAGATCACTATCTTTTGTGATCTACTGGGTTACAAAAGATAGTGATCTTTTGTAACCTGGTCCCAAGCCATCATGGCTTGGGGCTGGGTTACCTGAGAGAGCGCCTTACGCCATATTTCCTACTCGTACCTTAAGATCTTCCTCAGAGGTCCTCCTCCGGGTGCCCCTGCCAAACAAGGTGAGGCAGCTGCTTACCAGGAAGAGGTCCTTTTTGGTGGATGCACTTCGTTTACGGAATAACCTCCCCAGTGAGGTTCTCCTGGCTTCATCACTTTGTTATTTTAAATATAAAATAACAAAGTCATGGAAGCGTGGCTGCCAGGGAAAGACCTTTTTGTTCACACAGGACATTTAAATTCAAGTTTTTAAATTCAGGTTTTCAGATTTGTTTGTATTTTTAACTAATTTAAAAATCAATTTTTAAGATGTTTTGTATTGTATATTCTTTTTACTTTTTTTTTTGGTCTGTTATGGCTTAATGTGTTATTTTTTTATTGTATGTTTAATCTTCTGTTGTGAGCCACCCAGAGAACAATTTGTTATGGGGCAAACTTTGTTAAAGTTGTTTATTGTTTTTGTTATTGTATTTTGTGCCTGACTTTGGAATTCAAAACTAATCCTGCTTCTAGAGATGGCAATCAATTACTTCCCAAAAGTGCAGTGCATTTTCTGTGCCCAGCATTAATATAAAAAACAAAGTCAGCAAAGATAACATTTGCATTTCAATAAGAAATTCAAAATGTGATTCTGGAACAAGTAGTGGCTTGCAAATACTGATGAGCAGAATATGCAGAACAGATGCCAGGGCGTTTTCCAAATTACATGCTGCAACAGCTTCGTAGCGTGTCCGCTAAGTGCCCCTCTGCATTTCCCTTGTTTTGATATTGTGGTTGTTGCACTGTCACCCGGGTGCCGTCCATATTTCTGATGCCTTTATTCAGGTTTTATTGGTGTGTTTTGGCCCTATAACGTTGTAAAGTGCTGTGTTTTTCCATTGTACGGAGGCTTGCCCCGTGTTTGATGCGTTGCAGCATGGTGTGGTCTAGATGGTTATTTTCAATAATGAAATAATTTTTATTTGACTGGGAGGGAGAGAAGGAAGGGGGGCAGTGGGCACTGCTTATGGTGGGGAGGGTGAGAGGCTCCCTTCCCCCCATGAGAAATCCTGAGCCAAGGAGCAGGCAGCCGCTCCCTCTGACAAGCAGGTGAGACGTGAGTTGGCATTAAATTCGCCCTTTGACAAGATGCCAGCGAGTGATCGGATCAAGATTAGGAGGGGGCAACAGCCCTCGAATATGGTAAACAGGGGGTGAGGAAGAGAAGGGGTGGGAGCCAGCTGGCACCAGGCACCACCTTTCTCCTTGAAGATCCTCACTCTAGGTATGGCTGCCCAAAGATCAGTATGAGGGAATGAGTGGGGATGTTGCCCAGACTCATAGGATCAGGGGGGAAGGGGGCGGGGGCGGGGGCGGGGGCGGGGGCTGGATTCACGGAGGCACCCAGCAGCAGCAGCAGCAGAAGAGATGATGATGATGATGGAGGTACCAGGGAGCAGAACTGGTGTTGGAAGGAGAAGGTGCAGGGCAAGGAGCCCCCCTCCCATAGCCTCTTCACCCCATCCAGCTGTACAGAGGGACAACCTGCAGGGAGGCTTGTTCAGGTTTGAGAGCAAACCCACCCCCTGCTCCCCCCACCAACACATCTCCACACTGCTTCTGCAAAGGCTGGCCACACAAAAGCAGTTCACACACAATTTGGGTTTTTCACTGTGCATTAGAGTGTAACCCAATTTATATCTATTTGTGTCAGTTTTTTTGGGACAACTTCAAGTTTGCAGTAAAGCCCCCACCCCCACCCCGGATAAATTCATGGTACATAAGAATAGCCTTGCTGGATCAGGCCCAAGCCCCATCTAGTCTGGCATCCTGTTTCACACAATGGCCCACCAGATGCCACTGGAAGCCTACAAGCAGGAGTTGAGGGCATGCCCTCCTTGCTGCTGTTACTCCCCTGCAACTGGTACTCAGAGGGACCCTGCCTTTGTGGCTGGAGGTGGCCTATAGCCCTCTGACTAGTAGTCGTTGATAGACCTCTCCTCCATGAAGTTATCCAAGCCCCTCTTAGTGCCATCCAGGTTGTTGGCTGTCACCACATCTAAAACCTGCTGTGCATAAAAGTCCCTGGAAATGCCAGGGATTGAACCAGGAACCTTCTGCATGCAAAGCAGATGCTCTGCCACTGACCTACAGCCCCATCCCCTAAAGGGAATATTTTACAGAGCTCACATGTAGTCACTCATCCAAATGCAAACTAAAGTGGATTCTGTTTAGCAAAGGGGACAATTTATACTTACTACCACAAGACCAGTTTTCCTTCCCAGGGAGCCATGTAGAACCATGTTAATAAATGTATTAAGCTGCCATGACATGTGTGGAGTCTCAGTTCAATAATCAAGGTTCAACACACAAAACACACAGGGTCGTTGAATACAAGTGCTCGGTTTACATATGTCAACATTTTTAGTAGAATTGATTTTAAAATTCTTAAAAATTCAGGAGTCTAGGAGCTCTCAGGGATAGTTCTGTGACAAGCCACAAGCCCACACAGAGAGTGACCCAAGGACTCTGGTTTTTAAGAGTGTTTCAGGGCAATCAAGTGAAGGTGTCCCTGCAACAGTCTAAGGACTAGCAATGTGCACGGAACTGGTGGGGGGTTTCGATGGTGGGGGGGATGGCTTTAAGGACAGGGGAGGGTGCACTTACCCCCCCCCCCCACATGCTGTATTTCCCCCACTGGCGCGTTAAGAACCCGTCGGGGCAGCAGCATACCTCCCTGCCATCTCGTGCCGCCGTTTACCAGATGTAGCCAGAAGTAGGAAATGCGGCTCTGTGCATCACGCATATTGAACTCACGTGCGTGCATGTGTGCGATGTGTGTGATGTGCGTGTGTGCATGAGCAATGCGCACAGTCACACTTCCTACTTCTGGCTACATCCAGTAATGGCGACATGGGCTGGCAGGGAGGTACACTGCCGCCCTAACAGGCTCTTAAGGACTTCTGCACTGGCGGGGGGAGTGCACTCACCTCCGCCCTTAAAGCCATCCCCCCCGCCATTCCACTTTCGAGCTGCCGAGGGTTCGAACCAGTTTGGAGGCCCGTAAAAGGGCCTCCAAACTGGTTCATGCACATCCCTGCTAAGGACAGTCTAGACTAGCTCAGCTCAGCAACTTGGGATCCAAGTCACATAAATGTTGGGATGCGCTTGATTTTGATTGCATTCCAGGGTAATTGGCAGTTTAACAGCTCTCCCATAGGAAATAGGAAGGCTTACTGGGTGATGGGCACCAGCAGACACTTCAGGGATCAGTCAGGTGGGCCCTTCCATGGATGTGAGCCTTCACCCCATGCTGCCACTGACCCCACACCTGTTCCCGGGAATGATTTAGGTGAACGCTCCAGCAGGCAATCTAGAAAGTCTAGTGGTTTTTATACAGGTCCAGATATGCTTTAAACAAAACTCCTATGAAATTAAAATATTGGATTATGGCAGAAAAGGTAGCTGAATACATAGCACAATGAAGGATTTCTTAGCCACACACAGTTCTCCATCATTTGGCTTTACTAAGTAGGGTTCAAAAATGTTCCAAAGTATACATTTTTATATATACAAATATACAAATGTATAGTTCTGAGTCAGTGTCGACTCCTGACAACCCCAAGGCTTTGTGGTGAAATCCAAAGGTGAGGCAGGGAGGAAAGACCAATCCTGCTCCTTTTTAAACATCCTACCTTGATAACCAGATCAAACCTCCAGGGCCCTGGGCCAATTATTTGCTGGCTAAGTCATAAATGACATCATGCACCGGAGATGAGTAAGCACACCTTTGCCAGGTAACAAAACCCATTTACATTTAAATTGAGAATCCCAAGGGGGAAAGAAGACTAGATGAATTATAGAAACTTGCTCGCTGTGTGTGGCAGACAGGAACAAAATAAAGGAAATACAACGGATGCAGATATTCCATAGATTGCCTCCCAAAATGGAATCCTGCATTTTTAAAAATGGAAGCCACTAATGGCAAGCTGACCAAACATTAGCAAACAAGGCCAGTTTAAGCCAAAGTAATCATGAAAGCCTTCAGCAAAATGTGAGGGGTCGCGATGCTCAGTTAGTGATCCATTGTGTGGAAGTAAGCATTACGAATAAGTACATATCCCTGCTTTCAGAAGATGCTGGAAGATAAACTGGAAAGGAAATAACAGAACGCACACAGAAATACAGACACGGAGAAGATCAGCCAGTATATCGTGGTGGTGTGAAATCATTTGTTTCCCAAGTCTCATTTTTTCATCTTGCCAGAAGGCAACAAAAATAAGCTGCGATTAGAGAAAGATGTTTAAGTTTAAATCTACCATGTGCATATTTGGAAGACTCGTGCACCTTGGCCTTCAATATCAGGCCTAATAACACAGACCCAGAAAACACCATGTGCTGTTAAACCGCTCATTAGAAACAAAGAAACCAGATTGTGATCTTGCTTCCTGAAGGCCGCAAAGGACACTTTAGGGCATCATAAAAATGAAAATCAAACACGATGGATAATGCATATAATCAAATAGGTAGATTTAGAAAAGCAATAATCACCGCACATGCATGACCCCTGGCAATGTGAGGCCCAAGGAAAGCAACATGGCAAAGTAGGTATTTCTGTGTGATGAAGCCATGCCTTCTGCACCTGGATCTAGCTAATGAAATGGGAGGAAATGTAATTATCACCACCTATAAACTGCCTGATTCTACATCTGGCAGCTTGGGAGCCCTTTGGTCTATGGCGGTGGCTGCATTGTGCACAAGACCACTCTATAACACACAGCAGTGCCAACATGATGCATTGTTACTGACAGACTTCAAATACATTGGGGCAGTTATGCTAACCCATCTGCAAGATGTTGCTAGATCAAACATTGTTCTAGCAACTGCCTATTAATGTGGCAGAGCATTTAGCATCAGAGGAAGTGTGGCTTTAAATCACAGTTATAGGCATGGAGTGCTTTCCCTCTAAGGACCGACAGACAGTTATGGAAGCTATTTGTGCTTCCATGAAAGATGCTTGTGTATATTGCCATCTTGTTCCCTGAAGAAAGCTTGCCATTCCAGCTGTGGCCATTTAACAATCTCCAAGGTAGTATCACGGGCAGTCTTGAAGCACACAAAAAAGAAGTATCTGGTGGATGTTAAGGTATATTATAATATCAATTGTAAGATCATATATACATAGGGTGCGTCTTGCACACTTTGCAAGGAGTGCAAGGAGAGGTGAGCCTTGCAAAGGTTGCAAGGAACAGTCAGTCCTGAAGAGATGCTGCACCTGCAGTCTCAGTTGCCCTGCTGGTGCCCCAATAATCTGCTGCCTGAGGCAACTGCCCTACCTTGCCTCATGAAAGGGCCAACCCCTGGATAGCATCACCTTCTGTCTCTCTCTGAACACAAAAAAAGCATGGGATACTTAATGTGAAATGCATCAGAGAGGCAAGAGGTGGTTGCACAGAATATACAGGTGGAGAAGCAGTGAGGGGCACCAGGAGCTATCCACTATTCCACTGAAGTTATATGGGAGACCAGCGGTGCCATGAACTGGCACAAAATCCCGAGATTGTGGCAAAGGATCGCTGCACCCTGCAGTTCCTATTGCCAAATGCTTATGAGCCCTACTGGAGTAAGTGCTGGAGCAGAGAAATGAAGCTCAGCCTCAGGGCCTCTTAGCCCATCAATTTGCTATGACAGCCAGAGAGCTGGTGGGTCAATCGATTATACAACATGTCCACTGGGATAAAATGGCACTCACTCACCAACCTGTTTGCAAGTCCCATTTAATAAAATTGTAGCCTTTTTAACTCCCCACTGATGGCACGGTGGGTTCTCCTCACTTCTGCCTGTGCAAATATTTTTTGTGGGAAGGAGCAAAGACTCTAACAGTGTGAACACCAGAGAGGTGAAGAAGGCACCACCAGGATATCCTTCCAGATATGCCCACTGTCTAGACTGCTTTAGGCATCATTCCTACAAGGGGATATACTCGGCCCTGTGTTTGTCCTCAGAAGAGGTGTCAAATTCACTCAGCCCACTCCTAGTCAATTTGTTCCTAACCCAAAAGGACTCCTGCTGTACTGCATAACAGCACGACAGCGATTGCTTCTGTCACGTTTATTCATCCACAGGTTGTGCTGCCTGGGCTAATATGTGTGAATGTGAATTCAGCCTCTGCATGTAAACTCATCCTGTTTTTAAAATACACTAAGACACCGTGAATCAGGTGCATAGGGATATTGGAGTCAGGGGGAACAAATGTCCCTGGGCCGCAGGGGTCCGGGGGCCATCAAGGCACTCCATCACCTCCCAGGGTCCCCCTCCCACATCTTCCTTCCACCCATCACACTTTCTCACCACCACCGAGGCAAAGGGCATGGTTATCGCTGGGCAAGGACACACAGCCCTTCGCCGTTTCCAGCCAGTGCTTTGTTTGCTGGCTGGGTACTGCTTTTTTCTCCCTCACTGATGCAGGAGGAAGAGGTGTGGCCAGCACTAGGTGGCATGCCTGGTGGCCTCCGCAGCCTGTTCTGGGACCACCGCCAACCTTGCTACACCTCTGCTGTGAATATAACAAACTTCAGGACGGTGGTATAAACTAACTGTTTTACGGTGTTAAACGTCCTTGCTGTTGTGTTGAATGGCATGGCACCTGCTTCTATGCTGTGCAAACTGGACCAGGTTCAAAATAGCACCGCACAACTGTACACTGAGCAGTGCAGGAAGCATTTCTACATACACTGAGTCTAGTCAGTACAAGAGATAAAATCTATTCATGGCCTTGACAGTTTCCCCATTGTTATTGCTTTTTTATTATCAGCCTCCTTCATCACACAAGACAATGAAGGCACAGAATTTATTCATAGTGCATTTGAATAAAATTGATTAAGGACTTGATTTCCTGTTCATTGCAGCCTGCCTGAAAATGTATTATGTGCGAAGAGACTGTCCTTGCTCACACCTACTTTCTTTTGCTCTCTGAAGAAAATTGAACACACCGCACTGAAAATTGCTTTTAAATGGCAAACCTCAGGAAATGTGAATCAAAAAGGCATGTTCTGTTTCTCACCAGTATTATATCAGAGCTTAGTATCATTAACTCCTGCAGTCCTGGATGGCTAATAAAATGTTTTTCTTTACAGCTGAGTTCAAAAGTAGCTGCACATTTATTCCCTCCAAGGGAAGCAAACCATGCAAATATGCAATCTGGTCTATTCCCAATTATTGTCCTACCCCCACTCCCACCTCACAACAGCTAATAGTCCAAATGAATTGCCAGTCTTAGGTTTGGTCCTGTTTCCATCATTCTCCTTCATCCTCTTTCAAGTCTCAGCAAAGGCTTTGTGAACTCAAGGCAGTGCATGAGGGTAGTCCTGGGAAGGAGGCCAGTAAGCGAGCCCACACGGTATGAATAATAGCTGATAGAGGCAAATAAATAAGGCATCAAGCTGCACCAGGTGCTTTTGGTGCTGATTGATATGACTTGCTTTGTATTCTGGCTTTTATCAAAAGCTCCACAGCAGTCTCGCAGAGTGAGTGCCAAACCCACTGGATGCATACCTATTTATATGCCCCAAGAGTAGCCTCACAGTATACTAAGCAGGACCTTGCAGTTTCCAAGCCTTCTCCCATATGAAGCCATATACTGATTGTAAGATCTGCAATCAGTGTCACTTGTCCCTCTCATAGCCCATCTCCAATAGATCAGGGGCGGGGCAGATGAGGAAAATCCACATATACCAACTGGAGCTCCTTGGAAGAAGGGTGAGATACGAATAAAAAATAATGCACTTTATTTGTTAGCCACCCCCATGACTATTTTTCCTCTAGGCGGCTCACAAATGCACAATAGAAACATACAATTAAAACACGTCCCACAAAACAAATTATAATACAAAACAGAAAATACAAAACACAGTACAAAATACTATAATTTTTTTAAAAAAAATTAAAAAGCCTAAGTGAACAGAAAGATCTTTACTTGATGTCTAAAAGAACAAAGTGATGACACCAGGCAAGCCTCACTGTTTGGGAGGCTTATTCTAAAGTTGGGGTGCCACCACCAAAAAGGCCCTCTCCCTAGAAGCCACCCGCTTCACCTCATTTTACAGGAGCACTCAGAGCAGGGCCTCCGAATAAAATCTTAAGGTCCGAGTTGGGACATATGCAATACAAAAGTAATAACACATAACAATACGTTTGAGATACTAATGTAATAACACATATAGGAGCACTAACATCTAAGGCAGGGGTTCTCAAACTGCGGGTAGAGAGCCCCTGGGGGGTTGCAAGCAACTGTAATGGGGAGTTGGAAGTCAGGAGGGAGCTGTTGGAAGGCAGGGGTCTTACCTGATGTCTCCTGAGGCATGAGAATGGTCAGGTTCCTTCTCCGGAGACAAGATCTCCTCTGGTTCATTGGCCAACAAAATGCCGCTGTGATGGCCTGCAGCTTTGTGAGTAGCAGAGGAACCAGGCAGTTGTCATTGGCTCCTCTCTCCCTGTCTGCCTTCCATCACTCCTGTTTGTCCCTGTGCCTCAGAGACATGGGGTAAGGCCCCTGCCTCCCAACAGCTCCCTCCTGACTCTCTACCCCCTTTAAAGTTTCTTGTGCCCTTCTGGGGGTTTGAGGACCCATGATTTTAGCAGGTCACCCTATCAAAAAGTAGAACCCCTGATCAAAGGAGAGGGGAGAAGAGGGCATTTTACATTGCTGTCAGCTGTGCCTTGATCAGTCACCATGGACTATGAGTGGAGCTGGGAGCTGCAGACTGAGAAAGCCTCACTCCCCCAGGACAATAACATTTGATTCTACCTAGCCCTGCTGACTGGTGGGGGTGGCATTTCTCCCATTAGCACTGTGGCACCTTTCAGGACCAGCAGTTTGAGTAGCAGTAACATCTCAGCGGGATTGGGAAGAAAACATTCTTTAATTTTTTTTATTTAACATATGTATACACCACCCAAAACTAACATCTCTGGGCTCAAAACTCACTTCTCACATAAAAACAACACACATTAAAACAATTTAAAATTTAAAAGTTCATTGTCACTTCAGGCCTTCACCAGTCACCTTTTAAAAAAGAATATTAAGTCTATCTTAAGAATCTTAAGTCTACTATTTATCTGGCATATTTCTGTACCACCTAACAAGCATAAGAACAGCCCTGCTAGATCAGGCTCAAGGCCCATCTAGTCCAGCATCCTGTTTCACACAGAGGACCGCCAGATGCCTCTGAAAAGCCCACAGGCAAGAGATGAGGGCATGCCCTCACCCCCTCTCTCTCTATCTCTGGGTGGTTTTAAAAACAGAACCAATCAACTATGTCTTACTTTTTGTTGAAGGCCGGGCGCAAACCAAGACACACACACACACACACACACACACACACACACACACACACACACACACAGAGCTTGGTTATTCTACCCCTGTCTACCGACCTCAATCCCCTGTCTACCGACCTCAATCTCCCCATCAGCTCACCCTCCTCATCCCGCTTCCCACCCATGACATGCTTAGCATGGTGCACACCAATCTACCTACTTCCTCCCACCCTGTTCTCCCCACCTCACTTTCCCCTCAACTAGCAGTGGCAGCAGTTACCTCCACAGCTCTTCCTCCTCTTGCTCCCTACCTTGAAAAGGCAGAGGGTGTCGAGAAGGAAATGTGGAGAAGTCCTCCATACTTCCATACTTAAAGGCCAGGAGGGGGAGGGGGGAGCAGCAGCAGCACAGGGATATTTCCGCCATTGCCAGGGTGGCCATTACTACTAATGAAAAGTGGTGAGGCAGGTAGTTGGCAGCCGAGGTGAGTATGGAGCACCCATGCCATCATCTCTGCCAGTCCACCACACCTCATTAACCAGCCTGTTGGAAGTCTATGGGAAGAGTAACTGGCCCTATCCACCTCCAGCACAGTACTTCCAGTGACTGTTGCTGGTGTGTATCTTATATTTCTTTATAGATTGTGAGCCCTTTGGGGACAGGGAGTCATCTTATTTATTTGTTATTTCTCTGTGTAAACTGCCCTGAGCCATTTTTGGAAGGGTGGCATAGAAATAGATTAAATAATTAATAATAATAATAATAATAATAATAATAATAATAATAATAATAATAATGGCTGCACAAGAACAGGCACTAAGAACAAATGCAATAAGAGCAAAAGTAGAAAAATCCGCAACAAACAGCAAGTGCCGCCTTTGTAAAGAAGCAGATGAAACAGTGGACCACCTAATCAGCTGTTGTAAAAAGATTGCACAGACTGACTACAAACAAAGGCATGACAAGGTAGCAGGGATGATACACTGGAACATCTGCAAAAAATACAAGCTACCTGTAGCCAAGAATTGGTGGGACCATCAAATTGAAAAAGTTGAAGAAAATGAAGATGTAAAAATATTATGGGACTTCCGACTACAAACAGACAAACATCTGCCACACAATACACCAGATATAATTGTAGTCGAGAAGAAAGAAAAACAAGTCAAAATAATCGACATAGCAATACCAGGGGATAGCAGAATAGAAGAAAAAGAAATAGAAAAAATCACAAAATACAAAGATCTACAAATTGAAATTGAAAGGCTGTGGCAGAAAAAGACCAAAATAATCCCAGTGGTAATTGGCGCCCTGGGTGCAGTCCCAAAAGACCTTGAAGACCTCAGCACCATAGGGGCCACAGAAATCACCATCAGCCAATTACAAAAAGCAGCTTTACTGGGAACAGCCTATATTTTGCGACAAGATCTATAATAACCAACAGTATTGATGATAAAATTCAGCCATCCCAGGTCCTTGGGAAGGACTCGATGTCTGGATAAAACAAACCAGTCAATAACACCTGTCTGACTGTGTAAACAAGAAATAATAGTTAACTGGTTTTAATTGTTTTTATTTTGTTGTAAACTGCCCTGAGCCATTTTGGAAGGGTGATATATAAATAAAATAAAATAAATAAATGATATAGATAAGTAAATGATATATAGTTATACTGAAATTTAGAAAACTTTAGTTGTACTCTAGAGAGCATTCTTCTTATTACTTGGTTATTCACCCCAGTTCTGCTTTAATTAATATACTTGACCTGATCCTGAGCTCTTAGTTAGGAACATAGGAAGCTGCCATATACTGAGTCAGACCATTGGTCTATCTAGCTCAGTATTGTCTTCACAGACTGGCAGCGGCTTCTCTAAGGTTGCAAGCAGGAATCCCTCTCAGCCCTATCTTGGAGAAGCCAGGGAGGGAACTTGAAACCTTCTGCTCTTCCCAGAGTGGCGGCTCCGTCCCCTAAGGGGAATATCTTGCAGTGCTTACACATCAAGTCTCCCACATCCACTTGACCACATCAAGTTGGTCAACCTATTTCCAGTTTCTTTTTTACATTGCTGGTAAACATTGGCAAAGGCTGATGAACTGGCAGCACAGTAACAAAAACATCCGACTCCTTTAAGAAAATAGGAAACCTCGCGTCTAGCCAACTGGGAATTTGGAAGATGTCATATCTTACTTTAAAAGGAGCTATCTCAAATGAAACAGAAGGTGTTTTACTGGCATCTTCTAGCTTTCAGATGATGTCTATCTGTTGCTCCCTAGATAGTGCTGTTTTAAAATGTTTTCATTTTTAATTCCTAGAAGACACAGGACTCCATTCACTTTTAGAAATGTCAACCATTTTTGCAACTATTCAGCTTATTCATAAGTACTAAAGTATGCTTTGATCAGTTGGTTATTTCTATAATTCATTCGGGTGTTTATTTTTCAATCAAAAAACTCATTAAGCCTGTGGGTGAGCTGTGCTTAGGCAAAGTAATCAGAAGATAATCAGACTGGATTTGAATAATTTTGTCACGGCCTATCTCCGATGTGCTTTTTTAGTGATCTAAGGGATGAGATTAGATTCTCATTATGAACTCCTTATAACTATAATTCAGATGGATGGGAAAGTAATTTGAAGAATTTGGAGCCCAGTAATGAGTTCTCTTTGAAGTTTGGGAGGGGTGTGTGTGTGTGTGTGCGTGTGTGTGTAACTGACAGATTTGTAAATAATTACAGCCTGTCTGCAAGAAGCCAGGCAGTTCATGGGGTTCCAGCTTGTTATTCATTAAAGAACGGCTGTCTTCACCTCAGAAAGGTGAAGGAAAGAAAATTACCATAGTAGCACTCCCTCTCCTACTGAAGAGATGCATTCTACAGTACACATTATACAGTACGACAAATGGTTGGACTGGGTCTTTATACCTCTGTTCACCTTCTGTTTCCTGTATTCGTGGTACATCATGAACCCCAGCGCCCATTGAGGTCATCAGGAGAGGTCCGTCTGTAGTTGCTACCGGCTCATCTGGTGGCTACTCGAGGACGAGCCTTGTCCGCTGCTGCCCCAAAACTTTAGAACGTGTTCCCTGCTGAAATTAGAGCCTCCCCATCTCTGACAACTTTTAAAAAGCCTTTAAAGATGCATCTGTTCACCCAGACTTTTAATTAAATACTGTTTTAATAGTTATAACATTGTTTTAAAATGTTTTTTAAAATTTAATTGTTGTAATGTTTTAACTTTTTCTGTTGTCATTTATTTTGCTTTGTTGTCAACTGCCCAGAGACGTACGTTTTGGGCGGTATTAAGATATGTTAAATAAATAAATAAATAAATAAATAAATAAATAAATCCATGGTGATTTCCCCTGATACACTTAAAGAATGTACAGGACATGGGGCTACTGTCCACCCTTTTGGAAGTGAAGGACTATGGTCTCAAAGAGTGGAGGACAGACTAATGAGTCAGAGGGCTAGAGGGTCAAGACATTGGTCATCCCTTCTCTACTGCTCTAACACTATCCCTTTGGAATATAGATTGCTACTCTCAGGGGACTTCCTTCCTTCCAGCCACTTCCTTCCTCTCTTCTCTTCCTGTTCCTACTACTTTGCAACATGCAAGCTCCTCTCCCCTGCACCATGTGTGCAGAGATGCAGAATCCATCTGCATCCAGCTAGCTAGCTAGATTAGAGATCCTAACTCCTCACTTTTCTTTCTAGAATGGAGTTCTTCAATAAATGCCATATATATTGATTTGAAACTATGAACTGGCTCCAAGTTACATTACTCTCAGCATACACGCATGCCTACTAAATTCCGCTGTGTTGTGCCTCTGTGCACTCTGCTATAATGAAAAAGGGATTCTCTTACCAGAGAGAACTCCCAACATACCCTGCACTAGGGTTGCCAACTCTTTAAATACAGTAAAAGTCCATGAGTGGAACCATAAGAACACAAGCAACCCAGCTGGGTCAGGCTCAAGGTGCATCTAGTCCAGCATCCTGTTTCACACAGTAGCCCAACAGATGCCTCCAAGAAGCCTGGAGCGGGGTGAGGGCTTGCTCCCTCTCCTGCCATTGCTCCCCTGCAACTGGTATTTAGAGGCATCAGGGGTGTAGCAAGGTTGGAGTGGGCCCAGAGACAAGATTTTAAAATGGGCCCCTCGCGGATATACACACACAAATACACTTCACAATATATCGTGCACTCACACTCACATCCCCATTATGAATACGGTGAATATCTAGTTCACATTGAATCTAGTTTTTTTACTCTCTGCTCCTGCCGATCTCCAAGAGACACAACATAATTCATAGGGGGTGCAACATGGGCGGGTGGGGAGTCATGTGATGTGCCTCTGGGGGGCCCCTCGAGGCAGTGGGGCCCCAAGACGACTGCCTCCCCTTGCCTAATGGTAGTTACGCCCCTGAGAGGCATCTTGCCTCTGAGGCTGGAGGTGGCCTATAGCCACCACTGCCAGACTAGTAGCCATTGATAGACCTGTCCTCCATGATTTTTAAAGCCTTCCAAGCTAGTGGCCATCACTGCATCCTGTGGCAGAGAATTCCATAAATTAATTGTGTGCTGTGTGAAGAAGTACTTCCTTTTGTCATTTCTACATTTACCCATGATAAGAAAGGAAGAGCCCACAGAAAATGCTCTGCTCATCTGAGGTGTACAGCTATGACCTGTCCTTACAAGTCTCCTGACGACAAGCAATACCATCCACACCCAGGGCATCCATGGATTCCACACCTGTATCACAAGCACAAAGCAACACATAGAAATGCATAAGTCAAGCAAATGAGCCAGGCGGTAATCTGTATGTCAAGTGATATATAAAACACACACATAGGCAGCATTCTATTAAGAAATTAATCATTTAGAAGACATTCAAGACATCATTCTTCCAGTTCACAGAGGCAAAATATTAAGGTTGGAAATTTCTAGTCCTGAGGACCATCTGTGAATTCATGGCAGAGAACTCAAAACCCATGCAAAACAGGTAACTCAGGTAAGTAAGCCAAGTCATAGACTGCAAATCAAGTGGATCCATACAAAGAAGCTTATTCAAGAAACTGAGCCAATAGCCACAGACTACAAATTTTAATATGCATCATACACTGTCTAAGAGTTAAGAACCTAGAATACATTTAAATTGTCATAGATCGTGGTCCCTAGAATCATGGATGACATCTTCTGTGTTCATTTCTAGCCATCCTTTCAGGTCATCCATCCATCCCTTCTACCTCCTTCCTCTTCCTCCTGCTAGCTTTCCTTCTAGCGTTAGTTGTGGTGTTTGGTATTTTACTCCTCTGAGGATATGTCCACAATACTCCAGTTAGCGTCTCTTGATTGTCTGTATTATTTGTTTATGTGTTTTTGCTTTTCAAAGTACTTCTTCATTTGTTGTCCTGCTGGTCTATTTAATCTTGAGTATTCTTCTGAGACACCACATCTCAAAGGCTTCCAGTTTCTTATGTGCTTCTTTCTTGATGGTCAAGGTTTCACATCCATACAGCAGAAGAGACCAGATGTAGCATTTCATCATTCTGATTCTGAGTTGCAAATCTAGTTTACTCTTGCAGAAGAAAATCTTCATTTGATAAAATTCTGTTTTTTCTTGTCCTATGGGGCTTCAGATTTCTTTAGTTTGGCTGTTATCATGATAAACGTTTTTCCCTAGATAACAGCAATTTCCTACTTGATTTAGGTTTTTGTTATTGCATTGTATTTTTAGGGGCATTCTCATTTTACTTATGCACATAGTTTTAGACTTTTTTGTATTTATTTTAAGGCCCATTTCCTCATGTTTTGTTGCAATTTCTATGACTAGGTTTTGTAGATCTTCCTGGGAAGAAGCTAAAATGACTGTGTCATCAGCATATCTTAGGTTGCTAATGTTGACACCATTTACTTTAATTCCCTCATCCCTGTCAACTAAAGCATCTTGTATTATTACCTCTGAACAGAGGTTAAAGAGTATGGAAGAGAGGATGCATCCTTGTCTGACTCCTCTTTTGATGTCTATCCAGCTGGTTTCTCCTTCTCCAATTTTTATTTTTGCTTTTTGGTTCCAGTATGCATCCTTTATAACGTTAATATCTCTTATATTGGGTCATATTCTATATAACATCTCTAATAGATTTGTCTAATTTGTTGTGTTAGATTCTATCAAATGCTTTTTCATAGTCAATAAAGCATAGAAAATGGGGTATATTCATCTCAAGTGCTTTTTCAGCAATTTGTGTTAGTGGAAAAGATTGCCTCCCTTGTGCCCATCCCTGATCTGAATCCAAATTGTGTTTTGCCAATCACTTTTCTTGTATATTCTATTATGTATTATTTTAAGAAGAATCTATACTGATTACAAGGTGTTTAAAAATGCACATCAAATGTTGAAAGGTATATGTGGTTTCTTTGTCAATTTAATCCTGAATATATCCAAGGGGGTGTCTTTAAGCTTTGCTTAAGAATCTTGCCCTCTACTGAAGCCTCTTTGGACCTCTTCTCATTGAAATTTGAAAGGGCATGCCTATTTCAGAGTTTCAGCTGGTGAAGAATGTTGTTATAGCAACAGCCCTTCTTTTAATTGAGAAGCAACACAAGAAATATAGAAAACATATCCATTATCTTCTAGGCTTATTTCCAAGTCTTGGTCTTAACCCAGGGCAGCCCTTCCATGAGGCGAGGTGAGGAGGTCACCTCAAGCAGCAGCTTATTGGGGCCAGGCAGCAAGGCAGCAAGATCCCCCCTCCCCCCGCATTGGAGCCAATCTTCAGGACCAATCTGACCCTTGCAAGCTTTGCAAGGAGCACCTCTTCTTACATTCCCTGCAAAGCTTGAAGAAACATAAGTAGAGAAGAGGAAGCTGCTGGCAGCCTTCCCTCCTTCCTGTCCCCCATGCCGCTTGCAAAGTTGGCCCCTCACCTCAGGTGCTGAAATACTTCACCCCCTACCCCCGGTGTTAACCTTTACACTCCTAAATGGACTGAGTCCAACAATTAGGGCTTGAAGAAGGGCATCCTTCTTCATACAGTGAGGCTATTCACACGATTGCAGGGGGGAAAATTGCTGCGAGCCCGGTGGTTCTTGAGCAGCTAACCCGCTCAAGTAGCCCGCCCTTAAAACCGGGTTTGTGGAGCGAGCACTCCGCAAACCCTTTAAAAAAAAAATCGTGAGTAGCTACGGTGCGGCTCCACGCCGTGGCTACTCACAAGGAGACCCCCGGAGGGGAGGCAAAAAGCTGCCTCCTGGCTCCGGGGTTCTCGCCAGTATGCCCTGTGCGTTCGCACAGGACATGCTGGAGCTTCCGGGGATTCCCCTGAGCCCCTGCTGGCTCTGTCACGGAGCTGGCAATCATGTGGGCGGCCAATCCGGCCACCCAGGGCTCCTGCCCTGCTCGTGTGGCCCCCGCGCCCTGCTGAGCCCACTCTCCCCGCTCGCTCTCCAAAACCGGGTCTCACGATTAGTGAGACCCGGCTCAATGTCTCCAGTCTAATCAGATCATCACAGGAGGCCCTACTCCAAGGACTGCCAGCAAAGTAAGAATGCTGGAGGTTTGGAACAGGGCCCTCCCTTGCTGAAGCAGCTGGGGTTTTCTGGAATCCCTAACCTAGAAAAGCTTGCTAATGCTGTTCCACTCTGCTTTTAGCAAGCAGGCTAAACCATTTGCATTCAAAGGAGTTTTTAATATACTTTGTGCCTGGGACTTTAGCTGGCTTCCTCCACTACAGGCTATTGTGTTGCTATTTTTCCCCCCCAGTTTTATTGCTCTTCTATATTAGTTCCGCTTTTATTGCTTCTGTTTGTATATGATTTTGATATCTGGAAAGCCACTGTGATTATAAGAATAATACGTAATAGGATTTAAAAGTTGTGATGAAAGAAAGAAATTAAGCCTTGGCTAATGCCAACTGACTTCCCAACCATATGGCAGAGAGTGGAACACGTTGTGGCTGTGTGGGATCAGGACAGTCTGTGCAGTCCACAAAACTGGCTTCTGGTTGTCAGTGGTATATTAAGAAAATGCTGGTCTCCTGCCCTTTCTCAGGATGTGTTCTGAGCGTTAAGAGGCACTGAACCTAAAGTGCAAAAAGCTACTCGGTGACACTCCCGAGCAAACATAGAAATCTCATATCAATTCTGTTGGAGATGCATGTGGATAAAGATGCAAGAGTGACTATATCTCAGTGTGCCTCCATGCCCAAACCAGTGGACTCCCAATCCCACACCTGTGGACACCCATTTCAGTTTAGCAGGTATTTATCATGCTCCTGCATTGTCACATTCTCCTCAGTGGCAAAGGCCAGGGATGTCTCAGGGCCAGGACAGCTCTCAAGGCAGCCGTTCAGAACACTGGCTAGAGCTAAGAATGAGCTGGGTATTGTAACAAGGGGATGCTGCTCCAGCAGATGCTCTCTGGAGACAGATGGCTTTTGCAGTCTGCTGGTAAGATAAGGTCATGCAGCCCTGGTCCTTACATAGGTCAACCTTGGTATTTAAAGGGGCCTTGCCTGATTTAACAGGTGTTTGTTCCGGAGATGCTAAGGAACCTCCATCATGACCAGGAGGTCCTCAGAGAACTCTTTGGATTCAGAAGATGTGTCAGGGCAGTGTCCGCAGGCTTTAGTGGAGTCATTGGTTGGGGATCCACTGGTTCATCTGGTTTGAGGAGTCCCAGCAGCAGGAGGTCATTTTGTGCCTTGGTCACTAATGATTTGCATTTGGCTTCTTCCCTTGAACTCTCCATACCAACCCACATCTGGAGGACTCTAGGGCTGGAATCATGACAGTCTTCCACGGGCACACTGCATGGAACACTGCAATAGTGTTACCCTGTAAAGTGTGAGGTGGATGTGCATCTTTTGTTCACCTCTCATGTACACAGATCAAGAAGTCATGCTTGACTCTGCTTCTCTTCATTTGTGCACATCATGTACGTGTAGTTTTTAAAAAGACACCTCACACATTTCTGAAAACACCATGGATATGTATAGTGTCCATCCTAGTTCTGTGTAAGACCCAAAATGATATAATTTTGTCATAGCTCATTTGAGGTTCATCTATCCAGCTGGATTCTTTAAAATGTAAGTTTAAAAAAAATGCTAGTAGTTAATTCCAATGTACATCTGAGCTGCTCTGATTGCACTAGAAATGTTTTTGTGTGTGGAAAAAGGTTTTCATTAATTGTGATTTGTAAAAAGTCATTCTATAACTCAAGTCTCCCTAGAAGTCATATCCCCCATATCTCACATCTGAGGGGAATGGTTGGAGTTACCCAGCAGTGAGGAAAAGGCATTCTACAAATGCTCAGAGACATTACATTATTACTTCGCCTGTTCCAGATCCATGCTATGGAATCAAACATCAAGTTCTGGGGTTTAAGACCTGATTAGCTCAAACTACTGTGCTGTTTTACTATGGATTAAAATTGTACTATTGTAATCTCCTTAGGACATGAACCTGTATTTTTATAGAATAATATATAAGCAATAGGCAATGATCTGATGGCACTATATATTAAAAAAACAACCCTTCAACAGTTAGAAGAACAAATTTCCCCACAGTAGCTATATTTCCTCTGGTCCTAAATGTCCTTGGCATCAAGCCACCTCAAGATTACCATGAGATTAACAACTTTCAAACTATTATCCCAAACAAATGGGCAGTAAGGGATACTATGGTGTGATTTACCATGTTACTGCAAGATAAAGCAAAACCTGAAATCAGCTTAAGGCTTAGATTGACTGACAAGGAAAACCAAATTATGTGCAATAACAAGATATTCCCTTTCTTTGTCCAGTAGTCGATAATGTTCACGTCCATGTGCTAAATTTAAACAAAAATCTGCGGTGTAGTAAGAGAAGAGCATAGGGAAAAATTATTCTTTTGCACATCAATATGTTGATAGAGTGTGTGTGTGTGTGGTATATAATCAATAGGCCCTAGTAAGAAATGAAGTAATGCCATGCTTGTGAGTTGATAGCTTTAGAGGAAATGCATATCTGGAAGGATGATCTGTCCAGAGTGATCAAGTTATTCTCCCTTTAAAGGCAGAACAGATGTAAAAGCAGAAGCGATGGTGTCACCGAGAATCAGTTACATATCCTATGGGGAAAAACTTCATTTACTGGATGAGGACAATATGCTATGTTGCTCATAGATACTCGTACACATTTAATCCATTCTTCCTGTGCCAAAAGCATATGTGACAGCTGTTTCTAGTTTACAAATACGGTGACATGTGTCTAAAATGTTATCTGGGAGTTTTTGCCAATGCCTTCTAACTGATACATTGAAGTAGAATTTGTTCTCAGAATAAAAATAAAAGGTCATACATACAAACTGAAATGAAATCTTTAGTTCTTCTCTGAAATGAAGAATTCTCAGCTTTCCCGAGGCTTGGCTATACAAAAAAATTCCCCTTAAGCTCTCTCTTTGATCCCCTCCCCCCACCAGTTTTAGACTCTAAGAAGTTTAGACTCCCAGAAAAAAGAAGAGTAGAAATGAAAGAAGACTATAAGGTCGTTCACACAACCTTATACCCAGGCAGTGGGGAGGGTGGGCAGGGAGGCAGGCTTCTGCAGACGATCTACAGAAACACTTATCTTCACTGATCAAGCACCCACACAATCAGCAGAGTGCTGGAGGGAGGGGAAAAGCTTGCGCTGGGTCCTCTATGGACCCGGAAAGCAGTGCGTGAGCAGCGCAGTGGCTGCTCATAGTATTGCAGCCGCTCTGCTCCACACGGCCGCTCTTTCCCCCCGGCTCACTGCTGAAAATGGTGGCAGGCCAGCAGGGAGCCCAGTTACCCCGGGCGATCATGCACACAATCACCTACTGGGGTAATACAAACCATAGGTTCTGTTAGAGGTTGTTGATTTTTACCCACAATAGGTAAAACAGCAGAGCACTAAGGAATGAGCACACACTCCAGTTACAGAGTAGGTAGCAGAGGATGGTTTGGATATTGCAGCTATTTAGAGAAAATATTTAGAGATCCTTGTATGACTAAACACTAAATATTTATTGGTTAAATACACTTAGATAGGAAAGACCTATCTCTAATCTAAAGGACTACATAGTGGATAAGTAAGGAGAGAGAGAGAGATGTTTCCATCTGCTCTCTAGGAGGAAAGGAAGGATTGTGACTCAGCACAGGAAGTGTTGCAGAGTCAGTTCAGGGGTCATAGAGTAGGGACAGATAGGGAGAACCTGACTCACTGTCTCTACTCTCAATGCCCCTAGTGGTCATTAGGACAGTTGGTGCAAAAGGTCGATGCACTGGAAGTTCATCTCCAACAAGTTCATGCTACCTTGGTAAAGCCTTGGGTAGAAGACCTGGGCTACCCAGGGCTGGAGCAGCCGGAGCTGCAGGGCTCCTGGCACTCCAGATGACACAAGCTGCCTGGAGTAACCTAGGCAACTCATGTCATGTGAACAAGTTTTATATGTTCTGTTGAAAGTTTAGTTTTGCCATTCAGCTACTTCCAGTTTCAGGGAAACTGCAAAATAGAAAAGAGCCGAAATTGAGTTTGAGTTGATCTGACAGGGGTTCCCAGCCTTTTTAACAAGGGAACTCTTTCTGTTGCAAATCTTCAGCTCAGGTTACCCCATAGAGATATGTAGTACAAGTGTGGGCCTGTGAGATGTGCGCACGCGCGCACGCACACACACACACACACGTTTAAATGTTACAATTATGAGACAAGCTATTCCAGTAACAGGCTTTCATCCAGACTAAGTTACTCATACATACTGAAACTAATAGGACAAGTAAACTGGCCCCATTAATTTCAACAAGACTGCTTATGAGTAACTTAGTCTGTATGTGAGCTTGTGACTGGAGTAGGCTTTCTCCTTAAATGTAACATTTAAATTTGTGTGTGCATGTGTGTGTGTGTACACATATAAATAAGGACACAAATTTTATTGTTATTGTTAGGGAAACAAGCTACTCCAGTCATTGGCCCACATCCCTATTACATTACTCATAAGCAGTCTTAATGAAACGAATGGGGCAAGTTTACTAATTTCAATAGGAGTGCTAATTTTCTGGAGCAAGTCAGTCAGGCTGAGGGGATGGGTATGCGGAGCTTTAGCACACAGTGTGGAAGCAGCAATTTCTGATGCTCACCGCTTCCCCAGAAAGCCCTCTGTGCCACCTGAAAACATGTCTCCAAGGGTTGCACAGCCATCAGTGATATATTTTTGGGTGGCAGAGAGGTCTTCCTGGGGAAGGGGTGAGCATCAAAAATTGTCGCTTCCCCATTGTGCCATTAGTTGGGAAGTTCTGTTAGGCTGCTCTCTCACTGCACTGATGCATCCTTGCTCTGTATATCAGCCTACATTTACTGCATTACTATAGATGTCACTGCTCCTCTAACCTATTTAACACACAACCTTTAGTATATTTCCATCTTTGGGGGGTAACTGTTACGAGCCAAGCCATTTTTTGATATCGCTACAAAATGGCCATTTTGAAACGAGGAGATGAAAGGCATGCTGTCATCGTATATTATTTGGAAACACGATCTGCTGGGATTCCATTTCCCAAACACAAACTGGGAGTAGGAACATTTCCTTTCTGGCCTGTTCTCATGGCCTGAGGTGTGAGTCAAACACCATGCAGGTGCAAATCACCTGTTTGTTTTGCAACCTGTAGAACACTTTAAATAAGAGGAACAAAGGGAGCCAGAATAATTTCCCTATGCAAGGCAAAACAAAAACAAAAAACAAAGCATGTATTTTCAGTGTGTGCCACACAGTACAGGATGGTGGTGATGATGATTAATGGTCTGTGGGTTCTTATAACTACTAGTCAATCTTTATATAAAGAATCTAGGTCTGAGCAGGGTATATTTTACATCAGACATAGCAAAACAAGGGATTATTATAAGATAAATAAGGAAGGAAGGAACTATATGAAAACATTTATTGCTATGTTACACATCTAGCTGGCACTGGGTCATATTACAGCATCAAGACAAATAACCAGCATTTTCAGTCCGGAATGATCAAAGACAGCTTTACTCAAGCACTCACTATTATTAGTACTGTATTCTATCTATTGCTTTCCGACTAAAAAAGGCCACGAAGTCATTTGCACAGAAATGAGAAAAATAATAAGATGGCTGTTTGTCGTGCACATAAATGCATATTCATCAGTTGACAATTCACGGGTCAGTCCCTACTTGTAAGAACCTCAAGCTTTTCAGAAGTCGCCAAGTGATAAGTCAATGAATATCTAGGGGTATAAACACAAGGTTGAGCTGTGGGGCTGGAGTCTCCAGCCAAACAGACAGTTCACCCTTGCATTTATATCACGGAGTCTTTTGCTCACTTACCTAGTGGTAAGCCCCATTGAACATCTAGACACTTACTTACAAGTAAACATACATAGTAATAAATAAGACACAGGCCCTGAGCTGGCAGTTTATGTGGAACACTAAGGATCAGTATTAGAGGCAGTTTGTGGGTGTCCTCACAGCTTTTGCAGCACATCCTGGCCCTGTGATTCTGACTTACAAGGTGTTTCAGTTCTTACTCAGCCAATACTAGTGTCAGGCATGACTGTCTGGCCAGCACATCTCCCCGCTGTGTGTGTGTGTGTGTGTGTGTGTGTGTGTGTGTGTGTGTGTGTGTGTAAAAGTAATCACCAATACTGCTTCTGAAACTGCCAGTTGGAGTATGAGCAGCTGCCGTTTAAGCTTTTCACAAAGATCAGTTCAAATCCCCATTCAGCCATGGAACTCACTGGGTGACTCTGGGGCAGTCACAATAATAGCCTCACCCTAACCTACTTTACAGGGTTGTTGTGAAGATACACATAGCAATATGTAGCACTTTGGGCTCCTTAGAGGAAGAGCGGGATATAAATCTTAAAATAAAAAACCACTTCACATACTTTAGTTCAATAAGCCTCACAACAACCTTATAGGGTAGGTCAGTATTATTTTCTCCATATTACAACTGGTGCAAAGAGACATTGAGGCTGTGCACATAACCCAGGCGAGGGCAGCCCGAGCCACATGGCTTAGTTACTCGGTGGATTGTCTGGGGGGAAGACAGGGCCAACCCTGCCTCCACCCACTCACCCGCCCACCTTCCCCGCTGCTGCCACAGTCACATGAACAACCTCAGTGGTTTTCCTAAGGCTACCTACTTAACTCATGCCCAGGTGGGTAACAATGATAGGGCAAGGGGAGACAGTTGTCTGGGGGCCCCACTGCCTGGAGGAGCACCCCAGGGGCACCTCATGTGACTCCCCATTGCCCCCTGCCCAGCCCCATAGCCTCTCAGCCACTTGCCCTCTTCGCTGTCTCTCCTGCTTGTTCTGCTGGCCACAATAGAAGCAGCAGACAAGCTGCAAAGAGCTCCTTTTCTCCCGCCTCTCAGCTGATCGACGGGTGGGCGGGGCTTCCACGGAGGCCTCCGTGTAGGCCGCAGTGAAGCCTGAACTCGAGTAGGGCCCAAGCAAGCCAGGAAGGAGGAGGCAGCCAGAGTGTTCTCTGCAGCAGAAGACCCCTTGCTGCCCTGCTTAACCCAGACCAGCATTTGCCAGGTAGAGTGTGAACTCCTTTTTGTGGTTACCTTTCCCGCCTCCCTCCCCCCCATATATAGGGATCTGCTTGCCATAGGGCTTGGATATGGCGGGGGGGAAGGGACCGAGAAGTCTCTGAATATTTATTTTGAAACAGCTTGGAAAATTTGCTGACTTAAAAAAAAACTATCTAAAAAGTCCTATAAGTGGCTTGTTTCATGGCAGAAAATTGCAAAAACTTCTGGAACAGTATTTTATTAATTTTATTTATTCATTCATTCATTTATAAATGCACTTATGTTCAAGTTGTTTTGCAACCCAGAAGGTCTGAGTGAGAACTGTGAAGCATGTGTGGTGCTTTTATTTTATTTTTCTTGTGTGTGAACTGCTCCCCAATAACTTGCAGGGACTTCAGGGTAAATCTGGCCAACATGTGAATGCAGCACCTCCATTCCAGAGGAGATGTGTCTTAAAGGGCTTTAAAGGCCTCCTGTGAAAAACCTCCTGCAATCAAACTTGACTGAATTTGTTCAGAATTCTGGGGAAACAAACATAGGTTCACCCTGCATGGTTGAAAGTCTCCTTTGCTAATCTGCAGCGAGGGGCCCATTTTAATAATTCATCTTTCTAGTGTGTTCTAGGCATTAAAAGTAATACAAATGTATAGTACTCAATGTATATCACTATATATTGTGACGTGTGTGTGTGTGTATTCAGTGAAATGTATTTGCAGGCAGCATACTTATTTTGGAATATCAGACTTAAATCCTTGGGGGCCTGGGGTGTGCGGAGGCCCTGGACTTTGGGGGGGGGGCATTTTAAAATCTTGTCTCTGGGCCCACTCCAACCTTGCTACGCCCCTGCTCATGCCTGAGTTGAGATTTAACAAGGGACATCCCAGCTTACTGCTTACACTTTTAACCACTACACAACAGTATATCAGTTCTTACACATGCTGCAAGGCCCAGTTTATTACAGCATTAAGTAAGTGGGGGAAATATACCTTGCAAAAAAATAGACAAAAAGAGAGTGCACAAAAGGTAGGAAAGGGAAAGGTTGTGCCGTCGAGTCGGTGTCAACTCCTGGGTCCTGGCGACCACAGAGCCATGCAGTTTTCTTGGTAGAATACAGGAGGGGTTTACCATTGCCTTGTCCTGCACAGTATGAGATGATGCCTTTCAGCACCTTCCTATATCACTGCGGCCTGATATATATTTCCCATAGTTTGGGAAACATACCAGTGGGGATTCAAGCCAACAGCCTCCTGCTCTCTAGACAGGTTAGTTGCTACAAGGTGTCATAGAGGCATCCAGAGGTTCCCCTCCCCACTGCCTTTTCTTTGTATTTTTAAAGTTTTATGGCCCCCTGCTAACTGGCCAAAGAGCATATTTTGAAGTGCTGGCTCTCTCTTATATTTAGCCAGGGGAGAGAGAACAACTGTCCCTATCCAACCCCATCATTATATTATATTATATTATATTATATTATATTATATTATATTATATTATATTATATTATATTATATTAACAAACTACCCCATCCAGAGGGTCTGGGCGGTGTACAACAACTTTTTAAAGACATAAAAACACACAATTTAAAACATAGTGCTAAAAACAATATAAAAACAATTCAAAAACCATTTAAACCATTTAAACCCAATTAAAATACCTTTTAAAAAAACCAACATTTTACAAGCCTTGGAAGGCCAGGCCAAACAAATAAGTTTGTAGGGCTCTCTTAAAGTTCGACAGTGAGCCTAAACTGCTGATATCTGCCAGGATGGATATCCATCCATCCCATGGTTGCTGGTGTTTCCCTTGTGTTTCTTTTCTGTTGTGAGCCCTTTGGGACAGAGAGCCATCTTCCCTCTTTTTGCTGTCACAATGGTTTTCTGAACTTTTCCCCGTGAAAAGCAGTATATAAAGATGATGAACAGGAGGAGGAGGATTACTGCTAAGGCTCAGCATCTTAAATGGTTTCTAAATGTTGTTTTTTTAAAAAAACAGGTTTCTGAGTTTACAAAGTGGAATCGGTATGGAAACAGAAGTTTTACTGCTCATCTGCAGTGATATCTTACAGATGCCCATGATATTGGTCAGACCACATTATACATTGCAAAGCATGACAATTTAGATGCTCATTTAGGTGAGGGGGGATTGCATTTTCCCAACAGCAATATATGACACATTATATGCTCCAAAAATGCTCATTTCCTCCGACAGCAGCCTAATGATTTCAAGGAAAGATAAAAATGCATTTATTGTGCAAAAGTAGTATGTAAAAATGCATCACTTGCTAATTGCCATTTCACTTCTGCAGAATACCAGGTGTCTCATGTTTTGTAATAACTGCCAGTTATAAGAAATGTGTCCACATGATAAGGAAACTGTGGGAAAGGAATGACAGAGAACATTATTTGTTGAAGAATAGCCAAGGAGGTCTGTTTCTTTAGGTCTGGTTGTGAGATTCCTAGAAGCATCTGGGTGGCCGCTACAGAAAACAGGACTGGATGGACCTTTCTGCAGCTTTCCTTTTATGTTCTCGTGTGTCTGATCAGCTCCCAAGTCGTCAGTGTGCAACAAACCTGGTCAAGTTGCTGCAGGTTGCCATGGTGGCCATGTGTAAAAGTCCCATCATTTCCATTTTTTGTTGAACTATCAGTTAATTTCATTCAAGAAACAAAAAAAACCCTGAAAAATGAAACTTTTTCCTACTCACAATTCCCCTATGATATAAACAAATGTTTGTGACACTTTCCTCCTTCTTTCATTGTCCCACCTGGTGGTTGCTCTCCAGACAGCAACTTAAAATTGCTTCACTACATATAGGCTTGGTGTGTATTTGAACATCTGGGATTTGACACCGTCTTGCATATGGGAACAGCACGGTATCGTTTGCACAGCCACGGTCTGCATTCGGATCTTTTCTTAATGTTTCAGGTTTAAAGTGTTGTATGTGCGTTACAAAACAGTAGCTGCATTTTTTAGTTTTGAGAAGAGTTTGCAGGCTTGCTGGGTTGACTCAGAAGTAAACGATTGAGTTCAATGGGCTTCCTCCCAAGTAAGAATGCAGCTGTAGAAGTGTGGCTTGCACAGAGGCAGACTATTTTTCACCTTTTTTTCTTTGGCAAGAGCCAGGTGCTCTTGCACAGATCATGGAACAGGGTGAGAGGAAGAGCAGCCAGCGAGTAAGGACAGCCGCCAATTTCAACCAGCCTCCCATTGTGAGGATTGGAAGGTGCTGCTCGCTGCCCTGGTGGCCGCATTAGCAGCTGCTATGCACAAGGCTTGGTTGGAGAACACAATAGCGGCAAACTCCTCCTGAGTGTTCTAGAAGCTGGAGCCCACGTGCAAATTCACCAAGCCGGGAGGGGAGGGTAAGCCGACAATCACCTGCCCCTTCCTCCTCCCTTCTCTCTCTCTGTCTCTCTCAGGAGGGAGTGATGTAAAATCTGACAGCGGCTTCAAAATGTAAGGGTTAGCTGTGGGATTTTACACCACTTCCTCCCACACAGTCTAGAAAGCACCCTGGAGAGAGTGGTGGTTTAAAAAAAAAAAAATAGAAAGCCTTCATTCCCACTTGTATAAATAAATACTTATAAAATAGAGGATTATATTTGCATAGGAAAATGTCAGTCTACAGTTTGGAGAGCAGGGATGCCTTGATGCCTTCTAAAGTAGTAAAGTGGTAAGCAATTGTGCTCCTGGGATGTCAAAGGACTCCAAAGTCAGGCTTTAAAAAAAAACAGTTTCCAGTTTAATCCATGACTTACATCTCCTCTGAGTAGGCTGCTTTTATAAACAATGACCCAGCTGTCCTCATTTTATGAGAAACTATCTATTGCAGAGGCTTGGAATCCACCCATCTACAGATCCAGACATGTACACTGTGTTCTGCAGAGGAAGTGAGTCTGTAACAGCTCCAACAAGCCAAGGCTTCATTAATTATTCTGAAACTATTATCAAGGAGCAAAAAATAAAGGCATTCTTGTGAGGTGCATTATGAAAACCAGGTTTTACACACCTCATGCACTAATGTTTAGCAAAAACCTGTAGAGCAAGCCCTTTGCGTATGAGGTGAACTGATTCAATAAGCCACCTAGCATCCATGGTCAGCTTTCCATACTTCTTTTAGATTTGCTTCACTGCAAAAGTTTGAGCTCTGCCGCTTAGCAACTAATTCACAGCTAAAATGGCTAAGTAAAGCAAGCAAATTCCTGTTAATTTATCAAACTGCTCAAGGTGTTTAAGTATAAAGCCAATAAATGTAAACATCAGCTGTATTGAACTAAGCTAAGCAAGCAAATTCTATAGCATTATTTCTCTTCCGATTGCAATATTTACTCTTGCAGCAATGTAAGCCCAGGTTGGAATACAGGCTCCTTGGTTTTTTTGCTATAGGTAGTGGTAAAACAAGAACACACCTTTCCTTAACACCTAACCTGACTTGCCTCCAAGGCCATCAGACTTCCACACATGCAACATCTGAACATCTGAAAAGGGTATCCAAGTGAAAAATCAAGCCTATGTAAGTCCATGTTACATGGTCAGCTCCAGAATTTTATTTGAGGTGACAGTTGCACTGTTCAGGTTTATAGACTCCGGATGTGTATATGTCCTATTCAGACATTACACCCCAAGTGTGGAGGTGTAGTGCAGCAGACAGGCATGCATGGTGGATGGAATGGGAAAGTGCACTCCCAACACATGTGGTAGAGAGATTGAGGAAAGTATCATCTGGGAAATTGTCCAAGATGGTCTGAAGTGCTGTCAAGAGGAATAAAAGGTTCAGTCCTAACAAATAGAAATGTTAAGAATGTAGGGAAGGAGAAGACTTTGCAATTAAGACATTCTGATATAAATAATGCATGATTGAACTAAGATATATCCTTCTGAAAGAAATTAAAGCTAGACTAGACAGAAACTCCAATACAGAGTTCGGTGCAGTTAAGTCCAACTTTGTGTTGGGTTTGTGGTCAAAGATTTCACATTCTTTGAATGCATCTCTTCCTTTATCAAAGTCTTTTCCTGTTTTTCCTGCACTGTGCAAAGTGTGAACTTTTGGGTGATTACAAAACAAAACAAAATCTGTGTCGAGAATTATGGGCCAAACTACACACAACGTTAAATCATCATACCCCTGCTAACCTGGCAAAGAGGCACCTCTTACCGTGGTGATTCTCTTTATTTAGCAGGGGGAGAGTAACTAGTCCTATCCACCCCCAGCACAGTACTTCCAGTGACTGTTGCTGGTGTCTATGTAATGTTTCTTTTTAGATTGTGAGCCCTTTGGGGACAGGGATCCATTTTATTTATCTTATTTATTTGTTATTTCTCTGTGTAAACCGCCTTGAGCCATTTTTGGAAGGGCAGTATAGAAATCAAATAAATAAATAAATAAATAAATAAATCAGTTAACCTATTTAACCTTTTACTTATACATCAGTTCCCTATCCCCAGCTCTTTTAACTCTAAAAGTGCCCTTGTAGCAAATGGCACTTTTGGAGTCAGAGCCACTTCAGAGGAATTATTTTTGGTGAGGAAACAGTGCAGAAGCAAAAGCTTAAATATCTCCTAGCTCCACACCATGGTCTCAGACCAAATGGTGATCCTGCATAGCTACTGCATTTAAAATAAGTGTGCCACTTACTTTTAAAAGAAGAAATATACTATATAGAATTTATAGATGCTATAGTATTTAATAAACTAGCATTATTTATGCCGATTTTGGTGAGTGGGAGGCTCTCCTAGAATCTGCAGTCTAAGTATGATCAAAGCATGTCCAAAGCTGTCCTAGCTAATTACACACATTCAGCCGGTAAACATTCTGAGCCTAGACGTAATATTTAAATGTTCCACTGATTCCAACACAGTTGATACCAAAACTTCATGACAGCTGATGTGCACTTGTGCATCCGTCCTTTTGCAAATTCTCAGTCAAATTAAAAACTAGATTTCTGCACATCCAGGAATGCATAGAGCTCATTCACATATTCACACGTGACTCAATAAATGTCTAAGGTACTTTTACTGGCAAACAAAAAAGCCTTAGGAACATAGGAAGCTGCCTCATACGGAGTCAGACTATTGGTCCATCTAGTTCAGTATTGTCCATACAGACTGGCAGTGGCTTCTCCAAGGCTGCAGGCAGGAGGAGTCTCTCTCAGCCCTGTCTTGGAACTTGGAACCTTCTGCACGCCAGCAGCATACAAGGATTGCAGCCTTAGCTAATGTAACTGTTTTGGCTTTTAACCAGCTGACTAGATGTATAGGCAGACATCTGCTTAACTGTAATACTTCAACATACTTTGGGAGGAGAGCTGGTCTTCTGGTAGGTAGCAAGCATGAATTGTCCCCTTTGGTAAGCAGGGTCTGCCTTGGTTTGCATTGAATGGGAGACTATATGTGTGAGCACTGCAAGATACCCTTGTGGGTGAGGCTGCTCTGGGAAGAGTATCTGCATACTTGCATGCAGAAAGTTCCAAGTCCCCTCCCTGGCATCTCCAAGATAGGGCTGAGAGAAACTTTCACCTATAAACTTGATGAAACCGCTGCCAGTCTGTGTAGACAATACTGAGCTAGATAGACCAATGGTCTGACTCAGTATAAGGCAACTTCTTATGTTCTTATGCTCTTCCCAGAGCGGCCCCAACCCCTGAAGGCAATATCTTACAGTGCTCACACATGTCTCCCATTCAAATGCAAACCAAGGTGGACCCAGCATAGCAAAGGGGACAATTCATGCTTGCTACCACAAGACCAGCTCTCCTCTCATAATCAACCTATCTATGTTCTGTCCTGCAGCATGAGCGTACGCATGCTTACTTGTAAAGAAATTGCAGAGAGTGCAGTGTGTGATGTTCTGGGCTGAGCTGAGGTCTCCACTGAGGTCTATTTGTCTATCCCTCCTGCTATGCAGCAGACCTAGAGTACAGTTCATAATCGCAAGGAGTGGGGAAAGCAAAAGGACCATCCTCACATATGAGAAGTCATGGCTGATTCATTGCCTGATTCAGCAACATATTTAAAGGCAGACATCTCCAGGTTGCAACCCAGCAATCCTGATCTTGGGTAAGCATGAAGAAGATTATAGCCTAACAGCCCAAGTTCAGAAGTAAGTCCCATTGAGTTCTATGGAATTACTCTCAAATTTAAGTGCAGACTTACTAGGACTGACTTGCTTCTGAGTGCACATGTGTTGAATTAGATTGCAAATCGCATCATCTTGCTGTGCACCAAGGACCCAGTACATACGTTTTCTCTTCCCTTCATTGAAATAATGTACACAGGTGTGCCCCATTATCCGTGGGGGTTCCGTTTCCGCAGATTTCCGCGGGTAATGAAACTGCTGACGACAAGGCATTGGAGCAATGGAAATCGGGGGATTAGGTTCCTGCATTGGAAAGAAAAGTCAAAAAAAGCAAAAAAAATATGGAAAGTTCCATATCGTGCTCTGCAGGTCTCCATCTCTCCAGCAATGCCCCTCCAAACTGTCAATTTGGCCAATTTTCTGTGAAAACCCATGGGGGAAATCTTTTTTTCCCAACCGAAGAGCCACAAAATGGCTCCTTTAAACAACATGGTGGCTGGAAATGACCTCGGAGCTCACTCCCAACTACCAAGGAACCGTTGATGCGTTAGTATTAACCCTTCCTGTATCCTCGTGTGCCAAGGTTGGGTGCCTATTTTCAGACTGCAGGTATGCAGAACTGAGAATAGCGTGGTACTGCATATAATGAGGTCCACCTATATGAAGCTCGTCCTACTGGTACCTGATTGAATGTATCATGTCAACAGGAGGCCAGCCATTCCAGTGACAGCAAGGGAGCAGATTCACAGCTTTCAATTTCATACATTCCATACTTAGCCTTAACAGACAGCATCTGACAAACTATAGTGCTATACATCTTTCTTCCACATTCCACAGTTTGGAGATCCCTAATTGGTGATGTCTGCGTTCCAAGGTTTCCCTTGCAAGGTTCTGCAGGGTATGTCACGTTTCACACATACTGTATGCTTAAGCAGACAAACAGTTCTAGCCATTTTCAGCAAATTTGCTGCTGATTAACGAGCAATCCAGCTGTTGCTGAATGTTCCCAGTCAAGCTTTCCAATAGGTAACGGAAAGAAAAGCAGGCCTTTATGCCATTCTGAGGGCATTAGAAGCATTTTGGAAACACTTGCAAATGTTTGTATGAAATAAATGGCAAAAACACCAGGGACCTGAGATTCAAAACAAAGGCTCATAGTAAGGGCCCATAACAGCTTTATTTAGCATACAGAGAGGCTATAATTCCACTCTTTAAGTATGACATCACTCACTTTTTGGAGTGAGTAGCTCAGGAATTGTCTGACATCTAAAATGGCCATTGCAGCAAAACGTAAGACATCAATATTTATGCTTCTTTTATTGCTCAAGATGATGCTGATGTACAAAATCAATGGCCTATTGCTTAAGATCCAAAAGTGTGAGTCAGAGGAGAAAGTTTCAAGTGCTGGGATCCTAGGATTCCAGGGCCATAGCTCAATGGTAGAGCATCTGCTTTGCATGCAGAAGGTCCCAGGTTAAATCCCTGGCATCTCTAGGTGAGAAAGACTCCTGCATGGAACTTTGCAGAGCCACTGCTATTCAATGTAGACAATACTGAACTTGATGGACCAATGGTCTGACTTGGTATAAGGCAAACTCCTATGTTCCTAGGAAGATAAGAAGAAAAGGAGCTCCCTACCTACCTGTCATGGGCATGCTATCTGACACCAAGGATGAGGAAGAAATAGGTGCTGTGACAGTGGAGGAGGAGGGAGTGCAGCAATCTCAAAGGCAAGAAGTTGCAGAGGCAAGCAGGACCGACGCACGGGAGGCTGAAATAGAAACAGAGCCTAGTACGTTAGCTACTCCGGGAGAAGCACAGCCAATCTCAGCTATAGAACGGCGTCAGTCAAAGAGACAGGAGGAGATGAGACGCACGCGCAGAATGGCTCAACTAACAAGAAGAACTACTGACTCAGAGACCCAGGACTGAGAGCACCTGGCTTCAGCCTATTTAAGACGGTTTCACCTCACTCATATTGCTGGTAACAACATTGGGCTTTGGTGAGCGACCCAGCTGTGTTCCTGTTTGTTTTCACTGTGCTTTTTACTTTGGATCATTGGTACCCTGCTTGTGGATTTCGACTTGGACTTGGTTTGACTGACTGCATATGGCGACGACTCGGACTGGCTTTGGTTTTTGGAATTTGCTGAATGCTTGGCTCTAACAGTCTCCTTTGGACCCTGTCTCTGCTTCACACTCTGTCGGCTGATACATAGCTCAAGATTAGCCTGACAGGTTTAAGACACTACCTACCTACTTCTCAGACCCCAAATGAGCATCCAGAACTCTGAATATCAATTAGAGGAAAGAGCGGCTCAGTTCCATATTCAGGTGAATGCCCAGAGTAGACTGTGGGCTCCATTGATGGGTAGCCCAGGTTTTAAACCATAGCTTAAAGTGAGGGAGGAGGACACGTGAGGGTGCCTCCTACCTCACTGCTCATTTGTGTGGAAGCTCTTCCATAGAGTCAGGGCGAAAGAGAGGCCCAGCAGTGGGAATCTCTCAATGCACTGCACTCCTCTCACGGTGCATTTTGGGATACAGGAGGATGCAGCCTGCTTTCCCCAACCCGCTCGCTGCTCTGGGATTACTTACAAGTCAGTCAAGTGGGTGAGTCAAGTGGGTGTGCAGTGTGGCGGGGCCTGGGGATGATGAGGATTGTGTGGAGGAAGATAGGTAGTGTCCTGCCTTTCCCCAGCCCTCTCTAGCCCCAACACAAATGGCTGTGTGAATGACCTTATTGTCTTCTCTACCACTGAACAGCCCAAACCAAAGAAATCTGTGCATGGCTGGGAGAGACACACACATCTAGAGCATGATTAGCCTTAAGGGAGAACTTCCAAAGACTTAAAGAAAGTATTTAGGCCCATTCACACATTATGTTCAACACTAGAACAATGATTGTACAGTGTGCACAGGTACAGATCTGTGCACAGTATAGCCATTCACATGTATGTTTATATATATATATATATAGAGAGAGAGAGAGAGAGAGAAATATTATATACTGCTTTTCAACAAAAGTTCCCAAACCTATTTAGATAGATATAAATAAATAAATAAGATGGCTCCCTGTCCCCAAAGGGCTCACAATCTAAAAAAGAAACATAAGATAGACACCAGCAACAGCCACTGGAGGGATGCTGTGCTGGAGATGGATAGAGCCAGTTGCTCTCCCCTGTTAAATAAAGAGAATTGCCACTTTTAAAAGGTGATAGCAGTTAGCAAGGTGTAGTGGATTAAAGCCTTTGTCTCAGAGCAAGCCCACATGAGGGGGAGAAAAATGCTAAATCATCCCCTCTATGCTTTCTGAGCAAGGCTTTTCCTTTCTTTCCTGTATTTTGCGTAGGTTCAAAAATGGCTGCCACTACCACCCCTCTCTGTTACAGAGCTTGACCCTCCCTAGGCTTGGGGTGGAAATCCCAGGGAAAACTCTCTTTCTTTTACTATTTGAAAAGTACAAAAAAAACCTTCCACGTGCAAGTCCACACGTGGGGGGAAACTAATAGCTGCTGAGCTTCTGAGGTGTGTTTTGCTTCAGAGAAAAAGCCCCCCTTTGCCCCCACTTCCTGCTGAGTTTAAAATCCACTTGGATGAGGCTTGTAAAAGAAAAGAACAAAAAAGAAAAAGTTTTATTCATATGCCACGGACTGCTTCCATCTGAGGCTTTCCTAGCTTTTAGTTACTGGTAAAAATACTCAGTAGGTTACAAGAATACTTCAAAAAGCACCCCAGATGAAGTTGGGGTGGCACGCTTTAAAAATTGTGGTTACCCAGTTGCAAGGAACAGGTATGTTGGAAAATACAAAAGCACAATTAAAATGTACCAGGTCTTTTACAACGCCCTGGCTGGAAGGGTGAAAGCTAGTGTTTCTTAGTTTAGTTATGTTGCAGATAAACAATAATAGACCAGTATCAGTGGTATACCAAGTGCACACAAAAGAAAACAGAAAGTTTAACAAAATCTGACTAAACAAACTTTCCCTAGACTAAACTTCCAGAAGCCAAAGTCCTGGCTTCCTTTTTCTTGAACTCACCAAATCCTGGATTATAATTCAAGCTTCCTGCCCTCCTCTCTTTCAAGGAGCTGCAGAGGTCATTCCATGACAGAAATCTCCAGGCTAGCTTTTGACCATGAGGGAGCAAAAAACTCCATTGCTCCTCACTAAGCCTTTCCTCCCATGCTTCTATCACCTCCAGCCTAGCTTCTTCTCACAAAGAAACTCTTCTCTTCCTTCCAATGGCACTCTAGGTCTCACCCACTTTGTATGCTGATTGGCTGCATTCTGGAGTTCACCAGCCTGTCTGTCAGGACAGGGTTCACTTCCAGTTAACTTTTTAGGGGAGAAGTGACTGATCACTACACAGGGAAACAGAGGTACAGGTACAGAAGTACACTTCCTATCTGTACCATACAGCCTGTATCCAGGTTCACTTTTAAAATGAACACAGGTACACTCATTCACAAAAACACATGCACGAGTGTACAGATATCTGTACACTTGAACAGCATAATGTCTGAATTGGGCTTTTCCATCCAACCCTGTTTAATATTTCCTGATACTGAATACAGTAAGGATCAAACTAGATGAAACTATACTGAGTGCCTAACTCTTGTGTATCTCATCTTTTCTTTTCTAAATAGATACCAGATTGGGGTCTGATGACAGTTGTCACATTCCTTGGAGAGAACAGAAGTGGGACCCCAACAATGCACTAAAGAAAATGAGGCTCTCTCTGTCCATATACTTCACAGCTAAATCCAGAAGCCCATTACCACCCTTGCTAACTCAGGAAATGAGGGGGGAGGGGCATTTACTGAACCATATAGAGAGAGTTGATCTACCCAATCTGCAGTCAGCAAAAGAGTAAGAATTTGGGGCTTTTAAATATTGACACCATGGAGCTACAATGCCTAAAGAGAAGCACCAGAAAAATGGGTAAAAATAGTTAAAGCAATCTTCCCACTCAAATTCTTGGACATTTCATATCCAGGACAACGCTTTTCCTACATTTCTCTTGAGTACAGAGGCCTCCAGGGGGGTGAGGAAAAAAGCATCAGAATAGGAGCCACCTAATGACGCAGTGGGGAAATGACTTGACTAGCAAGCCAGAGGTTGCCAGTTTGAATCTCCGCTGGTATGTTTCCCAGACTATGAGAAATGTTTATATCAGGCAGCAGCGATATAAGAAGATGCTGAAAGGCATCATCTCATAGGAACATAGGAAGCTGCCATATACTGAGTCAGACCATAGGTCCATCTAGCTCAGTATTATTTACACAGACTGGCAGCAGCTTCTCCAAGGTTGCAGGCAGGAGGCTCTCTCAGCCCTATCTTGGAGAAGCCAGGGGGAGAACTTGAAACCTTTTGCTCTTCCCAAAGTGGCTCCATCCCCGAGAAGAAGCTCACACTTCTAGTCTTCCATTCATATGCAACCAGGGCGGACCCTGCTTAGCTAAGGGGACAAGTCATGCTTGCTACCACAAGACCAGCTCTCTTCTCTCATACAGCTCTTCTCTCTCATCCCATAGCGCAGTAGATGGCAATGGTAAACCCCTCCTGTATTCTACCAAAGAAAACCACATGGCTCTGTGGTTGCCAGGAGTCAGCACGGACTTGACAGCACAATTTTACTTAAGGCCAAGAATAGACACAGATCAAGACTGCAATGGGGGAAAGGGACATTAACTCTCCCCTCCACCCTGCAAGCAAGGCCCTGCTCTGGTTGTTATTTGCCTAGGAATGGAAGCTCCCATTTGTGGTGAAATAAACCGTATGCGAGTATTTCTGGAGGGGGAAATTGTTTCAGGGACAGAATGCTGAAGTAAGCGGGGTGGGGTGATGCTGGAAGGTGAAATGTTAGGCTGAAAAAGGCAGCAGGATTGGCTAGTTAAGGATGGTGAGTTTAGGGATGGTCTGGGAGAGGGGTGGGTAGGATTGCAGGTTACAAAGAGATTATTAAAGGTACATATTATATTATAGGTGTTTACCTATTATATTATACATATATTTAAAACAAAGTCAGTAAGAGTGGAAGTGTTCACATATGCAAGCACTTTTGATTCACACTTGTTCTCAGTTACTCCTGTTGTATAAATAGACCTGTTTGGTTAAACAGGGGTTTGCCTTGAACCTCATGCAGGTCTGAGCACCTGTCCTGATGGAAAGCCTTGTGAGTTTGTGAAAAAACAGTGGGTCTGTGAAGGCAGCATACATTCTGTCTCACAGACAGCTTTTTGAAATAAAATATGCCATTTTGTAGGCACCAGCTTAATAAATAGCAATTCAATACGAGAACGGGTGAGTTTGCCCTGAAGGAAAGTGTATGTATGTATGATATACATTATTCATATGTGTACACACACACCACATACACACATATACCGTGACCAAAGCCCTGTTCAGGCATTCAGAAACTAGGTACGGTGTTCCCATGTCCAGGGCAAACAGGAGCATGCCAGCTAGCCATGCCACTCAGCACTGATTCAGCATCATCATGTTCCCAGCATTCCCTGGACTGATTCTCATGATTGACAGCCGGATAGGAGGGACATCCAGCCAGGCTCCAAGCCCCATGCACACTCCTGAGAAACAACTGTATGTCAGCAAAATTGAGGTAGGAGGAGGGAGACGTGATCGCGCACTAGCCGCAAGCTGGGTAGGATGGTGCGGGGTGTGCTTTTCCTCCACCCTCGCTACAGTACACAATGCAGGTTGGCTGCTGTCCTCCTACCCAAATCACACGCAGTTCTCCCTCCTCCTACCACAATTTTTGCCAATACACACCCGTTTCTCAGGAGCATGCACAGGGCTCAGAGCCTGGCTGGACGCTCCTTCTACCCAGCTGTCAGTCATAAGAACCAGCCCTCTATGCTCAGAATATCTGCTTTGGTTAGTGCTGAATCCTGGAAGGTTTCTTCCCAACTAGCTGACCTGGTGCAGAGGATCTGCGCCTCTAGTTTTCCCTGTCTCTCCCCGCCATCCCTTCAGCTATTCTCCCCCCCCTTCAGCCCCAGTTCATTCTCCCCCCTCCCTTCAGCCCCTGGTCATTCTCCCCCCACCTCCCTTCAGCCCCAGTTTGCTCTCCCCTGACAGACGGCCTGGCCACCACTTCCTCTCGCTTGCCACTTGCCTTCCTGTCCCCTTCCCCTCGCTTGCGAAATCCCGCGAGAGCTGCCACACATGGAATTAGTGATGGGTATGCCTTAGAGAAATATATAGATAGATGGATGATTCAGAATGCTGGCTGCCCAGCATTCTAAATTGCAGTGAAGAACTCTCCCTGAGTTCAGCACTTTCCTCTGCAGACAAAAATTGAACACAGGGAGAGCAAGAGGCTTGGCTGCGGAGCACATGATGAGTGCTGTTGAAGGGGGAACATGGTTGGCTGGCATGCTCCAGTTCTCCTTGTACCTCAGGGGTTCTCAAACTTGGGTCCCCTGATGTTGTTGGGGCTGGGGATTATGAGAGTTAAAGTCCAACAACATCTAGACACCCACATTTGAGAATCTCTGCTGTACCTAGCATACAATGCACTGATTTCTGAGCACTGAAACAATGCTGTAAAGTGTGGTCAGCTTTATGAACAAAATTGAGCAAGCGCACTCGTGTAATGAAATCACATCAAATATACTGCTGGCTTTTCAGTGAGCTGAATTCCATAGCTCTCTGCTCTAACAGAGATAATCCCTACTGAAATCTCTTCTTTATTACACTTGCAACAGAGAAGCCCTCTGCATGCAACTGCACATCTTAATGCGGGTGAAATTAATATAATTTCAGTTATTTTTGGCCTCACATCCTTATGAACTTAAATGCTTGTAAGTAAGGAAACTTTCTCCCATTACTGAATTATGACTCAGCTCTGCTTACCTTTTATCTGAAGTCATAAGACATTCTGCTTTTAGACACAGCCTGCACATGAAATTGCTGCAACACTAAATATTCTTCTGTGGAGTTTTGAGTTAGGGTAATAAAATGAAACTGCTGATGTATCATTAAAAAGGGGGAAAGAAAATAAGGACACAGATGGCAGGAGGAAATGGAAGTGTCTGAAAATATGAGCATTCATATATAGCTCACGACATGATCTCTGGTTGTATAAGACACACACACACACCCATTTTAGCACAGCTAGCTGCAATGTGAAGGGAATTGGGGAACTGTTAACCTTCCAAATGGAACAGCATATCAGATTCACATGTGAAGGGGATTTGGAAGCCACAGAGGAAATTGTAAAAGGTTATATTTATGACCTAAGATAAGGTTGACAGGTTTATAAAAATTGCCTTCTGCAATCAAGGAAGAGATGTCTTTATCTACTTAAGCAAGGAACAAATTCTGGACTATTAAATCCACACAACCCCCATTAACTTCCACAGAGCTGCAAGGTTCTGCCTGAGCAGTTAGCTGTTAACTTTGTAGCCCAGCAAACAATCAGCAGGGTTTTTACTAGCATGGAATCTACAAATGCTTCTGTCTACAGATTAGGAGTGCCAAGTTTGACACGTAAAGGGAATTGCTGTCTCGTGAATGTTGGCTCTATTATGACATTTCTATGTTCACACCTTAAAGATGGAGTTTTTAGAACAGGACCAAGAGTCCCCAGTCTCTGGTTCGTATTTGGGGATTCCAACCTGATGAAGACCTGTCCTGCATCCACAAAGCACCATTTCTGCCCCTTTTCATCCCTTTCAATGGAAGCTCTATTCATTAAATGCTGTCCCTTTTAGTGGAGGACCAATATGTATCTGGAACCATGAGGAGTGGTGGGGTGGGAAGAGAATGAGGGCAATTTTTTTACATGAAACCATCCAGTGAAAAAAACGTTAAGCTGCCCCTCCCCCAGCTACTTCTCTATTCAAAATTATAGCCTCCTGCAGCTGCTTTTCATTTTTGAAAAAACACTGGGATTTTGTTATATGCATCTGTATATAACATGTACTTTACCCAAAGGTTCTTCCTGAAGAGGAACATTACTTTCCTACAATGTTTTATTGAATCTACTTGCTAGGACACGGTGATTCTCTTTATTTAGCAGGGGGAGAGTAACTGGCCCTATCCACCCCCAACACAGTACTTCCAGTGACTTTTGAAAGCTGGTGTCTATCTTATGTTTCTTTTTAGATTGTGAGCCCTTTGGGGACAGGGATCCATTTATTTATTTATTATTTCTCTGTGTAAACTGCCCTGAGCAGTTTTAGAAGGGCGGTATAGAAATCGAATGAATGAATGAATATGAGCAACTCTTACTCATGGTCAATTAAAACATGGGGAAAGTACTGCCTAGGTCAGCCAGCTGCAACCCTTTTGGGGTATAGACTTACTTTCTGGATGGAAAGGACTTTTCCAAGCAGGATCCTATGGGAGGTTTGGGGAAAGGTTAAAAAATTATTTTAAATCACTTGTTTGTGTGGGATCTGCAGCACAGCTCAATTCCTGGGTCTGACCAGCAGTTGATGAGCAGCTGTTAGGTTTCTGACATACTGTCTCTTCTGGCAACTAATGCCAAGCAAGCCAAAGAAGTATGGTTTGAAAATATGGTGGTGCTGTGATGCCAAAACATCCTACCCACTGACAGGAGATGTTGACCTTGGGAAGCAAGCTGCAGGACTGCAACAAAGAAAAGTAGGGCTGCAAGTTGTACAGCAATGTGCACAGCCATGGAACAAGACTTGAGCAAGGGAGAAAAAGAGAAATAAATGCTGTCAGGCAGCAAGTGCTGCCTGAAATGGAATGCAGAGAACTCGCTCAGGCTCTCCAGATCCTGGGCCATGCCCCTGTGTACGTGACATCATGCACAAAGGGGGCATGGCCTGGGCTTGGGATAGCCCGAGCGAACTCTCCTCCATCCATTTCAGACAGCACTTGCGTCTAATAGCATTTATTTCTCTTTCTCCTTCTCTCCCTTGCTGGAGGGAAAGAAAGGGAAATAAAGGCTGCCAGGCAGCAAACGCTGCCTGAAATGAACGGGGGAGAGCTTGCTCAGAGCTCTTCGAAGCCTGGGTGTTGGCAGGGGAGAGCTTGCTTGGGGCTCTCCGGAGCCCAAGTCATGCCCCCCTGCAGGCTTTGGCAGCCTTTCCTATTGGTGGCCTGCATTCTTTGAACCCATTCACACAATGGTGCTCCGCCCCTGTTCAATCTATAGTATGCCTACTGTTACTTGTTTTCTGTTTTTCTGCCACCAAGTTGAAATTCCACCAGTATTGCTTCACTACCTGTTTACCACTTCTCAGCACAAGAGCAAAACATCTCCAAACAAAAACAGCAAAACAACAGCCTACCATCTTATATCTGCTAATCAAGCCAGTGCAAAAGTTTGGTCAAGCTAAAAACTCTGCATATCAATAGCTATTGCCAATATGCTTCTAATAATCAGAAACTGTGCAATTAATCTCCAACAGAAGGATGAGGAGATAAAAGCCAGACAACAACAAAATATCAATGGCCAGCGCAGGAAAAGAAGAATTGGTCAAAGAGTGTCAGATATTTGGAATTGTACAGAAAAGGACAGGAACTCCAAGATCTTACTCTGTTAAGGAGCCTGATGGATTACTCTGTGGCAAGGGTGGGCAAACTTGGCCCTCCAGATGTTGTTGATCTACAACTCCCATCATTCCAGGCCACAGTTTATTGTGACTGGGAATGATGGAAGTTGTAGTTCTACAACAGCTGGAGGGCCATGTTTGCCCACCCCTGCTCTGAAGGAATAGGGTTTACTTGCAGAAGTTCCCACTGCACCAAATGGAAAGTCAATGACAGTAAAGCCTGCCTACGAGAGAGAGACCTGCTGCACAGTGATCTCTCAGGAGAAGCCAGGGAAGTGAGACACACTCAGGAAGACTAGTGAGGCCCTCCCAAAAACTTCATCTACAGATCATGTCACTTTTACAACACCATTGAATCTTAAAAAAAAAAAGACTTTTGTGTATATAGTTGATAGAGACATCGACGACGTTAAGACTCCCTTTGAAGAGTCACTCTTAATACGCGCTGTCATGTTAATTATATTATTTGAATATAAAGAAAGTAAGACGTGATCATAAAGTTCTGGTCCTGCACAGTTCCTGGCCTGGTGCAGGGAGAACTGTGCAGGACTACACAGTTGGGCTTTCAGTTTGAGGGTTAGCACTGCACAACTTTGGCCCTCCAGGTGTTGTTGGATTACAACTCCCTTCATCTCCAGTCACAGTGGCCATCTCAAGTCACAGTGTTGTTGGGTGATGGGAGTTGTAGTCTAACAACAGGTAGTGTGCCAAAGTTATGAGCTCTGCTCTGGTTCCTGCTTAAGAACATGGTGGTATGTTTCTCTCCTTTAACACTGTGGTTAGAGTTGTAATCCAAAAACAGTTCTGGTAATGGCAAGCTCTTGTGACTGTACTTCACTGGGATTGATAAACTGGCCGGGAAGCTCCAGCATGAAATTACAAATGGCAGGCTGGGATCTTCTCCTGTCAGTTGGCCTACTCAAGATTAATCACGCAAGCATTGAGTACATAGGAAGCTGCCATATACTGAGTCAGACTATAGGCCCATCTAGCTCAGTATTGTCTACACAGACTGGAAGCAGCTTCTCCAAGGTTGCAGGCAGGAATCTCTCTCAGCCCTATCTTGGAGATGCCAGGGAGGGAACTTGGAACTTTCTGCTCTTCCCAGAGCGGCTCCATCCCCTGAGGGGAATATCTTACAGTGCTCACACATCAAGTCTCCCATTCAGATGCAACCAGGGCAAACCCTGCTTAGCTAAGAGGACAAGCCATGCTTGATACCACAAGACAAATGGGGAGGACTAATCTGCTGCTTAAAACAGAGTCTTAATGTATGGTGCTTATTTACAAGTAACCTTGCTGTCAGTCATTCCATGTGCAACCACAAAGAGCAGAAGCGGATGATTGTAGGAGAAGAAGAATTAATGAGAGGATAGCTTTTATCTCTCCTCCTTCCAACAAATATCCCTGCGGTTCACATATGGGCTAAGGAAAAGTTATTCAAATAGTGTATGCTTCTTTATTTAATTCAGCTAGTAGCTGTGGCCATTCTTAGAACATTTTCTCATTTATTCTCAGCTTATTTTATTTGAAAATTCTGCACATAATCCCAGCCCACTCACCCTCCTTTGGGAAGCTACTCTATTTATAATTTCTCCACACACCAATCCACAAAGTTTTAAAAAGATGCTAAAATGTGCTTAGAAAGTCCTTGGCACCGTATCTTCACCGAGAAACCCACCCCCAAGCCCCTGGTGTTCTTTATTTTGTGGTCCTTTAAACATCCACTTTCCCTCTTCATGTTAGACTACGACTACTGAATGCTAATCGAAGGCTATACATACTTCAAAAACGTCCTGTCTCTCCTTATGAATCAGTTCATTTTCATGCTAGCTGTAAGCACAGCTCCTTGTTTCCAGGCGCAGTTTCACAGCAGGTAATCCACTAAATGGCTTCTGCCCCCTCAAGGGCACTTGACAGTTCAAGGGAGTGGCACTAATTTTGCACATCATCTCATCTCAGCATACCTTCTACCTCGAAGTGCCACACAGGAAAATTGCTTCCTTGTTCATCTAGCTCTTAAAAATAAAGGTCAAGTAATTCAAAAGCAAACATCTGCCAAAAGAGACTTTCTTTACATAAATTTATTCTGCAAGAAAATTACTTATGTGATTAAAGGTGGCCCTTGTTATTCGTGGGGCTTCCATTCCCACCAATTAGCGAGTATACGGTAACCATGAGTAACAAAACCTATGGTGATTGGGGGTTAAGTTCCAAGGAGGGGAGCCTTAAAATGCCTAAAAAGTGGGAAGGAGGCAAGAAATAAGAGTAGAACTGCATAATACCTTGCTCTCTAGGGCTGCAGGGCTCCAGAAATGCCCCCCAAACTCCCAAATCAGCTGAATTTTGGGCATTTTTAAATAAAAGAGCCTCAAAAAGGCTTAGTACTCTAAAATGGCAGCTGGAAGTGACACCGGAAGTAATTTCCGACCACTTCGCAACCATGAATAGGCAAATTTTAGCCTATTTTTACACTGCAAAGAAAAAGTCCGGGTTTCTAGGACCTATCCATGGATAGGGTCCAACTACACTTGCTGGAGCAATGGGTGATGAAGGCTTCCTGTAATTGGGCTTCATTGCTTTGCTGGCAGATATGGGGGGGGGGGGGCGGAATCCCTCTCCTATGATTGATAAAGGCTGTTCTCATGACCCCAAACAAGGTTGGAGGACGGCCCAGCCAGGGTAGGAGAGCCATGAACACTTCTGGTTGGTAATTGTGTGTTTGCAAAGATCAAGGTAGGAGAAGGGCAGAGTGATCGTGTGGGAGCTGGGAGCTCGGTAGGACAGGCATAGCCAACTCACATTCTGTCCCCAGCATTTTAGTGAGGGTGGACAAAAAGTCATCATATTATCAAGCTCCCAGCTACCAATAACTCACACTTTTACCTAACTAGCAAACACATGACCAACTGGGAGTGCACATGACTCTTCTATCCTGACTGGGCATTCTTCTTTCTCGGTTTTGGGTCATGAGAACCACGGCAATACATGAGGAAACCCCTGGCCGGGAGGCTGCAAGCAACCTCCCGGCTCGGGGGTCTCTCCAGCATGCCCTGTGTACTTGCGCAGGACATCCTGGAACTTCCGGGGGCCACACGGCCCCCAATCCCCACAGCCCCTGCAAGCTCCGTGATGGAGCCCGCAGTCGTTTGGGCAGCCAGTTCGACTGCCAAGGGCTGCAGTAGTGATCGTCTGCGGGGAGAGCAGGCTAAGCTCACTCTCCCCACAGAACCCCCTCCGGCGGGCCTCACTGATCGTGAGACTCGCCTCCTCCTCTTCCCTTCTACTGCATCTGACCCAGCTACATTTCTCTTCCTGCTGCCGCTGCTACCACCACACTATCTGTACACATGATTTGTACCCTGCCAAAATGAAGGATGCTTAGCTGCTCTCCATGCCTTCTGTGTGTGCAGCTTGTATGCACACAGGTTCTGTGCACAAGACTTGATGAATGTGGGTAGTTTGGAAAACAAGGACAGTGAGAACAATTCCCTCCCTCCTCTCCCCATGCATGCATTCATTGTTCCTGGATAACATATCATCTGCACTGGGATTTAATCATGTAGTCCTATCCCAATTAATATGTCAATTGTGTCAAGAGGAGTTTATATGCAGACAACACCCAGCTCAACTTCCCCTTTCCATCTGAATCAGGTGTAGTGGTTTCATCCCAGAGTGAGTGACTGGAATTGGACTGGATGAGGATAAATAGTTTATTTAGTTTACTTCAGAAAATATGGAGTTACTCATGGCAAACCTAACACTCTTACAATAATAGGAAATGTCTGTCCTAAACAGTGTGGCACTCCCCTAGAAGCAACAGGTTTGTAGTCTGGGAAAGCATTTGACACCTGTTTTCCTTCTGGATGGCCAAGTTGAGGCAAATTTCATCAGTTTCAGTTTCAGACTTGCCAACTACTTCCCACTTCATGGAAATGAGGAATTTGATGAATGGAGGCTTCTCATTTGTGCCATAGGCAAATCTGATTTGCTATGTAGCATTGTGGCATCATCATGTTCACTACATGACTTCTGATTGGCTGGGATCGCTGGTCAATATCCAAAGCAACAAACTGCACACAGAATGAACTAAGTTGCACTAACTCAAGAGGATGACTTTGGTGCACTAAAAATGGGTAAGTACAGAACTGCACTATATTGCTGTTGCACAGAAGTTCCCATTAAAAGTATAACTGAGACATGCCATAGATGCACAAGCAGGCTTGTAGTTGAGTAACTCTGATCTTGAAAGCAAACTCCAGACTTTGCACAACCAGTTTGTGCAACAGCTAACTCCTGGATGTGGCTCCTTTTGCTCCCGACGTCAGCCATTATGCTTAGAAAGATGATCTAATTTTAAAAGATTGACAGCTTAGGCTCCAATCTACTTTTAAAAGATCTCAGCTTCGTCACCAATCAAGAAATTAGTAGGCAGTAAACAAGGCAATCAAGAGTTCTTCTCAGGGAACATGTTGGCCCTCTCAAAAGCCCTAAAATGGAAACAGGTGAATATTTTGCTTATCCCTAGATTCTCAAATGTTTGAAGCAACCCATAGACAAGAATAATGAATGTTAGACCACGTGCATAGCCCAGCTTAGTAAGCAAGTAGATTACTAGTTTTGTATTCACCCTCCTCTTCACCCTGAGATGAATTTTGCCCTGAGGCAAATAAGTTTTCCAAGCACTCCTCCTAGAAAAAAGCTGTAATAGCAATTGTACAACCAGTGAGCTGGGCATTGCACTGAGAAGCAATGCTATAAATTAAATAACATGTTTTCTTAATGCAAAATGAGTGTACTTATAGGAGGTTGTTATCAATCTAATCCAGTTGACCTACTCAGCACAGTTCATTTCACTCCATAATTTTATTTACTGGCCTTTATTCTGGTAAACATGAATGAATTCTGATTTAGCGGCTCCCTATTCTGTGTTCTTCCCATTTGACTATATTGTGGAACACGTTGCTGTAAGCAGGGCACCTCTCTTAACTGCTCTGAATGTGTGAAAGTTTTTGGTTGAGTGGGAGCAGCAGGCAAGATGGCAGAGGGGATCTATCAACAGAACTGAATATTTCAACAAACAAGCTCTGTCCAAAAAGGAGCATTTCTCATTTTGGTGTTTATCAGATCACAAAAACAATCTGCCTACTGGTGTTCCAGGTGTGGACTTTTCTAACACAAGCACCTGGAAAACAGCTTTGTCCACTCAGTTGTTTTTCTGGTTGGTATAAACAAAAGATCTATATAGAGCAAAGCAAAATATAGGATTATAAAAATAAGCACAATGGAAAAAACAGGTAAGGATGGAAAAAAATAACTGCTGAACAGGATATGAAGTGGGGGGAAACTAGAGAAATGAACAAGGTGTTGTCTTATGAAATGGATGGAACTCATGACCCATGTTCCTGAGGGACAGAGCTAAGCTCGCAGTGCACCAGTCTGATTTTGATTCCAAAAATATCTCCTACTACCTGACCTGACCCTTGGAATGAAAATATGAAGCTGCCTCTTACTAAGCCAGGTATTCAGCCATCTACCTCAGTATTATCTATACTGACTGGCAGGTGGCTTCAGGTTTCTGATGGGGTCTTTCCCACCTCTGCCTGGCAATGCCAAGGATTGGACTTAGGACTTGCCACATGTAAAGCAGGTGCTTTCCCACTGAGCCATGGTCCTTCCCCCATATGGAAGCAGACTTCCAAAATATCAGCACCTGAAACAAAAGCTTCAGCTTTGTGCCATTTTTACCACCATGTAAATCAGAGCATTCTAGAACAGGGATTCTCAAACTTGGGTCCTCAGGTGTTATTGGACTTCAACTCCCATAATCCCCAGCCTCAGTGGCCTTTGGTTGGGGATTATGGGAGTTGAAGTCCAATAACACTTGAAGACCCAAGTTTGAGAATCACTGTTCTAGAGTCTGGGGGCAACAATAGAGAAGGCCCTAGCCCACATGCATGACAGCAGAGCCTCCCTCATTGTCAGCACCCAGAGCAGAGCCCCCTCAGATGACCTTGTTGAGCAGGCAGCAACCCCTGAAGAAAGCTGGTCTTGTGGTAGCAAGCATGACTTGTCCCTTTAGCTCAGCAGGGTCTGCCCTGGTTGCATATGAAAGGGAGACTAGAAGTGTGAGCACTGTAAGATATTCCCCTCAGGGGATGGAGCCACACTGGGAAAAGCATCTAGGTTCCAAGTTCCTTCCCTGGCATCTCCAAGATAGGGCTGAGAGAGATTCCTGCCTGCAACTTTGGAGAAACCGCTGCCAGTTTGTGTAGACAATACTGAGCGAGATGGACCAAAGGTCTGACTCAGTATATGGCAGCTCCCTATGTCCTATGTGCATTAGGAGCAGGCGGTCAATCAGGTATCCAGGGCCCAAACCATTAAGGGCTTTAAAAGTCAAAACCAGTACTTTATCATTATCCCTATTATTAATTCTTCAAATCTTTCAAAGACAAAAGCTGACACATCTATTTTACACCTGGTTTGAAGCTTTCCCCTCACTTGCTTAATTGGTTTTTAATTATGTTGTGCCTGAATTGCATATAGAACATTAAAATTCTAGAAAGCCTCTAGAGCTCTTCTCACGATTAGTGAGAAGAGCTCGTGGGCTGTCTGCGGGGAAGGAGGGTTAAACTGAACTTCCCTGCAGACTATTGCATTTCCTTCCCTGGGTAGGTGGATCACCCGCCCAGATGAGTGGCGGCTTCCCCTGCGGCTTGCCTGGCAGCTCCGGAATCGGGGTGCTGGGATGCGCCTCAGCGTGTTGCCCTCCCCCCCCCGAGTCCAAATAATGCATCGCATGAGTGCACGGTTCATTACTGGGATCCCCTCCCCCGAGTGTGTGAGCTGAGGCTGCTTGCACACAATTAAGAAAATGAGGTTAAGGGAGGACTTGCTCCCTTAACCTCATTTAACTAGGTGGCTACTTTGGCGGGTTTGTCTCCATGTAGCCACCGGGATCTGGCCCGATCCTGGTGATTCACACTAGCGTGCAAAATCGGGCTGGGCTCCCTTAGTCTGGTTTTGCACACTCATGTGAATAGCCTCATTATTTTTTACTTTCTATTTCACTATCCTCAGCTTCACAGTATGGTGTAAACACAACCTCAGTCAGGAGATCAGAAACAGAAAAAAAATTCTCCTCAATTGACATGAATGACAGAAGCTCAATTGACATGACTGGGAACTATGAAGAAGCATCCCATAATTGTTCTTGCACAATCTGCACTAGTTTCTTTCAGGCTTCAGCGGGGCACCTGCAATGATGACCCAGGACACAGAGTTCAGTTCTAAGCATTATGAAATCAGGGCATGACTTGATATCAGATTGGATTTTGTAGGCTGCTTTTATGTCCCATATCTACTTAGGGCACAACAGACAGTGAAAGACAGAAGCTTGGCTCCAGAGAGGTGTGTGAGGGAAAGGTCGCTTGCACAATGGGGCTTTTGTGCCTCCTCCTTCCTGCTGCAACCACTAGTGGCCCTGAAAAGTCACCTGTGAGGATCAGGGATCCCTCCTGTGATGGTGTGGAGTGAAAGGGGGCTGGAGCTTGTAGGAAAATTGGCATGAATCAGGAATCCCTGCTTGTGAGAGTGCAAATGCCTTCCATTTGTGCAAGGACTCTGGATCACAGCCAGAGCATTGGTGTGTTTGCACTGATCTCTCATTTTACATTAGCTACTGATTTTGCTACTTGAATTACTGTGGGCTGTTTGCATTGTACAGGCTGTCCTGTTTGACTAACCTCCTTCTAATCTACAATCCATAGTTTGTCTATAAACAGATACCAATGGTGGGATTGCACTACCTTAACAGGAGCTTTCCCAGACAGCAAGTTTTCTGCAAGGCTTTACTGCGAGTTCGAAGTTGCCCCACAAAATGGACACAAAAAGTTGGATTTTTTTAGCCCAGATGTAAATCGGGCTACACGCTAATGCACAATGAAAATCCCAAATGTGTGAAGTGCTCCCTGATGACTTTGGGGTAGATTTGGCCAATTTATGAATGCAAACTAAAGGAACTAAAATGTGAACTAAAAGCCGAGTGTGAAAAACTTCCAGTTGCAAACTCCATTGTGTTATCACAGTGCTCCCAGGAGTTATTTCCTCTCTTCTTGCCCTCTGCCTCTCCCGCATTCGCCAGCCCCCCTGGAGTTTCCTCCTACCTTCCATCTCTTGTGTCTTTCTAGGTCAGTAGCATTCAAGTAAGTATGCCCATTTTTTGGTCTGCTGCCAAACTCCTCTCCTCCCATCCTCATATTTTTAAACCTTTGGGTGTTCTGCAGAAGAACAGCCAAATGCCATAACTCCCCAACAGACAACTTTATGGAGATCAGCCAAAGCATTACAGATTTTCACCCAACCGCTTTAGCACAATGGTGTCTTTGTACAAATATAATTAGAATCATGTTTGAAAAGCAAAATGTGAAATGTCTTGCAATGGTGTGAAAAGAGAGCCAGTCTAGACACTTCACTTGACATGGAGATCGACATCCTTGTGTTGAGTTGTCCATATTATTTGGCAAACTCATTGCATGAGTCAGGGCAATCAGTGTGTAAGTTTCTCTGCCTGTGATCTATGGAGATGGCCAGTGGGAATGGGGGAAATCCCAGTGATATCCACCAGACGTATGTTCAGTGTGGTGTCCATTTCATAAATAATATGGTCGTGGGATAGGAAAGTTTCCAGTAAAGTCAATCCCTGTGGTGAGTAAATTGTCTCAGTTGTCTCGGCTCAGAGATAAATTCTGAGAGGCAAGCCAAAGAGCAGTGGAGAACACTGTGTTTGCACCCAGAAGGCTCCAGATTCAGTCTCTGGTATCTCCAGGTAGGGTAGGGGAAACTTGTCTAAAACCCCGGAGAGCTGCTGCCAGTCAGTGTAGAACAGCACCGTACAACTTTGGCCCACCAGCTGTTGTTGGACTACAACTCTCATCAGCCTTGGCCATTGGCCACTGCAGCTAGGGATGATGGAGTTGTAGTCCAAAAACAGCTGGAAAGCCAAAGTTGTATAGCCCTGGTATATGATAATCTGCCCGAGAGCAAAAACTTGGGATGAGTGGCCCATTGATTTTTCTCCCACTCTGTGCTTATAAGCTACCTCACAGGGTTGTTCTGAGGATAAAGATAACCATGTACACTACTCTGGGCTCCCTGGAAGAAGAGAAGGATATAAACGTAGATAGATAGATAGATAGATAGATAGATAGATAGATAGATAGATAGATAGATAAAATAAAATCATCAGCTGCAATACTGAGCACACTTACTGAAACTCTGTTTTATTTTATTTATTTTATTTATTATTGCATTTATATACCGCCTTTCGTTAAAAGACAACCCCAAGGTGGTTTACAAAAGTTAAAACATACAATAAAAAGGCAATAAAAACATCAAGCTAAAAAATATAAAAACATATCAAATACAGGCATAAAAACAATACAACAGATAAAAACACACAGAAGCAGCAGTAAAAACGATTATGTGAAAGCCTGGGTAAAAAGCCAAGTTTTAACAAGCTTTCTAAAAGCCGTGATGGAGTCCGAGGAGCGAATGGCCACTGGGAGAGCATTCCAAAGTCTGGGAGCAGCAACAGAGAAGGCCCTGTCCCGAGTGCACGACAGCCGGGCCTCTCTCATTGTTGGCACCCGGAGCAGAGCCCCCTCAGATGTCCTCGTCAAGCGGGCAGCAACCCTTGGGAGCAGGCGGTCCCTCAAATACCCCGGGCCCAAACCATTAAGGGCTTTAAAGGTCAAAAGCAGCACCTTGAATTGGACCTGGAAACAAACCGGCAGCCAGTGCAACTCTTTCAGAATGGGTTGCATTGAGTACTTGGGATGTTAGCAGCATATAGTCTTCTCCTGCCTTTGTTGTTACTGTTGTTGCTGCTGCTTTGGCAAAGCTCCAGTTCCCATTATATAAAATCTGGCATGAATAAGAAGAGAGACAGAGAGATTAGAGTGCAATCTTTTGCTTATTTCTCAGGTGCAAGCTCAGCAGCAACCACCTAATTAATCCCAACTTAGGGAGGAAAGAGGTTGTCTTGGTATTTTAATACATTGATTCTTACTCAACATGAGATTTGAGCAGCCATGGGTTCGCCAACAAGGTTTTGCTGCTTGCTCCATCCTTCACTTGTTAATTACCCAGAGTAAGCTACCACTGGGATCTGGTTCCTTGTGACCACATCAGCACTGCAATATCAACCCCCCAGGAAATAGCTGGAGGGTGATTGATAAAATGCAATCAAGCCCCTCCTGGGTAGAAGACTAATTACTTGGTGCCAGTAGTTCTGGCATATTTAATTTCCATAAATGAGATGCAGCTGAAAATATTATTGTAGCATAAAATAGTCTGAGGTATACCAAGTGCCTTTATTACACAATGTTTCATATTAGCATGACTGATGATCTTGTAAATACCAGGCAGGAGAAGGCTGGCTTGCTTTTATTTGGTTCAGGTTTTATTTTCAAATTGGAACAGCTGTCTATTTGGTTGGCTGGCAGTTGATTGATTTGTTTCTATCAAAACTTTCAGTTTAAAGGGAGCCTCAAGGTGGCTTACCTTAGTAATACATTAGGGCTCCTTTTACCCTGTGCAATAGTATTGCTCTGGGGTAGCATATCCTCTCCACAAAAAATCCAGTTCTCATTAGGTCATTGTGGTTGTTAACATCCCCTTTCATCCCACTGCGATCTCTCCATGGCTGGCAGTTGGATGTTCTTCTGCTTGGCTGTGTGCTCCTTACTCCCATCTCTCCAGAATAGTAGTAATAGTAAGCCAAAAGTGATAATATAATAAAAATGGTATTGTTATCTATTTACTCTCTAGACTATTAATATAGCATCTTAAGGATTGTTAAATGGATACATGTGTCTTGTTCATTTCCTCCATATGGATCTTTAAATGCAGCACAATTTGTGTTTCTGCAATTATTGGCATTTTTTTCATGGCCCCTTTGTCTCCACACTTTGCACGGTTTCTTTTTCATTTTTCCTCCTGATTCGGCGTGCATCCCATTTTTTCTGCTTCCTTTAAATCCTAGCCAGATCATAAGCACTGTGAAGAACAGTCAGCTTAATGAAAGCATGTTGACCACCATACAAGCCCAGCAACCTTTTCCTGTTCCCTTTTGTAGAGGCTGCAACCAAGGAGGGCAGGCAAGTAGGAACATAGGAACATAAGTAGCTACCATAAACCGAGTCAGACCATTGGTCCATCTAGCTCAGTATTGTCTACACGGACTGGCAGCGGCTTCTCCAAGGTTGCAGGCAGGAGTCTCTCTCAGCCCTATCTTGGAGATGCCAGGGAGGGAACTTGGGACATGCTCTTCCCAGAGTGGCTCCATCTCCTAAGGGGAATATCTTACAGTGCTCACATGTAGTCTCCCATTCAAATGCAACCAGGTGGACCCTGCTTAGCAAAGAGGACAATTCATACTTGCTACCACAAGACGAGCTCTCTAGCTAAACCATTGCCAGCTGCTCTTCATTCTATATAGGTAGACCTCACTATACACGTACCGCTATTTGCAGTTTCGCGTATCCACGTCCTAAAATAGGCACCCAATCTCAGCAAGGGTTAATACCCATGTATCCACTGCTCCTTGGTGGCCAGAAGTTATCTCTAAGGTCATTTTCAGCCACCATTTTGTTTAAAGGAGCCATTTTGTGGCTCTTCTGTTGGGGGAAGAAAAAGGATTTCCCCACACAATTTTTCATGGAAAATTGGCCAGACTGATGGTTTTGGGGGGCATTGCTGGACAGATGAAGACCTGCGGAGCATGGTAGGGAACAGCAAGTTGCTTACCTGTAACACAAGGGTTCTTCTAGTGGTCATCTGTGCTCTTACATGATTGGGCTTTGCTTGTGCACAGATATCTCGTTGGAATTGTCCAAGCTAGTTTCTCTCTCCGATAGACGGCAGCTCCTACCCTTCCTGTAGTCACATGTCCTCCCTCCTTCAGTCTCTGAGTCTGTTGACCTAGAGAACTAGAGAAGGGAGTTTGGGTGACCACTAGAAGAACCCAAGATACAGGTACGCAACCTGCTGTTCTTCGATGTGGTCTCTGTGCTTTACGTGATTGGACGCATAGCAAGCTGCACCCAGTGATCATCTTACCTGGAGGTGGGAGTCAGGCGAAGAGCGACTGTAGGACAGACATTCCAAAGGCTGCATCTCTTTTAGAGTGGAGATCAAGGGCATAATGTTGAATAAAGGAGTGTGAGGATACCCAAGCAGCAGCTTGGCATATGATATCCAATGGGATAGCTCTGTCAAAGGTTACCGAGGCTGCCACCGCTCTGGTAGAATGAGAGGTGCACCCAGGTAATTTTGGAGCCTGTACCTAAAGGCCTTTGGAGTCCCCCCACCTCTGAAAATTAAGCATCATCATGCTTGGCTGGGCAACCACACCACCCGGGACAGACTAAAGAGGATTTGGAGGGTGGGGCAGGGGCTGTGGAGGCCCTGGACTTCGGCCTGGAAGTCCAGGGGTAAAAGGGCCTCATTGAATGTGCTCTGATAGAGGAAGGTATCTCTTTCTTAGCTAGTTGGCAAGATAACATTATAGTCTTGACTATTCATCTGGAAATGGTCTGGGATGATGCCACTTTGCCCTTGTTTGGTCCAGTATGTGCAACAAAGAGTGACAGAGAGGAGCACTCCATGGAGGTCCTATGCACATAGAAGGCAAGCGCTCTACAGACATCTAGGATATGTAGGCAGCACTGTGCCTCATCTGTAGGGTTAGGAAGGAACACCAGTAAGGTAAGTGGTTGGGACCAGTGAAAGGAGGAGACAACTTTGAGAAGGAAGGTGATGTCAGGGTGAAGCACCACCTTGTTCTTGTGGAAGACCAGTAAGATGCATCCACTCTCAGGACCCTCAACTCGCTCACTCTTCTGACAGATGTGGTAGTGGCTACAAGGAATGCCACCTTGCAAGAGAGGAGATCCAGAGAGGTGGTTTGGGTACAGGTGGGCCAGACCTTTTAGAAAATTCTTGATGATAGAGTCCTTGAAGAAGGACATAGGTCGAGTCAGCGAATGTGCCACAATGGCCGCTAGATGAACTCTTAGGGAAGAAAGCTTGAGACCGGATTCCTTCAATGAAAGGAGGTAAGTGCAAACATGCCCCATGGAGAACTGTTCAGGAGCACTGTTGTGAGAGTGATGGAAGGCCAGGAAATGTGTCCACTTATGATGATAAGACTTTATTGTTGCAGGTTTCTTGGATGTGGACAAGACTCGCTGTAAAGGCTGCGGGAAGAGGGCTGTATCCACCACACAGTGAAATGCAATCTGTGGGGGTCCGGGTGCAAGAGCTGTCTGGAGTGTTGGGAGAGAAGGTGAGGATATATTGGCAGGGAGCGGTGATCACTTGTCACGAGGCACAGGCGGAGGGGGAACCAGGGTCTCCTCGGCTACCATGGGGCTATGAGAATGCACTCCACCTGGTTCTGCTGGATCTTTCAAAGTACTCTGGGTAGCAGGGAAATTGGAGGAAACAAGTAGGCTGTCCATCCTGTCCATGAAGTCACGAAGGCATCACCCAGAGAGTGGAACCTCCTGCCTGCCTTGGAGCATTAGAGGAGGCATTGGTTGTTCAGGTGCGATGTGAAGAGGTCTACCTATGGGCAGAACCAAAGGTCAATTAGGGAGAGGACTAGGTCCCTATTTAGTTGCCATTTGTGTGAGTCCACCCCTACTCTGCTGCAGGAGTCAGTTTGAACACTGGATGTTCCTTGCATGTGAACCGCAATGGGTGATGGAGTATTTGATGCATCATAACTTTAGGTTGAGAGAGAGGTTTAGCAGGCTGGTTAAAATGGTGCCCCCTTGCCTGTTGAGATAGGCTTTGGCCGTAGTATTGTCAGCCTGGATTGTGACTACAGAATGCCAGAGAAGGAATAGGAAGCCTCTGAGTGCTTTGAAGATGGTCAGTAGTTTGAGGAAGTTGATGTGATGCTTGCGTTCTTCCTTGTCCCAAAGGCCCTGAATGGACAGATCTTGGACACGGGCCCCTCATCCTGTGTTGGATGCATCCATGGTAAGGACATGTTGTGGCTGCGGCGGGTGAAAGGGGGCACTGGAGAGATTGTGTACAACTGTCCACCAGAGGAGCAACTGGTGAATTGCAAAGGGTACACTTAGCCAGTGAGATTGAGGGGCTGAGTGTGGGCGGAAATGATAAAGGAACCAGTTCTGTAGAATTCTGGTGCAAAGTCAGGCATGAGGAAGTACGTCTGTTGTTGCCATCTAGCCAAGAAGCTGCTGGATTACCCAGGCCCTGTGGCAGCGATTTGCCACCCAGGACACCAAGGAAATAAGGACATGGATTCCATGCTCAGGGTATCTGCCACCAGGAGCCAGTCATCCAGAAACGGGAAGACGTGGATGCCTTGTTTCTGTAGGAAAGCCACCAACGGAGCCATACATTTGATAAACAACCTCGGGGCTGATGCTAGGCCAAAGGGGAGGGCCTGGAATTGGTAGGTGATGTTGCCTATTTTGAAATATAGGTAGCACCGGTGTTGAGGGTGAATGGTGATGTGATAGTATGTGTCTTTGAGGTCTAGCGAGATGAACCACATGCCCTTTTGCAGGAGTGTTAGGATGGTAGTGATGGTGATCATACAGAAATGCTTGTAAGTGATGCCATGGTTCAGCTGCCTGAGGTCCAGAATGGGGCGGAGGCCTCCATCACGTCTGGGGACTGTGAAATATAGGGGGTGGAAACCCTGAGAGGAGGGGTTGAGGACTGGTTCTAATGCCTGTTTGTCGAGTAATGTAGCGACCTCCGCCTGGAGGATGGGGGTGGCTCTGGTAGTGACTGGGTGGTTGGATGGGGGGGTCTAGATGAAAATTCCAGCACATATCCAATTCTTATTATTGTGAGGATACACAAATCTGATGTAATTTTCTCCCATGCTGTGAGGCAAGAAGAGAGGTGGGTCTCCCAACTGCGCTGGAAGGAAGAGTCACTGTTTCTTGGTGAAAGTGGAAGATAGTCTAGGTTTGTTGGGAGGTGCACGCTGTGTGGTATACGCCGGACATTTCCCGTAGGGTTGATATCGCAGTGAAGGAAAGGAGCAGTCACCCTGTTGGAATTGTGAGGCAGGCCATTGTGGTTGGGCACACTGCCATCTGGTTGGCCTTTGCTGTCTAGGTGAATGGTTTTGAAAGCTCATGGAACGAGCTTTATAAGGAGGCATTTGACCTTCTGCAAGGTCTCATCAGTCTTATCGCCGAAGAGCGCATTTCCATCGAATGGAAGATCTTCATTGCAGTCATGAGTGTCATATGTGAGCCCAGACAAGCGGAGCCAGGCATGGCGGCAGATAGCTATGGAAGTGGCCATGACCTTGGAGGCACACTCAGCCAAGTGTCTGGCAGAATAGAGTTCCTGTTTTGCAAGTTGGGTTGCTTCTTTAAGGAAGGTTTTAGCAGGGTCCTTCTTATCTGATGGAAGATAGTCTAAGAAAGGCGCTAGACGTTGCCATAAGAAGTGAGTATAACGAGCATTGTAAGCCTGGTAATTGGACAGTTTGAAGTGTAAAGCTGAGATGGAATAAAGGCGTCTGCCGAACGAATCTAATTTCCTGCCCTCCTTGTCTGGAGGTGTAGAGTCTGGGCGTGGCCTATTCTTTGAAACAGAGGATTCCACCACCGAGTTAGGTGTGGGGTGATGTTTGAAGAAGGTTCCTGCCTGGTCATTGTCTGTGTAGACTCTGTAGAAGGTCTCCAGGTGTATGGTGGATTGAGGCAATGAGGTGGTTGGGACCAGCAGGTTTTAGCAATGTCCATGAGTGTGGAATTCATAGGGAGGGAGACAGGGGCCCGCATGTCTGCCTCAATGAGACCAAATAGAGGGTCTGGCTCAGCCTTGCTTTGTCGAGCGAAGGGTATGCCTAGTGATGTTGCCATGTGGGAAGTATATTCTGCATAAAATCTGTAATCCTCTGACAGAGATCCCAGTTTGGGATCAGAAAGCAGGTCCAACGGGGAGGAGCCCCAGGACTGGGTATTGCCCTCCTCATCAGAGGCTAGGTCAAAGGCCGCTTCAGAGCTTTCTTCATGTGGAGATTCTAGAGCAGTGTTTCTCAACCACCGGTCCATGGACCGATGCCCGTCCGTGAGGAGTTGAGTGCTGGTCCATGAGGAATTAATCCCCCCAAAAAACAATTTCAAGCCAGTGGGGGCCACTGCTGCTGGGAGCTCTCCAGAGCTCATTTCTAGGCAGATGCTGGGATAATGTTCTCGCTGCTGGGATAATGTTCATTTCAAGGAAGCTAAATGAGTGTTATCCCAGCAGTGAGAGCTGCCTGCCTAGAAATGAGCTCTGGAGAGCAACCAGTGACAGTGCCCCCCCCCCCCCGGCTTGAAATTGTTTTGTGGGGTGCCTGGGAGTGGGGGTGACCCCTTTACTAACTGCTGGTCCATGAGACTGCGCACAAAGACTGTACCAGTCCATGACTCCAAAAACATTGAGAAACACTGTTCTAGAGGGCCATATCTGACAAAGTGGCCTGAGTAAGAGGAACCAATGGTTGGTCCTGAGGTGGTGGTTCCTGATTCGAGAGCGGAGGCAGTTGGTTTGTCTTTTTAGGTGGTTTTGTGGTTTGCCTCTTTGCTGGCATTGGGGCTGATTAGGTGGTGCTGTGAGTGGGTGCATAGTCTGTTTAGGCCTGCTCGGAGGTCTAGAGATGGTGTGCTGAGGATAGCAAGATTTATCCCTGGGTAGTCCCATTGGTGCAGCTGGGAACAAAAAGGAAGGTGGGGTTCTTCCCCAGAAGTATAGTGCCAAAGAGCAGGGTGATATGGGTTTTACTCCCTAGGGTAAGAGGCTGAACTGTGGTAAGATCTGAAGGCTGGACATTTGTCCCAATTAGTGTAGTAAAGATCAATGTGGCGAGAATCCTCTCGCAAATGATGGGCAGTATAAGAACATGGCAGGAGAGACTGTGGACATCTAGGGTAAAGTCTCTGAAATTCGGCTGCAAAATACTCATTTTCCAATGGCATATCATCCTCATATTGGAGGTCCTCCAGGAGAGCAACTGCGTGATCTAACTGGCTCTCTTGTCCCTCATGGCCTTCATTTTCCGAGAAATTATATTGTTGTTCTTCGGTATTGAGTTCAGTACCGAGGAACTCCTCGAGATCAAGCTGGTCCACCTTGGATTCGAGAGCCTCGGATTCAAGCATACCGGGATTGAACTCAGGTTCATGGGGCAAGGGCACCTGTGGTTGAAACTGAGACGCCTCCAGCAGACAATTTCCGCTTCTTTTTCAGTTTAAGGGAGGCAGGATTTGCGGGTGGTGCGCAGTGTTTTAGAGGTTTAGCCAGTAAATTGCGTTGCCTCTCATCTCTTTTTCTTTTTCAGTATCAAGGCCAAAGCACTGGTGCTCAAGGACATGGAGGCCGTAGACTGTGTTGCGGCACTAGACAAGGGTGCCAGGTCAGACAGTAAGAGAGCTGCAAGCTCTGTAGGCCAGGTGGAAGGCCCTGAGGTAGGCGAGCTGCAGGTCACATTGGAGGCAAGGGGCTATAAGCCTGAGAATGGGGCAGACAGAGGCGTGGAGGGTTTGCATGAGGGCAAAGGAGGAGGCCGCCTGAGAAGATTGGAAGGCTCAGTCTCAAAGCCACGAGCGGAGGCAAGACACTCAGTTTTTTCTGGCCTGCTTCGGTGCAGTGTGTGCAAGTCTCCACTCTGTGTGCCTTGCCAAGGGAAAAAAGACAGGGATTGTGCTTGTTAGTGGAGAGAAACTTGGCCCTGCAGTGGGCACAAAACTTAAAAGTAGTCTTGTTGGCCACAAATGGCCGATTGGGGTTGAAAATGCCAACCCTAATGGGGGCAGCTGGCGGTGGGGAAAGGGAGAATGTCAGGATAAAATCAAAATGCTAACTGAAAGTCAGAAAGAACAAACAATAAAAGAAAGATCGAGGTAACCAAAGAGAAGCAAGATACGAGAGTGTTTTTTCTTTTCTGTTTGTAGCTCGGAGCAACTCACAAACGCTGTCATTCTGTTGACGGATGAAGAAAGATTGAAGGAGGAAGGACATGTGACCACAGGAAAGGGAGGCGCTAACACCTATCTGAGAGAGAAACTAGCTTGGACAATTCTAACAAAGTCTCTTGGCGCAAAGCCCAATTGTGTAAAGCACAGAGAACATGTCAAAGAACTTTCTTTTCATTATTTTTGCTGGGGGGTTCCCCCCCAGTTTTTGGACTTTTTATTCCAATGCAGGAACCTAACCCCACCCCCCTTCCCTTGTCATCTGCAGAAATCTGCGGGAATGGAACCCCCATGGATAATGGGGTACACCTGTATCTTCATCATTTTATAAGGTAACCATGGCTTTTACTTTTCAGAACAAAATGCAGGTTTGGGGACAATATAAAGTACATAATACACACACACACACACAACCTATTCAGACAATGAGGCTGTTCACACAACCAAAAAATGGGTAGAACAAGTGTCCTACCCAAGTTTGGGCAGTGTGCACACTCCCAATTTTTGGTTGTATAGGAACAAAAAATTATGTAGGAGGAGGGGGAAGTGACTGTGTGGGAGATCGGATCTGAGTAGGACAGCAGCGTCCTACTCAGCTTTCATACCCAGCATTTGATTGAGGTAGGAGGAACCAGCTCCTGTCTCCCACACAGTCACTTCTCCCACCTCCTACCTAGTTGTTGCTAGAGTGTGCACAGCTCCCAAACCTGGGTATGACACTTGCCCTACCCACTTTTCAGTTGTGTGAACAGCCTCATTACATTCTGCGCGTACCAGTTTTCTGTTCATGTGTAGATGTCTTTATGTCAATGACTGTACCTGTGTCATTTTAGAAATGAACCTAGGTATAGGCCCCCTCAAACACAGGGTACAAATAAGAAGCATATGGATGTTGAACTGAGGGCCAGTTTGGATGACCAGCCCAACCACACATGATAAGCAATGGTGAAACAAGCTCTGAAGGGGCCTGTGTGCAAGAATTGAACATGGGCCCCATCAGATAGTTTCTTCATGGGGATCAATAGGAAACAAAAAGGTTAATAACTCCTGGATGGCTGAGCAGAAAGCCAGAACATCCAGTATAGGACTGGTATAAAACATGTATCTGTTAGTGTAGACAGGTGCCCACCAGCTACCTCTCCCACCAGTGGCAATTATGACATCACCATTGGTTTCTCTGTTATGATGCTCTCACTGTCTCCTTGGTGATGGCTGAAACTCAAAGGTGAGGCTCAGTGGTGTGGAAGATGCAGGAGGAAAAGCAGCATCTTCTGGGGCAGCTTGCTTCTCCTCCTCCTATCCCAAGAGTAGATGGAATAATTGTGGCAAAGCAGTTGCGATCTTTTTAAATATAGAAACGAATGGTAAGGCCATCAGATAAGAAGTATCTTTCTGTTCTAGAGCAGGAATTTGTAATGGATGGGGGCAGTTTGAAACCAAGCAATCTAGCAGATGAGGCAAGTATTTCAGCATCTCTAAATGCCAAAATCTCTTGCTTCCCTTTTTTGTTCGGCTCGGTAAATAACCTTTGCTATGGCTTAATTCTAGAGACAGTAGTGGGGGAATACTACATTGCCTGGGAAAGTATCTTCATCCTGGGAATAAACTAATTTGAATAGGACACTACAGACAAATTGACATCAATAAGACAACTTTCATTTTGGGAATCATCTGGAAAAGCTAAAAAAAAAAAAAAGATTCCAAGTTTAAGAAAATAAACATAGAAAAAATACAAGGAAAGGAGTGAGACAAGGTAAAGATTGTTGCACTGTTTCAGGGAAAGAGAAACAAAAAACTTCAAATATTAACATCACCAACACAGAGGCAAGTGCTTTATTGTTAAAGAAAGCAGCTATTTGGTTTCTTTCCTACATAATAAGAGGTAACACCATCTCAACATGATTTGTTAGCAGAAAATGGCTTGGCTTGAAATGTATGGTTTTCAATCCGTTTAAGAAAACAACAACCTCATAACAGAAAGTCTGATGATACACTTTTTTAAAAAGTTTCTAAAACTGTTGAAAAGTGCCATAACTGCTTTGTTTCATAACAAGAAGTTACAAAAGTGTTGGAGTTTAATCCCCCACTCTATCTTTATCTTTGCCTTGATTATAAAAGCAGTAGTACCCCAGTTTTATGCACCCCATGTTATAACTCCAGAATGGCTGGGCATAAAGTTCTCAAAATTTGCATGGGAGTAGTACATGATGGTAGCACTAAATGTGTAGAAGTTCAAGGACATCAGTCCACCTGTTGATTTTTAATGAATGTTTTAATAAGATTTTTTAAAAAATCAATAAATATCAACAGGTTGACTGATCTCCTTGAATGTCCACATACTTAATGCTATAATCATGTAGGAACATCATGTGAAATTTCAGAGCTTTTTGCCCAAATATTCAGGAGTTAATGAGGCTTTTCTCGCGATCGGTGAGAAGAGCCTGGGGAGGGTTAGTGGGGAGAGCAGGCTTAGCCCGCTTTCCCTGCACACAAGCACACAGTCTGCTCCGGGCAGCCGAAGCAGCCGCCCACACAACTGCAGGCTCCATTACGGAGCCATCAAGGGCTGGGAGGATCGGGAGCCGTGCGGCCCCCGGAAGCTCCAGCATGCCCTGCACAAGCGCACAGGGCATGCTGGAGAGACCCCCAAGCCGGGAGGCTGCTTTTTAGCCTCCCGGTCGGGGGTCTACTGGTGAGTTGCCATGGCGCAGAGCCACGCCATGGCAACACACAAGCACAAAGATGGGGTTAACGGAGTGCTCTCTCCACTAACCTCAGCTAAGGGCAGGGGCAATTAAGTGGGTTACCCGCTTGTAAACCACCGGGCTCGCCTGCGAGCCCGGTAGTTAACACATCCAGCAAAAAGTGACAAGTGAACCAACCAAAAGGGATCTTCTCATAGACCTGAGATTCAGGTTTGTGGAAACATTTATTTTATCTGAAGATGTAAACATTCAGCACAGAAATACCATGCAATATAGAAGCATTCAGATAAGATAAGATATATACAATTACAATTTTAAATTTTATATCTGTAACAGTAAAAACTAATGTAAAACCCATTTTATCAAATGCTCATAGGTGCACTTAGTCATGGAGAAACAACTATATTTACTGATGTCTAAGTGGTATCTCTAATTCAATAAATGGGAGGCAGTCTCTCAAGAAACCATTTGCTATTTGCCTACAATCTCTCAAACATATATATTCCATTAATTTTGACATTTCTGCCCTCTCCATAACACACTATCCTAATGTATTTTATTTTATTTAGTTAAAAACATGTTTATCCTATTTTAATACATTACCATCCAAAATGGCTCAGTCTTAACAAAAAGTACAATATATATAATAAGGTCCTCTACATCTCTTGTTGCTTTTAAGAAACTGCTGAAGATGTACCTGCTTAATCAGGTCTTTAGTTAAAAAGCTTTAAATTGGCAGTTAATCTTTTAAACTGTTTCAAATTATTTAATACTTTAATTACTGTTTCATTGTGTTTTTAAGTTTTATATATTATGCAAACTGCCCAGAAATATTTATGTTGGGAGGTATAGAAATATGCAAAATAAATAACAAATCACTGCAAAATAACAAAATAGCATCACAGCCAAATAAAGCCACTATATGCAGATAAAAACAAAAAGTACATCGCAGCCTCCTATCTGAAGAATGCCTTATTTATTATTATTGTTGTTGTTTACACAGTCAGACAGGTGTTATTGACTGGTTTGTTTTATCCAGACATCAATCCTTCCCAAGGACCTGGGATGGCTGAATTATATTATCAATGTTGTTGCTGTTATTATAGATATTGTCGCAGAATATAGGCTGTTCACAGTAAAGTTGCTTTTTGTAATTGGCTGATGGTGATTTTATTATTATTATTATTTTCACATTTATGTCCCGCTGTTCCTCCGAGGAGCCCAGAGTGGTGTACTACATACTTAAGTTTCTCCTCACAACAACCCTGTGAAGTAGGTTAGGCTGAGAGAGAAGTGACTGGCCCAGAGTCACCCAGCAAGTATCATGGCTGAATGGGGATTTGAACTCGGGTCTCCCTGGTCCAAGTCCAGCACTCTAACCACTACACCAGGCTGGCTGGTTACTGCTAAACACTATTCTGCTAATCCAGTTTAAGTAAAATGGCCTAGAGCTATTAATCAGGCTGGTTATCTTCTGGAATTATTCATTGTATTCCTGTTTGTTAATTGACAATTCCATTGTCAAATCATTCAGTATGTAAGCTTGCATTGGTGTAAAGCTAGATATAATGGTGGCATATGGGGGAATCATTACAACTAGCTTAACCCACGCAGAGCATCTGCACGTTAGTATTTGATTGCTCCCTTCACCCCCTGGCACATCCCTGCTCACCTCAGAGATCTCTCCACCCTCTCCTGAGCCGCACTCCTGCTCCTCCTCCTCCATCTAGTTGCTTCCATCCACCTCACCCCTCTTGGTCACTCCTCCATTCCTTTATTTCATCCCCCTCACCCCTCTTGGTTGCCAGTGCCACTGCAGCATTGCTGGCACCTATCAGCCAAGCTACAGCCATTGAACGAGCCATGGCTGCTCATTCCCCTCAGGCCGCTGTCAGGCTCGGGCCCGTCCCTCGCCCTTCCTTCTTTCTCTCTTCCCCTCCCTTCTATTTTCTCTCTTTCTCTCTCCTCCACTTGCTCTTCCCCTCTGTCTTTCTTCTCCTCCCTTATTTTTCTTTCTCTCTCCCTACCTGAGTTAATAGATCTTTTTCATCTTGTTTCCTCATCTAATTCACACGAGGGCAGCCTCCTTCTCCTGAAGGGGCTCTTTCCTCCCTCACAACCCCTCTCTTCACAGACTCCTGCCCACTATCCTATCTATCTATCTATCTATCTATCTATCTATCTATCTATCTATCTATTCCTCTCCTCTACAATCATGAACATCTTCTGACCAGTAACAGTTCCATCCCAACTGACCTTAACCATCACAGGCTCCTCCCCTCATCTGCATATGGAATCCCACTGCCCAATCGCCACGGTTCCACAGGCTCCTCCTCCCTATCGGCATATGGAATCCCCACCTCCCAATCACCATGGTACTTCTGCTCTCCCAGGCTCTTCCTCCCTATCTGCATATGGAATCTCCACTGTCCAATCACCATAGTGCTTCTGCTCGTGAACTCTCGCGAGAGCAGCCATGCATGGGATTAGCCACAGGTATGCCTTAGAGCAGTGTTTCTCAAACTTTTTGGAGTCAAGGACCGCTAAATTCTTCGTGCAGAGTTTCAAGGACCGCTACATTCTTCATGCGCAGTTTCCCGGACCAGCAGTTAGTAAAGGGGTTTCAAGTCTGTCTATCTATCTATCTGACTTCTATACTGCCCAAAACTTGCATCTCTGGGCAGTTTAGAATGAAAATAATATATGCATTAAAATAATTAAATTTGGAATCTTTTGCAAACATGGAATATTAGGGGTTCTTAACCTTGGGTCCCTCAGTTAAACTCCCATAACCCCCAACAACAATGGCATTTGGCCATTATGGCTGGGGATTATGGGAGTAGAAGTCCACCAACATCTGGGTACCCAAGGTTGAGAACCCCTGAATCTAAAAGCCTGGGTGAACAAATTTGTCTCCAGTATGTCTTCAGTATGTGCGGGGTGGTGGTGGAGGTGCTTCTGATTACTCAGTGGAGAGGGGATGTTGGGCCATTAGAAAAATTCAAAAGCTACATGGGGCCAATGAAAACAACATACAAGCAAGCCCCACTGATGCAAGAGGGAAACAGCGTTCCCTCTCAAGGCGCCTCGACCACAACAGGCAGCTGGGTTTCAATCAACCAACCTTTGGCTGCAAACAATGAGCATGCAAGAACCAGCAGCCCTTCAAGTGGCGCCCACTGCCATACCTTTTCCTCCATGCCCCTGCACCGCATACAGTTTGAAGCTGTAAAGATAGGGAATAAGATAACTGTAGGAAGATCTCAGCAGCACATGGAGGCAAGGCACAAGAAGGGTCCCATGCTTCCGTGATACTCTTCCTCTTCCATGCCATGTGCAAAATTGAGGAAGTGAGTGCCTTGATTTCAGTTGGGGGGGGGTTGACTCCCAGTCAGGGACCGGCACTCAACCCTTTGGGGACCGGCAGCGGTCCAGGGACCGGTGGTTGAGAAACACTGCCTTAGAGAATTATATATATTGATTTCTGCCTCTGTAAACATAAGAACAACCTTGCTGAATCAGGCCCAAGGCCCATCTAGTCCAGCATTTCATTTCCCACAGTGGTCCAACAGATGCCTCAAACAATAGGTGAGGGCATGTCATGCTCTGTGCAGCCTATTTCTCAGTCTCTATGACTGAGGTACCAGTTTCAATTTCAGGTGGTGCAATAGTATCAGTCGTCATTGCTGCACCATCCTAAGATGATAGAGCACTGGTGAACTGCCACAAATTTCAACAGTCTGCCTGCATACAGCATCTGCATCTTCTCCTTAGTTCAGTTTTGCTGGGCAGAACCTCATACTGTTGTAGAATCCAAGGGAAAGAATTGTGGTATGCAAGGACAAGGCAGTGGAGGAATATTAATAGTTTAATATTAATTAAACTAATTAATATTAATCAGGAATATTCATAGTTTAATGGAATAGATATTCTGTACAGAGTGGCAAGTGCAGAATGCTTTTCAGTGCTTTTGCTGCTGGCTGTTTGTTAGCCCCACCTCAACTCCAGGACTGGAATACAAATAACTAAAGCCCCATTCAAAAGCCAGCCTGAATCAGGGAACGGATTAACCAAAAACACCACAATTGTCAGGCCATTTGTTTATCTAAATTCCTTAAATGGATAGATTGTAATGAACATTTTCTTAGTATGCATCCAAAGCTAATTGCTTTTTTAAAAAAACTTCCAAGATTTTTAGAATATTTGCAGCTACACAGATATATATCAGTTAATCTTTCCAGCTGTCAGTGAAACAGCTAGGTTTAGCATCCCATAGCATTTTGGAACGTATGTTGCCCTTGCCCCAAATGTTCAATTCTATAGCTTGCAAGCCAAATTTAATTAATGTAAACAGACAAGTCAAGAAATAAAATTGACTATGAATGCCTCTAACAGAAATCGCAAATGCATGAGTTGCTTTAACATCACCTATGGGATCTAATATGTCCTTGGATTCTTTTGTTCTATAGACATGAATCGCTGACTCAGGATGCCCTTTTGGTCACAGCTAATCACATAAATGAGGTTTGAAAATGTCAAGAAACCCGCGTAATTCTCTTTTCATCAACTGAATAGCACTATAATTGGATATCACTCTTTAGTATGATTCCCAGCTATTGATACTAAAAGATAAAATTAGGAGTTGGTTTCAATGCAACCCAATCCCCAAAATTGCTTGAGAATGTAATCCTAAAGAAGATAGAACTAAATAGCTATTATATGAGCATCAGAATTGGCCTTGAACCAAAGCCTCTGTCTCTAAACATTAATGCTGAGGAGGACTGGAGCCAACCTAAATGGAGATGGTTCTAGGAACAATTCTTATTTCTGTTTCATTAACATGTAGCATAACACAATCAAGACATTTTTGCCATACCCAGGGTAATATGAGGTTTAAAAGCTGCAGCAAATCCATCAAGTTGTTTATGGGCTCCCCAGCATTCAAGCCCAAGAAGAATAAGAAAAAAGAGCTTGGCACTGCTGGGCACTTGCTGAGGCCTACATCCCAGATGGGTGGGCCCCATCAACCCTCTGCCTGATTCATCTGTGCTGTCCCATGCTGTTCCTGTCTGTACACACCCCCTCCAAGCAAGCAAGCAAGCAGTGACAAGAGAGGGAAAGGAAACATTGTCTTTTCCTTCTGAGTGGTGGTCCAGAATGGGTCCAGAGGGAGAGGGCAATCAAATGGAGGGTTGTGGTTTTTGTTTGTTTCATTTCTATATCACCCATGCAAAAATGGGTCAGGGACATTTAAGATATTAATATAAAACTCATGAAAAACCATTAAAATTGCTTAAATGCTATGAAAAGCCAAGCTGGAGGCAGGGGCGTAACGATAGGGGGGGCAGGCAGGGCACGTGCCCTGGGTGCCACTCTGGTGGGTCACGTGGGGGGGGGGGAAAGTGGCATGCCCCCCGACCCCCCCCCCCGGATCTCCGAGTGCAGCGGTGGCGGGCGGCGGATCGCCAAGTGCGGCGGTAGCGGGCGGCGGTGGATCGCCGAGTGTGGCGGTGGCGGGCAGCGGCAGGCGGATCGCCCAGTGCAGCAGAGTGACACCGAGGCCTGCCGCCTGGCCCGGCGTCGCTTCCCAACTGCACAGGTGCGGCTGCGCAGTTCAATGAACTGGGCAGGCATGCCTCGCAGTTGGGAAGCAATGCCGGGCCAGGCGGCAGGCCTTGGCGTCGCTCTGCTGCACTGGGCGATCCGCCGCCACCCGCCACCGCCGCACTGGGCGATCCGCCGCCGCCCGCCACCGCCGCACCCGGCGATCCCCCGCCGCCCGCCACCGCCGCGCTCACTCCCGCCGCCGCCCGCCACCGACGCGCTCACTCCTGCCGCCGCCCACCACCGACGCACGATCTGCCTCCGCCCGCCACCACCGCGCTCACTCCAGCCAGCCCAGGGGGGCGCAGGTATGTGGGGGGCGGGGGGCACTATTTCAGGGGCAGAGCTTGCCCTGAGCGCCATTTCCCCCCGTTACACCTCTGAGGGTTGGTCTTTTCGGCTCTCTTGAAGACCTCCAGGGATGATAAACCTCTTATTGCCATGGGCAGCATGTTCCACAACCTAGGGGCAGCTACTAACAAGGCCCAGTCCCAAGTCACTTCCAGACGAACTGGTGGCACTTGGAGATGGACCTCTCCTGGGACATTTTCAGACAGCAGGCTTTACCATGAGTTTACTGCGAGTTCAAATTTGCCACACACACACACACACACACACACACACACACACACACACACATACACACACACAGATGCAAAAAGTGGATTTTTTTTCCCCAGGACATAATTCAGGCTACATTCCAGTGTCTAATGAAAAAACTTAATTGTGTGTGAAATGCTCCTCAATTGCTCGCAGGGACTTCGGGGTAAATCTGGCTAAATAGCAACGCATGTGTGCGCGCGCACACACACACACACACACCCATTCCAGCCGAGAAGTGAGCTAAAAGCCCCTTCTGGAAATGCTCATGATGATCTTAATGAGCAGTTGGGGATCCTGCAGGAAAAGGTGCGCTCTCAGGTAACCCGGATCTAATCTGTACAGGGCTTTAAAGGTAATAGCCAGCACCTAATATTTTGTCTGGAAACATACCAGCAGCCAGTGCAACTGTTTACGAGCAGACATGATATGGTCTCTCCAGGTTACCCCAGAGACCAACTTGGCTGCCACATTTTAGACTAACTGAAGTTTACGTATCAAGGCAGCCTTACACGTAGCACATTGCAGAAGTCAAGCCTGGATTAGTATTGACTGGAAAGGAGGAGGCAGGCCAGTTAAGAGAGGGGGACCCACTTATGGCATCTTTTCCAAATTGCACCCCCACCCCTGGAATCTGGAGCCAACCCAGTTATAGGAACAAAGGAAGTTGCCTTATACCAAATCTAGCTCAGTATGTCTACACTGACTGGCAACATTTCTTCAGGGTTTCAAGCAGGAGTAGTTTCCAGCCCTACCTGGAGGTGCCAGGGGTTGAACCTGGGACCTTCTGCATGCAAAGCAGATGCTCTAACACTGCTATGGCCCTATCACTAGCCTTTACATTATCAGTCTATATACTAACTATATCACATTATCTCAGTCCTGCGATTTCCCTGATGTCTGAAATCTTGATCCTGCCACCCTAGATGAAGCCGTTTGGATTGGTTGTACCTCAGCAACATTTCTGTAATGGAATACAACATAATACAGCTCTGGCCTACATGACCATAAACCCTAAGGCTTTAAGCAAAGTTGTGCATGTGGCCAATGTACTTTGCTTCTTTCACACAGCGGTATCATGTTTCCAGCTGTTCAAAATACAAACGGTTCTACACAGAAATGTCATGAAACGCATGGTTGCCTTCATTTCCGATACTATAACAAGTTACAGAGCAAAACATTAGATCAGGAATAATCACCCCAGGATTTGAAGAAACTGATATGCTAGTGTCAGGCATCTGTTTCATGTGACAATTCAAATTAGATTTAATATACAGAACTGTTCATATTTCAGTCATTAAACTAAAGTGATTTAGAAACAATATACTATGATAACAGAACGCCAGATGGGCATTATCTGTAATATGGCTAACGTAATTGAACATCTATCTCCCTCTCCCGCCTCCTTGTGATCAGAGATATTTAAAGCCTTCATATGGTCATAAACCAAGAGTAATGCACTCATATGTTCTTTGTCCCGTGGAATGCAAGGAGCAAGGAAAATAAAGGCTTTTTCATTCATTCAAAAGTCTAGACAGCCGATTCCTAGAGCTAAGGGCAGAGAATTGCAATTTTATTATATTCCCCCTTGCTGGGATAAATGCTGCTCTGTTTTGTTCCTATGGATAAACAACAAACAAATCATAGTGGAACAAAAAGGTTTGTAAAAGAATCACCATGTAAGAAAGTGTGCAGTATTTGGGTCCCATGGAGCCACCTAATGACGCAGTGGGGAAATGACTTGACTAACAAGCCAGAGGTTGCTGGTTCGAATTCCCGCTAGTATGTTTCCCAGACTATGGGAAACACCTATATTGGGCAGCAGCGATATAGGAAGAGGCTGAAAGGCATCATCTCATACTGTGTGGGAGATGGCAATGGTAAACCCCTCCTGTATTCTTCCAAAGACAACCACAGGGTTCTGTGGGAGCCAGGAGTCGACACCGACTCAACGGCACACTTACCTTTATAACACAAATAACACTGATGCACCTGAATACCAGTAATGTTGTTGAACGCCCCCCTCCCCAATGGACCGGCTTGAGTTCAAGCCGGTCCAGGGTTCAAAAAGTTTTTTTAAAAACAAAAATTAACTCACCACCAGACCCATGGTAATTTTGCTGCCTCCAGGGTTTGCTGCCATGGCCACAGGTTGGTCTCTAAAGCTCCCCCCTCCCCTACTGGCCTCCCCCCAGCCTTTTAAAGGTTGATTCAGCTCATTTTCAGTCCTGGGCACGCAAATAGCCCAGGCGCATGTGCGGTGGCCTTCAAAATGGCCACCACAAGCTGGGAGAGGGCCAGAAAGGCCTGAAAATGGGCTGTACCTGCCTAGAAAAGATCAGAGGGAGGCTAGCAGGGGAGGGGGGAAATTACCATGGCCCAGGTGTGTGGTTGTGTGTGTGTGTGTGTGTGTGTGTGTGTGTATAAACTTTACAAACCCCGGACCAGCTCTGAGTTCACTCGGGGGGTTAGGCTCGAGATCGAGCTGAACTGGGCCTGGTCCAGCTTGAGGGCAAATCCTCGAGCCAGCCTGGTTCGATGGCGAACCGACTCAACTTCAAGCTAGCTCGCACATCCCTACTGAGGACCCCAGCTGTCTCATGATCTAATAGGCCACAGAGACTTGTGTCCATTGACCACAATGCAGAATTGCACAGCAAAGCTATGCAGCCCAAATCCTAAAATTTATAAAGTAATAAACCCAATCTCATCCACACCATCATATTCAGACCACTTTCATTCATTCTTTCATTAGGAAAGGGAAACTTGTATGCTGTGGCACATTGCAATAAGTTATTGAATCTCCATGTTATACAGAAAAGGACTGAAACCAGTGATCAAGGCATGTTTGGTCTAGACAGTCAATCTAATTAAAGGACTCCCTAATCAGGGACCCACAGCTATAAACAAGAACTTTCCTAATATCTAGGCTGAAAGAACTGTGCCAAGTTCCTCTCAAATGCAATTCATGTTCACCTGCATTCCATCAGGGACTCAGAGTTGATGAAAGCTTTTTATAGGGAAATTATCTAGGATTTTTCACAATAGCCATTTTGCATCTATTTTATGGCTGCAAATGGGATTTTGTTCTTTGTGATAGTGTTCGCTACCATGCAAGTATGATGAACCCGACAGCTACCAACAGTTCAGCCACCCACCTTGAATGGGCTTCTGGGCTAATGCCTGATTAAATTAGCTGTGCTGTCCCCACCACGAAACACACATACATATCATAATGTCTCTCTTCCCCATTTTCCCTACACAGCAATGTGTGCTATAATTGGAGTATTTTGACCAGGTGTACCATTTCGAAGGGGTGGGGTTTTTCAGATTGTCTTTCAGATCACACGTGATTATTGCCAAGGAATATATGTCCAGTTATGTGGTATAAACTGCACCTATGCACTTAAAATGCATTGATTTTATGCAATTTAATATGCCTCTGTGTCGTGCTGTGAATCTTTTCCCTGCTCCACACCCTGAAATGCCACCTCCCCCCTTGCCTGCAGGAGTGACCATGACCACCACCACCACTTCTGTAATAAACATGCAGACACACATGCAAATATCCAGCACCACCACCTCTTCCTCTTCACCCATTATGCACCCTTCTACCTCCCTCACACCAACTAGTAATGAAAGGTGGAAGGAAACAGAAGAGGAAATTGCACACAGAGGGTAGGGCTGTGTGACAAACTAGGTTGAGGCTGTGGTGGTGGCAGAAGATCATCTTGGGGTGGCTTTGTTGGAGATGAACTTCCAGTGCATCGACCTTTTGCACCAACTGTCCTAATGACCACTAGGGGCATTGGGAGTAGAGACAGTGAGTCAGGGTCTCCCTATCTGTCCCTACTCTATGACCCCTGAACTGGCTCTGCAGCACTTCCTGTGCTGAGCCACAATCCTTGCTTTCCTCCTAGAGAGCAGATGGAAACATCTCTCTCTCTCCTTACCTATCCACTATGTAGTCCTTTAGATTAGAGATAGGTCTTTCCTGTCTAAGTCTATTTAACCAATAAATGTTTAGTGTTTAGTCATACAAGGATCTCCATGTGTTTTCTCTAAACAGCTGCAATATCCAAACCATCCTCTGCTACCTACTCTGTCACTGGAGTGTGTGCTCATTCCTTAGTGCTCTGCTATTGTGGGTAAAAATCAACAACCTCTAACAGGCTTTTTGCTAAGTGTGGCCTTGGGCAGTGAGCAGTAGATGGCCATAGGGACGACGTGGGGGCATCTTGCTTCCCTGCTGGTTCCTCCCAAATTGGCTGCTTGATCAGATTACTTCACCTCACTTCGTGAAAAGACTGCCTTGGGAATATGCCCTTCTGAGGGTTCCGGGTCCTCAACAGCTGCCCAGTGATGTCAGACATCTGATGCCAGGCCTGACTTCCACATTACTTTACAATAAGTTGTTAGAATGGGTTCCAGCTGTCCATTTTGGATCATTCACTCTTTCCATGATAGTGCCTGTATTTCCTACGTGTACTATTAACTTTTTCAGAGTTGTTCACCTTTTCTAAGCAGAATGCTGATCCCTTTTCCAACATGTTTTGAAAAATAGGACAGCATATACTTAAAAGAAAAAAGAAAACTTTCATAAGCGGGGGGGGGGGGGGGCGCTGTTTAAAATCAGTACTATATGCTTCAAGAACATCTAGTGAAAAAATCATCCTAGTCTCTACGATATCCTGTTCAGGCAGTAAGCTGGTCTGAATTTCTGCAACATGGCAATTCACATAAACATTCTGTCTGCCTAAGCTCCTCAGTGGTTCTCACCAGTTTATTATACTCACAACTATATGCAGATGTATCTGTTGTAAGTCCTGTGTGCCAATGACTCAGTCTGGCATTAAATAGTTGTGAAATCTAATTACATGTCTAGCAATATTTTTTTTCCCTTTAAAGAAATGAAAGCTCTTTCTTTCTCATGCAAACACATACAAGCATGCACACACTTTTTTTCACTCATTATTTTCCTTGGGAAAAGCAAATTGTTTTCTTTTTAAAAAAATATTTAATATATAAATATTTTGTACACTGGGTATAGATGCACTAAAAGCATCAAACTAGTTTGCAGCACATATCAAGTCTATGTAGAACTGGGGAAACTAAGCCAACCTTGGCGTTACATATGGCTGTTTTCAAACACACATTTTAATGGACACAAAAGCACCCCATTATTTTCCAGAAGCCAGTATTCTCTCATGGCTGCAGCCATGTGACTTGCATTTTTGGCAGCTCCCACCTACAGAAAGCCTGACCCTCTGCTTTTTGTGACCGATCTCTACACAGTCAGTGGAAACACGCCAACCCTGAAGGTTCCCTTGGTGCCAGACTCTGTCCGCCAGATAGCTCATTTGCAAACTCTGAGTGTCTTTCTCAGCTGGAAGGAACTGTATTTATAAAATAGCAGATTTAGGCAACAATTCTTAGACCTTACTCTGGAGAAGTGCCATTAAATTCAAACTAGTCTGGAGTAAATCAATTGAACTGCAGCCCCAAAAAGCAAACTGTGAAGATATTTGAAGTAAGGTTCATCACTGTATATATTTCATTGCTCTACGTGCCAGACTTGCCCATCATTCTTGGACACACCAACATTTAAGGGTTGTTTTAAAGTAATATATCTTAAAGCACAGCTACATAAGGTAAAATATTTGTCATATGTGACAATAACACATCTACTTCCACAGAGTCAAGTAGATGCATTAGTTATTCATATGACATATTTGCTAGCATTTTATTTTATTTAGCTATTTATTTATTAACATATTTGCGTACTGCCCAATTCATATTACATACAATTAAAACAACTTACATACAATTAAAATTCAAATCCCAAAAATTAAAGCAAAACATTAAAGCAAAACATAATAAATATTTTAAAATATTTTAAAACCACATTACACAAGACATGACATGGATTCCTGATGCATATCGCTGTGTTTTTACAGGATTGGGCAAACTTTCATGACAATATAAAATTAAGTTGAACCCATCAGCCGTGCCCTGTGCCTCGACAGCACCCCGCCAGGTCCCCATGCTTTTACAAAATAAGGTCATGAATTAGCCAGGATGGAAAAGGGTGTCATTTCCCCAGTAGATGAAACTCCGGACTGGTGTGCAAGACTAGTAGCAGTGCCAAAGCCCAATGGAAAGATCCCCATTTGTGTGGATCTCACAGAACTTAACAAATATGTTTGCAGGGAAAGGCACATGCTTCTAGCAGTGGACCAGACATTGGCTCAATTCTCTGGTCCAAAGGTTATCTCAAAGTTTGATACTACAGCAGAGTTTTGGCAAATTCCCCTGGCAGAAAAATCTCGACTACTAACTGCCTTCATTACTTCCTTCAGCAGGTATTGTTTCATCAGCCTTCCATTTGGTCTTTCGTTTGCCTCAGAACACTTTCAAAAGAGAGTCTCACAACTGATATTTGGATTTCCAGGAGTTCCTTGCCATGCAGATGCTGCCCTGATTTATGGCACAAATGAACAGGAACATGACAAGAGACTGCAGGCAATACTGGGGCATTTCGAACTGGGCGTCACACTGAATGAAAAATGTGAATTGGGAAAGTACGCCTCAAGTTTGTATGACATATCATTAGTGACAAGGGAATCCAAGCCCGATTCAGATAAGGTTACTGCACTTGTAAATCTATCAGAGCCTCTGGATATATTGGCAGTGCACCGTTTATAGGCATGGCAAATAATTTTGGAAATTTTTAATAAATCTTGCACAAGCCTTATGGGAATTTCTTCACAGAGATGCTCCATGCACCTGGGATTATGTACAAAGAGGTGTGTTTGCAGCTCTAAAACAACTGTTGCTTTCTTCTCTGGTTTTGGCACAGTATTCTGAAAAGTACACCAAAATTGTGGCTGCGGATGCTTCCTCATACGGCTTGGGAGCTGTGCTTAGTCAGATTCAACTAGAGGGTGGAAAACATCCTGTTGCATTCATTTCTCTATGACAGACACAGAACAGTGTTTTGTTCAGATGGAAAAGGAAGCGTTTGCTGTTACCTGGGCCTTTGAACATTTTAGTTCTAATTTGGTGGGATTAAAATTCACTATACATACTGATCACAAATGTTTTGTGACCTTACTTGGTTCAAATCCCCTGGATGATCTTCCTCCAGGGATTCGAAGATTTAGGCTTCGCCTTCTGAGATTTTTGTTTGACATTGAGCATGTTCTAGGAAAGTCACTTGTACAGGCAGATGCACTTTCTGTTGGGAATTCTCTGGTAAGAGAAACCCTTTTTCATTATAGCAGAGAGCACAGAGGCACAACACAGTGGAATTTAGTTAGGCATGCATGTATGCTGAGAGTAAAATAACTTGGAGCCAGTTCATAGTTTCAAATCAATATAAATGGTATTTATTAGAGAACTCCATTCTAGATAGGAAAGTGAGGAGTTAGGATCTCTAATCTAGCTAGCTAGCTGGATGCAGATGGATTCTGCATCTCTGCACACATGGTGCAGGGAAGAGGAGCTTGCATGTTGCAAGGTAGAAGGAACAGGAAGAGAAAGGAAGAGAGGAAGAGGAAGTTGATCCCTAAGAGTAGCAATCTACATTCCAAAGGGATAGTATCAGATCAGTAGAGAAGGGATGACCAGTATCTTGACCCTCTAGCCCTCTGACTCACTAGTCTGTCCTCCGCTGTCATTGAGACAAGAGACAGCGTATAGTCCTTCACTTCCAACACTTTCCAGGGGCCCTGTTCCTCCTCAGTCAAAGGAAGAACAAGCTTTGGCAACAGATGTGAAAGTTTATGTTGACTTCATTCAAACTTCTATTCCAGCAATAAAAGGGCAATTCTGGCAAATTTGCATCACACAGACCAGGATGCCACATGTCTGACAGCAATTCACCTCTGCCAACTAGGATGGGGTGCCTGGAAATGGCTTCCATTAGTGGTGAGACCTTTTTGGTCAAACTATTACTACTACTATGAATATTTATATACCGCTCTTCAACAAAATTCTCAAAGCGGTTTACATAGAAAAATAAATAATACATAAATAAGATGGTCCCCTGTCCCCAAAGGGCTCACAGTGTAAAAAGAAACATAAGGTAGACACCAGCAAAAGCCACTGGAGGTCTCTCAGGTAGGCTTGTTGTGAATTTTATTTAGTATATCCCTCTGAAATTCTTTGGGGATGATAATACACTGCCTTTTCATGAGCAAACCATCTCTGTAGCTTGGTTACAGAGTTACCAAGGGGTAGGTCATGCAACCCGGGTTTAACAAATAACACAGCAAGATGTGGAATTAAGACAAAACCAATATGGGCAGTTTGCATGGCAGAATTTCCTTGTCCAGGGCTGGGGCCAGCAAATCAAGAGGGGAAGACAGAAAGTAGGGCTGTGTTGGCCAACAGCAGGATGTGGGCTGCCTGATGGAGAACTCCTATGGAAACAAAAAACTGAGGGTGGTCTCACAGAGCTCCAGCACTGGCAGGAAGAACCACATATTTGATTTCATCAGACTGCTTGGAGGACTAGACACCCTTGGTCAGCCAAATGGCACCATGAAGAACATTGGAGCTCACACCTCCTTTGGCCATTTATTCCATCTTTCATAAGGAAGCTCACCATTGCTACATAGCTACAACTTATTTTAATATGAGTTGCATATGTTGCTGGAAAAATGTTAGTGTCTTATTTGCTTGGGCTGCAAATTTTATTTATTTGGGACCAAGTATTGGCTTTGTTTGATAGATTTAAATGCCTGTAAAGCTACTGATAAAAAAGAAAATAAGCTCTAGCAGTTTCTTACCCCATTACTCAAGATAATTAAATTCATCTCCATAAAGCAGATTTTGTGTTCAGCTTGTCATATTGCTATTGGCTGAACCCTTCAAAGATTTGGAGTCTGAATATTAAGTACCCAAGACAAAGTGTTTCCTGGAATAATTAATCTTAGCCTGAAAGAAGGGAGAATAGTGTATCATTTAACCAAATTAGATTTGTTTTCTCTTTTCTTGCTCCCTCTCTTCCAATAAAAATATTACAGACCTCAGGATATGCAGGATTTTTCTACCCCAAACAACAGTTTGTGCCAAGAGCTACTGATAAATATTGTAACTCGATGAATCCTAGGCGATAATACCTTAAGGACACTATGAAAATGTATTAGACCAAATAATCCTTGATGTAATACAATGGAATTCCATTCAAATTAAAACAGGGATGAACCTGTGCTGCTGTATTGAAGTAAGGTTATTATTATACTAAGACTTTACATCCTGCTGAGCTTTTCTAATTTCATCAATGCCCATTAGTGTCCAAGGCCTGTCAAATGACTGAGGGTGGAGAGGAGACAGGATTTGGTTATCATGAAAACAAAGAGGATCTTGCATGAAAGCTGCTGGTAACAAGCAAGTGCAGAATTGTTTCTTCTTTTCAAAGAATTCTGTTGAAGCCAGGGATGCTGGTTTGCTTGCTGCAAAGCCTCCCCAACAGACTGCCATGGAGCAAAGAGTCGTTAAAACACTCCAAGGACAGTCCTTTGTTAAAACTGGAAAATATCCTGTTCAGAATTCAAAGCCAGATTGCCTTCCTGGTTATTGATGCAAAGGAACATCTAGACTGGAGAGCATCTGACTACCCATTTACTAAAGATGTGTGTTTCCTGCAGAGCCAGCCCATCCACTAGGCAGACCTAGGCATACACCAATTCTTGGGGGACGTGGGGCCTACTGCCCACCCAAGTAAACTAAGTCTTGGCAGGGGCAGGTGTTGTTTTGCCCCCACACCACAGTATATCAGCTAGCTAATTATGTGGGGAGGGGGAGGGTGGCATGCACACTGCCATTGTCTGCCCATAGTGCTGCCTGCCTGATTAAGGGAAAGGGGGTGCTTTGCTGCACTGCTTTGCTGCACCCAGCTCCCTGGGTGGATGTCAAGTGGGCAGGTCCGCCTCCTGGCTGGTCTCTGGCTTGCTTTCCTCCTCCTTCCCACTCAGTACACTCTGTTACCCCACAAGACCAGAGGAGAGATGGTCTTGTGGTAGCAAACATGACTTGTCCCCTTAGCTAAGCAGGGTCTGCCCTGGTTGCATTTGAATGGGAGACTAGAAGTGTGAGCACTGTAAGGTATTCCCCTCAGGGGATGGAGCTGCTCTGGGAAGAGCAGAAGGTTCCAAGTTCCCTCCCTGGCTTCTCCAAAATAGGGCTGAGAGAGATTCCTGCCTGCAACCTTGGAGAAGCTGCTGCCAGTCTGGGTAGACAGTACTGAGCTAGATGGACCAATGGTCTGACTCAGTATATGGCAGCTTCCTATGTTCCTAACCTCCTGCCTCCCTCCACTCTTTTACTGCTGCAGCTGCTCAGGACCCCAAACAGGAAGTGTGGTGTGTGTGACAGTTGGCTTGGCTGCAGTCAGGCCTCTTGCAACCCGGTTAAAAGCTGCCTCTCAGGGTGTCAGAGAGCTTGGTTGACTCTGAGCATTGCAGGGCCTACACACAGCTGAGGGGAGGAAGGTGGTGGCAATGGAGGGAAGGCAGGTGTTGGGTAGGCTCCATGCTCCTCAACTCTTTCCCCTCTCGCACTGTATTTCCAAACTAGCACAGGCTAGTCATTTGCTGATCACACTTGCAAGCTGGCCATTCGGTATAGCAAATTAGAAGCCTGCACGGCTCAAATTAAAGCTGGGGCTCTGTACTTCTCGGGTGTGGAGGGGAGCTCCAAAGTAAAAACTTTACCTAGGGGTCCAAAAACCCTAGGGCCCACTCTGGTTTCTTATCTTTACCTTTAGAGAACAGAAAAGATTTCCAATATTCATCTCCCTTATTTCCCTTTGAACATTTAACCCTTGTGGGGGGCGGGGATGCAATCATCCTTGCCCTATATAGTTTGAACCAGAAGGATCGAGATACTCTTCTTGGCCCCAAACCACTCTCTCAAAAGCCCTTTTCACACATTATGTTGCACATGCATGCCTCGTCAATCTAAATAATGCTGCCAAAGTGTGGGCATGCTACTTCATGTATTTGTGCTCCTTCACAAAACCACCAGCAGTTCCTTAGGAGCCCTCAGCAGAATGGTTGGCTCAGAACAGCCGGCATTATGCTGTGGGACATGTGGGCCGCCAACTTTAAAAGGTGGTTTGGTGATCAGTTCAGACGTTTTGATCAGCTGTGAACAGGTTTAGAATTCATGCAGAATGATACCGTTATTTTGCTCGCAGTGTTATAAACCTCTGTAAAATGAATACAAGGGTGATGTTTACTCTGAGAAAAAAACATGCTTACTTATTCAGTTTGAACTGACTGAGGCACTTCACACGAGCAAAGTGAAGCGCCTCGAGGTGGTGAGTGGAGAAAGCGGACTTAGCCCACTCTCTCTGCACACAAGCAGGGAACCGTCCCTGGGCAGCTGAATCAGCTGCCCACATGATTAATGGCTCCGTCATGGAGCCGGTAGGGGCAACGGGGATCGGGGGCCACTCGGTCCCTGGAAGTCCCAGGATGCCCCATGCAAGTGTGACCCCCGAGTTGTAGCCTCCCGGTTGGGGGTCCACTCAAGTGTTACCACGGTGCAAAGCCGTGCTGTGGCGGCACATGACCAACTAAATGGGGTTAGCGGAGCACTTGCTCCGCTAGCCTCGTTTAAGGCGAGGGGTGTTTTGTTGGGTTTGCTTCCAGAAGTCATGTAGCTCCCGTGGCAGTACACAACCAGGAGGAATCAAGCTAGACTCCACTAGCCCAGTTCCTCCTGGTTGTGAGAATAGCCTCAATATCTTGTTTGCATGTCATGTTTCTATACGTGATGTTCAGAACAATTTTCAGTCTAGAAAGTGTTGCTGGTGAATGCTGCTAAGGCAGAACAGAAATTGGGATTCAATCTGGAACAATTGTTTTCAGCGAGAAAACAAGGGGGAAAGGACAAGCTAGTTTGGTTAGGGCTAGTCTTTTCTAGGGTTTGATTTCTGGCTGGCGTGAGGTTTGTGGTTTTTGACAGGGCAGTTTATGTAGGTGGAGGATTAGTTCCAAGTGAGTTACACAGCTTGGGGAAGGGGTCACCTTCCTGAGGAGGATCAGTTTGGAAACAGATCTTGAGAAGACAAGGCTTAGACCAGAGGAGCGTCTCTCTCTCTGGAACTTTGTGAAAAGGAGTCTGCAAACAGATATAAAGAAGTTTCCCATGAAGTTTAGCAGGGAACTGTGCAGGGAAGCACACAAATGGCTCCTGTTTATCACAAAGAAGATACTCACCACAAAGAGAAGGTGATTACTACCACACTTTTGTTAAAAAAAATTGGAAGACAGATCTTTAAAATTTTACTTAGCTGACAACTGCAGTTTCAACTGCTTGTTTCAAATAAACAAGCTCTATATATTCTAAATAGCCAATAAAAACCAGTTATGAAAGTAGAAAGCCAGTAGGGGAGGGGTTGCTTCCCAGTATATTGCACTGAGTGTTGCATGTATGGCTATCTGCCTCAGAGGCAGACGTCATGGGTTTGTTCTAGGTGCAAAGACCTCCTGCCTCTCAGGGAACAAGTGTGTTCCCTCCAAGCCAAGGTGGCTGACCTGAAGAAGCTCAGGGAGGCAGAGAGATATGTAGGTGAGACCCTCAGGGATGTGATAGAGGCATCCCATTCCCATGCTGACAGCTCCTCTGCTGTCTTGGAAAATGAAGGTCTCAGGGAAGGAGGACATCAGTCTGAGGAAGAGGAGAATGCTCCCTTAGAAGGGACCCCTTCCTTGGATGCTGCGTCCATATCCTCTTGCACAGAGGATACCCTTACAGGGGTTGGGAGCCTCCAAGAAGTGAATGATTCAATCGCCAGGGGCATAGAGAGTTGGGTTTGTGACCTGCGTGTTGACGGCATGGTGACTTTCCTGCCTGGTGCAAAGGTTGCAGATGTCACACAGTGTCTAGATACGCTGTTAGTCAGTGCTGGGGAGCAGCCACCTGTCGTGGTGCACATCGGAACCAATGATGTTGGGAAATGCAGTTGGGAGGTCCTGAAAGCCAAATTTAAGCTGCTAGGTAGCATATTGAATTCCAAGACCCCCAGGGTAGTGTTCCCTGAAGTGCTACCTGTTCTACGCGCAGGTCCAGTGAGACAGGTATTGCTGAGGAGTCTCAATACGTAGATGAGATTATGGTTCCGGAAGGAAGAGTTTAGGTTTGTTAGGCACTGGGATACATTTTGGGGCAAGCAAAGGCTGTACAAAAGAGATGGGAAACACTTGAACCAAGATGGAACCAGGCTGGTGACACTTAATATCAAAAAGGTCACACAGCAGCTTTTAAAATAACACCTATGGGGTTGCTGACAGTAACTGGTTGGTATCTAGTTTGGCAAGCAAAATCCCCTAAGGTGTGAGGGTGCAAAAGTTTCAGAAAGAATAGAACCAGGAGTAGAGCATATGGAAATACATGCTAGATGGTCAAAAAGGTCAAGTGACAGTAAGGGAGATAGCACATGCCAACACCAAGTAAGAGACTTGGCGTATAGGCAGGTAAGAGACTTGGTGTATAGGTGTTTATATACCAATGCCAGAAGGCTCTGAGCCAAGATGGGTAAGCTGGAGTGGTTGGTTGCTAATAAAAACATAGATATAGTGGGCATAACAGAAACCCAATGGAATGGTGAAAACCAATGGGACACTGTTATTCCTTGATATAAACTCTACAGAAAGGAAAGGAAGGGGAGGATTGGGAGTGGAGTAGTATTGTATATTAAAGACAGGATAGAATCCAACAAGCTAGAAAACCTAGGAGGACTGGAGTCCTCCACAGAATCATGATGGGTGGCAATACGAGGACTGAAAGGAAATGTGTTACTAGGGTCATGCTATTGCCTTCCAGATCAAAATGATGAGAGTGGCCTGGAGTTGGAGAAGCAAATCAGAGAGGCATAAAAGAGTGACAGAGCTGTAACAAAGGGTGACTTCAATTACCCTCACATAGACTGGGCAAATTCACATGTGGTTATTGACAGGCCAAATTTTTAGACATGCTAAATGATCATGCCTTAGAGCAGTTGGTCGCGAAACCAACCAGAGAGAAGGTGACCTTGGACTTAATCCTGAGTGTTGCCCAGGACAGGATTGTAGAACCGTTGGGGAATAGTGACCAGAATGTGATCCAATTCAGCTTATATGTGAGTGGAGCACTACAAAGGAAATCCAACAGAGATGTGTTGAACTTCAGAAGAGGAAACTTCTCAAAAATGAGGAGACCGGTAAAAAGGAAGCTGAAAGGGAAAGTCATGGAGGTCAAATCATTTCAGAAAGCATGGCACTTATTTAAAACTACAATAATAGAAGTTCCGTTGGAATGTATACCGAGAAGAAGGAAAGATACCACCAAGTTCAGGAGGATGCCAGGATAGCTAATAAGTAGAGTCAGGGGAGCTATAAACGGGAAGAATTCTCCTTCAGAAAATGGAAGTGTTGCCCAAATGAAAAGAACAGGAAGGAGCATAGACTCTGGCAAAGGAAATGCAAGGAGACAATAAGGGATGTAAAAAGAGAGTTTGAGGAGCATGTCGCTACAAGTGTCAAGGGAAATCACAAAAACTTTTTTGAATAGCCTCCACCTTTGCCGTATTGCCTCTGTGAGTTCATGTCCAGCGGAGTTGTTCAGGGTTGTGAGGGGACTAGTATCTGCCCATCCCCCCTTGAACCAGAATTTGGAATAATCAGTTACCTGCTGCAATGTGTTTAAAGAGTTTTTTGCAGATAAAATCTCTCGGATTCGGGCCGTCTTAGATGGAGACTCCACAATTAATTTGATGTCTGAACTGGAGGTGTCCAACAACTCCTCTTATACGATTCGACTAGATCAATTTCAGTTTGTGCCTGCTGAGGATGTGGACAAGCTGCTTGGAACGATGAGGCCTACCACTTGTTCTCTTGACCCTTGTCCAACATGGCTTGTTCTATCTAGCAGGGAAGTTGTTGTAAACAGCCTGGTGGATATCATAAATGCTTCTCTGGGGGAGGGCAGGATGCCTCCTTGTCTTAAGAAGGCAATTATTAGACCTCTTCTAAAGAAGCCTGCATTAGATCGCTCAGAGTTGAGCAATTATAGGCCATGGGGCAGAGCCACCATTGGGCCAACGGGTTCAAAGAACGTGGGCTACCAACCAATCAGGGGCGGAGAGAGCGGCCCCGACACGTCCCCCGCATCTGACATCAGATGTGGGGAAGCTAGTTTAGCTCCCAAGCGGGAGCTAAACAAAGGCTGGTGCTGTGTTCGCAGAGCGAGCCAGGAGAGGCGAGCTGCTCTTGGTTGCGTGCTGTGAATGCAGCGCCAGCCTAAGTAGCTCCTGAAGGGGCCGAGCGGCCTCTTCAGGAGTTAAAAGGCTGGCGCTGCTTTCGCAGCACAGCCCAGGAGCGGCTCTTCCCTGCAGGGAAGAGCTGCTCCTGGGCTGCGCTGCGAAAGCAGCGCCATCCTTCGTTTAACTGCCAAAGGGGCCGTTAAAGGGCAACTCTCCCCTGGCCCTGGCCGAATGGAGCCTCAAGGCTCCGTTCAGCAAGACCATGCCCCCATGTTTGACGTCAGATGCGGGGGCATGGCTTACCCCAGCATCTGATGTCAGATGCGGGGGGGGGGGGTGTCAGCGAGGCCATGGCGGCGGCCGCACACAGGCCGCCAGCGGTCCTGCTCCACCACTATATAGTCCTGTCTCCAACCTCCCATGGTTGGGCAAGGTAATTGAGAGGGTGGTGGACTCTCAGCTCCATACAGTCTTGGAGGAAACTGATTGTCTAGACCCATTTCAAACTTGCTTTCAGGTGGGTTATGGGGTGGAGACTGCTTGGGTCGGCCTGATGGATGATCTCCAATTAGGAATTGACAGAGGAAGTGTCACTCAGTTGGTCCTTTTGGATCTCTTGGCGGCTTTCCATACTATTGACCATAGTATACTTCTGGAGTAATAGTAATCCAATCAGTACTTTTAATGGGTGCATCTCTTAGGTCCATATTGTTAACTCAACCTTTTTTGTGAAGGGGGAGATTTACCTCAGCAAGCCTTATCTGTGTTCTTCTTATGGAGCTAACTGATACATTAGCTGGCTGCTATCCTTTTTGCAAAAGGAAGGGAAGACAAAGCAGTTTACTCTGAGGGCAGAGTGGCCTTGGCATAGAGTTAACCTGCTTTTAGTTAACTTCTGGGGTCTACTTAGGATATCCCAGCATTGGGAAGGGTGTGCATTTGCTCCCATTTACAATTTGATTGTTAGGAGCCAAATCTAGGGGTGACTAGCCCTTCCCCATGTGCCATAAATGGAGAGCTCACGATACTGTGAGGCTCCTGAACATATACAAAGTGAGATATCCAAGCCTGGAGACTCAAAAACAAATGAAGGGGCTCCTGGGAACTGACAGTAAAGCATTGCTGGCAACAAAAATGAGCTTCTTAGAAGAATTGGGCCAACTTGAGATGATGAGAGGGGATGTTCTGAAAAAGTAAAAATTAACAAATCCACAGGGCCAGATGGCATGCACCCAAGAGTTCTGAAAGAACTGAAATGTAAAATTGCTGATCTCCTAGCAAAAATATGTAACTTGACCCTACAATCTGGCACCGTACCGGAGGACTGGAAAGTAGCCAAGGTAACTCCAGGGGGAATCTAGGAAATTATAGGCCAGTTAGCTTAACATCTGTGCTAGCTAAATTTATGGAAAGCATACTTAAGGACAAAATTCTTAAACATATAGAAGAACAGGACTTGCTAAAGGAGAACCAGCATTGCTTCTGCAAGGGCAGGTCTTGCCTCGTTAACTATTTGGGTAGTTCTGTGAGAGAGCCAACAGCCATGTGGATAAATGTGATCCGGTTGATATAATATTCTTGGACTTCCAAAAAGCTCTTGAGAAAATTTAGCAGTCATGGGATAAGGGGACAGGCTGATGTGTGGATTGGTAACTGGTTGAAGGTCAGAAAACAGAGGGTAGGAATATATGGACAGTTTTCACAAGGGAGAGTAGTAAGAAGTGATTTCTCCCAAGGACCTGTACTGGGACCAGTACTCTTTAACTTGATCATAAATGATATAGAAGTTGGGGTAAGCAGCAAAGTTGTCAAATTTGCAGATGACATTAAACTATTTAGGGTAGTGAAATCCACAACAGATTGTGAAGAGCTCCAAAAAGATCTCTCCAAACTGGTCAGGTGGATGATAAAATGGCAAATGTAAGCAAGTATAAAGTGATGCATATTTGGTTAAAAAAAACACACACACACCTCAACTTCACATATACACTGATGGGGTCTGAGCTGTCAGTGACTGACCAGGAAAGGGATCTTGGGGTCATAGTGGACAGCTCGTTGAAAATATCGACTCAATGTGCGGCATCTGTGAAAGAGTCAAATTCCAGGCTAGGGATCATAAAGGGAGGTAATTGAAAATAAATAAAATAAAATAAAAATGCTAATATTATCATGCCTTTATACAAAGCTATGCCATGGCCACATTTGGAGTACTACGTGCAGTTCTGGTCACTGTATCATAAGTAGGATATTGTAGAACTGGAAAAGGTGCAGAAGAGGACAACCAAGATGATCAGGGGCCTGGAGCACCTTCCTTATGAGTCAAAGCTTCAACATCTGGGGCTTTTTAGTTTGGAAAAGAGGTGATTATGGGGAGGCATGACAGAAGTGTATAAAATTATGCATGGAGTAGAGAGAGAGAGTGGACAGAGACAGTTTTCTCCCTCTCTCACAACATTAGAACCAGGGGTCATCCCATGAAACTGGAGGCCGGAAAACTGCAGTCTTCCAGGTGTTGCTGAACTACACCTCCCATCATCTCCAGCTACAATTTATTGCTGTGAGTTATAGTTCAGCAACATCTGGAAGACCACACATTGGGAACCATTGCCCTAGAACATCTAAGAAAGTAAAATAGCACAAGCAAATGACAGGTAAGAGACTAGGGATATAGGTGTGTATATACCAATGCCAGAAGCTTCCGAGCAAAGATAGGCAAAATTTAGGACCAACAAAATGAAGTACTTTTTCACACCGCACATAATTAATCTATGGAATTTTCTGCCATGGGATGTGCTTATGGTCACTAGGTTGGATAGCTTTAAAAGGGGTTTAGACAAATTCATGGAGGACTAGTTTATCAATGGCTACTAGTCTTGATGGCTATAGGCCACCTCCAGCCTCAGAGACAAGATAACTCTAAATACCAGTTGCAGGGAGCAACAGCAAGAGAGAGGGCACGCCCTCACCTCTTACCTGTGAGCTTCTCAGAGGCATCTGGTGGGCCACTGTGTGAAACAGAATGCTAGACTGGATGGGCCTTGGTCTTGATCCAGCAGGGCTGTTCTTATGGAAGCGTGTTCCACTATTTAAAATCCTATAATACATTATTTATTTATTTGATTTATATACCACCCTTCCAAAAATGGTTCAGGATGGTTTACGTCAAAATAAAAGCAATTAACAATTAAAATCAAAACTATATCAATTAAACAATTAAAATCATTTAAACATTAAACTCATTAACATTAAAATCTTTTAAAGCCAACATTAAAAATTTAAAACCACAAATCTAATTAAAAGCCTGGGTGAATAAATGTGTCTTCAGTGCCTTTTTAAAAGTTGCCAGAGATGGGGAGGCTTTTATTTCAACAAGGACCACATTCCAAATTCCAGGGGCAACAATGGAAAAGGCCCGTTCCTGAGAAGCCACTGCTTCTTCATTATGCATGAAGCAGCAGCAGGTCCATTACATATACCCCACATGCAGCCAATGTGACATAACACAGCCTTTTGTATGACCATATGGAGGTGGGTTGTCGGGGGTAAAGAGCTCCTTCTCTAGTAGCAACAAATGATCAGAACTTCTGTTTAAGTCACCAAATCTAGCACACACACGAGAAAGCCCAGTGAGGAATCTATTGCTGAATTCAGAAGCTGAAAGCACTGAGAAAGCCTTCCCAGCATGCTTTGCACTGCCAGTAGAATGGCAAGCCTCATTACATCAGCAGCTGTCCTCTGACTCAGGGGCATAGCTAGGGGAGAGGGGGCCCGTGTTCATCCCTCTCTCTGGAGGCCTCCCAGAGTGAGGGAGATAATGAAGAAAATAGGGAGGGCTGGAGCTGGAGGGCCCTCAGGAGCTGGGGGCCCGTGCTCTTTGAACCCTTTCGCTCAGTTATAGCTATGCTCCTGCTCTGACTGACCACGAAGAGGCGGGAGGCAGGCCCAGTCTTGCTAAAGGAGCTGCAGGCATAAGATCATAGAATGTTCTTTGGAGAGCGGCATATTCATAGATGACAGGCTCTGTAGCCACAGCTATCTATTGCTTCCAGGCCTGCTAGTTCCTGGTAGCTGGTAGGAAAAGTAAATGGGTCCACATGACCAAAACAGCAAGGTAGGAGGGCTCTCTTTTCCTCCTACCTGGATTAAGAGCAGTGTACAAAAGCTGGGCTACCCTGTTTTGAGCAACCTGGGTTGGAGGGATTTCCGTGCATTCACACCCCTATGCAAACCAGGATACAAGGCCTTCTACCTTGATGTTGATGGTCGTATGAACAGGCCTATTATGTATACAGATCTGTATACTTATATGCTCAATCCCTGCAAGACTTTCATTAAAAAAAATTGGAAAAGACAGCTGAAAGCTTGATACCTACCATGTGCAGCAAAAAGAAACACTGAGGCTCTACACATAGTCAGTGTGTAGAGCCTAATAGGGTTCTGTGCGGAGAGTGGGTCAAGCCCACTCTGCCCGCAGATGATCATCAGGCTAGCCCTGAGCAGCCGGATCAGCCGCCCACACGAATACCAGCTCCGTCATGGAGTTGATAGGGGCGGTGGGGATTGGGGGCTGCCTGGCCCCCAGAAGTCCCATGATGCCCCGCACAAGTGCACGGGGCATTCTGGGGAGACCTCCGAGGCTGGGAGGCTTGCTGTTGGCTCCTGGTCGGGGGTCTTCCCGTGAGTAAACATGCTGCGGAGCCACACTGTGGCAACTCATGGTCAACTAAAAAGGGTTAGCAGAGCGCTCGCTCTCCTAACCTCATTTGGGGGGGGGGCAATTAAGCGGGCTAACCGCATGGCTCCTGGCAGTTCACACATGCAGGGGGAAACCGGGCTGGGCTCCCTTATCCTGGTTTCCTCTGCATGTGTGAATAGCCTCATTGTGTAGTGGATGTGCTCCCTCTTCTAAAGCACAAGTGCTTGTTCACTGTGTGGGGGGGATTTTCACAAATCTCCCCTTCCCCCAGAAGTTCTTTCATTCATTGCGGCGGAGGGGTGGGGGTGGGGGGTCCATTTTCACAAATCTCCCCATTCCCCAGAAGTACTCTATCCACTGCACATGTGCTTCATCTTGCTGCATTATTGAAGATGTCAGCCAGTGTTTTTATAACATGAATTTTTAAAGATTTGTTGGTGTTAGCTGACTTGGGTGGTTCAAGCATGGCAAGGCAGGATATAAATATTTTAAATAAATGAATATCATCGTTTAGATTAACATGTGCTTAAAATGCTTCTCGTTTCGCTACTCTTCCAACAACCCTTAAGGTAGATCAGTATTATTCAGGAGCGTAGCTAGCCCGCCAGCGGTCTGTGTGCGGCCGCAGCGGCCGCCCCAATAGCCCCACCCCCTGCATCTGACATCAGACGCAGGGTGGTGGTGGTCTGGCTCCCAAACTGAGCCTTGAGGCTCCGTTTGGGAGAAGCAGCTTAACTGCTGAAGGGGCTGCGCGGCCCCTTCAGCAGTTAGACAAAGGCTGGTGCTGCGTTCGCAGCGCAGCCCAGGAGCGGCTCTTCCCTGCAGGGAAGAGCCGCTTCTGGGCTGCGTTGCGAACGCAGCACCAGTCTTAGCTCCTGAAGGGGCCGCGCGGCCCCTTCAGGAGCTAGTTAGGCTGGCGCTGCGTTCGTAGTGCCAGCCAGGAGCAACTCTTCCCTGCCTTTGCAGGGAAGAGCAGCTCCTGGCTGGCACTGCGAACACAGCACCAGCCTTTGTTTAGCTCCCGAAGGGGCCGCGCGGCCCCCGCTCGGGAGCTAAACTACCTCCCCCGCGTCTGACGTCAGACGTGGGGGGTGTGTCAGGGCCACGAATGGCGGCTCCTGATTGGGCACGGCTCGGGTTCTTTGAACCCGTTCGCCCAATTATAGCTACGCCCCTGGCATTATTATTCCCATGCTGCAGATGAGAGGCTGAAGTTAATGACTTGCTTAAAGATGTGTCCTAAGTTCATTGAAAGAGAGTTGATTTATGTATTTATTACATTTATATACCACCCTATCCAATGGCTCTGGGCGGTGCACAACAAAAACAAAACCTACGAATCAATCCCCTTAGAAACAATCATTGCAAAACAACATAAAGACAGCATAACATTTGTTTATAAACAATCATTATAGAACAATTTAAAAACAGCATAAAACCATTAACAATTAAAACAGTTAAAACAGTTTTAAAACCCTGGAAGGTCAGGCCAAACAGGTTTTAAGAGCTCTCCTGAAAGCCATCAATGAACTCAATCTACGGATTTCTGCTGGGAGTGCATTCCACAGCCCAGGAGCAGCTACAGAGAAGGCCCGCCTCTGAGTCGCCACCAGACACACCGGTGGAAATGGAGATGGACTTCCTCAGATGACCTTAACGTGCGGTGGAGGTCATGCAGAAGAAGGCGCTCTCTAAGGTGACCCAAACTGAGCCGTTCAGGGCTTTAAAGGTAATAACCAGCACTTTGTATTTTGCCCAGAAACATATTGGCAGCCAGTGCAACTGTTTTAAACAGGCATAATATGGTTTCTCCGGGTTACCCCAGAGACCAATCTGGTTGCCGCATTTTGAACTAGTTTCCAAACTGCATTTTGAACTAGTTTCCAAACTGCGTACAAAGGCAGTCCCATGTAGAGCGCATTACATTAGTCAAGCCTGGAGGTTACTAGCTGATGCACCACTGTTTTGAGATTGTTCTCTCCAAGGAATGGATACAGATTGTTCTCTCCAAGGAATGGATGCAGCTGTTGAATCAGCCAAAGCTGATAGAAAGCACTCCTGGCCATAGCCTCCACCTGAGATACTAAGGTGAGGCCTGGGTCCAGGAGTACCCCCAAGCTATGTACCTGCTCCTTCCAGGGGAGTGCAACCCCATCCAGCACAGGAAGATCTAACTCAGTGGCAGAGGTTAAGATGTGAGCCAGGGATTTCCTGGTCCACAGTTGGATTTCTTAGTTACTATACTACACAGATCCATTCAACTCAAATCTCACACCGATTTGGTGGCAAAGAGTTATGACTCACATGAAGTGCAGGATGACGTTGCAAATGCACTGCAAATGTGAGAAATTATTTTCAAGTTTTGCATATACACTGCCCAATGCCCAAAGATTTCAAAGACAGTGGAAGTAGTAAAGTTTCATCTGTTTGGAGGTATTTGTCTTAAGACCTGACTCTTTGAAACTTTATAGGCATAGGGTCAAACTGACTCACATTGCAAATGTAGTGGTCCAGCTTCATAAATGCTTTGGAGAAAAGGCTAGAAGCATGCAAGGGGCAATCTGGTTTAGTGTAAAGGGCACTAAAGAGGCCTTGTTTCTCTTTCCAGCTCAGCCCCTGAACTGTGGCGTGACTGACAGAAGCCCAGGTCAAGTCTTTAATCAAGGTCAAGCCAGGTCAGGAACCAAGAGGTCAGGAATCGTGAGAGAAATCATCGTCAATGCTGAAGAGCTGTGCCAGGTCAAGAACCAGAAGAACGGGTGTATATGTGAGAATCCAAGGGGATTAGGGAAAGCCGAGGTCAGAAGTCCATGCTGACCTGGTAAATGAGGAGTTCAGAGCCAGGGTAGAAGGTAAAGACAGAAGAAGGAGAACTAGAGCTGGGATGAAGTAGGATGAAGTCAAGCAGGATGAAAACACTAGCATCAAGGACAAGAACAATGTTTAAGCCATTTTCACAAGTGATGCTTGCATTGTTGGCTATGTTTTTGTTGTTGTTGTTGTTGCCACCATCCAGCTCCCATGTTCCAGCTAAAGCGGTCCCCACTTCCCCAACTCCCATCACAGAGCAACCAGGGACCATCTTGCTCCGCACAAAGGAGGGAAGAGACAGATACAACCTGGGGGGCTGCCACCATCTAACTCCCATTTTCCAGCTAAGGTGGCCGCTCCCTTGCCCAGCTGCCATCACAGGGGGCAAGGGACCCCTTTGGGATCTTTGGGATCCCCTGCTGTAAAGTAATAAAAATTTGGGATCCCCTGCTGTAAAGTAATAAAATGTTATCCCCATATTACAGTCAAGTTTGAGAGGGAGTAAGAGTAGCTAGCCTAAGGCCACCTTATTATTGCATGGCAGAGGCAAGATTCAACCCAGAGAAGTCCTGATTGGCAACTCTCAGTCATTACCCTTGAGTCCTATCCACACATTATGTTGTATATTGGTACAGGTGTCTGTACACATGTACATGTTTTTGTGTGAACGACTATAGATATGTTCATGTTAAAAGTGAATCTAGGGACTATCTTGTTCTGAAGGGAGGAGAGAAGAAGGGAGTCTTATATTTTTAAATATTTTATATATATTTTAAATGTGTTATATTTTATGTTTTAATTTTGTACACCGCCTAGAGATTTTTATACTAGGCAGTATATAAATTGAATGAATGAATGAATGAATGAATACTATATGTGCATGTGGCATTGACATGTGGCAACATACATGCACACGATCTGCTTCTGACCTAAGCAGATGGGCAGGTATAGTATTAAATAGGAGTAAGTAGCATATGTCTGATTGGTTGTAGAATCTGAGATGTGATGAAGCAATTGTGTTTACTTCTCTGTTGTAGCACAACTCACATTGGCCACATCACAACAAAACTACCTTGATTGCAGCTCACATTCACTGTGTAATACAGAATACAGTGGAATACTGGAAGTTTAAACTCATAGTAAACTACCAGAAAAGCCCATCTGCAACAAGTGGAGAGCTACAAAGGCCAAACTTAAAAGAAAGAAAAGAAAAGAAAAAAGACTGCTGTTATACTGAATTTACCTGAATCCAGTACTAGGGGTTTTCCCACACGTTCTTTGAAGTTAGAAATCATGGGGGTCATTTTAAATTCAGCGTCCTGTTCCTTTCAGGTAAATACAGGTATAGTCTGGATTTAGCCTCTATTTTTTTTTTAAAGGGAATTGTCTTAAATTCAGAGTCATCTTCCATTTGGGTAAATACGGTAGTACGGTCATTGACTGAGTCAATGGCATGATAAATATGAACTGGGTTTCAAACTGCACACAAAACCACTCCAAACAGCTGTTCTACATGCTGAATAATGGATACATCCTGACAACCCATATATCCAACATACCCATTTGGTAGTGTGTATTGGACAGAGTTATCGTTGCAAGGGGAAGGGGCCCTGCTCAGGAATCTTATGGACCCCTTTCCTGAATGTCCAGTTTCTATTTTAAAGAAAGGGCCAAGTTTCTTATGAAGTTTCTTTCTATTTTATAGTTTCTTTCTATTTTAAAGAAAGGGCCAAGACTTATGAAGATATAAGGGGAAATGTGCAGGCAATTTCTTCTCAGTTGCTCAGTAAGAAGTACACCTGGTATACATCTGGTATCCTGCCTTTCAGCATTCTGGCCAATGAGTGCAGAGTGCCTCAGATGACTGACAAGCTCATAAGACTTAAAAAACAACAACACCTGTATTAACATTCAATGTGATTCTGTTAAAATTATGCAATGCATTTGATACTCTTAAACATAGAATAATTGCATTGAGATTGTGTCTTGATTTACGATGTCTATACCTACCTCCAACCTCTTCCTGCCATTTATACTTAGGTTCTTACACCCATTAGGGTCACCCATTTCTGAAAATCCTGGTAAATAGGTGGAGCCTCATGAGTGAAATCCATGCTTGATTCATCTAAAGCACACATCCATTTAGAATACTCAGCTTTCTATGACACTTTTTGAGTGTGCAAAGCACTTCGCATGTGCTCTCTTGATATAATCCTTACAACAGTCCTGCAAAGCAAGGGGTTCCCAGCAGAAAGTACTAGTACCTCTAGGGGTACTTGAAGGGCTCCTGAGGGTACACGGAGTCCTCCTGCTTCCCAGTGCTGCAGCCGTGCTATTCCCCATCTGAGGATCACTTCTTGAAGATGACATGTCTTCAGCAATGTGTCCTCTGCAGAAGGGGAGGGAGGAGGGTGAAGACCCTACTCCTCTGCTCCTGATTGGCTAGCTATGTGCCGAAGTTCAGCATACCCCTCCCCTCAGCCTGACTGACATGCTTCAGAAAATTAGTACTGAGTACCTGAATACTCCCATTGAAATAGAAGTAAATTGGTCCCATTTATTTCAGTAAAACACCTTATGAGTAACTTAGTGTGGATGTGAGCCAGCACATACACACAAATCTCTATGGGGTGTCTGAGCTGAAGGTTTGTGACAGGAGGGGCACACTTATTTTAAAAATTTGGGATCCCCTGCTGTAAAGTAATAAAATGTTATCCCCATATTACAGTCAAGTTTGAGAGGGAGTAAGAGTAGCTAGCCTAAGGCCACCTTATTATTGCATGGCAGAGGCAAGATTCAACCCAGAGAAGTCCTGATTGGCAACTCTCAGTCATTACCCTTGAGTCCTATCCACACATTATGTTGTATATTGGTACAGGTGTCTGTACACATGTACATGTTTTTGTGTGAACGACTATAGATATGTTCGTGTTAAAAGTGAATCTAGATACAAATCCTCTGAAATACAGGTAAAGTGTACCGTCAAGTTGGTTTCGACTCCTGGCAACCACAGAGACTCCTGGCAACCACAGAGGAATTGGTAGGATTCAGGAGGGGTTTACCATTACCTCCTCCCACACAGTATGAGATGATGCCTTTCAGCATCTTCCTATATTGCTGCTGCCCGATATAGGTGTTTCACATAGTCTGGGAAACATACCAGCAGGGATTCGAACCGGCCTCTGGCTTGATAATCAAGACATTTCCCCACTGCGACATTAGGTGGCTACATATAAGAAATATACTGCTGCACATATATTCAACATAACACGTGAAGAATTCTTTGTGTGTACAGATCTGTACACACGTACACTTCACACAGTTTATATATGTATTGAACATAACTTGTGAAGAGTGCTAAAGATACTTACAAATCCCATGCCACTACATAATAAACGAAATATCAGGCTAACACAGATCACCCTTACACAATCCAGACTCTAGCTATTTCACAAGCACAAAGCAAGAAGCAAATATTAATATTTGCCCCTGCTAACTGGGCAAAGAGGCACCTTTTACCGTGGTGATTCTCTTTATTTAGCAGGGGGAGAGTAACTGGCCCTATCTACCCCCAGCACAGTACTTCCAGTGACTGTTGCTGGTGTGTGTCTTATGTTTCTTTTTAGAATGTGAGCCCTTTGGGGACAGGGAGCCATCTTATTTGTTTGTTATCTCTCTTTGTAAACCGCCCTGAGCCATTTTTGGAAGGGCAGTATAGAAATCGAATTAATAATAATAATAATAATAATAATAATAATAATAATAATAAATAAAGGCATGACAAGGTAGCAGGGATGATACACTGGAACATCTGCAAAAAATACAAGCTACCTGTAGCCAAACATTGGTGGGGCCATAAAATTGAAAAAGTTGAAGAAAATGAAGATGTAAAAATATTTTGGGACTTCCGACTACAAACAGACAAACATCTGCCACACAATACACCAGATATAATTGTAGTCGAGAAGAAAGAAAAACAAGTCAAAATAATCGACATAGCAATACCAGGGGATAGCAGAATAGAAGAAAAAGAAATAGAAGAAATCACCAAATACAAAGATCTAGTAATTGAAATTGAAAGGCTGTGGCAGAAGAAGACCAAAATAATCCCAGTGGTAATTGGCGCCCTGGGTGCAGTTCCAAAAGACCTTGAAGAGCACCTCAACACCATAGGGGCCACAGAAATCACCATCAGCCAATTACAAAAAGCAGCTTTACTGGGAACAGCCTATATTCTGCGACGATATCTATAACCATTGACAATAAAATTCTGGCATCCCAGGTCCTTGGGAAGGACTCGATGTCTGGATAAAACAAACCAGTCAATAACACCTGTCTGACTGAGTAAACAAGAAATAATAATAATAATAATAATAATAACAACTACAACTACAACTACAACTTATGCAGGTGAGTCCAGCCTCAGAGTTCACATCAAGGTTATACACAGCACATTATTAAGGAGTTAAGCATTTAGAAGGCATTCTAAAAATCATTTACAGGAGGACCTCAATAATCATGGGGGTTCCATTCCTGGCTGCGACCACAGACATGGAAACCATAAATATAAAGTCATTGGGGCTATGGGGTTGCGGGAGTTAGGTTCCCAGTCGTCAGGAAAATGATTTTAAAATGGTTGGATATCAACCAAATTGGGGGGGGGTATGCGGGAGGATACTCCCTACCATGCTTGCAGGTCCCCTGCATTATGCTTTGCCCTCAAAATCACCCAAAAAATGCCAGGTTTTTTCATTTAAAAAAAATGGAGCCATTTTGAGGCTGCAAAACACAAAATGGCAGCCAGAAATGACCTCCACCATCATTTCCGGCCACCCCCAACTCACGGATACATGAAGTTGGCATGTTTTCCCCCGCTTGCGCCCCCCCCCCACATATGCTGAGGTCAGGTGTCTTTTACCTGACCACGGCTATGCGAATCCACGGATAACGAGGTCTGTCTGTACTCATTTTCCAGATAAAGAATGCTGAGGCTGAGAGCCTTTAGTCTGAAAGACATAATCAATAACAGAGAATTCAAAACCCATGCAAAGCAGATAGGAACATAGACAACTGCCAGATACCGAGTCAGACCATTGGTCCATCTAGCTCAGCCTGGCAGCAGCTTCTCGAAGGTTGCAGGCAGGAGTCTCTCTCAGCCCCATCTTGGAGATGCAAGGGAAGGAACTTGGAACCTTCTGCATGCAAGCATGCAGATGCTCTTCCCAGAGTGGCCCCAACCCCTAAGGAATTTTACAGTGCTCACATGTAGTATCCCATTCAGATTCAACCAGAGTGGACCCTGCTTAGCAAAGGGGACAATACATGTTTGCTACCACAAGACCAGCTTTCCTTCCATGAGGTAACTCAGGGAAGTCACAGGCAAACCATGCCTCAAGCTTCGGATCCAGTGAATCACTGGAAAGAACTCAAAAGTCCAGTTCAGATGAACAACAGCCCCGCAGCAACCATACATGCGATAATATCGGCATTGTGGTGCAAGTGTGCCCACCCCAATGTCACTCAAGAACATGCTGATGAGATCTCAACACGTCCTTTGATCACGTGTGAGGGGTGATCATCCAAATCTACAGGTGGTACAAAACTGGCCTAGAGTTACTCCTGAGTTGGCCTTCCTAAGACATTAAATGCATCTGTATGTGCTGTGATGGGCGGAGAGGGGCTGATCTGGCCCAGGAGTGCAATTTGTGTGGCAAGCAGAGCACTAACACTTTCTCCCTGCAGAACTTCCAACCCCAATCCACGCCCCCAAACATCCATTTGCCATTGAAATTGCTATTTGCATCCAATCCACTTCCACATGAAGCACATGTTCTAAGGACACATTTACTTTCATGTGTAGCTTGGCCCCACATTTTAGCTCAAATAAGGCTACAGTAACGATCTATATCTTTCTTTGTTTTCCTAAAGTGTACTTGATTGAAAGATCGTGGTCTACGGTATATGTAATCTCCACACTTACGCATATACACATTCCTATTAAATTTAACTGCATGCTGTCCAGTGCTTAAAAGAGAAACAGGATCTGGCCTGGTAAGTTCATTAACCCAATGGAAACAGATCTAATGAATAAGCAACTCCTCAAATACCCAGGACAATAGTTTCTGTTTGAACACACAAATGCTCCTAACACCAGCTGCCTCTTGGCAGACGAACCCTGTCACTCATGCCTTTGTGACTTTCTTCCCATTCTTGAGGAACCCTTTTCTTGTACAAACTCCTTATTTTGTTCTTATGGGCCAGTCTTTAAGACCAGAAGAGATGTGCGTTGGGGGGTGGGGAGAGAAGGCTTCGGCTGTGAACAAAAGAACATAGAGCTTCTGCCGGCAGGAGGGTAGCACGTAAATGGCCATTTCTGTCTGGATGGCCTGAATACAATCACTTTAGGCAGTGTCATGACCTATGTCAGCTCCCTGCCCTGCCAAGCCTCCCAACAATAGGCTGTGATGGCTGCATTCAGGGGACAAAACCTCCCCCAAAGGAATAATCTCACAAAGCCTAAGGCATAATGGGCATGGAACCCTAGCTAACAAAGCACATCTCCTCTACCCAGTCAGGAGAAGCAAGTGAGACTGACTGGCAGCCTAAAATGGCTGGCAATTATGAAAATGTGTTGAAAATAGATTTGAAATGGGTACTCGTTCTCCTATTAGGCCTTAGTAACATGCGACATAATCCAGCGCTTAGCATTAGAGCCATGGAATGGTAAAAACACACATCCAGAGTTTCAGGCCAAGGCCATCATATCACTGTCTTCTCTGCCCTTTGCAAGAAACCCACACCTCTTGCTTTTCCAAACACAGCCAAAATGATTCATGACCAGAAGCCAAGTCCAGCCAGAGGATGCTATTTTTCCAACAGGCAGAATGGAAAAAGAGGGGAAAGACAGCAAAAAGATATTTCTATATCTTTGGCATAAACATATTTCTATACTGAGTAGCTTTGCAAAACCTCACTCAAAAGAATGGATAAACAGCTTTGTAATGAATAAGGAATTAATTTAATTCGTCCGAAAGGTTGAGGCACTGCCCAGTTCCTTGGCTACGCTTTAGCACAGGCATGTTTGTATCCAGCTGGCAAAGCGTAAGTGTTGGCTACTGTTTCCTCCAAATGACTGGGTGAAACCCAAGACACCTAGAGCCAGTTGATGCTTAACAGGTAAGAACTGTTGAAGCTGCCTTAGTGTCTGTTCACTGCAAAGCTTTTCTTGAAAGTCAGTACTTTTATCTTGGAGTTCTCTACTTTCATGTATTCATTCGCTGGTTGGTTGGTTCTTATATCACCTCTCCAGATATCGTAGACTCAGGGCAGGTTATAATTTCCATTTTAAAAATCTACAAGTTAAACATATTAAAATTACCAATAAAGTACAGGAGAACCTCATTATCCAAGGGGGTTCCGTTCCCACAGATTACTGTTGGTAACAAAACCGCGGATAATGAATCATTGAGTCTATGGGAACGTGGGAGTTAGGTTCCCAGACTCAACACACACATCCCTGCAAACTGCCCCCAGAAACATGAAAACAGTCCAAATAAAGTGACCTACCATGCTCCTCAGGCCGTCAGCAGTCCAAGGGTGCCCCCCACAAGTGCAAAAGTCCCCGAAATTTGGTTTAAAATTGTGGGTTTTTTTAAAAAAACACAAATGAGTCATAAAATGGCTCCCGCGCTTAAAATGGCAGCCGGAAACAACCTCCAAAATCATTTGTGGCCACCCACAAACCACAGATACATGGAATTAACCCCTTTTTGGCCAAAAAAAAATTCACGTATGCAAAGGTTGGGTATCCATTACCCAACTGTGGATTCGTGAAACAGAGGTTGGTGAGTCCACTGATGACAAGGCTCTCCGGTATAGCAACAGACTGAACCCATCTTAATATTCTACTAACGGGCATCGCTCAAGTGGCTGTTGCTCCCTTGTGTTTCTTTCTAGACCATGAGCCCCTTTGGGACACACGACCATCTTCTCATTCCTTTTATCACCTGTTTTGCTATTGCTGAACCTTTTTTTTTTTTTAAGATAATAAAGATTCATCATCTTCATAATCACCACACTGCTTTCTCTCTTTGGAGAGAGACAAGCTTTCAAAGTCCTCTGGAAACTGCCCTAGCATTCAGATAGGCAGAGGTGGTATCAGCAGGGGGACAAGCACCCCCTGCCACCCATTAATTATTGGAGTCCTGTGCTAAGTAAGAGGAAAGCCTTAGAGGACTTTTTAAAATAATCATAAATCAATATACATAAAAAGCATATGTAGGAATGGACTCATTTCTATTTGTGTTCAAGATGGCAGCCTGCATCTGAAATATATTGTTATTTTTAAAATTTAACACGAGGGACAAAGTTCTTCCCCACCCCAGTGAAATGCAGTTTGCTCCCTTCTAGTGCCACCACTACAGACAGACCTTCCAAAGGAATTCCCCAACTGTGGCAGTACTGGGGTGGGGGGTCATGGCAGAGGGGCACAGAAGGAGCAAAATGCATTTACCGATGAGCAAGCTGTGTCCCATATATTAGATTTCTGAAACAAAATTTGGGGGCAGTGGGGGGAAGCCACTTCTCGGGGGGGGTGCTTGCCACCTCTACCACCCCTCTGGAGCTATCTTTTCCCCCACATCCAAGGGACCATTATAAAGGCCCTGTTCTCATCACTATCAATCTAACCTTCAAGAGAGGGGACATGCAGAGCAAGGATACCCTAGAACAGGGGTTCCCAACCTGTGCTCCTCCAGATGTTGCAGAACTGGACCTCCCATCATCCCCAGCTACAATTGATTGCTGGGAGTTGTAGTTCAGCAACATCTGGAAGATCTCACATTGGGAACCACTGCCCTAGAACATCTAAAAAAAGTAAAATAGCACACACAAATGCCAGATAAGAGACTCGGCATGTAGATAGATGTTTATATACCAATGCCAGAAGCCTCCGAGCAAAATGAAATTTAGGACAAACAAAATAAAGTACTTTTTCACACCGCACATAATTAATCTATGGAGTTCTCTGCCACATGAAATGGCTACTAGCTTGGATGGCTTTAAAAGGGGCTTAGACAAATTCATGGTGGACAGGTCTATTAATGGCTACTAGTCTGGTGGCTGTGGGCCACCTCCAGTCTCAGAGGCAAGTTGCCTCTAAATACCAGTTGCAGGGGAGCAACAGCAAGAGGGGGGCATGCCCTCACTCAGGGGTGTAGCTAGGGGAGACTTGCCACTCTCATGTGCCTGAGTCTACATGCTTCCCCTGCTCAGAAATTGCAGGAATATAGGAAGAACAGAGATGAAATATAGCCAAGCAACTGGGAAGGCATTGTGAACCAATATCTAAGTGGGAAAGCAGGAACCTGTCAAAACTCACAGAGGAGAGGGATTTCAGTGAGGCACCTATCACAGAGTTTTTTTCAAAATTTCAGCCTCCTTGGGAATTCACTTCTGCATCATTGAACCTCTGAGTATAGTATTATAAGAGATTCCGGGACGTGTCCTTAGGATGCACAGTCAGCTCCCACAGGGCACTAGGCAGGCCTATTGAGTCTCCTTGGGTCTTTCAATACAGCAATAAAGTGTAGGATGTTCAAAGACTTTGTGCAAGTTCTATCCATGATCTTAGTCTCCATACACAGACTGCTGCAGGCTTCCGTGCTACTTCCTAGCATGGTAGTGAGTACTTCTTACTCCCTGTACACACACCAAGCTGGGACCTCATGTAATTTTTGTAGCACCACCGCTGGCCAGCTCTTGCAGTCCAAGAAGAATCTGCCTTTCTCCAAAGTTGCCACAAAAAGGGTGCAGGTTCTTCTTGGAATGCAAGAGCTAGCTGGCAGATGGAACTTTCAAAAATTGCATAAGGTCCTTGCTCAGTGTGCATACAAAAGGTCAAGACTGCACTTGGAACTTACATGAACACCTGGAATATCCCACATTTTATTGCCATACAGAACATCCTTTTTTGCCTTGTGTGAATTAAGAGTGCTGACTAGAAGACATAAAACATTCTTCTGCAGCATCAAACGGCAGGAGCAGCTTAGTCTGGGTGGGAAAGCCATCTTTAATGGGAGTTTGTCCTCCATTACAGGAAAAGGCCCCTGTCTGAAAGCTAGACAGATGACCTAAATGGACCAATGGTCTGACATAAGTCATCTTCATAAGTTCAATCATCTTCATAAGTTCACTGACATTCTCACTGAGAAACTTCTGAGAGGCAACGTGCTGTTGCACTTGGACTGTGTTGGATTGGGTCTGAGGAGACTCAGGTTCCAATAAGCTCACTGGGTGTTCCTGCAGCATCCTGCTTTATGGTAGGTCCCTCCTTGATTCCTATGTCTTTTCTGCAAAGGAAATCCCTTCTCTGGAGCTGCTTTTGGCCCCACTGGGAGAAAGCATAGGTATCTGTATCCTGCCTTTTGTCCCCAGCAGGGGTAGCAGTCTGGTGGGAGACATAATAATTTTTACAGAGGCAATGACAATGGGGAAGGGGTTAAACATCTGCTGCTCCCAGCACCACAGCTCTGATAATAACTGGAGCCTGCATGACTGAAGTTTTTCAGAGAGAGATAGATAGAAATGATCACTTATCTCTATCTACATCACCGAATATTATCTACAGTTATGGCGCTGGTAGGTCAGTGGGCCATTACAGGGGAAGGAAATTCAGAAATTTAATTGCTGTTTTCCCTTCCAGCAGGCCTACCACCTCTTTGACCTTGGAGAGCAGTGCCATCAACCCACAGAACCTCACCTTATTACTCTGTAATGCCAGGTTGGTCCAAATTATGCCTGAGGTAATCAATGACTTGATTATGGATTAAGAAGCCGAGCTGGTGTGCATTATGGAGGCCTGATCGGAAGAGGCTAGTGGCCCAGTTTGGTCCCAGCATCTCCCAGTGGGTTACTCCATGGTGGAGCAGGTAAGAGGATGTGGGCAGGGAGGTGGAGTGGCTGTGGTTATAAGAATAACATATCCCTTACCAGGATCCCTGTCAGGGAATTGGCCTATATCAAATCAAATCAAATCTCTTTATTTCGGTCAGCAACCAGCATGAGATTAAAACAAATGTAGAAGAGAAGACAATCAAACTTCTACTACAAACAATAAAACCAAATAAATTTGTAAAAGTCCTCCTGAACATAGATCAAGGTACTGGAAGTACTACTAAAAACACATAACTACGGTAAGAATAAAAGGAGACAGCAGTATTTCATACTTATGAGACTATTACACACAAATCAAAACTGGCCTATATTGAATGTGTGTACTTAAGCCTAGGGACCAAGAATAGACTAGGACTTCTGTTGGTGTACCAATCACCCCACTGCTCAATGGAATCTCTAACTGAGCTGACAGATGTGGTTGCAGAATTGGCACTGGAGTGGCCCAGATTGTTGGTGGTGGGGGACTTCAATGTTCATTTCAAGACTGGGTTGTCAGGAGTGGCTCAGGAGTTCATAGCAGCCATGACAACTATCGGCCCATTTTTTATTTTATTTATTTATTTATTTATTTATTTTACATTTTATATCCTGCTCTTCCTCCAAGGAGCCCAGAGCGGTGTACTACATACTTAAGTTTCTCCTCACAACGACCCTGTGAAGTAGGTTAGAATGATAGAGAACTGACTGGCCCAGAGTCACCCAGCAAGTATCATGGCTGAATGGGGATTTGAACTCGGGTCTCCCCGGTCCTAGTCCGGCACTCTAGCCACTACACCAAGCTGGCACCACCATCTCAATTGGTTTCTGAACCAACGCATGATGCTGGTCACATGATCAATTTGGTCTTTTGCTCTGATCAGGGTGATGTCCTATGGGTGGGGACTCCTGTCATCTCCCCCTTATCATGACGGATCACCATCTGGTTAAAGTAGTTCTTGCAACTACAACCCACCTCTGCAGGTGTGAAGGACCTATTAGGCTGGCCTGCCCAATAAGGTTATTGGATCCAATAGGATTCCAAGAAGCCTTGGAAGGGTTCGGAGATGGCTCTGCTAGTGATTCTGTCGATGCTCTGGTGCAAATGTGGAATAATGAACTCACTAGAGCAGTAGACATAATCTCTCCTAAGTGTCCTCTCTAACCTGCTTCAAAGTCAGCCCCATGGTATTCAGAAGAATACAGGAGCTGAAGCAGCGAGGCAGAGGACTAGAGTGCAAGCGAAGGAAGACTCAGCATGAATCTGACAGGTCGCAACACAGAGCACATTTAAAGATTTATGTTCTGGCAGTGCAGGTGGCAAAGAAGTGGTTCTTTTCCTGCCCACATTGTTTCCGCGTATTCACATCCAGCGGAGTTGTTTAGGGTTGTGAGGGGGCTAGTTTATGCCCCCTCCCCTTTGAATTTGAACTTGGAACCATCAGTCATTCGCTGTGTGATGTCTTCAGTGACTTTTTGGAAGATAAAATCTCTAGTATTTGGGCTGAGCTGGATTCCATAGTTACTGCAGAGTTGATTGCAGAGGTGTCCAGAAACTCCTTTTATATGATTAGATTAGATCACTTTCAGTTTCTGACTCCTGAGAATGTGGACAAACTGCTCCGGACTGTGCATCCTACAACCTGTTTTCTTGAATTTAGCTTAGTTCATCTGGTAATTGTATTATCAGAGAGGGTCTGGTAAATATTATAAATGGTTCTCTGAGGGAGAGCAGGATGCCTCCTTGTCTTAAGGAGGCTATTATTAGATCTTATTTAAAGAAAGCTACATTGGATCCCTAGGAGTTGGCTAATTACAGTTTCTAATCTTCCATGGTTGGGCAAGGTGATTGAGTGGGTGGTGGCTTCTCAACTCCAGGCAGTTTTGGATGATACAGATTGTCTAGACCCATTTAAAACTGGCTTTCAAGTGGGCTATGGGGTTGAGACTGCCTTATTCGGCCTGATGAATGATCTCCAATTGGCTGTCAACAGAGGGAGTGCAACTTTGCTGATCCCTTTGGATCTCTCGGTGGCTTTCGATACCATTGACCATGGTATCCTTCTAGGTCACCTGAGAAAGGCAGGATTTGGTGGCACTGTTTTACAGTGGTTCTTTTCCTACCTTTCTGGTAGATTCCAGATGATGTCATTTGGAGACTGTTGCTCCACAAGGAGTTCCACAAAGCTCCATACTGTTTCCAGTGTTCTGACATCTACATGAAACTGCTAGGAGAGATCATCAGATGGTTTGGTGCAGGGTGTTATCTATATACTGATGAGAGCCAGATCTATTTCTCCATATCAACTTCATCAGCAAATGACATAATAGGGATGTGCACGAATCGCATTTCGCTGCACTATTTGAAACACACACACACACACCCCTGCGGCACCTTTAAAATGGAGGAGAGCAGGTGCATACCTGCTCCTCCACCATTTGCTGCTACTTCCTGTATTGGCAGCGCGCCCCCACCACCTCCAGCAATCACTGCACACCGGCAGCGCTCTCACCAGCTGCTCTTGCATGACGCAAGAATTGTACAATGCCATTGTGTGAATCACAATTCATGCACATCCCTATGGCATATGCCTGCCTGGAGTGGTGATTGGCTGAATAACACACTGAAGTTGAATCCAAATAAGACGGAGGTACTGACTTTGTGGGGTCGAGACCCGAGAGATGGTTTAGAGCTGCTTGTTCTGGATGGGGTTACACACCCCCTGAACGATCTGGTACATAACTTGGAAATACTCCTGGATCCAAAACTCTCTCTGATTTCTCAGGTTAAAGCAGTGGCCAGGAGCACTTTTTATCAGCTTTGGCTGATACATCGGCTATGCCCATTTCTGGAGGTAAATAACCTTAAAATAGTGGTTCATATGCGGTAAGTGCTAGGCTTGACTACTGTAATGCACTCTATGTGGGGCTGCCATTGTACATAGTCTGGAAACTACCATTGGTACAGAACACAGCAGCCAGACTCGTCTCTGGGACAACCTAAAGGGACCACATAACACCAGTGTTCCCTCTAAGGCATGCACATGTGCGCACGCTAACAAGTTTTTTGATGTCCGCTCAGTTAATTTTAGATCCCACTCAGGTTGAATCAGGAAGGCCCCACTCCGAATGCACATGCACACACACTGCCTTGATACTGCCACCCAGAACAAAGCTCATTACGCACACAGATGAAAACAATTAGAGAGAACACTGCATAACACCAATTTTAAAATTGCACTGGCTGCCGAAATGTTTCTGTGTGAAATACAAAGTGCTGGTTATTACCTATAAATACCTGAATGGCTTGGGTCCAGGGTACTTAAGAGAGCGCCTTCTTTGTCATGAATCCTGTCACCTATTAGAAACATCTGGAGAGGTCCCGTTACGGTTGCCACCAGCTCGTTTGGTGGCAATTTGAGACTGGGCCTTCCCTGTCGCTGCCCCAGGGCTTTGGAACATGCTCCCTGTCAACCTCAGAGCATCTCCATCTCTGTTTGCTTTCAGGAAGACCCTCAAGACACAGCTGTTTTCTCAGGCTTTTAACAGAAATTAATTTTAAACTATTTAATTTGCTTTTTAATCTTATGAGATTGTTTTTATATATCTTGTGAATTTTAATTGTTTTTACTCTGTTTTACATTTGTTGTGTTTTAACTCTGTACACCGCCTAGAGATGCACATATCAGGCAGTATAAAAATATAAATAAATATGATAAATAAATACAATTAGCCTTATTTTTGACTCCCTAGTGGGTATGTCTAGCACAAGGGTGCACAAATCAAATGCTCCAGTGGGCCAGAATCAACCATGACTTGGTGTAGGGGTGCCGAGGTCAATTTTCAGCACTTTAATCACTACATTAAAATTATTTTTAAAAATATTAATGAAAGTGAGGGGTCAGAGGGCTTGCGTCAGGGTAGAAGGCATGGGTAAAGAGGGCTGGCAAGACAGTTGTGGGGAGCTTGATCTCAAGTAGCCAATTGCACTGAGCTGCTGCTACTGCTTGTCTGTGGCTTGTCTTTATGGCTCCTGCTATTGCTGCAGAACATTCCTTTCTGTGGACCACCAAAAAAGTTCTCGCAAACCTAATCTGGGCCCCAGGCCTCATGTTGTGCAGGCCATGATGTCTAGCAGCTTGTTCTTGGACTTTGGGGCTTTTGTAAGGAGCACCCATTTCCCTTCCCTTTACAAAACCACAAGGAAAGGGAGGGAAAATGGGTGCTCCTTACTAAAGCCCCGAAGACCAAGAACAAGCTGCTAGGCCAGGCCTGCACAACATGAGGCCTGGGGCTTGGATTAGGTTTACACTTTGCAAAAACTTTTTTGCTGGTCCATAGAAAGGAATGTCTAAGATAACCTAAAGGCCTTGTTACAATACAGTTCTTTGTGTCTGTCTTCACAGCAGAGGATACTGAGCACATACCTGTTCCTGAACAAGTTTTGGGGATGGAGGATAAAGAACTGAGTCAAATAGAAGTAACAGGAGTTGATGTTCTAAACTGTCTTTAAAAACTGAAAACGAACAAATCACCAGGGCTGGACGTCATCCATCCAAGAATCCTCAAAGGACACAAATGTGAAATTGCCAACCTCCTTGCATATATATATATATATATATATATATATATATATATATATATATATATATATACACACACACACACACACACACACACACACTTATCCCTGCAATCAGGCTCTGTACCAGAGGACTGGAAAGTAGCAAATGTAACACCAATTTCCAAAAAGGGATCCAGAGGTGATCTGGGAAATTACAGGCCGGTTAGCTTAACGTCCGTTCCAGGCAAATTGATGGAAAACATCCTCGAGGATAAAATTTTAAAGCACATAGAAGAACAGGCCCTGCTGGGAGAGAACCAGCATGGCTTCTGCAAAGGGAAATCTTGCCTCACAAACCTTTTGGAGTTCTTTGAGAGTGTCAACAAGTGTGTGGATCAAGGTGATCCAGTTGACATAGTATACCTGGACTTCCAAAAAGCTTTTGACAAAGTTCCTTATCAAAGACTCCTGAGGGAACTTAGCAGTCATGGATTAAGGAACAAATACATATGTAGATTGCTAACTGATTGAAGGACAGGAAAGAGAGGGTAGGTATAAATGGAGAGTTTTCACAATGGAGGGAAGTAAGAAGTGGGGTCCCCCATGGAGCTGTACTGGGACCAGTGCTTTTTAATTTATTCATAAATGATCTAGAAGCAGGGGTAAGCAGCGAGGTGGCCAGATCTGCAGATGATACCAAACTCTTTCAGGTAGTGAAATACAAAACAGATTGTGAGGAGCTCCAAAAGAATGAGTCCAAACTGGGTGAGTGGGCGACAAAGTGGCAAATGCAGTTCGATGTTGGCAAGTGTAAAGACATACACATTGGGATGAAAAAATCCAACTTCAAGTATACGCTGATGGGATCTGAGCTGTCGGTGACTGACCAAGAGAGGGATCTTGGGGTTGTGGTGGACAGCTGATTAAAAATGTTGACTCAATGCGTGGGAGCTGTGAAAAAGGCCAATTCCATGCTAGGGATCACTAGGAAGGGGATTGAAAATAAAACTGTTAATATTATAATGCCCTTATACAAAATGATGGTGCGGCCACACCTGGAGTACTGCGTACAATTCTGGTTACCACGTCTAAGAAAGGACATTGTAGAACTGGGAAATGTGTAGAAGAGGGCAACCAAGATGATCAGGGGCCTAGAGCCCCTTTCTTATGAGGAAAGGCTACAACACCTGGGGCTTTTTAGTTTAGAAAAAAGATAAGTGCAGGGAGAAATGATAGAGGTCTATAAAATCATACATGGAGTGGAGAAAGTGGATAGAGAGAAATTCTTCTCCCTCTCACATAACACTAGAACCAGGGGTCATCCCATGAAATTGATTGCCAGGAAATCTAGGACCAACAAACGGAAGTGCTTCTACACACAACGCATAATCAGCTTGTGGGATTATCTGCCACAAGATGTGGTGACAGCCAACAACCTGGATGGCTTTAAGAGGGTTTTGGATAACTTCATGGAGGAGAGGTCTATCATCAGCTACTAGTTAGAGAGCTAGAGGCCATCTCCAGTCTCCAAGGGAGGATGCCTCTGAGTACTAGTTGCAGGGGAGTAACAGCAGGAGAGAGGGCATGCCCTCAGCTCCTGCCTGTAGGGTTCCAGCGGTATCTGATGGGCCACTGTGCGAAACAGGATGCTGGACTAGATGGGCCTTGGGCCTGATCCAGCAGGGCTGTTCTTATGTTCTTATATTCTTATGTACAATGATTCAAGATTTTTATCTTAGCATATAATAGGTTGTGCTTTTTAGATTACTACTCTGACTCCTCCTTTCCTTCTCTGACCTACAACCTGTAACTGCATATCCCAATTGCCAAATGAAGCATTTGGTTCAGCTCCCCCTATTGGATGAGAACACTGTCTATCATTATAGCCTTCCATTACATAAAAGCAGCCATATGTCGACTTGCCACACAGTGACTTGGAGGGGCACATTACATGCATAGCGTAGTGGTTAGAGTGTTGGACTAGAATCAGGAAGACCCAAGTTCAAATCCCCATTCAACCATGAAACTCACTGGGTGACTCTGGGCCAGTCACTTAACTCTCAGCCTAACCTACCTCACAGGATTGTTGTGAGGATAAACATAACCATGTACACCACTCTGAGCTCCTCGGAGGAAGAGTGGGATATAAGTGTAATTAATAAATAAATACATAAATAATATAAAAATAAACAGCACAGAAATTTTAGAAGGCCACAATATAAGACCTACGATGCTAAACACAACCTATCAGCATGTGTGCTGGCTCATCAGAAGCTTGATAAATCTCTTTTTGCTTCTTGCATGGAATTGAGTGGGGGGGGACCAGGCTGACAAGCACTTGATGGACCACAATAAAGGGGTTAGTGGGTTGCATTCAGCTTGGCAGATCAGGCCTGGGGTAAACTAACAATTTGCCATGGAACAGCTACACAGAAACCGTGTGCACTCCCTATGGAGAGTTGTTGCAGGCATACAAGCTTGGAATGGCCAATTTCTTGCTGACAGGATTGTTGTTAAGAGCAAACTCTGGTTTCAAAAGGCTTTCCCTGTTAATGCTTATTTTTGTGATTGTTTCTTTGATCCTTTTAATTCCCGTGAAACTACATTTGTAAGGAAAGCCTATAGTTCCCCAAGTGTGTCCTCAAGGGAGTCAATCTCATTTGCCTTTCATATAAAACCCCTATTACCTAAAATGCAGAGTAGTGGTTCTGTGAATTCTCCAAAGTATTCTCATCCCAAGGGGGTAAATTCATCCCTGATGAACCGTTATTGACCTCCAGGGAGGGATTAACTCCCAGGAAGGTTAATGGGGGTTGCATTCTTTCCTGCATGCATCTTAAAGGAGGAAATTACCCTTGAGTCATCCAAAGATACTCCAATTACCCCAACACTGCAGCAAGGTGAAGATAAACCGGAATCATTTTCCTGCTAATGTCCCTATAAATCTCATTGTTGTTCTTTGAAAACAGACATTTAAAGATTTCTGTGATGGGATCTTTTGATACAAATAGCAATGCTTCTGTTTCCCTGAAAGAAACAAGCACATTCATAAACATGTTTGGGATAACAGCATTTACAGAACAAGTGGATTTTTTTTTTTTAATGAAGCTGACCTGAATAAGTAATAATACAAAGGCTCATTTCTTGTAAGTTAATTCTTGCCAGAAAGGCTTTTGAACTGCTGATTTCAAAAGCTCTCTCTTCTTTCCTCTTCCCAGAAAGACTTTCTCCTGTTTCACCACTGATACGAACTACTGTAAAAGTACAGTATGTTTTCTGGATTCATGCTGGATACAGAGGGAAGTACTTTTCAAAACTGTTCAGGCTGTGTATCAAAAGCTTGGATATTCCAAAGCTGAAGCTGTCCCTCTGCCCTTAACTAGCACAACTTTGGAAACAAAACAAAAGCCCTTAACAGGCCCAAGGCCAAATCCAGGGTCAGTTTCCTGGCTTTTGTTAGTTTATGTCAAAACATTTGCATTAGCTAAACATGGTTTTCTTTCCTTCCTGCACAAGAAATGGCCTTTTAGTTAGCAGAGGATTTACAGCGGCCAGATTTCAAAGGATCCCCACCTGTAAATGAAATGAAGTAAAACCCAGTGGAGAACTACAGCAGTTCTCAAGTCTTCTCTCCGGAGCATGTATAAGTCAGAGCCTATGGACGTGATGGGAAAGATTTAGAAATGAACATATCCGTATATGAAGATGACGCAAAAAAATAAACTGAAACGATGCATTTCCAGATTGCTCACGCATACATCCAAAAACACCTGGTCAAATCTCCTAACCATTCATCCTCTGCTCCATAACTGAAAGAAAGAGGAAATAGGAAAGGGGAAATGAGAAAAGCATTCTGTGTTCTGAACTGCTGTGTAATGGTAGTATACCTACATGTAGTATTTAAGTACAATGTGAGTCAGTAAATGCCTTTGATTAGACAAGTAATTAGTCCTGTAATATATGATTAGTATAAGGTTATGGAGATTAAAAGGAAAAAAGGCTGATACAATGCGCAGATCCTACAGGGAAGGAAGACAGCAGCACCGATGCAGCTGTGGATACAGAAGCAGCAGAAGCAGATCAGCCACTATTCATCTTAATTTACTACTTCTTTCCTTTTCATATGCCCAAATGCATAAAAACTTATTTCACACTGTACAATTTGACACTTCACAAAATGTTCCTATATGCATCTAATAAATCACGCTTAGGACACCCATTTAGTTAGTTAGTTAGTTAGTTAGTTTATATTTAATTTATACCCCGCCCAAACTTACATCTCTGAGTGGCTAACAACAATTAAAACACATATAAAAGTTAAAACAGTTAAACATATAACACATATAAAAGTTAAAACAGTACAATAATTTAAAAACCATAAAATTAACTATTTTTAAATTAAAAATCTGATAAGGCTTGGATTAAAAAAAGGGTTTTCAAATATTTTTTTAAAATAGCCAGAGGTGTGGAAGATCGTATCTCAGCAGAGAGCGCATTTCACAATCTCAGGGCAGCAGCCGAGAAGGCCCATCTCCATGTGACCACCAAATGAGTTGGCAGTAACTGGAGACGGACCTCCTCAGATGACCTCAATGGGCGGTGGGGCTCATAATGAAGAAGACGCTTTCTTAGATACCCAGGTCGTAAGCCGTTTAGGGCTTTGTAAGTTATAACTACAAAGGCAGCCCCACGTAGAGCACATTACAGAAGTCAAATCTGGAGGTTACCAACAAATGTACCACTGTTTTGAGGTCATTGATCTTGAGAAACAGATGCAGCTGGCGTATCAGCCAAAGCTGATAGAAAGCACCCCTGGCCACCACCTCAACCTGAGAAACCAAGGATTGGTGTGGATCCAGTACTCCCAGACTGCAGACCTGTTCCTTTTGGGGAAGTGTGACCCCATCCAGAACAGGTAGATCAAAATAGTCTCTGGAGTTCTGACCCCGCACAATAAGTACCTCCGTCTTATCTGGATTCAGCTTCAGTTTATTCTCCCTCATCCAGCCCATTACTGCTTCCAGGCAGACATTTAGGAAGGATATGTCAGCTCCTGAAGAAGTTGACATGGAGAAGTAGATCTGCGTGTCATCAGCATACTGATAACACCCAGCTCCAAATCCCCTGATGATCTCTCCCAGCGGTTTCATGTAGATGTCAAAAAGCATTGAAGAGAGTATGGAGCCTTGAGGGACACCATACTTAAGCTCAGATTTCGAAGAGCAACAATCTCCAATCGACACCATCTGGAACCTTTCCGAGAGGTAGGTGTGGAACCACTGAAAAAACAGTGCCTCCCACCGCCACCCCGCTCAGACGCTCCAGAAGGATACTATGGTTGATAGTATCGAAAGCCACTGAGAGGTCCAAAAGGACCAACAGAGTCACACTTCCTCTGTCAATTCCCAATTGGAGATCATCCATCAGGCTGACCAAGGCAGTCTCCACCCCATAGCCTGCCCGAAAACCAGTTTGAAATGGGTCTAGATAATCAGTTTCCTCCAAGACCACCTGGAGCTGAGAGGCCACCACCCTCTCAATTACCTTGCCCAGCCATGGGAGGTTGGAGACAGGCCTATAATTGCTCAACTCTGTGGGATCTAGTGCAGGCTTCTTTAGAAGAGGTCTAATAATTGCCTCCTTAAGAAAAGGAGGCATCCTGCCCTCCCTCAGAGAAGCATTTATGATTTCTACCAGGCTGTCTGCAACAGCCTCCCTGCTAGATAGATTAAGCCATGTTAGACAAGGGTCAAGAGAACAAGTGGTAGGCCTCACCGATCCTAGCAGCTCGTCCACATCCTCAGTAGGCACAAACTGAAATTGATCTAGTCGAATCGTATAAGAGGAATTGTTGGACACCTCCAGTTCAGACATCGAATTAAGTGTGGAGTCTCCATCTAGGTCGGAGAGGGGGGGCAGATACTAACCCCCTCACAACCCGGAACAACTTCGCCGGACATGAACCCGCAGAAGCAATACGGGCAGAAAAAAATTGCTTCTTTGCCGCATGTATGGCCTGAGCATAAATCTTTAAGTGTGCTCTATGTCGTAATCTGTCAGATTCGAGTCGAGTCTTTCTCCACTTGCGCTCCAGTCACCTACCTTGCTGCTTCAGCCCCCGCAGATCTTCCGTATACCAATGGGCCAATTCTGAAGCGGGTTGGAGGGGATGCTTAGGAGCAATGATGTCTACTGCCCTGGTGAGCAACTTGTTCCAATTGTCAACCAGGGCATCAACGGGATCACTGGCAAAACCAACATTAAAACCTTCCAAGGCTTCTTGGAATCCTGCTGGATCCAATAACCTCTTCGGGTGGACCATTCTAATAGGCCCCTTGCCCCTGCGGAGGTGGGAAGTGGCTGTAATCCCAACCTTAACCAGATGGTGGTCCGATCGTGGCAATGGGGAAGTCACAGGATTCCCCACCCATGGGGATTTCTAGCAGATGTACATATTCTTCTTTTCATTTGACTAGCAGATGAAGGGCAGGTTCTCCAGTTGATCAGATGGCAGAAGTTTGCAATCATGCCCTATGAACTAGGATTCAAAACCACCTTGGGGAAGCAAAAGCTATTCTACATGTACTTTCAGTTGAACTCAGATCACCAGCTCAGGCGACAATCTACTTGCAGTGTGGGTGGATTGCCCACATGTGGAGAATTCCCAGAGTTTTTGCCCTCTCCTAATGGACCTGCTGACATAGCAATCAGCCACCCTATGGAAGAGCAAAATGAATAGGTTGCTCAGAAATTATTCGATCATTTGAGAGGAGGCGGTTTCCCCCTTTGTCAGACTGTCTTTTGTACACATGTGGATGTTCATTCAGGCAGCACGTTTGCACCTCCTGTATTCCTATCCAGCTCTCCTCCTCACCTTGATTCAAATTACTTACACTCTGCAGCACAATTAACTTGCATTGAGCAGAGATGGAGGACTAGATGGGAATAAGTGTAGCACACATAGACCTCCCAGCCTCTCTAATGCAGAACATATGCACATGTAGATAGAGGTGGTGGGGATAAACAAGACTCTGTTGAGCCCTATAGGAATCCTCAGTAGTGGGTGCTGTGCCCACACTCTGTGGATCTTCTCCTAAAATTGAAGTTTTTTTTTCATTGCCAAGGTACGATTACCTGTTTGTAAAACACAAGGCCAGAACAAATTTGACAACCAGAGAGCCTAGTCTGCAACTGTAAGTTCCAGCATAACCTCAGGAAACCACTCAGAAAAGGACATTGGTCCTTTGCAATTCTTTCATTCTCAGTGGTCATCCTGTAAACTGCTTTGGTTTTAATCAATGAACTGAATCTGGTGTATTATTATTTCAAACCTTAAATGGATGGTGGTAATGTAAATTGTGTAAATTGGTGCATTTGTTCTATTAACAATACCGTTTTAAAAATAAGGGATGCTGTTCAGGGATATAAAATTAGAGGCGTTTCACTTCCAGTCCTCTATGCTGGATTATTTATATTGGGGGGAAACAACACCAACAATATTTAGTAAAAATTCATTGTTTTGATCACCTCTCAAACAACCAGACACACAAAGAGGCCCCACACAGGCTTTCTAAGCTAAATGGAGGCCCTGAGCAAATGGTGTCTGCTGAGTTAGGAACCATTCCCTGGAAAATAAAGTGCCTCCTAATGGACCTGCTGACATCGCAATCAGCCACCCTATGGAAGAGCAAAATGAATGGGTTGCTCAGAAATCATTCAATCATTTGAGAGGAGGCGGCTTCCCCCTTTGTCAGCCTGTCTTTTGTAATGCTCACACTCCTACAAGCTACTTTGTGCCAAAGTATTAGCCACACTGGGGAGGGGGAGAGAGAGAGAGAGAGCTCAGAGCAGTTTCCTATATCAGATGGAATTTACCTTCATGTAATTGTTTGTTCTGGAAGTTCTTTGATCTCTACTTCCATGCAAACAGCAGTGCAGTCACACTTTGAACTACAAACAGCATACCAATTCAAATGGCCTTGCTGCAAACACCATAATGCTTAATCCTAACAATAAAGTGTTAATTGGTCCCTTGACTATTCAGATGACAGTCCCAATAGGCTCTTGTATTTGTTTACAGCTGCTGGATTTCCTCCTGACCACATTAGGGAAAGTGTTTGAGCCAACAGTTCTTTTATTACACCTTAATTTTTTTTCCCCAGATTATCTTCGAATTTAGGACAGAGAAAGAGAATATAGATGTAAAGAATCTAACTCAACAGGTGCATGTACAAGGAATGAAAAATCAGAGCTAAGCATTTGAAGCTATGCACTCAGGAAGAACAAGCAAGTAACTCACAAACCTCAAAGTTACTTTCAACATTATGCACTACTAAGCCACCCTGAGTGCTCGTTTGTCTGAAAAGGTACATTTTAAAATTAAATAAACACATACAATTAAAGCCATTTTTCACTAGAGCTTCAGATAAATAACCAATTTTTGACAGCAGCTTTCACACTCTTGGGATATCTTCATTCATACAAACTGCACCATCAGAACTGGTGATGGTGTTACACCCTCAGAGTTAAGGTAATCTTACAGAGTTACGCAAGGGCAATATGGACAGGGCTCTGCTCCCAAAAAATTACAGTTTTAATCAGTCAGTGGGAAAATAATAGAGGAAGGAAGATTCAAGGGCAGGGAGAAAAAAATGGTGATAAATGTTGTGACATGCACTCCAACATTAAGGTTAAGGTTGGGAATAAGGATTTAGAAGTGCACCAAAAGCCATTTGGAAAAGGTAGGTTTTGAGACTACAAAGGAAGAAATAAACATGCACATGTTCAGGGAGATAATTCCGTGCACAGAAGGGCAAGCAAGGAAGAACAGGATGAGTTGTTTAAGAGTGCAGGAGAATTTTGGTCAGTTGAGGGTGGTAGAATTGGAGGACTAAAGGTCATGGGCAGGGATATAATGAGAAAAAAGGATTGAAAGGGAGGGTGGAGGAAAGCCACTGATAGCTTTCAAATAAGGACAAAAATATGAAGCAAGTGAGAAGCAAGAGGAGATGGAGGCTGTGTGGTCCAAAGATCTTCCCACAATGTTGCTAGAGTTATTTGCTTGACAAGCTCCCAGATTGTCTGAAGATGCCCTATATTCTCCAGCATTTAAAAGTACTTTCCAACATCACAACCAAAGAGCAGTAGTCCCTTATTAGCAAGGATGTCCCTTATTTCAGCCCCAAACTGTCCCTTATGGGATGCCATTTTCCCCTTATTTTCAGCTAATGGAAAGAACCTATGGCTCAGATCAAAACAGTTATTTCCACTAATAGTGTTGCCATTTCCCCAAATTTTCTGGGTGGTACCCAGATTGTAAGCATGTCACCCAGACTGATTAGCCCACCTAGATTCACCTGGATTCAGCTTTCATTAAAAAAAAAAAAAAAAAAAAAAAAAAAAGCTAAGCTCTAGCCCTTGTAGAAGTGGAGTTATGGAGCAAAACGTGCGGTCACTATTCTGCTCAACCGCTGGACTTGGATTAAAACAGGTAAAGCACAGAAGGCTAACTAGGAGAGTTTCACAGTACAGTAAGGAATGTTGTCTTTGTTTTTGATCAACAGGGAATCTCTATCAGGCAGTTGAGAAGATAGCTTGATATTTAAGTAAATCAATGCCTGGCTACCAGACTGTGTATTTTAATGTTTAAGAACTTTGGATTTGCATTCTATGCATACCTACTCAGAAGTAAGCACTGCTGGTTTCAATCAGATCTTCTCTCAAGTAAGTGTGTACAGAATTGCAGCCTTAACTGAAAAGCTGTGCATTTTTTGTTCTATTGCTTCTGTTTATATGCCAAGGAAAATGGTTAAGCAAAGGTATCTTCCCCAACTATTGTTGATAGATATCCAGAGCAAATACAAGTCAACTGGAAAGTGCATCTGCTATTTTGCATAATATGCACATTATTTGCAAGCCAATTTACATAATATGCAAATTAGGGTGTCCGGATTTGGAGAGCCAGAATATGGCAACCCTATTCACTAATAACAAAATAATTAATGATCTCTAACTCCTTTCCCCTCTCCCTTCCTATCAGAGTACTCTGTGATTCTGGTTGGCTGCAGGATCAGGGTTGCCAACAGTCCCATATTGGGGACATTAACAAAAACATTAACAGCCATCAATGATTGGCTCCAAAGAGGTGCCAAAATGATTTGAGCACATCCCTAACACTAGCCAACATCCTAACAAAGTGTGGGTGTATCAGGTAGACATATCCATCCTGAGAAGAGCTTCTGCACCAGCACAGCACCCACATGCACAGCACGGAAGGTGACATTTGCTGATCTCTTCTGCCTCTGGAAGTGCTCTATGCAATCAATAATGTCCCTGAGGGATGCACAACCCTCAGGGACATATTTTTTGGAAGTGCAAGGCAAAGAAGATTAGATAGAGTCTCTACCCACCGCTTTGTGCCTGACATATTATATTTCCTGCACAGCTAGGAAAGCTCTTCATAGCACAGATGTTTTTTCATGGTCACCCACCACGGCATTAGTCAGGATGTCAGTCACTGTTTTCACTCATTTTACTCCTCATTCCAAAAGACAAAAATATTTTATAAGAAGGTTTTTGTTTTTGTTTTTTGGTATCCCCTCTTTTTTCATGTTTGGCCACTCACAAACATGGGGGGAGGCAGGAGTTTCCTCCACATTTTTCTCTTCCCCACCCCTGCCAGGAATTCACATAACTTAAGACCACTGAATTATCTTAAGAACCTGCAGCTTTGATCTTCTGTAAAAGTGCTTTCATGCCATCTCATGCACAATCAGTAGGGCCCAATAATTGCACAGATATTTATAATCTGTAAAGGAGCACATCCATGGCTTATACTTCTGGTTATTATTCATCTCATGCTCCAGTCTGAAAAGAAACCCTGTGAAAACTCTGAAATCTTAAAGTTCTTTGTTTACTCATGGAGAGGAGTAATTTGCTGAATACACACACAAAACTTCTCACACAACTCTCCCAAGTGGATTACACTACTTTTGGTTGCTCAGCTCACCTAGGAAGATTACCTACTGAGCTTGTATCTAGTCAGTAGGGGGCAAGGAAAGAAGATAAGCCTGAAAACAAAAAAAGAAGAGGTTGCCTTGTTTTGTTTCTATTGCTTACAGCACTGTGCTCAACTAGATAATTTAACATTTGATGGTGCTATCACATGCTCCAAGAACATTGGCTCCAGGGAGCTTTGCTGTTAATGGAGAATGAATGCTTGATTCTTGTGAGGCAGGATGTGGGATATACAAGATGTATTCTTGCATTTGGCCTGAATAGACGAACAGAAAATAATTCTTCCTTTCAAATAAATTGCAGTTTGTTCCATATGTCATATGCATATAGAAATATATTTAGGATTGGGGATTTTTATGTTAAAAAAAATTATTAACTCTTAGAGTCTTATTTGTTTAAATGAAGAAATATATAGTTTGGTTCCGGGCGGGGGGGATTAAGGAGAATGTAAAAACTAGTTTATACAATATGCTTTAAATAATTCCACACAGAGGCTATTAACATTTGGTAAAAGCCATTCATGTACAGCTGCTTGTAGTGTCATTTTTAGGTTTTGCAGTGCCAAAGAGAAATTCATCCCAATCAAGTGGTCAACATCTGCACATGAGCAGCTTCCTATGCACTAAAAGCTCACAGAAGGCCTTTTCAGGCATTCAGTTTGTGTAGGCCGAATGGACATGCAGAGGCAGGGCTGTCCTTAGAGAACCCTGGAGGGGTGAGGGGCCCGGGGCAAATCAGCCAGTGTGGGGCCCCTTTCCAGTTAATTCTAATGGGGGTTAAAAGAGCGGGGCCCAGGGCAGTCACCCTGCTTGCCATGCCCTAAGGACAGGCCCAGGCAGAAGTACTCTTACCCCTAGACTTCTGGGCCGAAGTCCAGGGCCTCCACAGCTCCTGGGGACCCCCAAATCTTCTTTAGTCTGTCCCAGGTGGTGTGGTCGCTTGGTAGAGCATGATGATGCTTAATTTGCAGGGGAGGGGGGCCTCCACAGGCCTTTAGGTCCAGGTTCCTAAATTACCTAGGTGCACCTCTGTGGACATGGGCTGGGAGAGTGAGTTCATGGTGGCAGGCTCTGCATCAAGCTACATGTGGTCCTTTGAAGACCTGAGCCTCCTGTAGCCTGCTACATGCAGACTCCAGCCAAGGAAACCCTGCCTACCTTATATGTGTCCTATACCTGGCAAGGAGTCTGTTCAGCAGAGGTCCACAGAGCAGGGACAGCAAGTCTCAGCATACCAGCTCCAGTCACAACAGCATTCAAGCATCAGGCATGACCTCCTGGCTGACAGAAGTTGTCTCCACAGGAAAGGTGTGGCTAGAGAAGAGATGGAACTTCCTTCCAGTAACAGATAAAACATCCAGAGGCAGTACTTAGTGCAGCAGAAGAGGTGAATGCTCAACAGGAGGCAAAAAGCCTCAACTAAGACCTGGGGTGCAGATTCCCCCCTAAGTATTTAAACAGTCTCCCCCCCCCCCTTTCATTTTACTGAACTCCTCCCCATCAGAGCTAATCACTCATATCCTCAAAACACCTATCTATCTATCTATCTATCTATCTATCTATCTATCTATCATTTTTGTATACCACCCACTACCAAAGTCTCTAGACGATTTACAGTAAAGGATGCTTTTCTCCCTCTCAAACATGTTTTTCCTCTTCCCCACACAAAAATACAAGGGGTTGCTGTTCCTCAAGCATTCTCTCTGTCTGCACCCCTGGTTTCTAGTTTTCCTCGCCCTGAAAAGACACAATAATTTAGGGAGGAAGGCTGAAGCAAGCCCCTGCCCTTCAAAAACTGAAGCTGTCCTTTCTGTGAGCCCCTTATTCCTACTTCCCCCTCTTGTAATAAAGCAGACAAAGCTCTGCGCCATTAGTAATAGGACTCTGCAGTATTTTGCTCCACAATACCATCAAGGGAAATCCCAGTTTCTGCCTGCTCTGCTTCATGGGATGCACCTTCAAACCCTGGTGTGCACACACACGCTTACATCTATACATACTGTATACAAATGTACCTGAATGGGTACCTCACCGTGCAATTGGGATCTTTGCTTTTCCTGGTTTGTCAATAGTGTGGAGAGGTCATAATGCATGCTCGATCTCTTCCAACTTTAAAAATAAGAACATAAGAACAGCCCTGTTGGACTGGGCCCAAGGCCCATCTAGTCCAGCATCCTGTTTCGCACAGTGGCCCACCAGATGCCACTGGAAGCCACAGGCAGGAGTTGACGGCATGCCCTCCCTCCTGCTGTTACTTCCCTGCAACTGGTACTCAGAGGCATCCTGCCTTTGAGGCTGGAGGTGGCCTTTAGCTCTCCAGCTAGTAGTCTATGATAGACCTCTCTTCCATGAAGTTATCCAAACTCCTCTTAAAGCCATCCAGGTTGTTGGCTGTCACCACACCTTGTGGCAGAGAATTCCACAAGTTGGTTATGCGTTGTATGAAAAAATATTTCCGTTTGCTGGTCCTAAATTTCCCGGCAATCAAATTCATGGGATGACCCCTGGTTCTAGTGTTATGTGAGAGGGAGTGTTCACATAGTGTTATGTGAACATGTGGAGGTCAAGGACAGGGTGCAATCCCATTTCCCCCCAAGTGTAGGCATCCTACCCAAGTCGAACATCTGAAAAGTCTTCATACTTCATACCAGAGCCCCTGGTGGCGCAGTGATAAAACTGCCGCCCTGTAACCAGAAGGTTACAAGTTCAATCCTGACCAGGGGCTCAAGGTTGACTCAGCCTTCCATCCTTCCGAGGTCGGTAAAATGAGTACCCAGAATGATGGGGGGCAATATGCTAAATCATTGTAAACTGCTTAGAGAGCTCCGGCTATAGAGCGGTATATAAATGTAAGTGCTATTGCTATTGCTATATGGCAACAGCTTACCATGTGATAACAGCAACTGTAAGTAACCTCTATGTGATTCCACACGTAAACAAACCGGGCTTATTTTAAAGAGAACCTTGTTTTCAGAACACAAAAAGAACCCTGCTAAATCAGATCAAAGGTCCATTTAGTCTGGCATTTGGTTTCCCACAGGGTCATATTGACTGAGAGAGCTCTGTGAACCTGTTTGCCTTAAATAAAAAGATAAAGGGGCCATTCACACGATCTACCGGGTGGGCAGGGAGAAGACTTCCCAAGCCTTGCCTTCCGTCAGGTGAACATTGTTGTCCTGCTGGGAGTGCACTCCACACTCCCACTCTGTCAGCCCTGCTCCATGCAGCATGGAGCAGGGAAGATCATTCAGACCTGGCCCCTGGAACTCCCACAATGCACCACTCAAGCACTGTGGGAGTAAAAGCAAAAGCAGCAAGAGCAGACCCATACTTAACTCTACTAGACTACTGGAACAATCAAGGCTTAAATTCAAGTCCTGCACAATGACTAATGAGCAGAAGAACTAAAACAATTCTACTGACAAGGGATAGTCTATGAGAGCCAGGATCCACGGGGGCATCCCTCGGTGAACTGAGGAGACAGCAGTAACAGAGCCAGGATCTGCACTACAACCAAGCAGCCAAGAATCTTCCAGAACTAGCACCAAGGGATAACATGAGAGTACAACTTCAAACAAAACAGGACAAAACATGGTGCAAGGCAACAGTACATAGGAACATAGGAAACTGCCATTTACTGAGTCAGACCATTGGTCTAGCTAGCTCAGTATTGTCTTCACAGACTGGCAGCGGCTTCTCCAAGGTTGCAGGCAGGAATCTCTCTCAGCCCTATCTTGGAGTAGCCAGGGAGGGAACTTGAAACCTTCTGCTCTTCCCAGAGCGGCTTCATCCCCTGAGGGGAAGATCTTGCAGTGCTCACACATCAAGTCTCCCATTCATATGCAACCAGGGCAGACCCTGCTTAGCTATGGGGACAAGTCATGCTTGCTACCAATGATTCTATAAGATGCAGATGGACAATGGACAGATTTTCAAATGTAACAGACAACACATCCAGAAAACAGCAGAAGACTCTCGTGTGCCCATGGACTCAGATATGAAGCATACAACCAACTGAGGGTTTAGCACAAGGCAATGAAGACAGACTCCGCGTCACATGCTGACAAAGTGCGTGACATGCCTGAGAATAGTACAGAGGAGAGGAATGCAGAAGGGGAGACTGTACCAATGACACATACTGAGACTGGAGTGGAACAATATGGAGGAGGCCCCCTGGAAGATGTCAAGATGGAACCAAAATGCACTCAAAGTGGGCGAGTGATTAATAGGGCTGCCCATCCCAATGACTATGTGTAAAACTTTTGTTTGTTTCTTTTTGTTTTCCTGTCTGCTATTTGAAGCAAGCAAAAAAAAACAACAACAACAACAACAAAAAACAGCTTGAAACACTGGGAAGTCCATAAGCAAGACATATAGACAAACAGCCCTCTCCCACTGTTGCTTCCCAGCAACTGATGTTCAGAGGCATCTAGCATCCATAGCCTATTGATAGATATAGCTGAAGATAGTATTGTATAGACTTGTCTTCCACTTTTTGTAATGGTGAATGTGAAATAAGGGTCTTCTTCTTTCTTCGCCTTTCCAGATACTCAAATTATCTCGCTATGGATTATAAGAGCCTTGTGAGAGAGACTCTAAATCGATCTGCTCCAGAATTCTGTTTCCAGTAGAGGTGTTGGTGTCTATGAAACTAAAACTGGCATCTGTGTCTATGAAAACAAGAGCTCTTCCCAATAGTTTATCCCCAGCATTTGAAATGCAAATGTATGGTGCCTCTGAACATGGAGGTTCCATTTAGTTCTCACAGATAATAACTGTTGATAGACCTATTCTCTATGAAATTATTCAATGCATTTTTTTAGCCTTTTTAATGTAATGACCCTCACCGTACCTTATGGGTAATGAATGTCATACATTTATTATGCACTGTATGTAGAAGTATTTCTCTTGTCCTAAAGCTATTGTAAATCAATTTAACTGTGTAATCTTAAGTTACAATGTTTTGAGAGATATGAAGGGGGGGATATCTCGATCTACTTTACCCATAGTATACACAATTTTGTATTAATATCTTGGTGCTGAGTGCTAGCCACATGGTGCAATATCCTTCATCCTCACATACCAAGACTGGATAGTTCCACATCTGTTACTAGGGGCTAGCCTTGCTTATGTGGGAAAGGAAAGGAAAGGAAAGGAAAGGAAAGGAAAGGAAAGGAAAGGAAAGGTTGTGCCATTGAGTCAGTGTCGACTCCCGGCGACCACAGAGCCATGAGGTTTTCTTGATAGCCCAGGGATTATTAGTGGGTGCCTGTGACATTTGCACAACAACTGTTCCCAACAGGCTACCATACACAATTGTGATACTTCCTGGAGTAAGAATTGCTATTAATAGTAACTACAGTTAGTAGTCCAGTTGCTGGGAAATACTAGATCTGTTTATGCAATCAAATCATAAATCACTGGTTGGGGCGGTGGAGTGGGGAGGGCAGGACTACATCCCCCTAATCCTATTCCTGACTTCCACATGTTCAGCACTGAGATGTATACAGACGTATGCATGTAGGTTCCCTCCATTTGACTGCTGATCTTGCATTTTGTTGTGTGTATGACACCCACATGCATGCATTTGTACACATGGAGCCTCTTTTCTAAGCATCAAGGCTGGAGCAGGGACAGTCCTGCTCTTCCGAAATAATATGTTTATATCCATGGATATGGGCACATGGTCAGGTCTATTGACAAGTTTTCCATTCTGGCCCAATTTCCTCCTTTTCCTATTATCACACATGCCAAAATAACAAGTCCGTCCGGTATTTTCCAGGGATCATTCAAATAAATTGCTAACTCTGGCCTGTTATGTATTCTGTAAGATAAATGCCTAATTTTGTAAGATAAATATTATCTAGCCTTCATTTAATTACAACAGCTGTTGGTCATGAGGTGATAGAGTGAAAGGCTGATTAGATTTTCCCACATGTTGATAAGGTTTACGGTTCATGCAGTTCTCATGCAGAGCAGCTAAAAGTCACAATGAATGCTGTTAGTTCTCACAGACTTGTTTTGAATCAGTGCCTCCTTTCTCTGACTCTGCACACTGTTATGTACTCTGATTTCTTCACTTTTGATAGCTTGCCAGCAGATAAGTAAACAGTGTGATAGATATAAAGTTATTCCTTTTAAGCATTTTTGCTGTACTCTCTGACACCATAAAGTTGTTGGGGCAATTTTTGAAAAATAATATCTCAGTGCTGCTCTCTCTCTTCTCATATTTAATTTACATTCAACTCCTCTTTTTTGCCAAAATGATAGGTTTTTATAACTGCAATCTGATACTACCAATAGCATGAAATCATATATGAGGATTCGAGGATTCTAAGTTTGCACACTTAGCAAAGCTGTTACAAAAAATAAATTAAAAGATATGACATGACCAATGATGTCATCATCTGTACCTTCCTTGATTCCTTATTACTAACTTCACTTTTTACCCTAGATCAAGCCTGTGTAATATGAGGCGCATGGGCCAATTGCAAACCCTTCCCTGTTTGTAGCCCTCTGGGAGTATTCTTCAAATATCTCTGGTTTACAATCTTATCCCACATCTTTGTGGGAATGCCTAAGATCAGCCCTAGCCCACCAAAAGTAGAAGTGGGGATGGGAGGCTGCCTGTATTCCTTCACTGCATTGTTCCTCCTTTCACTGGATTCAGGCCAGATCTACTCCAGGAAGTGGTAAAGAGTTCTAAAATGAGAGACCTTTAAATGAAGAGGTAAGAGTTATAAAGTGGGAGAGCGGACCATACCACTTCAGACAGCAGGTGGAGGGAATCACATCTGTAATACTTCCCCATATTAAATAAAACTTGGAGCAGGCTGGGCTACAAATTGCACAGACTTCTGTGGGCATAGGCCTGAAAGCAAAAAATGTATAATATATAGTACACTAACTTAACCCACGCAGAGCATCTGCACGCTCAAACTTGATTGTTCCCCTCACCCCCTGCCACAGCCCCCTCAACTCAGAGATCTCTCCACCCTCACCGGAGCGGCGCTCCTGCTCTTCCTTCTCCATCCTGTTGCTTCCACACACCCCACCCCTCTTGGTCGCTGCGGCATTGCTGGCACCGATTGGCCAAGCTGCAGCCCCCTATCCCCAGAGACCACCTCACCCGAGCCCCACTCCTGCTCCTCCCTGCAGGAGCAGCAGCATAGGCTAACCAGGCTCTTCCTCACTGCCGCTGCTGCTTTCTTTCTTGTCTTCCCTTTTTTTTCTTTCTTTCTTTCTCTCTCTCTCTTCCTGCCTGAGTTAACAGATCTTATTGATCTTGTTTCCTCATCTAATTCACACAGTGGCAGCCTCTTTCTCCTGAAGGGGCTCTTTCCTCCCCCATGACCCCTCTCTTCGCAGAGCCCTGCCCACTATCATAGCAGGGAGAGTTGCTCTGGCCGCACTGCGAACGCAGCGCTGGCAGATTTCGCTCCTGAACTGTTTGAGTTCTGTTTGAGAGCGAAGCCCCGCCCCCTGTGTCTGATGAATGATGCGCCCTGCATCATACATCAGACATGCGGCGGGGCTGGAGGGGCGGAGCTGGAGGGGCAGAAAACAGGCTGCCACTTGGCTCCCTCCACATCTGCCCCAAAGTCCTGCAATAAGAGCACCACTGTGGATAAATCATTCACTAATTAGCCATCTCTGAAATGTACTAGTTGGATATATTTTTTAAAAAATCCTTGTATCCATGAGAAGTGATCTATTCAAGATTTTAGCAACAAGTCTAGAAGCAGAAGTGCTCGTGCCTGAATCATTTCCTTTTTTAAAAAAACTTTTAAAATTAACTTATTATCTCAACTGTAGCTTGTAATTGTGGCAGGAATAGCCCAAGGCACATTGCTCTGCTTAAACATTTCCCCTTTCTCATTGAGGCCTTGCCCAATTCAACTAAATTGGTTTAACCCTCCCTTTTTACATAGTAATTAAATAGCTAGAACAGTATCAGTGTAAAGCAGAGCTTAGCATTGCATGTTGCCGGCTACCAGAAATGGAGTCTTTTGCCTCTTAAAGTTGTTGATGTATTTCTGTGACGGAATTAAAATAGCCCTATTAAAATAGGAGATGAATTGGTGGTAATAGAGCTACCAAAAAAAACCCAGTCTTGAACTAATCAGAATGAGAGAGTGATATCACAAGTAATTATCAAGGCAGGAATTCAACAGTAGAGAAGATGCTTTTATTTGGGGCATCTACTGGAAAAACCCAGAGAAATCCTTATTGGGCCAACTCAAATTTAAAACAGAAGTGGGCTTCATAGTTGCAAGGAATTCTTTGAGCATAGGCTCTGGAAGCAAAAATGTAAAATGGTATTATACATATACTCCAACATTATAGGTACATGCCTGTGAATATGCAGGGGGCATGGACAAGCACCCTGGGAGGTGTGGCATACAATTCTGACTACAAGAATGCTATAAATGGAAAGCAGGTAATAGAATTCATGTAGACACATAATTCCAGATTATCAAAGCAGATGAGTCCAGCCCATACCCTCCCACATTTTGCAAAGTAGGGATGAACTTGTAGCAACCATTTCTCATGCCAAGGATTGGTGCCCAAACTCTCCATCCACTATTACACATTGCTGAAGACTGGATCCCATCCACTATATGCTATACACTGCATAATACCTTAGTGTTATGCACCCAGGGACAAGCCTGGTATAATGACCAGGCTCAAACTATCATACTTTGGACGCATTATGCAAAGACCCAGCTCCCTTGAGAAGTCCATAATGCTGGGAAAAGTTGAAGGAAAGGAAAGAGGATGACCAAGGTGGATGGACTCGATTACGAAAGCAATGAATGCACCACTGGGAGACCTTAAAGGCCAAGCTGAAGACAGATCATCCTGGAGAGAATCTATCTATGTGGTCGCTAAGAGTCGACACCAACTCGACAGCACTTAATCGATCAATGCACCCTTTTACATGCTGGTGCGCTAGTGGCAAGATGTGGCTACCTATGCACTTGGAGACTTAATTTCTGAAGACTCTGGGGAGGGACCTGAATCCAGTGATGTAGTTGCAAATTCAGAAATGCAGGCGTTCTCCATGACAGTCCCCATTACCTGTTGACTAACAAGAACAATATTGACACAAGGTTTTTATGAAGATGAATGGCATAATTTAGACACAATAGGCAGGATACAGACTAAGTTAGTCATGACAAAGTCATATTGAAATTAAGTTAGTTTTGATTAAATTGTTTCATTCATTTCAATGGTGCTTAGTTTTGACTAACTTAGTCTGGATCCTGTCAAATGAAATTTAAAAGTGTACACCCCTCTAAATTTATGAAATAGAGAACATAAGGCATTTAAAATAATAATGGCAGCAATATGAAAGGGAATTCATTTAAAAAGCGTGATGACTGTAACATACTTCATGCAACTGAAGTGTCAGATACTTTATACCTCTGTAAGGCACTGCATATAGCGATGACATGGGGAGGAAGGGGAGGAGAACCATTAAAATCTTGGGCTTGTTTCTGGTTCAGGTTCATCTATATTCGTTCTGGTTCAGACACTATCTTTAAAAGTACAGTACAGTAACTGATTTGGATACTTTGAAGTCTGGTTTGGAAACAGGATTAAATAGATTTTATGTATAATGTTATCAGTCCTTTGCTTGCAGTGTAACTCTATACAATAAATGTAATGATAACCATTTAACTTGGAGGGAAGCCCCATAATTTTAAACAGTTTATTTCTGAAAATTGCTAAAAAAAACCTACAAACAAAATACATACAACACAATGGCGGTGGGGGGACGACAGGAAACACATTAATCATAGGATTTTAAGGTGAGATCCTGATTACTAAACCACATTTTTTTGAACCAGTTACCATTTTTTACCAATATTTACGACGACAACGAATATTTATATACCTCTTTCAGCAAAAGTTCCCATTCCTTTGTTTACATATATATAAATAAACAAACAAACAAACAAACAAACAAATAAAATGGCTCCCTGTCCCCAAAGGGCTCACAATCTTAAAAAAGAAACATAAGATAGACACCATCAATAGCCACTATGCTGTGCTGGGGTTGGATAGGGCCAGTTGTTCTCCACCCGACAAAATAAAGAGAATCACCACTTTAAAAGGTGCCTCTTTGCTTAGTTAGCAGGGGTTAGAAGTTTAGGGGTTTGGTTCTCTTTCAGGGTCAGAGTAACAAAGAGATTTTAGATTCAGGTTCAGTTGTTCACTTAAAACAATATGAACCAGTTTTGGGGTTCAGGTTTGATTCAACTCTCTGACGATAATCATATATAGCTACATTTTAGCTGGTTTCTTATGTGCCACGATGTGAAAGGAAGAACATGGAAGTACATATTTATTTTCTGTTAGGTTTTACTCTTCCTGTTCTGTTGCTGTCTTTTGCATCTGAGCATGTGCCTCTCAAAAAAAATGGAGCAGGGGGTCTAATAACAGTCCCCAGATGTGGTCACTGCACTGCTGATCACTGTTCTGAAAGAATTCAGATTTTCTACATTAATGAATGGGATGATTTAGGCATGGGGAAAGTACTGGGGCACAATGGATGGATAATAGCATCCTGTGAGCTTCCCTCCAAAAGTGAGAATGAACAATGTATGACAATCCTGGACTAAACAGGATTCTGGAAGACCGTGCCCAGACAGAGTTGCAAACTGTTGTAATAGCAAAAGCAGCATTTATGGAGGTTTGACTACTAAATATTTTTTTTAAAGATAATCTTATAGATTCATACTGCATCATCTCTCAGAAATAACACATTTGGGCAGTAACAAGAGAAACAGAGTTTCAAGCTTTGAGAAAATGGCTGATATTTACCAAATGAAACTAACCTTCCAGGAAGGCTGGCATTTTAATCACATTTCATGGATGTTGAGTGACAGTCTTGAGAGGGTGTGAATCTTCCCAGGAAAAGCAACTAGCAGGTGGGGGAATCAAGTGTTACAGAAAAGACCACACACAATGGACCATCCTCTAAGTGGGACAGCAGAGCCTAGGCGAGATCAAATGAAAGGACAACACCAGCCCTTTAAGTCCCAAACCCTCTCAATAAAAGTAGAGCATGTAAATGCCCAGGATTAAAACAAGCAATTTATTGAATTAAAAACAGTAGGATCATTCACACAACCTCAGCCATGCAGCTCAAGAGAGCTGGGGCGAAGGCAGGAGCTTGTTTGCCTTTCCCCCCAGATGAGCAGTGGCTATCTCAGGCTCTGCCATTTCACGCGTCCACACGAGCAGCGCTGCAGTGGAGTCTTGAGCTGGGATTGGGAGGAGGAAGTCCTCCTGCATCCCAGTGTGCCCCGCACAAGCAACGGAAGAGCTGCTCTCAGTAGAGCAGCTGCTCCATTCTGCGTGGAGTGGAGACGGCTAGCTGCCCCGCCGGCTAGCTGCCCAAAATGGCAGCGGGCTGTGGGGGAGCCTAGCTACCCGGAAGCGATCACACACATAACTGCCTGCCAAGGCTTGCTTGCCTGCATTTTTTTTTAAATTTATTTATTTACTGATTTGTTTATTTATTTATCATAGTTGTATAACACCCCAAACACGTGTCTCTGTTTTACTTATTTATTTATTAGTTTTATTTATTAATTAATTTTACTTATTTATTAGTTTTATTTGTTTGTTTGTTTGTTTATCATACTTGTATACCTCCCCAAACGCATGTCTATGTTTTATTTTTTTATTTATTAGTTTATTAGTTTTATCTATTTGTTTGTTTGTTTGTTTGTTTGTCATACTTGCATACCTCCCCAAACTCACGTCTCTGTTTTATTTATCTGTCTGTTTGTTTATTTATTTTAATACATTTATATACCACCCAAAACGCAAGTCTCTAGGCGGTTTACAACAAAACAATAAAAACAAAAGATGAAAAAGATTAAAACATTACATGCAGTTAATGAATCGATGGTCCATTCTACCTTGGCATAACGCCAGTCAGAAAAGGCAAGCTACCCAGGACTGCAGCAGCCAGGAGCAGAGGGCCCCTGGTGTTCCAGATGACATAAGCGACCTGGGGTAACCTGTGTGGGGTGTCGTGAGGATAGCCTCAGTGTTCAACAGAACAAGCAAACGTTTAAGATAAGCATGACAAGCAAACAAGTATGTAAACCAGGACAGGGAAACAGTTGGATATTTGTTGGTTTGAAATTGAAGACTGTCTGAAAAGGCCAGAAATCACTACATGACCACTTATAAGTTCAAATGTGGATGAAAGAGCAAGAATTTTAAAGACAGATAGAGCCTCCTTTTAGGGCAAAACTAGATGGTATGCCTTTTCTGAATATCAGATGATTTCATGCAGTGTTACTCAAATGAGATAACATCCAATAAAGTTAAATGATTTTATTATTGTCTAAAATGCAAATTATAATCATAGATGCTGTTTCCTCCGAGTTTGTTGGTGAATTCATTTAGATTAATAATGATTGGACATTAAGCCCATTCGGTTAAAAGACCATTGTTTTCAGGGGACTGAGTTTAAGGACTGAATGAAAGGTCCCTTTATAGGAGACCATTTCTGTCTTCCTCTGTGAAGAGAGAGCCAAAGCAGGAAACCTGGACAAACCAGCCACCAACATTTCATGGGCTACAAACTGAGCAAGACCTGTCTAGCCAATCCCTGATTGTGGATTACAAAATTGAGTTTTGCTGATTACAAAATTGAGTTTTGTTTAAAGTAAACTAACAGGGAGATTGTCCCAATTATAACATGATTTTCCTACTTGTACCCATTCTTTACCTGTAATGCTCCTTTGGCAACACAATGCTTATGATATGGTTGGAACCTTTAACTGTCAGTAGTAACAAGTTGCAATATTATTTTATTTATTTATTTTTATTTATTTTACATTTTATAGCCTGCTCTTCCTCCAAGGAGCCCACAGCGGTGTACTACATGCTTAGGTTTCTCCTCACAACTACCCTGTGAAGTAGGTTAGGCTGAGAGAGAGTGACTGGCCCAGAGTCACCCAGCTAGTTTCATGGCTGAATGGGGATTTGAACTCGGGTCTCCCCGGTCCAAGTCCAGCACTCTAGCCACTATCAGGTTCATAAATATATTTTTTGACTCTCCGGTTCAGTTCTAGTTGAGACACTAAAGGTCTTCCCATATAGTGATAAAATGCAGGATGGTCAAACCTTTTGCACAAGTTCAAAGCACAAGCTCACAGGCTTCTGTGCTGCTTCCTAGCACAATCTTACCCTCTGTATATATGCCAAGTAAGAACCTTGTGTGATTTTTGCAGGGCTACCTTCTGGCAAGCTCTTGCTTTCTAAGAAGAACCTGCCCTTGTTCATTTCCACTTTTCTGGCAACTGGGGGACAGGGTGGATTCTTCCCAGAATGCAGAAGGTAGTTGGCAGGTGGTGCTGCAAAAATCATGCAGGGCCCCTGTTTGGTGTGAATACAGAAGGTAAGATTGCAGGGGCGTAGCAAGGTTGGAGTGGGCCCAGAGACAAGATTTTGAAATGGGTCCCCCCCCCAAAGTCCAGGGCCTCCGCGCACCCCAGGCCCCCAAGGATTTAAGTCTGATATTCCAAAATAAGTATGCTGCCTGCAAATACATTTCACTGAACACACACACACACATCACAATATATAGTGATATACATTGAGTACTATACATTTGTATTACTTTTAATGCCTAGAACACACTAGAAAGATGAATTATTAAAATGGGCCCCTCGCTGCAGATTAGCAAAGGAGACTTTCAACCATGCAGGGTGAACCTATGTTTGTTTTCCCAGAATTCTGAACAAATTCAGTCAAGTTTGATTGCAGGAGGTTTTTCACAGGAGGCCTTTAAAGCCCTTTAAGACACATCTCCTCTGGAATGGAGGTGCTGCATTCACATGTTGGCCAGATTTACCCTGAAGTCCCTGCAAGTTATTGGGGAGCAGTTCACACACAAGAAAAATAAAATAAAAGCACCACACATGCTTCCCAGTTCTCACTCAGGCCTTCTGGGTTGCAAAACAACTTGAACATAAGTGCATTTATAAATGAATGAATGAATAAATAAAGTTAATAAAATACTGTTCCAGAAGTTTTTGCAATTTTCTGCCATGAAACAAGCCACTTATAGGACTTTTTAGATAGTTTTTTTTAAGTCAGCAAATTTTCCAAGCTGTTTCAAAATAAATATTCAGAGACTTCTCAGTCCCTCCCCCCCATATCCAAGCCCTATGGCAAGCAGATCCCTATATATGGGGGGGGGGGGCCGGGAAAGGTAACCACAAAAAGGAGTTCACACTCTACCTGGCAAATGCTGGTCTGGGTTAAGCAGGGCAGCAAGGGGTCTTCTGCTGCAGAGAACACTCTGGCTGCCTCCTCCTTCCTGGCTTGCTTGGGCCCTACTCGAGTTCAGGCTTCACTGCGGCCTACACGGAGGCCTCCGTGGAAGCCCCGCCCACCCGTCGATCAGCTGAGAGGCGGGAGAAAAGGAGCTCTTTGCAGCTTGTCTGCTGCTTCGATTGCGGCCAGCAGAACAAGCAGGAGAGACAGCGAAGAGGGCAAGTGGCTGAGAGGCTATGGGGCTGGGCAGGGGGCAATGGGGAGTCACATGAGGTGCCCCTGGGGTGCCCCTCCAGGCAGTGGGGCCCCCAGACAACTGTCTCCCCTTGCCCTATCATTGTTAAGCGCCTGTAAGATTGTGCAGGATGTCACATGGAAGCTCTGCAGTAGGATGTGTAGGAGGAATACGATTTCACTTGGAACGTATGCAAAAGCTTTGAATATTCTGCCCTTTATCACTGTTCCGAAAAACCCTAACTTATACAAGTGGTGCAGTAACCAGCTGAAATACTTTGAACCATTTTTGAATCTATTTAGATACATTTCATAAAGAATGATAGGGAACTCTGTTGCTTGTAGATATGGAATGATATGGAACGCTGTTGCTTCTAACAAATGAATACAGTCATATCTATTTCACTAGGGAGGGGTGGAACTATTTATTTATCATATTTTAACTTTATTTTTCCATTTCTTAAGGTTTTTTCAAACAATATGTGAGAGCAAGATTTTTTTATTCAGATTCAGTACTGGTTCACTGAAAACCATCTCTGAACCAGATTTTGGGCTAGGTTCAGTTCTACTCCATGGTAAATGACAGCCATGAAAGGTCATCAAGGCCATGGCGTGCGGGAGGGAGAGTTCAGGGCAGTTGCATAAGAAGCAGAAGGCTTGATTCCACCCACAAACACCCCATGTTAGCTTTACTTACCCCAATTCTTATAAAATAAGGTGGCACCATTTCACCAAAAGCTTTGCAAAAAAAAAAAGGCATTTGGAAAGACTAAAATTCTATGTTCCATTTGTTTATCATTATGGTCTGAATGCTACTTATTCAGACTTTGGGTCCAAAGGTCAACCTGAAAAATGTCCATTGAACTTGTTTCATTTTAAAACATATACTCAAAAGACTTGGGATGATTGATATGATGGGGTTGCTAGGGAAAGTCATATTACACATTAAAGCAGACCAGATTTTGCACAATACAATTCCGTGGAAGACTGAAATCAAATACAGTAGCAAAGCAATCTGTCGAGGAAAACTTGTTTCATTCTGTAGCAGAACCCACTTAAAAACACATAAGTCACTGGTGTAGGGAATGAATAAATGACAGCTTCATTTCTTGCATTCCTTGTGTCGGAGGGACATGGGATCCAGTGTATAAAATCTAAGATTATAAATCAGAAAAGTAATTGAGTAAATGACAAGTCCTATAGGTTTTAGAGCCAGAAAAACAAAGAGTTCTGCCACTGAAAACCCCACTAAAATCACAGTGCCCCCAGCCCAGCACCAAACATGCCCAACTAGTCACATATAAAATTGTTGGCTGTGGTTGATATGTAAATATATCTATTTACATGAAAAGACACAGTGGGGTTCAGACGAGGATTGTGATGCAGATAATAAGTGTTTCTGCATCAGCTATATGTTTTGCAGGGTGTAACTATAGCTGAATGGGGAGGGGGGACATGTCCCTGGGCCCCTGAGAGTGGGGGGCCTATCTGCTAGATGACAGCTCACTTCACTCCCCCACTTCTCACCTCCCCAGCTCTCTGGCACATTGCTGGCTCCAGATTCATCTCAGCTTCAAAAAAGATGAGCCCTCTTCAGAAGGCATATCTGTAGGGAATAAGTATATATTTTATTTTATTTTATTTATTGTTAAATTTATATACCGCCTTTCATTAAAATAATCACAAGGTGGTTCACATAGAAAATGTTAAAACAAGACTATAAAAATTACACTATTAAAATATGCTAAAATATAAAAACAGATCTAATTAAAAACAATTTAAAATACATACATGTTAAAAACTATATTCTGAGCCAGGACATACAGTATGTGCATGTGTATGAAGGTGCCTACATATATGGAGAATGTGTGATATTATTTGCATAGGAGTGAGAGAAAAGGCGTGCCGAGGATGTTTTGGTTTTCACCATGTCCTCCTTACACTTCTGCAGCAAAGACATGAGGATGGGAGAAGGGGCCCATTAGGGGCCCAACTTCACTTTTGTCCCAGTGCCTCAAACTCTGCAATGCACCTGCTGCTTTGCACACAGAGTTTTCAGATATTTGCAAGAAATTGCATACGTTGTCTCTTTTATTTCTGGCCCCTTTCAGCAGTCCCACTTCTTGCACTACCGTTGAATTATTTGTAGAGCTCCGCTTTTGATTTGTGCTGCATTTTAAAGGCACAGGGTCAGCAGCAGCGAGAAAGGGAGCAAAAAGACTCCTTTATGGAATAGCCTAAGGCTGAGTCAGTCATACCAAGCTATGTACACAGCTCCATTTATCAGCAGGAAACCAGCCTTGCGTTGTTTGTATGGCTCTGTTTAAATCTGTTCATATCGTCATTTGCACAGGGCTTTGAAGAGCCATCGTGATTCATGCCGGAACACACCTAGACAGCTGCTTATATCTGAGCAAAACAGTTGGTACCCATCGCCAGCTGACAGCAATGGACACAAGCAACGGACACAAGCACATTTTAACCAGCTGTGAGGCGAAGCATCCCAAGCAATATTGCACTGGAGGGAGGAATATAAATATTTTAGAAAACAAACGTTCAAACATACAAACAAACAAATAAATAAGAATTATAGTTGGGGGTTTTAAAAAGTATTTTAATTGGTTTTAAATGGTTTTAATGGTTTTGAATTGTTTTTATATTGTTTTTAGCACTGTACTTTGAATTGTGTGTTTTTATGTCTTTTTAAAAGTTGTGCACTGCCCATTTTACAGTAAATGTAATAAATAAATAAATACATACATACATACATAAGAGAGCCGGCGCGGCACAGTGTACATAGGAAGCTGCCTTATGCCAAGTTAGGACATCATAGGAACATAGGAAGCTGCCACATACTGAGTCAGACCAGTGGTCCATCTAGCTCAGTATTGTCTGCACAGACAGGCAGCAGCTTCTCCAAGGAGTCTGTCTCAGCCCTATCTTTGGAAACGTACTGTATGCTTTTGTAGTTTGTTGGTTCAATAAAAAAATCTTGTCCTATTAGAAAAAAAATATCTTGTCCTATCTTGGAGATGCCAGGGAGGGAACTTGGAACCTAGATGCTCTTCCCAGAGTGGCTCCATCCCCTAAAGGGAATACCTTACAGTGCTCACACATCAAGTCTCCCATCCAAATGCAACCAGGGCAGACCCTGCTTAGCTAGGGGGACAAATAATGCTTGCTACCACAAGATGAGCTCTCCTCTCCATCTATCTCAGTACCATCTCACTGTCTGGCAGCAGCTCTCCAAGGTTTTGTAGGGGAGGAGGGCAGTACAACCCCTCTCAGCAGAGTAAAACCAGGAAAGTGAGACCTCAGCCAAGCAGGAAGTCTGGAGAGAGACAGTTGCTTAAGTTTGAAGAAAACAAGGATTTCTTTGGAAATAACAAGCATAACAGGAAAGCCTGCAGCCTATTCTAGCTGAACTTATGGCTGAAGGGAGTGAGAGACTAACCAACAACTGCATCTGGTAGAGACTACTGAAAGACTAACTCTGGGAGAACAAAGAGGGGAGGAGTCCTGAAGCCCCTAGTGGTCATTAGGAGATATTGCTGCTGAGAGCGGATGCTGCTAGAGTCCCAACTCCAACAGGTTTCAGGCAGAAGTCTCTTCCAGCCTTACCTGCAGATGTCAGGGAGTAAACCTGAAAGCTTCTGCATTCAGTAAATATTAGCATGTCAGTCCAGGTCTGGGGAAATGGGTTCAAATCCCCATTCAGCTATGGAGCTCACTGGGTGATGTTAGGCCAAAAATTTTTTAAAACAGAATCCTTCACCCAACCCTTACCATGTTAGGACAAAATTGAATGTGGGGCCGGGAGGGCTGTGTATACTATTTGAAGTTCCTTGGAAGAAGGGTAGGATATAAGTAAGTAAAATACGCAAAGCAATTAAGTTATAGCCAGGTTCAAATGTTGGTAGATTTGAACTAGAAATGGTGAAAACAGCTCTACAGGTTCTGTGTTTATCTTCTTGCATGCCTTAATTGGTTTGAGTCCTTTTAGCAAAAGCCTGGGTTTCTTGATCCCCCCTCTCCTTCCCCCAGTTATGTAAATCCATCCGGTAAACATTGGAGCAGAGAGATGCAGGCATTTTTGTAGATATTTTTTATTTCTTTCTCCACTTAGGATTGATTATCTTTTGTGCAATCCGGGATTTTATCATAGGCAGAACTTCCATCTGGAAGTTACAAAATAAATCATTAATCAGATGCAAACTCATTTTTAAAAAATATGGCTTAAAAACCATCCAGTATTTAAAGACATATTGATCTAGTCATGTTACTGCCACTTGATTAGTAATTCATCACTTTTCTATTTCACACTTCAAGCAACTTGTAATTTGTAATATGGAACTTGGAGCAATTTAGCAAAACTCAGGTGCCCGCTCTGGATGACAATGGAGAGAGGAAGGCCCAATGTTGTCAGCAATTTTGCATTGCTTTGCTTTTATGGACAATTTGCACTATCCTTGTGGCTTAATACTGTTTTTATTGTGTGTGCACAGGACCAGCCCTAGCGTTTTTGATGCCCTAGGCGAAGTTTGACTTTGGCATCCACGCCACATCCAAGAAATGTGGAACCCCACTTGAGCCGTGCAGGCTGCTCATTCACCAGGTGGAATGACTAACTAAGCCCATGCTGGTTTGGGGATACAGTGGGAGGGGGGAAAGAGTTGAGGAGGTCAGAAGCCACCCAATGCCTCTCTCCCCTCAGCAGTGCAGGACTGCGATCCTCAGGGCCTGCCAACCTCTCTGTCTCCTGGAGAGTCAGCTTTCAACAGTACTGCACACCTGGTTGGTCACTTCCTTCCACGACCAACCAGGCCCAACCATAGCCAAGCCAACCATTGTCCAACCATTGTCCATAAGTCCAACCATTGGACTTACTTCATGAACTGAACTCATTTATTTACGGTCAACGACCAAATAAACCACTTACTTCCTATTTTGTGTCTGGGCAGTGGGCACTTGAGAAACTGGGATGGAGGGCCCAGCCTGAGCAGATGCACCAGTAACAGATTGGAGCAAAGCAGGCAGGGGCCAGGGACTGAGTAGGTGGGAGGCAAGCCAGAAACCAGCTGGGAGGCAGGCCCTGCCCATTCCACTTTCACGCAGAGAACTGCAGCACCACCTTCACCACACTCTCTCACACACATTTGGTGCCGTGGGTGACTACCTGGCTCTTCCTAATGGGTGATCTGGCCCTGTGAGCACAGTATAGACAAGAGCTGCTTTCCTCTCCCTTTTATTAACAAGTACTGTCAAGAAATCACTCTTTCTTGGAACATGCTTTTAAATGATAAATTATTTTGCCTTTATTCTGTCTCAGCCTTCCCATGAGCTATAAAGCTCACTGGGTGATGTTAAGCCCCCCAAAAAGCTGTGTTTGGATTGTGGTCTAAAATTATTAGGAAAACTCCAATAAGCCTTAATTACTCAGGGGCTACTGCTGCTGAACAATCAGGAATTACATAGACACTCCTTTTTGGATGATCAGTCAAAACATTTCCTCAGCCCTCATTATTATTGTCTCCTTTGGGTGAGAAGGCCTTGCTGCTAGGTTGTGTGTTTGTGTTTTGTGTGTGTGTTGTGTGTGTTTAATGAAACCTGAGAGATGTATGCTCAGCTCTGTGCCACAAGATGATGTACATAAGCATCTCATATGTATATATACTATTCAGCACAGTATTCAGAAACAAATACAATTTATCTGGATGATATTGTGTGACCAGCCCTCCCAATGTCTGAGGAGGAGTGAGGGAGCAGAATATCCAAACTGCCCCTAATCATTCTCTGTGTGGTGGGTTACGCAGTCAGGGCCTGCACAGTGGTTTATGTGGGAGAAGCTGTAACTCATTCTGCTTTCCCCACAGAGAAATAACTTCCTGCTCATTTGATCAGGCTACCAGAAGCCTCCCTCCTTAGGCAAAGAGCTTTGGAGGGATTTCCCTCCCCCCATTGTAGAATACAAATAGATACATTGTAGAATCCAGAGGAAAGAGTTGTGATACGCAAAGACAAGACAGTGGAGTTGAATCAGGAATGTTTATTTGTTTATGTGTTTGTTTATTGAATTTATAGTATAGAAATCTCTAGGTGGTGTACAGAATTAACACAATACAAAATATAAAACATTTCCTAAAAAAAGATAAAAATAATAATACATAAAAACACATTAAGATTTAAAATTTGGCTTCAGTTAAAAGCCTAGGAAAATAGGTATGTCTTCAAGGTCTTCCTAAAAGCAAGCAGAGAAGGAGATGATCTTATTTCAGCAGGGAGCGCATTCCAAAACCCTGGGGCAGCCACAGAGAAGGCCCCGTCCTGAGTTGCCACCAAACGAGTTGGCGGCAACCATAACTGGACCTCTCCAGATGATCTTAAGAGGCAACAGGGTTCAAGACAGAGAAGGTGCTCTCTTAAGTACCCTGGACCTAAGCCGTTAAGGGCTTTATAGGTGATAACCAGTACTTTGTATTTCGTTCGGAAACATATCGGCAGCCAGTGCAGTTCTTTTAGAATCTATGTTATATGGTTCCTTCGGGTAAACTCAGAGACCAATCTGGCTGCCGCATTCTGAACCAATTGTAGTTTCCTAACTATGTACAAAGACAGCCCCACATAGAGTGCATTACAGCAGCCAAGCCTAGAGGTTACCAGCATATGTACCACAGTTTTAAGGTCATTTGTCTCCAGAAATGGATGTATCTGGCATATCAGCCAAAGCTGATAAAAAACAGTCCTGGCCACAGCCTCAACCTGAGAAACCAGGGAGAGCTTGGGGTCCAGGAACACTCCCAGACTATGAACCTGATCTTTTAGGGGGAGTGTAACCCCATCCAAAACAGGCAGATCTAAACCCTCTCTCAGATCCTGACCACCTACAGACAGTACCTCCGTCTTGTTTTGGATTCAGCTTCAGCCTGTTATCCCTCATCCAGCCCAATATTGCCTCCAGGCAGGCACTTAGAGAGGTCATGCCATTTGCTGATGAAGTTGGCAAGAAGAAATAGATTTAGGTGTCATCAGCAAATTGATAGCATCCCAAACCAAACTTCCTAACTATCTTTCCCAGCAGTTTCATGTGGATGTTAAAAAGCACTGGAGACATTATGGAGCCTTTTGGAACCCCACACTTTAGCTCTTGCTTTTCAGAGAAACAGTCTCCAAGGGACACCATCTGGAATCTGTCAAAGAGATAGGAATGGAACCACAGTAAAACAGTGCCACGATCCAGTGCCACATCACAGTTGCAAAGCTATGGAAGGAAGCAGGGGTGGATTAAGCTTTTTGCTGCCCATAGGCAGCCAAAATGTTGGTTCCTCTTTACAAGTAAAGGCCAGTGGGGGGTTAAATCTGTGTGGTTTTTTTAAACTTTAAAGATCGCTACTGTGTGGCACACAGCAGGGACAGTGGCAAGAGTTCCTAGTGGGACCTCTCACCTCCCAAATGATGACAGGTTGGGTGCTGAATGGTGACACGGTGGCAGAAGAGCTCCTCAGATGGGCCTTCCTCCCTCCCAAATGGCATAGTCTGGGCCGATTTCAGGCCTCTGCGCATAAGCGGGCACAGAGGCCCCAAATGGGACGAAATTGGCCCAACCTGTGTCATTTGGGAGGAAGGTGGGCCCTTGTGAGGAGCTCTCTCGCAACTGTCTCTGCCGACATCCAGCGCCCAACCTGTCATGATCTGGGAGGCAGGTGGGCCCACTAGGAGCTCTCGACACCGTCCCCACCACACAGTTGCCACACTGTGGCAATTTTAGAAGTTTTTTTTTTAAAAAAAAAGATTTAAGTCCCCCCCCCCCCACAAGATTTGCCATTCCCCAAGATTTGCCACCATAGGCAGTTACCTCTATTACGTATGCAGTAATCCACCCCTGGAAGGAAGCATCTGAGAGATGTATTGCACTCTCTCTGCTACAAAACATCACAGCAACCAGTCAAAATCCATTCAGACTACAAGTGGGGAACAAGCAAGCATTGACTGCTTTAAAAACTCGATTGTGTGAAAAGTCTCTGTGGTCATGTTGACTGAGGTGAGTGAAAGAGTAGAACCAGGCCCGGTAAATAACAAGCAGGTGTTGTGCCTCAAAATCCAAGCTTCCCTCAAACAACTGTTGTCTGACTGCCAAAGTGGAAAATAAAAACCATTCTCCTCCTCTCCTAACATATTAAGAACTTCAGTAATCTGCTGACATACAAGGGGTCCTCCTTTCCCACTTCAGGAGATAAGTAATGTTTGTTCACTACAGTAGGAGCTGCTTTATATAATGTGGCTAGATGAATCAGTTTGACAAAAGGCTCATTCCTTTTTTAAAATTCCCTTTGTTACTTCTCTGACTACATATATGAAAGCAAGAGCTAAAGAGAAAAGAATCCTTCCTGAAGGCTGGCTCAGAGCCTAAACAAATCACTTTACCCCTGGGAGCTCTGTGACTGATCTCTCTACAGCTTTCCCCCTGCTAAATGCAGTGTGCAGGGTGGAATTTGATCAGGGAAGCGGCAAGGGAGGGAGGGCACTTTCTGGAGGGAGGAGGAAATATTGGTGCCTGTATCATGCCTGTGTGTTCCCCTCTCAGCAAATGACAACTTCCGCAGGGGAGCAATGCAAATCTGCAAAATGGTAGAGGGAAATGGTGTACCGTTACACCAGTCAAATTAGCAGCCCTTCCCCCAAGGATCATGGAGGCATGGATTGGAACAGGGGTTCCCAACCTTTTTAAACAAGTGTACCCCTTCTGTCGCAAACCTTCAGTTCAGGTATCCCACAGAAAGTGTGGTGTGTGTGCGAATTTTTGGAAGTGTGAGTTTTCTGAAGCCTGACAGTCAGGGTGAGGAGAAGGATATGAGCTTCAGCACATTGCCAGCCAATCAGAAGCTGAGGAGGAGCGTCTTCACCCTCCCCCTTTTGCAGTGGTACATCACTGAAGACACCTCTGCTTCAAGCCAATGATCCTCAGATGGGGAGCAAAAAAAGTGCAGGTGCAGTTTGGGAAAAGAAGACGGCCCCCAAATACCCCCTGGGAGCCCTTCAAGTACCCCTAAGGATACTAGTACCCCCAGTTGGGAACCCTGGGTTGGAGAATCAGGATTGGATCCATTGACCCTGCCCCTGACAGCCATACACTCAAGTTCTGGTTGTCACAGGGACCTATGCACTCACACCTGAATAAGCACAGGCTCTACTCATAAATGAATGTCTGCACAGAGTTTGTGTGGAGACAACTCTCTGTAAAAAAAGTGCAAACTAGAATCTCTTGCCTGATCAGAGAGACATGCTTATATCCGGCTCCTTCGTTGTTTTGTGTCACGTAATACTAACTGCATGGATGCCCAAAAAGTTTCCCTTTTCACACATGACTGAAAGTTGCTGTTGCAATATCAGTGACCTGAATATATGAGAGCAAAACTCTCAGGGAGAATTAGATTCAAAGAGGCCTGAAGCTTCCCAAGAATCTGAAAGAAAATGGCATTTAGGTCTTCATGGCCGACTAGAGCCAGTTAAAAGGTCAGAAAGAAAAGGTTACTGACCTGTAGATTTTCCTGAGACTAGGAAGGCACCACAACATCAGTCCCAGCGTTCTCCTCACAACACAGGGATCATCCAGGAGTTTGCAGGTCAGTGACCCCCAAGCAGGATGTGCTTCGCATTTTTGCACGATGAGTTTACTGGGTGATGTCAGTTGTCAAGAACACGTAAACAGCTTCAGTTTGGTTGGTTTGTGAATCGGGCAGTTATTAGGGGGGAAGCATAACTGTCCACAGTAAAATACTGAAGTGAGACAGATCAAGTCAAGCAACTATTCATACTAGATTGTGGTGTTGGTATAATATCCCCAGACTGAATATTGTGTTCCTTAAATCCATGTATGAATTCCATTTCTTTCAACGGGCCTTGCTCATGTTTACACTTCAGGCCTATGTTTACAACTGAGCTTATGTTTATAACTGAGGCCAATTAATCTAGGCTTTGAAATTTCCCCACAGCAAGTTCAGAGAATCTGAATTCTATGAGGTGGGTCTTTCTTCTAGAGAGGCATGGGCAATTGCAGGGGGAGACAAACTTTTTCTTTCACTGCCTCCATGTTCTCATATATGTATATGATTCACTGTGGTGTAGAGTTAGTGACATTTACTGAAGCTGTTCTGGGAGACTTTCTTCCCAATATCTCCCTCCAGGATTTTTCACAATATCAAGCCATGAAAATATCCAGGATTGCTTTCAAAAGAAAGTTGCTATCAGCCCCAGAAGTGGGAATATACATGCTCCACCTGTATTTCCACCCCCTTTCCATGGACTAATAAAAGTTTTAAGATGATTATTTCAAAGGGAGAAATTGTGGCAGAGTAAGAGTTAAATACCCCTCCCCACAACTGCTACTACTCAGATCAAATCACCTACTTTAAAGTTTATAAGGTGATATTTGTTTAATAGATTTGCTATGATGATATCTTATCACTAATGTTCTGCTTGGATTTGATCTGATCACTGATTTCATGTAATTTATGTGATTTATATGATATATGTGATTTTTGTTATATATGTGATTCAGGTCAATGGAGCATGCAGCGGGGATTTTGCAAGCCTTTTTGCTTTCACATTGTTTATGTTGGTACCTTAAGGCACCTTTACCTCCTAACTTTCTTTTTACCTGTTTACTTGCCTATGGAGAAAATGAGCAAGTACTATGTGTCCTTCTAAATCCCAGATACATTGTGGTGGGTGGAATGTTTGCTTCACATATAGGAAAGCACCCTTTCTTAAAAGCTGAGACTACAGAAATATAGCATCTTATATTTTATAGCTTGTGGAAAAATATGAGATTACACTTCAGGTGTTTCATGGTGTTCTCTTAAAGACCCTACTGCACCTGCTGCTGCAGAGAGAAGAAGCAAAACTGTTAACAATAACTTTTAGAAAGGGGTAATAGTTGGGGCATAGCAAGGTTGGAGTGGGCCCTGGGACAAAAAAACCCTGAAGATAGACCCCCTGTTCTCCTACCTCCCCACCTTCTTCTTTGGAGAGAAGGGGGCAGCAAAGGGCAAGCTGTTGCTCAGCAGGTGGACCCCTATCTCTCAAGGGCCCGGGGACATTTGTGTCCTCAGAGGTGCACCTACATAAATTTGGAGCTTGGACCTAAAGGCCTATGGAGGTTTCACCCCACCCCCACCCCACTGCAAGTTAAGTATCTTCCCCTACACACACCATTTTTAACACATGGGTTCTTTAGGGCACAAACAGAAACTGAACTCACAGGAATGTAAGAATATAAAACAGGTATATTTATGCAAATATGATTAGCAGAAATAGTTCAACATGCAACTTAACATATTCTCATCCCACATACTTCTTTCCCCACTCCCCGCTCTTCTCTAAAACAGAGGTGACACTCGGCTGCCCAGCACAAGTCAAAGTTATGCTTGGCCGCCCAACACAGGGCAGGCCGGTGGTGTAGTGTGGCGACCACACCACCCAGGACAGATTAAAGAAGATTTGGGGGCACCCAAGGGGTGTGGAGGCCCTGGATATGTAGGGGTAAGAGCACCTCTGCATATCCTCCCCACCAATTATAGCAATACCCCCGGGAGTTATTCACACATGGTTTCATGCTGTGGGGTATCTGAAGAGAGAATCTGCTTTGCAGCAGATTCGCAGATGTTTAATTTGGAGGATTAAATGGACAGTTCACATAGGGCTGGCTCCTCTCCTCAGTCCCTACAGATCTGTTTCCTGTTCGCGTTCCCACTGCTTGCTCTGGGTTTTTTATCCAACCAATCACATCCCAGGAGGAGGAGAGAGAGTTTTTGTTGTTGTTGTTAGTTTGACAGCTGGGCGGCTGGGCCACAAGACCAGCATGACCAATTGCCAACAACAGAATGCTTAACCTCAACCCGAACCCTGCCTTTGTGAGTGGACCTTCATCACCTTGTGTTTCCTTCACACACACATACCCCAGATCATTTAAGAGGCAGGGAAATTTAAAGTAGAAATCATTGCTTTCTCTCTGTCATGAAGAAAAATGCAGCCGATGGAATCAGCTGAGACAAAAAGGGCTCAGGTTACTTCGAAGCTGTAGACTCTATTCTGCATATGTAAAACGATAAGCATTTAACTCAGGAATTTCTCCCTCCCCCACCCCTTCTGGAGTCCCTTCACATAATTTCACCAATCTGCTACAACACCCACCACCCCAGCCCTTGCAACTGTAAATCACTCAGAACAGACCATACCCAACACAGCTGTCAAACTCCCCTTCACTGAATTTTGAAAAACGCTGAATTACTGTCAATGGCCATTCCACACATCACAGAGAAACTGTGGGGCATAACAGAAGCCTCAGGGCTTTTTTTTTTTAAGCTGCTGAAAACAGGGGATTTTTAAAAAACTGGACATACTTCAGGCTAAGCCAGAATGTGCAGCCATGATTCGGGGGGGAAAACAAGAGTCCTGTCTGTATTGGTCCCTGATAGCCCATAGGGACTTTGGGGTAAATGCAGCTAATATGTGGACTGGTGCATTCCATTCTGGAGTTATCTCTGGAGTACGGTACTTTTACTTCAGGTATGTCCACATGGGTTATAACTGAAGTAAAAGGACCGTACTCCAGAGATAACTTGAGGCACGTTTAATGGCTTGTATGCAAGCAGTGGGCCTTTTAACCTTTTGTCTTGGAACTACAAACCCCCTTGCCATAGCACAATCTTCTTTTGAAAGTTCCCTCAGTTTGAAAAGTAGCGTGCCACAAGGGATAGGAGGCTTTTTAAAAAAACAAAACACATATCCAAAGCTCTAATGGGTACACAAACCTAACTAGTCATGTTTTCCAGATTATGGACAAAAGCCCCTGTTTAACTTGTCCGCATGATTCTTGCAACTTTTGACTGAATCTTTGACTGAAACTTCCAGCAAATCTACTATCTTTTGCCTCTTTCTTGGTGAAATGCAGAGCAGCAAGCTATATTTTGCACTCAAGAAGTGACTGATTTCTTGACATCCTGCCAAACAGATTGTGAGAACAAGGCTTCAGAATTTCTTTGATCGTAAAAGACAAGTGGCTCTCGTTATATGAAAATGTGTTTGACAGGATGGAAGAAATACAGGAAGTTAAATGTTAAGCTCCTTCATAAAATATAAATGCTTTATGAATATTTAAACACCATAAAAATAGAAGTGGGTTTTTCTGGAAGAGATGCTAGTGTAGGGAAATATTTTTGAATGTTATCAAACATCAGCCACTGTAGCCCAAATGTTCATGTGGTTTATTGTTCATATTGGCACTCAGCATGTACTCATCAGAACCATGGGCATATTTGTTCATAACTGGGGCTGTGGGGAACAAATGTGATTCATGGGCAAAACATTCCTAATCATTCTATATGATTTGCCTGTGAAAGTTGCCTTTCTCTATAGATGCAAACAGAGCAAGATAGAGCAATAGTCTTAAACACTGCCTGAATTGGCTTCACCTCTTGCAGGAGTATAGTTAAATTAATTCCGGTCTTTCCCTTATTCCTAGTACACATGGCAGAAATCAGTTTAATGGGGCTTTTACATTTTAATGAATGAAATGTTTTCCTTGAAAAACAACAACCCCCAAACCAGAAAGCACAGCAATTTAAATCCTAAACGTTTGTGTAACAAAGCATTTTATTTGCAAAGGTTAATGTGACATTGGATGTGCCTGTTTATTTTGATTGTGATTCTACTGTTGGAGTGAAGTTTTGCTGAGGGCTGAAGGCATATGAGGCTGATGATAGAGAATAGCTCAGCCAGTCTGCCTGCTGGGTGCTGGCAGGAGCAAATTTCTTAAATGGAAACAAGCATTCTTCAAGATATGAAGATCATGAACAAAAGCTTTGCACCTAGGGAATTTTTAACATTGGCCTCCACATTTTCTATTACCTTAATCTTTGCTGATCAGGAACATTCGGTAAAAACTTCCTTTCTCTTTGTCTCTACTGACAGGAGTTTTCACCAGTACTTTACACAAAGAAAAGAGAAGAGGTTTACATGTATAATCATGACAGGAAAGGACTACAGATGTTATAAGCCTCAAATCCTGTTCACACATTAAGGTCTTTCACCCGACTGCTGGGGCTGGGGAGGGCTGAGGGAGAAGGTGGGAACCTACCAACCTTCCCCCGCATATTCTGTTCTTCTTTGGGTCACTACCGCTTGCACACACACACAACCTGCACAGCGGCAGTCACCAAACGTGGGACTGGAAGTCCTCCCACATCCCACAATGCACTGCATGGGCAGCAGAGAGGTAGCCTGGGCTCCTCTCCCTGGCCGCACTGCAGTCAGAGTTCTATGACTGTTGCTTCCGGTGGCCATTTTCTGAGCCCTGATGGTGCACACGGCCAAAAAGTGAGGTAGAACAGACTCCTTTTCTGTCTTACTTCACTTTTTGCCCAGGCAGCAAATCTGGGCTACCCGGGGCTGCAGCTGCTGGGTCCAGAGACCTCCCAGTCTCCCATATGACATGGGCTGTTTGGGTGGGAGAGATTTTACCCCAGCAGCCGGTGTTGTGTAAACCACGTTTTTATGTTTATTGTACATACAATCTGTATAGAGTGTACACACATATAGCTATGTATGTATGATCTGTTATTTACACAGTATGTCCAATGCACATACAGTGGTACACTTCCTATCCCCTGCATTTGAGGGGGCCTGCACCCAGGTTTGCTTGTAAAATGAATACATGTATAGTTATTCATACAAAAACATGTACCTGCGTACAGACTCCTGCACACATGTACTGTGTAATGTCTGAATAGATTTCTATACTGATACATGAAGATGGGAAGGGGCTCTTTCAGAAGTTGTGCTGCAAGTGTATTGGGGTGGGACCAATGAGCATGATCCTGCTCGCCACTGTACATGTGCTTAGTACCAAAGTTTGTAATGTCTGCACAATCCTTCCCTGTTTTTTAAAAAAATTAACAGGCAGGCAAACAAACACGTTTCAAAAGTGACGCCAACAGGGGGCGTGGGGATGATAGTCATGTTGATCTATTAGAATTCCATATGATCCATGCTGGTCCATATGAATAATTCCCTCCGTAGAACCAACTCAAAATCACAAAGCAGTAAAGCAGGTTTGGAATGTCCCAGCACTCTTCCCAGCTCTTTTGTTAAACATAGGGTGTGTACCAAAAATCCAGGAATCACAGCATATTCCCAGCAGGATGGACTCAGCTTCCCCCTGCATTCAGAATGCAGGCATACTAATCGGCTAATTGAATGCTAGTTCAGTCAAACTTCCTCTTGCTCTCTCTGTGCTTCAACCAAGCTGCTCATCTTTTTTCTTGCTAAAAACATATGTTTATGAAATTAAATTAAATATACCTTTGTCTACTTTTTTAAAAGCACAATTCATTTCAAAATTGCCAGAAAATGCTACAAGGAGGGGGAAAGGAAGTGGTTTCATGATGTCACCAGTTCCAGGCCACCAGAGTTGTGTGCAGTAGGGGTGTGCACAAAACCGGTTTTGCTGGTTTGGCTAGAATCTGGACTGGATTCCATTCAACCTGGCCCGGTTTGGTTTTGCCCTCAGTCGAATCGGACCCAGTTTGAGTTTGAACTGAGCCAGTTTGACAGGCTTGGAGCTCTACTAGTAATTGCGTGGTCATGCAAATGTTCTCTGTGCATTCATGGAGGCCACTAAAATGGCCTCCACACATGCCTGAACTGGGCTGAGGAAGGCCCAAACTATGGGAGCCTACTCCCCCTACTTCAGAAGAGGCCAGCGGGGGTGTGGGGAGCTACCGCCACCCCTGTCACCACCTCACAACTGCCACAGTAGCTATTTACTTCCCTCCCACTCCCTGTACCCTTAGGACAGCCCCCTTTGCTGGTAAGGGGAATCCTTACCAGATTCCCCTTTTTATTATTATTATTTATTTATTTACACAGTCAGACAGGTGTTATTGACTGGTTTGTTTTATCCAGACTTCGAGTGCTTCCCAAGGACATGGGATGGCTGAATTTTATTATCAATGTTGTTGCTGTTATTATAGATATTGTCGCAGGATATAGGCTGTTCCAAGTAAAGTTGCTTTTTGTAATTGGCTGATGGTGATTTCTGTGGCCCCTATGGTGTTGAGGTGCTCTTCAAGGTCTTTTGGAATTGCACCTAGGGCACCACTGGGATTATTTTGGTCTTTTTCTGCCACATCCTTTCAGTTTCAGTTTGTAGATCTTTGTATTTTTGTACTAAACAAAACAGGCCTCGGATACCAAACATCTAAAACATCAAGTCAAATCAACCATCTGCTGTACATGGACTTTGTTATCGGTCTATAATTACTTGGAATTGCACCTTTTGCTGGGTCTTTCATTATGAGATGAGTTTTCCCAGTTGTTAGCCATTGTTCAATTGCAAAATGTGATTGAACTGTTTTGATAGTTGTTTATGAAGGCTTGTTAGGTGTTTAAGCCAAAAGCCATGCAGTTCATCATCGCCTGGCACAGTCCAATTTTAAATTTTCTTTGCTCTTTCATGTATTAATTCTGGTGTTATTAGGTCTTGCATTTGTTGGTTACATTTTTTGACCTCTTTCATCCAGCCTGCTTTTTTATTATAATCTATTGGATTGTCCCATAATTTCCCCCAGAATTGTACTATTTCTTCTTTATTTGGTGTTTCTAGGTTTCTTGCAGTTTCTCCTTCTGTGCTTTGGTAGAAACGTCTCTGATTCGACTGGAATTGGAGATTCTGCCTGTGTTGTGTAATTCTGGCTTCGTATCTGCTAATCTTTGACACTGTTGTTATTTGCTGCTTTATTATTTCCAGGACTTCTCTTATTCTCCTTGAATTTAGGTGGTATTTTTGGATCAGATACTGTTTGGTGTTTTCATTCTTCAGCTTCTTGTCTTTCATATCTTTCAATTTACTAGCATCTGATCTAAGCCTGGAGATTTTATTTTCTAATCTAATCTTCCATTTAGGTGATGTACTGCTTTCTTTTTTGACAGGTCCACTGATCTTATATCCGAGCTCTTGTGTTGTTATTGTTGCTGCACTGTACATTAGTTGGTTTGTTTCTTGCAAATTCTTGGTTGTTATTTCTGCAAGTGCAGCATTGACATCTTTTAATACCTGAGCAAGTTGTTTTTTTGGCAACTGTTTTTAGAGCTGGAAGTCGAACCCTGGTGGTTGTTTGGTTCATGTGCTCAGGTATTTTTTGCTTTAGTTCTTGTTGCTTTTCTGTTAAACGGCATTCAGGTTTTTGAGGTGAAGGCAAAGGGGAGGTTGCCTGGTTTTGATTTTGAAACAGTTCAGCAACAGTGGCATCCTCGATTTCCAACACCTCCTCCACCTGCTCCTGAGCAACTGCTTCAGTTGGTGGTAATTCTTCTTCCATATCTTGAGCCTGTGTTGCTCTTTGCAGTTCTTCCAGCTCAACTCCTGTGAATACTTTATTTCTTATTATGAATCTTCTCTGGTCTGCTAGCCTTTGTTCTGTTATTTCTGTATCTGGATGCTTCTCTTTCCAAACTTGGTACATTCTTTTAAAATAACCTCTTCTAGTTGGACTAGACTTGTAATAGCAGATCATTATTTCCTTGTTGGCATTTTTCGTATATTTTTTTCAGTTAAGTGACGTTTCTTCCAGTAACCTTGCAGTCTCCAGCCCTGGTTGCTCAACTGAAGATCCTGAGTCCTGTTGCCCACTTGCCACCAGATGTCCAGGGACTACAGCACCTGGCACGGTCCTTGTTGACCCAGGCAATGACCGATCCGGTATAGATTTATTAAAGTTATGTCTCACCATATTGTTGATGGGAGAGGCACTCTTTGTCTGGCTCCTCTGGTGAGACCTGTCCAGTATGGTTGGACCGCTGGCATAGCTCTCACCTTCCTCAGAGCACACAAGCCCCACAACCACGCCAAGGTAGTGCCTCACTGGGGGATGATGATGATGATGATGATGATGATGATTTTCATTTTATATTCCACTCTTCCTCCAAGGAGCCCAGAGCGGTGTACTACATACTTACGTTTCTCAATAGAGAAACCATTTTTATCGTTTACCAATAGAGTTCCAAACTGGCTCAATTTGAACCAAGCCTGGTTCATTTTGGATTCAGACCAGCTGAGGTCTGATTACTTAGATTACCACTCAGATTACTATATTTATCTGAATCAAAGACTAGTTTTCCAAGTTATTTGATGTTAGAAATCAGGGAGTCATTTTAAATTCAGAGACTTTTCCTTTTCGGTAAATACAGATATAACCTGTATTTAACATCTCCTTTTAAAGGGGCTTGTCTTAAATTCATAGTTGTCTTGTATTGGGGTGAATACAGTATGTGAATCAATTTGTATCTTTAAAAATGGAACCGGGCAGGAGAGGGTGATATTTGTACTACAAAGCATGGTGGAAGCCCAGTCTTCAGTATGTTACAGTCATAAAATGGTAATCAGAAGCTCTTTTTCCTCTCTTCACATTAATTAGATTGTGCCAAGTGCAAAATCTTTTTAAAGCACAAATTGCACTGAGGCATGCTGGGACAAAGAAGGAAAGTCATGTAATATTAAAGAAAGATATTTAGTGGTGGTTGATAGAAAGTAACTGATAATTCCTTGCAGCCAGCAAAGGTAAGACTGAGCACAATTAGAATTATCCAGATAAACACTAGCATTGTGCCTTGCGCAAGAATAATGACCGACTACAAGCGTGTGGAACAAGGAAAGGAACATGTCTTCCAGACTAGTTCTTGCACTAGTGGAAGATGTTGTTGGGCTGCTAGGAGAAGAGGGCTCACTAGGTGCTTGTGGAACAGCAAGTTGCATTATCCCTTACACAATTCCCTATATCCTAGAGAAAGTTAGTTCTTATTTATTTATTTATTTTATTCAATTTCTGTTTACATTAAAATCAAAAACATATAATAAAACAATTATTGTTGTTCTCCTTCCTCTAGCAGTTGTGCAAGCATGCTTAGAGGAGTGCATTTGCTCATCTTACACCAGGTACAATGCTAGTCTGGATCCTTCTCAATGACTTTTTCCACTTGATTTTCAGAAGTGGGTGGGTGGGGTTCTGAGTCTTTACAGCACAGCAATGTTGCAACCCAAAATTGTTTATCAAATTTTTAAATTTACAAAAAAAATATTAAAAAATAGATTTTTACAAGGTACAAATGTTGAACTTCCTGCTTCATATGGCATTTTTATGAACAGACACCTTAAGCATATGGTTGGATTATTATATCCATCAAAAAGATACATGATCACTGATAATCCCAAGATATTTGCTGAAATAAATAGATGGGGCAGAAGAGCTCATGTAATTTACATGAAACCCTTACGTTTGGTCAATCCAATTTTAACCAACTTCCTTTGTTTAATTCTTAAACAAGGGAGAGATTGGACAATGAGCCCCCCACCACCACCAATTCCACCAAAGCCAAGGTTTCAGTTTAAACTGGTTGCGCATGTAAATAAGGAGATTTAACACAGCATCTCACCACTTTTAATTAAGGCCTAATTTAAAAAAGGTATTTAACTAGCATTCACCATCAAACTTAAATCTGGTTCCAGTAATTAAAAGGATTTTCTTAATCTATTTCTCAGTGTTAGAAGGCTCATTTCAGTGTGTTAATTAAAGACTGTTCCTTAAGCCTTTCAGTCAAAGAAAAACAAAGGGAAAGGGATTTTAAAGTGTTGTGGAAAAAAGGTATTGCATAAACATGGCTGAAATGATTGGTTGGCCTCTTTAATTAAAAGCAATGGGCCTAATTTATTACAAATGGCATACACATTCATGTTTTAAAATACTTTTAAATAACTTTGGCATACTTAAGAAAGAAACTACATGCTCCACAGCTGTTGAGCAGATATAATGTTTATATAAATGAACTGAGTGACGTAACCTGAATGGATTCAAAGCTGGTGTAGGTTTTTTTCTCATTTTCATATGGTTTGATGTGGTGGCTCGCATACATGAATTGGATACTATAAATTACCTTTCCCCCCTCCTTAAAATGATTAGAGAGTCATCGGTGTAGAACATTTTGATTAATGCTTAGAAGCAGGATGGTAGGGAACTTGGGGACAGGGTGTGTGCACTTGCGTGTGCACTCAGTTGGTAATGTCCCCTGTGTCAATGTCAGACGCAGAGGGGGGCATGCCCAGCACCCAGAAGGGGGGGGTCACTCAGCCCTTCTCCTTCCCCTCCCAGCTAGTGAATGAAGGGCCTGCTGGGTGTTTGCTTTTGCTCTGAGCAAGGGAGAGACACACATCAGCCAGCGCTTCATTTGCCAGCTGGGAAGGAGAGGGCAAGGGGCCACACCTCGTGTTCCCAGATGGCGTTCACTTCGTTCATCAGCTGGGTATGGGAGGAGGACAAAGGCGTGCCCTGAGGGACGGGCAAGGGGTGCCATGTCAGCCCAGGGACATTTGTTCCCCCGTTTTCCGGTGGTGGCTACACCACTGCTTAGGAGCTAAACGGTTGCCTGTATAGTGGCCACAGTGTGAGCAATGGGGGAGACCCATCCTACAGCCGGTGCTGCTTGCCTAGGGTGGTGTCCGCATGACACTTGGCAGGGGGCCCACATGGAGCAAAGGCAGTCCGGCCCCTCTCAGCTCTGTATCCACTCTCAGGTTGGTGCCTTATCCCTGTTGAGCCAAATAGAGGCAGTAGCATTCTAGCTGATAGAGGCCCTGCAATAAGAAAGGCCAAGAAGCATCAGCTCACTTTCCTGCATGGCCAGCCTTAGCAGGGGGTGGGGGGTGGCCCGGGCAGCTGCCAAGGGTGCCTACCTGAAGAGGTGCACAGGAGGAGCTTCCATAAGGCACACAATTTGGCAACACTGTTACACTGATCATGGCGGGGGCGGGGCATGACAGCACTCCTTGCCTAGGGCCAACCCTGCTTTCCTGCATGGGGCCTGCTCTGCTGCTGTTCACTTTGAAGATGGAGGTCCTTCTGCTCATCCGCACAGGCTAAGGTGTGTCTGCACAAAAGCTCATGCAAGGGCCACCTGGGCCATGAACCTTAGGGTGAGGTGAATGGGGTGGCTGAGGAGATCTAAAATCACTCCTGATGCTGCACCGATGAGATTCTATGAGCCTTACTAACGCTGTAGTGTTTGGGTGGAAGCAAGGTGTTGCAGAGCTTTGCACATAAAGATGACTTGCCTTAACCGCTGCCTTGGTCACATTGACCCTTGTAGAAGGCATGAGTGAAGGGAAGCCACAGTGTTGTTGTTTGTTCAAAGCGCAATGACCACTGGCAGCACCACAAGAGAGCAAGGCCTGTTGCAGGACGGATCTCCCCCATTGGAGAGGAGAGCCGGTCTTGTGGTAGTGAGCATGAATTGTCCCCTTTGCTAAGCCATAGTTTGCATTTGAATGGGTGACTACATGTGAGCACTGTAAGATATTCCACTTAGGGGATGGGGCCATAGCTCAGTGGAAGAGCATCTGCATGTTTGCATGCAGAAGGGTGCAGGTTCAGTCTGTGGCATCTCCAGAAGGGCTGGGAAAGACTCCTGCCTGTAACCTTGGAGAACCGCTGCCAGTCTGTATAGACTATACTGAGCTAGATAGACCAATGGTCTGACTCAGTATAAGGTGGATTCCTATGTTCCACTGCTCATACTATGCCCATTATATTGGCAACCATTTAGCTCTTAAGTATTATTCAAAATGTTCTAAACCTATGACTCTCTAATCATTTTAAGAGAAAAAGCTTAATTCTAGTATCCAATTCATGTACACAACCCACCACGTCAAACCACATGAAAACAAAAAATATTGTATACCAACTTTGAATCCATTGGAGTTACAGTATGTCATCCCATTCATTTAGGGTCATTCAGTATCATTGTAGCGAATTAAAGCCTTTGTCTCAGAGCAGCTCACATGAGGGGGGAAATGCTGAATCATCCCTGGTGAGCTGCCTGTCTGGGCATTTGAACTAATCTATATTTCCAGTAGAATTAAAATGCTGCCGCCGCCACCCCTCTTATCAACAGAGCCTGAACCTTCCTGGGCTTGGGGTGGAATCCCAGGGAAAACTCTCTTCATTTTGCTATTGGATAAGTACAAAAACCTTCCACATGTAGGCCTACACATGTTGAGAAAACTGATAGCTACTGAGTGCTTGAGGACATGTTTGCACTAGAGAAATCCCCCCTTCACCCCCACTTTTTCCTGAGTTAAAAACCAACTCTGAGAGGGTCGTAAAAAGAAAAGAACAAAAAAAAAGTTTTATTCAATTACTACAGACTGCTTCCATCTGGGGCTTCTAGCTTTCTTAGACACACTCAAAAATACTCAGTAGGTTAAAAAAAATGGCCATCTTAGGCTTGAGTTTAGGTTGCATTTAGGTACAAGGGTTCACTCCCTGTTAACTCTTTAGAGGGAAGGGAGACTTATCACTACAGTCATACAGTCCATCATTATCACTGATACTGTCATGTTGTTATCACTTGAACAGGCGGCAAAGAGACCTCCAGTGCTAGTCCTCATGAGCCACACCATTCCTTTTCCTTCACAGGACCTTGGTTACTTCTCTGGCATCCTGAAATAGTACAAGAGCAATGATGGACAATGTAGCCAAGTACCAATTTCACACACATGGTCACAGATAATTCCCAAATTAATTGGTATTGCTTTTTAGCTTCATGTTAATGTTTAGTTTGTATCTGAACTTTAGGGAAGTGCACAGACTGGTCCGGAGCCCATTCTAAGGGCCCCCAGACTGGTCTGGACCTGGGGCCAGTTTGGTGGTTCGGTGCCGGGGGGGTGGACCTTTAAGGGCAGGGGAGGGTGTACTTACCCCTCCCACCACTTTTCCCCCTCCAGCGCTCCTGATTTTGTAAGTATTTGGGGCGGCTGGGTACCTTCCTGATGCCCCTTCCCCTGTTCCTCGTCAAAAGGCTTCAAAAGCGTCACTGCACGTGCAAGCGTCGCATGTGCACGTCACGTCCTGTGTTGCGTGCATGCTCACATCAGGCATGTGCACACATGATGTGCACATGCACGCCACACGGACATGATGCCCGTGATGTGTGCATGCGCAGTGAGGCTTTTGAAGCCTTTTGATGAGGAACAGGGGAAGGGGCAGTAGGAAGGTACCCTGCCGCCCCAAATGCTTACAAAACCGGGAGCGCTGCAAGGGGGACAGCGGTGGAAGGGGTAAGTACACCCTCCCTCGCCCTTAAAGAGCCCCCTTCTCCAGTGCCAGACCACAGAGGTGTGGTTCCGTGCACACCACTACTAAAATTATCCTGATAACAACTGATTAGTATTACATTGTAATTGGTGTATCATGTACTTACATCAGGAGCTGCCATTAATTTCATTATATTACATGGCTTTTTTTAAAAGACCAACCCAAACAATTGCATTCTAGCAAACACTAAGGAGATGCTGTGGTAAGTATATACCAAATGTCATATTAGGTAAAAATGTTTATTTAGGGTTTCACAAGAATCAGATTTTACTTGGGGACTGTGATGGTTATATTAATAGTATGGTGAACAATGGACACAAATATATATTTTTTAAAATTACAATAAAGATTTTCATATGTATTCATTTATACCATATTTACCTGAATCCAAGACTAGGTTTTTTCCAAGTTCTTTGATGTGAGAAATTGTGGAGTCATCTTAAAATCAGAGTTTGCTTCCTTTTGGTGAAGTACGGATATAACCTTTATTTAACGTGTACTTTTGGGGGGCGGGGTCATCTTAAATTCAGAGTAATCTTCTATGTGGGTAAATACAGGATTAATAGAATATGTCCTTTAAATCTATTCTAGAATTCAGACCGCTTAAAAGTCTGATAGTCAGAAAATCCCATTTGAGTCTCAAGTGGCTTTTTAGGTCCAGACAGTTCTCCTCTTCTCCTATTTAAAAGAGCTTAAGTACCATGGCTTTTTCTGACAACCCAGATATCTGGTACCAGTCAGATAGACAGCATTGGACTAGCTTGACCAATGGTCTGACTCTGTATAAAGCATCTTCATATGTCTATATGCTTTTAAAATAAACTTGTAGCTGATAGCCTAACCTAGAGATCTATTCCAGACATAGACGCACCAACATAATCACAGAGTTTCTCTGCCCAGAACTGTTTCATTACTCCATTCCAAGAGCATATTAAGGCAATAATTTCTTTGCATGTGAATCTTAGGTTTTTCCATTATGGGGATTTTGCCCAAGAAACAGCTCATATGTGTATTAGAATACCTAGAGAATTTTGGACTGGATTATGCAGATTTCTTGCCCAGAGTTAGAAGTACACTACATTGTGCCTACCTTGGTGAAGCTACCAAAAACAATAGCCCAGAGAGATTTCTCGTCTTCCCTGCCATAATAGCCAGGAGGCTATTCTGCAGCAATCTTTCCAGCATCAGGGGTCTCCTCAGAATGCCCCATGCACTCGCGTGGGGCTGGGACTGCTGGGGTCCAGGCAGCCGCTGATCCCCACAACCCCAACCGACTCCATGACAGAGCTGGTTATCGTGTGGGCAGCTGATCCGGTTACCCAGGGAGGGCTGTATGATCATCTGCAGGGATGAGCCAAGCCGGCTCCCCTCACCAAACCCCATCAGGCTCTCCACACAGCTCGTGTGGAGAGGCTCCAGAAATACTCATCATATGACACAGCATCATCACATGTGTTCAGTCACCTCCACTCCCCATCAATAGCTGATGCTAGCAGGGACAGAGAAACTCACAATGTGGTTATGCACCCTGAATGCTCCTAGGCATTATGGCAGAGAGAGACATAGCTCATCACGGGAGATACTATTTTCAACAATTCCCTCAAGGCAAGTGTAACATGTAGCCCTGCTCTTAAGCTTATAGGTGAATTGTATTACTACATCTGTATATTGTTTTGGGCACGAAAGTGATTTTAAGGAGACAATACTGTGATCTCCGTCTTGAAATAACTGTACAGTGAGCAAATTGAAACTTGTCCCAGTTTTTTTTAACAGATTATTGAGATTCAATCCGACTCAATTGAATTTGCAGAACAATGCTGTATCTTCATTTCCTCTAAAATGATATCAGCACAGACCAAACAGAAGCATTACATCATCAGAATAATCTGTCATTGGATAGTCAGTGATGCGGCAACTTCTGTTACCTAGCAACGTCCTAGAATTGTTAACTCCAGGTATTCCACACAGCACAGGAAATCTCTTTACAGTAACTTTTTCCAAAAGAAAAAGATCCCATATTCTTAAAATCCTAAAGAATTTAAGTTCTTCAGAGCTAAAAGTCAACACATGGCCCCATACACCTCCTTGGGTTGCTTGTGGCAGTCCATGCATGTCCTTTATCCTATTATAACTTGCCTACACTTAGGAGTATTAGTAAAGAGGTGTGGTCTGTGTACATATGGCAGAATTCTAGAACAGAACCACAGGAGTCTCCTGCCCCTGGCTATTTGCATCGCTGCAAATAGATTTTTACTTGTTAAAATATTATTTTCCATATAATTACTTAATGCTGCCATTATTTTGGTTCATCACATCAGTAAAGTAAGTATGAATAATACAGGTGGCCCTTGTTATCTGCAGATCACAGTTTCGACTATTTGTGGCTGGGTCTAAGAGAACCAGTTACTTTTATTTTATTTTTTAAAATAGGCAAATATTTGCCTATCTGCAGTTTCTGGGTGGCCAGAAATGACTTCTGATGTCATTCCGGCTGCCATTTTTTCAGCACGGAGCCATTTTGGTGCGCTCTCTCTCTCTCTCTCTCTCTCTCTCTCTCTCTAAATTTCTGAGATCTTTGGCAAAAGAATGATAAAAGTTTCGAGGATTTGCAGGTTTCGGAGGGGCTTGCTGGAGAGCTGGAGGCATGGAGAGCAAGGAACTATGCATTATTCCCTTTATTTCTGTGTTTTTGGCCCTTTTTTAAGCTTAAGGAACCTAATCCCTGGATTCCCACAGGGGTAAGGTTTTGTGATTCACAGTTGCCATATTTATGCCTATAGGCAAGAATGGAACCCCCACAAATAACAAGGGCCACTTGTACAAATTAATTCTTTATTCCAACAAATGAAGCACAAGCCTTTGTTCATCTACTCTTCTGGTCCCCTAAGAAATTCTATCTACTCCTCCATCCCCTGCCTATTAGTTTATCCTTCATTGGATAGATACCTGCCATTCAAGAAGTTTTTATTCTCCCCAAGCTATTCAGAGTGCCCAGTTCTTTCCTTACATGCAGAATACGTTTATAATAGGCACTGCCTACATTCTAGATAAGATATCTTTGTCTTCTGGTGACTGTCTCAGTTAATAGTAATGCTACTTTGGTAGATCACCCTAAACATAATTGTATGTGATGCTTTATAGGAGTGTACAGTATAGCTCAACATTGCACCACATATGCACAAGATTAAAACAGTTACTGCATAAATGTAAATTGTTTCATGATGAAAAGCTTTAAAAAAGCCAGGAGGGGTGTTGTTAAAATGTGGGATGTTTGATGGGTGATGGAGGCCCTGTAGCTATCATGATGCTGCCCAGGGGCGTAGCAAGGTTGGAGCAGGCCCAGAGACAAAATTTTAAAATGCCCCGCTCACTGAAGCTCAGCTCATGAAGTAAAGAAATCTTAATTGAGGCTGAATAGTGGTAACAAAAAGCATAGTACATGTATATATCATCATCCTAAATTATTTTTTTAAAGGTTTTGTAAACTGTGGACGATGCAAGTCATTGAATGGGACTAGAGAAAGACATGCTGTTCTGGTAGCTCCAGGTCTTAAGACTCACATCAGTTTTGGAGGATGAATACAACTGAAGGAAGCCCGGGTGGGTGCGCGGCTGGGGAAGTCAGTCATGTGACCTGCCTCTGGGGGGCCCCCAAGGCAGTGGGCCCCCAGACAACTGTCTCCCCTTGCCCTATTATAGTTACACCCCTGATGCTGCCCTTAACAGCACACTAACTATAAGCCTATTTGTACTTGTGGCTTGCTTCATAGAAGCAAGGTTATTCAGCCTACAGCTTATGTGGGTATGAATAACCATAGTGAAAACTGTCTTGGAAAAGATATTTTTTGTGAGACAGGAAAGGATGACCTGCCCTGTGGTTTGCATTTAATTTTTGTTATGCAACCAATGTAGATAAACAAGCAATCTCAACTTCTCTCTGTCTGCAGCATGCAGTCCTATTGACTCACCTGGTTTTAGTGCTACAATAAAAGAAGCATATGTTGCCTTTACAGAAGATTTTACCTTTTTAGATAATACATAGAATATAACATAAGAGTGTACTTTTTTCTAAAAATGCAAACTATGAGCTTTATTCTGTATTAAAAACAACATAGTACTCTTGTGATTTATTTTGAATGTTGAATACAGGCAGTCAAGAATGAATCAATCTGATTTGGGAAGAAAACAGTTTAAGTGAAACATAGACACAAAAAGAAGTACCTAGTCAATGTTGAAGTATCTTATCTATCTATCTATCTATGTCTTAGGCGTACCCGTCGCTAATCCCATGTGTGGCAGCTCTCTCAAGAGTTCACGAGCGAGCGGCTGGCAGGGGAAGAAGAAAGTGGTGGTGCCAGACAGGTGGGTGGGGAGAAAATGACGGCAGTGGTGGAGGTGGCAGTGGTGGTGGGAGAAAACTATGGCGGGTGGGCAGACAGGAGGGAGAAAACAGTGGGGGGTGGGGGGTGGGGGGTGGGCAGGTGGGCAAAGAACCTGGTGGCGGTAGGCAGGTGGGGGTGGAAAAATTGCAGTGGGGGGCAGGCAGAGGGGGGAGAACTAGAGGCTCAGATGCTCTGCGCCCAGCCCAGCTAGTATTATAATATCAATGGTAAGAGAATATACATATAAGTGAGGAGTAAGCATACAGTATACAAATATCCCAGTAGGTAATAACCAGTGTTCACTCTAATTTTTGTCATCTGTGCATGGAATGAGTTCCAGGTAGGAGTATCAAGGCAGTGTGTGCATACATGCATTCAGAGTGGGGCCTTCCTGATTCAACTTGAGTGGGATCTAAAATTAACTGAGCGGACATCAAAAAACTTGTGAGCGCAGGCACGTGCACACGCCTTAGAGGGAACACTGGAAATAACACAAAGTACAAAATACTGAAACAGACAAAAGTTGAACAGTATGAAGAAACTCAATGGGTGATGGCACAGATATCTGGATGCTGGAAGGAACAAATGGCTGAGACTTGCACTGCTATTGCAAGGTTTCGAATGCTTTCTCAGGCAGAGATGTGTCTCTTGGTCTCCAAATACTTTGAAATAGATTTCTGTTATCTATTTAAGAAGCATAGCTCAAAAATGTCTTGTACCTCCAATGGCTCCAAGCTTCTCCAAGTTCTAGTCGCAGTGAGCAGCATTACCTTTGACAACAAGAAGCTTGGATATTTACTTAGTTATTGTGGTGGAACCTGTCAGACATATGAGAGCCATTGGAGGTACAAGACATTTTTGAGTTTGGATGACCAGCCTGGGTAATGTTAAAAGGAGCTTGGACAAATTCATGGAGGAAAGATCTATCAAAGACTACTAATCTTGATGGCTATAAACTATTTCAAGCTCACAGTCAGGATGCCTCAGAATACCAGGTGCAGAGGAGCAACAGCAGGAAAGGGGGCATGCCTTCATCTCCTGCTTGTGAGCCTCCCAGAGCAATTGGTGGACCATTCATTCATTCATTCGATTTCTATACTGCCCTTCCAAAAATGACTCAGGGCGGTTTACACAGAGAAATAACAAATAAATAAGATGGATCCCTGTCCCCAAAGGGTTCACAATCTAAAAAGAAACATCAGACAGACACCAGCAACAGACACTGGAAATACTGTGCTGGGGGTGGATAGGGCCAGTTACTCTCCCCCTGCTAAATAAGAGAATCACCATGTTAAAAGGTGCCTCTTTGCCAAATTAGCAGGGGTTAGTGTGGGAAACAAGATGCTGGACTAGATAGGTCTTGGGCCTGATCCAGCAGGACTGTTTTTATGTTCTAAGTTTGTCCTTTGTAAGTGGTGGGAATTTTATCCTGCCATTTAATTTAATTTAATTTACTTTTCTCAGGCAGCCTTGATTAAAATGTTTCATTTTATTAATATGTCAGCTCTGTGTTGTTCAGATTTCCCAAGTATAGAGAAGGGAAATTAAATCAGTACTACAACTCTTGATTTTACATCCTTCTACTCTCAAAGAGATTTACAAAGGATGGGTCAAAATATGCACTACCTTTGGCTATTTAATTTGCAAATTCATAATCAATATTTGACTCCCCAATACTGCCCCCATTTATCTACCTCTCAGAGCATGTGATTATCATTGTAATTTCTAGTGGAACATAAATCTTAGACAACATTGGTTAATATAAATCTTCAGTCTTTTTCAGTATGGTGGTTAGTCTGAAATGTGCATATGCCTCTGGAAAGTGATATTATGTGTATATCCTCTTGGAGAATTAGCTACAAAGACAAACATGCAAACAACTATTCCTGAACTATTATTTAAGCCTCTTTAGCTTCTGCTCATAACCTTTTGATGTTAAAGAGCTGTCCTAAATCTCACATCTACTTATATATTTATTTCATAAAACAGCAAATAAAAGACTACAAAGAGCTTCTGCAAGAGCACACCCCCGCTTGGCTCATTAATCAGGAAAGGTTGTAGAAGCATTCTTCTTTTCTATCATCACCATTGTTTCACTGGACTAGTAATACAACATAGTAAAAACTGTTAAGTGTTCTTTACTTTCCATGTAGGAAGAAACCTAGGGGCACCACTATGGGGTTTCTTTTATTTATTATTTTATTATTTATTTATTTATTTAACACATTTGTATGCCACCCAAAACACAAGTCTCTGGGCCGTTTACAACAAAACAATAAAAACAACCAATAAAAAGATTAAAACATTTCAACAATTAAAATTTAAAATGTTGAAACTATTAAAAACACAATTAAAACATGCTTTGGGGTGGCATTTCAGATGTCTTTGTCAAGTCTTTACAGTCAAGCATACTGGAAGCAAATGGACTCCTAAAGTAGAACAGATAATCCTATGCCAGATCCCAAAGAGGAATTCCATATGAAGAATACCTCAGTTTTTGCCAACTCCATCTAAAAAGTCCTAGCTCCCATTCTGTATCTCTGCCTGAACTGCAAACTCTTTCTCTCACTCTGTCCCTTCCTTGAGCAATAACAGATGTCAGATTCCAAAGTTTAGAAATTGGTTCTAGGCTATCAAGGACTACTGTATTCAACTTTGTTTATTAATCCCCTTATCACCAGTTAGGTTAGGCAGGCAAAATGATAGGATAGGTCTATTCATCATAATCAAGATAGATTAATTCACAATTCATACATACAGGTGAAACTCGGAAAATTAGAATATCGTGCAAAAGTCCATTAATTTCAGTAATGCAAATTAAAAGGTGAAACTGATATATGAGACAGACGCATTACATGCAAAGCGAGATAAGTCAAGCCTTAATTTGTTATAATTGTGATGATCATGGCGTACAGCTCATGAAAACCCCAAATCCACAATCCCAGAAAATTAGAATATTACATGGAACCAAGAAGACAAGGATTGTAGAATAGAACAATATCGGACCTCTGAAAAGTATAAGCATGCATATGTATTCAGTACTTGGTTTGGGCCCCTTTTGCAGCAATTACTGCCTCAATGCGGCGTGGCATGGATGCTATCAGCCTGTGGCACTGATGAGGTGTTATGGAAGACCAGGATGCTTCATTAGCGGCCTTCAGCTCTTCTGCATTGTTTGGTCTCATGTTTCTCATCCTTCTCTTGGCAATGCCCCATAGATTCTCTATGGGGTCAGGTCAGGCGGGTTTGCTGGCCAATCAAGCACAGTACACTGTATACTTTTCAGAGGTCCGATATTGTTCTATTCTACAATCCTTGTCTTCTTGGTTCCATGTAATATTCTAATTTTCTGGGATTGTGGATTTGGGGTTTTCATGAGCTGTACGCCATGATCATCACAATTATAACAAATTAAGGCTTGACTTATCTCGCTTTGCATGTAATGTGTCTGTCTCATATATCAGTTTCACCTTTTAATTTGCATTACTGAAATTAATGGAATTTTGCACGATATTCTAATTTTACGAGTTTCACCTGTACATCTTAGCATCCAATTCTAACAAGGAGCTTTCAAAAGCTCTCTCTACGATGTCAAAAGTAAGTTCTTCAACATTTTAATGTATTTTGTTCTCAGCAATGCTTTTACATGTGGTGTCCTATCCCTGCAAAACGAGGAGGTCTTCCCATATGTGTTCCCACAAGCTCAAAGATCTTTTGAGGAAGTTCTGTTCCTCAAATTAGGCACAGGGCTACAAGGAAGCAGAGCTTTCTTGGTAGTGGTGCTTGTTCTTTCGAATCCCTTCCCAGGAAGGCCCACTTAGCTCTTTTCTTTTTAAAGAAGGATGCTAAATACATATTCATGTAGGTAATAATCTATGTTGGCAACTGATTATTAACTGGTTTTGAGCTCTGTCATAAAGACCCGGTATTTTGTTCTTCTTTATCGATATTTATTTATTTATTTGTTCAATTTATATATTGCTTTTCATTAAAATAATCTCAAAGCAGTTTACAATCATGCATAATTAAAACACAAAAGTGCAGATCATAGAAACATAAAAATGATGTCTCTATTAAAAAATTGAAAACCCCATTAAAAACATAATACATACAAACACAAAGCAATAGCAGTAAAAACAATACTTTCATTTAAAAGCCTGGGTGAAGAGCCATGTCTCTACTTGTTTCCTAAAAACTACTTGTAGACTCATAGAACTTTAATGTTGGAAGGAACTTTGGAGGTGCTCTATTCCAGCCCGCTGCTTAATGCAGGAAAGGACTTCAGCATCCTGACAGATGGCCAGGGGCGTAACTATAATAGGGCAAGGGGAGACAGTTGTCTGGGGGCCCACTGCCTGGCGGGGGGGGGCCTTCCAGAGGCAAGTCACATGACTGACTCCCCCAGCCGTTGTATTCATCCTCCAAAATTGATGCCAGAACAGCATGTCTTTCTCTAGTACCATTAAATGACTTGCATCGTCCACAATTTACAAAACCTCTAAAAAACCAATTTAGGATGATGTTCTATTGTGGCACATAGGAGATATATATCTCGCTATGCTTTTTGTTACCACTATTCAGCCTCATTTAAGATTTCTTTACTTCATGAGCTGAGCTTCAGTGAAGGGGGGGCCATTTTAAAATCTTGTCTCTGGGCCCACTCCAACCTTGCTACGCCCCTGCACATGGCTGTCCAGCTGCTAATTGGAAACCTCCAGTTAGGAATTCTTCCTAATGTCCAGCCTAGATCTGCTTCCTTGTTATTTCAGCCCACTAGTTCTAGTGCTGCCCTCAGGAGCAACAGAGAACAAGGCCACTCCTTCTATCATGTGACAGGCCTTCACATATTTGAAGACAGCTAACTTATCCCCTCTTTGTCTCATCTTCTTCAGGCTTAACTTACCCACTTCCTTCAATTGTTCCTCATAGGACATTGTTTCCAGACCCCCCACCCTCACCATCTTGCTTGCTGTTTTCCGAACCCATTCCAGTTTCAAGGAGGGCAACAAAGATGGTGAGAAAATACATCCCTGTGGACATTGTGTATGCTTTGAACTGTCCTGTTGTGGTTGTCCAAGCACCCGAGGCAAGGAAAGGCTGGTCGGCAGGACTTGGAAAATTCCAAGGAACCATAACAACAAATATTTATATACTGCTTTTCAACAAGTTTCCAAAACAATTTAAATAGAGGATTGATTGATTGATTGATTGATTGGATGGATCCCTGTCCCCAAAGGACTCACAGTCTAAAAGAAACATAAGATAGACACCAGCGACAGTCACTGGAGGTCCTGTGCTGGGGTGGATAGGGCCAATTACTCTCCCCCTGCTAAATAAAGAGAATCACCACATTTAAAAGGTGCCTCCTTGCCCAGTTAGTGGGGTGAAATTGATTAGGAGTCCCAGCTCCAACTGAATCCTTTTATGTCTCTTGGCCCTGGCTACCTCCCCCAGCTCCATTCCTCAGCTGCAAGGTGTGAATACTCAAAGGGGCAGCCCCAGGCCAGTAAGAGAACAGCTGGCCATCTCTTAGCCACCTCTCACCTGATGCATTCTCTGTGTCAGCAAGTAAGCACTGAAGGGTGAGAGGTGCTTAATACATCCGGGCCTGACCCCTCAAGCAAGCCCAGCTCAAGGGGGGGCCATCTCTGGGTTCAGGGACCATCTCCTTCTTGCCCGGCTCATCCTTGCCACTCAGGCTGGGGTTCTGTACTTCAGCAGCTGCTGTTGGTGCTAAGGATTTGCCTGGCTCTTCCTTCTTGGGATCTGAGTCCTGACTATCACTTGTGGCCTGGACCATTATATTAACTGCTTAAGAGCTGCTGTGAGTTCCCTTGAGTTGAGTTGTGAAATTTCCCTGAGGAAATCTGTTGGTTGGTGATATACCCACTTTTTATATAGAACAATGAAATTTCTGCATACTGCCTCCCAGGGGAGTAGCTAGGGGAGAGGAGGCCCATGTTCGCCCTTATCCCCAGGGGGCCCTTGGAGTGAGGGAGATAATGAAAAAAGTAGGGATGGGTGGATCTGGAGGGCCCTCAGGAGCTGAGGGGTCTGGCTTCTTTGAACCCATCCATTCAATTATAGCTACACCCCTGGCCTCTACTTTACTTAAAACCAGACTGGCTGTCAGGTAAACATGCCCTCAGCAGCGTGTGTCAGAAAGCAGTGGTGCTTGATTCATGTATTCCTTATGAGTTACAGATTCTTAGAATCTGTAACTAATATGGAAATCCCTCTATGATTATGAGAGATGAAGAACAACAGAGACATCTTTATGCTCTTCAGGTATCTTTGCTTGACACCACATTCATGGCCGGGGGTGGGGGAGGGGGGCTGAGCAAGATGTTAAACAAGATATTTGTGAGTAGCTTGATCAATCTCAGGTGGCATGGCATCAGTACCAGGTGCCTTTCCATTAGATAATGACATAATGGCCTCTTACATTTCAGCCACAGAAAATCCCTGGGCCAAAACCTGATTGTATCATTCTGAGGTAATTCCCGTACAGCCTCTTTGCTGATAAATGAGTCATTTATGCAGAATGTTTTCAAAATGTTCTGCCTGCCTCTCAGGAATTATCAGTCCAAAGAGCCCTACGCCAGTTCCATAACAAGAGCCGAATAATGGGATTGCAGACTGCAGAGAGTTATTGTGTGGGTTATTCACTGTTTCTTGGCTTATCAGTAATACAGTTACAGACTTCAAAATGAGCATCATGTTCTTTTATTAGTGTGGAATATAAACTATTATACTAAAAATCTATAGTTGGAACTTGAAAGTAGACTGACATATGACTGCTGCAGCAACCCTATTTCTCCCATCCTGTACCCCACAATGTTTAGTAATGCAAAATATGTGATAATATAATTACATTGTAATTTTCCTCTCCCCCATAAGCAGTAGCTGAGGAGACAGCTGGTTTGATCAGCCACTTGTGAGCTGTAATGTGTGTTTTTGGCTTCAATTTTTATCCTTCCCAATCCTACTGCTAGGCGTGTGCATGAACCAAAATCCATTGTTTGGTTCAATTTGGATCCAATTTGAACCGAACCATGTGCTGCTGAACCGGTTCAGCGGAACCATCCAGTCTAGTCCGTTTGATCGAACTGGTTCAGTGGTTCAAGCGTCTATACATGTTACGAGGAATTCTGTACAGATTCCCCTTTACAAGAAGGAGGTAGGGAGATCCGCTAAGGGATGGCCAGGTGGCGGCGAGAAAAGTAGTTTAGAGTGCTTACTGGCCGGTGTGGCTGCTGGCACCGCATCTGACCCCCGCCCCCTGGTGCAACCCAAGTGTGTGGTGAACACCCTCACCCAATCTCCGGGTGTTTGGAGGCCGGAATCATGCCACCGCCACGTGGGCAGCTTGCTAATCATGGATCACCATGCGCTTGGGCTGTGCCAGGGAGGCAAGTGGCAGTGCTAGCAGCTGCGCTGGCTGGTAAGCACTCTAAACTATTTTTCTCATTGCCTCCCCACCCCCCGGCCTCCCTTCAGTGCCGAACCAGTTCGCCTCAAACTGGGCTTGGTTCAGTTTGATCACTGACCAACTGACCCCCGGTTCAGTTTGTGATCCAGCTGCCGAACCAGTTTGTCATCAAATGGTTTATGCTCATCCCTACCTACTGCTGCCTTTCTTCATGCCTTCTACTATGCAGACATTGTAGAATCTTTATGGCTTTAGTTGGTTTAATTAAAAATAAATAAAGTTGCAGTCCTACAAATAATACAAATATTTTTAAAAGAAAGAAAAAATTAAAAAAGAAACTTTTTGGGGCTATATGGCCAATATCAGTAAGCCATATTCTGTTCCAAAGCCTTGCATGAAAAAAGATCAAATCTGATCATAACTCTTGAACACATTCTGGTTTCTGCAGGCCATTTTTCTTGAGAAATAATTCAGCTGGATGCAGCAACCACTCATGAGCCAATGATGTATACAGAGACCTCCATGTCACCTATGCGTGTTGTTGGTACTTAGAGCAGCTCCAGGTATAAATGTTAGCTGCTGAGTTGCCGTTTTCTCCTGAAGGCTTTTGCAGTCATTTATCCCATGGACCTCTCTGAAACATCCAAGGAGCTGGGGAAATCTTCTTCAATTTATTAGAAGATTATCATTTTCCTTTCCAGTGTCCACCCCATTCACACCCCATCAGTGCCCACCCCACTGATAATGCAAAATGGGCTGGTAATGCCAACAATAAAGATCCCATTTTCCCCCTTTCTGGTATCCTGATCCAAAATATATAACTTGGAATTTAGTCCCATAGATTTCAGAGCTATGTTTTCAAGTGGTAGCCACACTCTAATCCAGGGGGTGGCCAATCTGAGGATTTCCCGCTTTTGTTGGACTACAACTCCCATCATCCCCAACTGCAAATGAGAATTGTAGTCCAACAGCAGCTGGAGACCCTCAGGTTGGCCTCCTTTGTTCTAGTGCATGGTTAGGTACACTTAATTTCAACAGCAATAAACAGATTTTTCACTATCAGGATAATAAACATGCCTTTTCAACCCTGAAATTAAAATGAAGCAACATCATTTGCTGTATTTCAGATCCTTTATGTGTGCATGCCTTCTGACCCCATAGTGTGCATGGGGGAATCCCTCCCTCTTCCCACGTGACTTTATCTTTCCCTGGTGACAGCATAAGGGATGAAAGAAAGAAAGAAAGAAAGAAAGAAAGAAAGAAAGAAAGAAAGAAAGAAAGAAAGAAAGAAAGAAAGAAAGAAAGAAGCTACAGGGGGAAAAGCAGCAGCTACAGACAGGATAGATGGCTCAAGGCTAGCAGAATCTCTCCTCGGCACCTGCTGGGAATTCCAATCTGCCTGTGTGTTCTCATAAAACAGAGAGGAGGCCTTGGGACCACCTGCAGCCTCTGCAGAAGATGACCAAAACCCCTTGCACACAGCCCCATAGAAGTGACAGGGCCTGCTGGTCTCTAATCCCTTCTCTAACAAGGCTTTCATTCAGACCTTCCTGCAGATTAGAAGGTCTGGTTTCCCAGAAAGCTTTCAAGTGAAAACAAGGCTCTCCTGCTTTCAGAGGTCAAGATCTGATTACAATGCTTGAGAATTTATAGGTGGTCACAGATCCTGACTCTAGACCTGCGTTCAGCTTTAGATGACTACAAATAAGGCTGCTAATCAGATGAGGAATCCTTTTTCTTCTTCCTCTCTCACAGCTTTAGACTGAGTTCAGTGGGACTCTGTTTCTATTGCTTTTTTCACATTCCAAACATATTTTTAAAAAAACACTTCATTCTCTAAAGTGTGGAATTTTGTTTGCAGACACACAAGCCAATTATAGATTATTTTGATAGATTTTGAGCAACCATAGTGGATTATTGAATAATCACACTTGCATGTGGAACAAAAAATAGAAGAACCGTTTTTAAAATGTAGGCCTTTCTCTGTGAACAGTTTCCTTCCATACCCACTGGCTTCTATCGCTAGAAGAAACAACATGAGAAATTGTACCTGGAGAATGAAAAACAATCTGGACTGACATTACTCCTGACAGTGTGGAGACTGAGTCTACTGTTGCTTTTACCACCATTGTCCTCAATGCCTGTGAGTGCAAACAAGTATGATCAAGATAAAGAAGTGCTTATCCACATACTTGCATATGCAGCCCTTTAAAAAGAAAAGGGGGGGGGAGGAGTGCACAGCTATCTTTGCCTGTCAATCATATGTCCCATTTCAAAACTTTTTAAAAAATTCCTCTTGGAAGTGAAATTGAATAGACCAGACACTATTTGTAATCCAGTTTGGGCAATTTCATTTCTCTTTCTATGTTGTATTGTGTTTGTGGTAGTGAAGCCTCTGTCACCGATTGGCTGAGCTGGCATAAAGGCATGGAATGTTAATGAACATTCTAACTTCTCCGGAGTACTTTCAGTTCAACTTCTGTGAGGAAAGGGGAAATTGTCAATTTGGCTGACTTCAAAACTTCACACAGGCTATATGGACAGGAGCAGTATTGTGGGACAGACAGAAGATAGAAATAGATCCCAGGTGGAGCCCAGAGGGATGATGGCTAAATAAATCCTTAGAGCAGGCAAGCATGGAAAACAAAAACCCAAGGGAAGGGTAACTGAAGGATAAGGTGGCTTGAAGGAAATTGAAAAGGAGACTGGGAACTGAGGCAATGAGGAGCTACTAAGGAAGGGGAAGGTGGGGCTGGGTTTGGAATAACTAATCAGTTGCTGTCTGGCAGTGCTGCAGCAGCAAACCCAGCATCTCAACCTGGCTCTTAACAAATGAGCCCTTAACCCTGGCTCCAGGATCTTGTGTCAGCATGAGGTGCTTGTAGCTCATCCTTACACAGAGATGGGTGCCTACAGCACCCATCCCCTGGGGAAATCCCCCAGTGCAGTACGCTCGGTGCATGGTGCAATGTGGGATTCTCGAAGGCCGGGACAATGAGTCCCGGTCTCTGTTTACCAGAGCAGCTGGGAGCAGCATGGAGAGTCACCCACACTGCTTCTGGCAGTGCTGGTTGTGCTGGCATGCGGCTTGAGCACCACCCAGGCTGCAAAGGGCCATCTGGGGAAAGGTAAGTCGAACCCTGCCCTTCCCCGCTACCAGCCCAACCACGCGCAGACGTGGTCATGTGAACAGCCCCAATAAGAAACAAACTTTTCCACGCAGAGCATGACTTCCGGCCCTCTCCCCCATTGTATCTGTACAATTATCAGGCTACCCATACCTGACTTGGGGTTCATGTCATGGCAGCATTAACAAGGCAGTCATAGCCATAGCTCTCTTGAAATTGTCTGAATTCCTGGCACCTGCCTCCACTTGCCAAAAGCTAAACATCAGTGGCATGTATGCCTGCATATTCCAACACCAATTTATGAACAGGCTGCTGAAATGATATCTCAGCATCCAGGGGCGTAGCGAGGTTGGAGTGGGCCCAGAGACAAGATTTTAAAATGCCCCCCCCCTCACTGAAGCTCAGCTCCTGAAGTAAAGAAATCTTAAATGAGGCTGAATAGTGGTAACAAAAAGAAAAGTTATATATATCTCCTATGTGCCACAATAGAACATCATCCTAGATTATTTTTTTAAAGGTTTTGTAAATTGTGGACAATGCAAGTCATTTAATGGTACTAGAGAAAGACATGCTGTTCTGGTAGCTCCAGGTCTTAACACTCATAAATTTTGGAGGATGGATACAACTGAAGGAAGTCCGGGTGGGTGCATGGCTGGGTGAGTCAGTCATGTGACTTGCCTCGGGGGCGGGGCCCAAGGCAGTGGGCCCCCAGACAACTGTCTCCCCTTGCCCTATTATAGTTACGCCCCTGTCAGCATCTATACCACTGCAACACTAGAGGATTGTTTGGCACTGTGTTACTGAAGAGTAAAAGTGAGAGTAGAGAAAAAATAAAGAAACCTTTGAAACAGTGAGGCAGCATAAGAACAGAAGGTGAGCCAACCAGATGCCTTTAGGAAGCCCACAGGGAGGAGGTGAAGACACTCCACTCACCCACCATTACTCTCCTGCAACTGCTATTCTAGATATATTGTCTCTGAACCTACCTCTGCACCTGGCTGCATATAGCCATTAAGACTAATAGCCGCCATTGATAGACTTGTCCCCCACGATTTTGCTTAACTCCCTTTTAAAGCCTTCTAAGCTAAAGTCCATCATCACATCTTGTGGAAGTAAATTCCTTAGATTAATTATGTGCTCTGAGAAAAATTAATTCCTTTGGTCTGTCCTAAATCTCTTGCCAGTTTCTTGAGATGACCCCTGGTTCTAGTGTGAGAGAGAAACTATCTCTCTATCTACATTTTCCACATCAATCATAATTTTACAAGCTTCAATCATGCCCCCACTTAGTTGCCCCTTTTTCTAAAATATAAAGCCCCAAACACTGAAGTTTGTCCTGGTCAGGAACGTTCTTCCATCCTATTATCATTTTGATTGCCCTTTTCTACACCATTCAGGCATGAAATTCACTGGGTGATTCTGGGCCAGTCACGTAGCTCTCAGCCTAACCTACCTCACAGGATTGCTGTGAGGATGTGTGACAGACCACCTATACGCTCTCTGTGCCTTGGAGGAAAGGCAGGATATAAATGTAATAAATAAATTTTATACACACATAATTCAGTGTATGCCATGGACATGTGCGGGTAGCTAAGGTGAAGACACTAATGTACATACCATGGGTATGGTCATCAAAATGTGAATCAGACCTAAAAGTTTCCTGCTAAAATCCCAAAAGGAACTAAAGAAGAATTCTGATGCTTCTGCTAACCTTCTCCCACAGAAATAAAAGTGCCTGAATGCATCCATTCCATTGGTTTTGTGCCTAGCAGAATCCAGAAGGTGTATATGTATGTAGGTGTTTGACATACATATGGGGAGGCAGGACATTTGAAAGAAAGTTACATAGTACAAATTTATACCGCCTTCAGACAGCTGTTTATTTGGCTCATCTTCTTTATTTAAAAATAATGGGAGAGAGTAAATGACTACAGAAAGATTGCTTTCGAATAAAAAGCTAGAGTTTTTCCCATTGCTTGGCAACCACTCCTTACAGGAACCTAAAGCTTTTATTAATTAGAGGCAAGATATTTTATAGAGAGAGAGAGAGTTATTTAGCATATTTGGATACTGCTCAGTGTGTGTGTGTGTGTGTGTGTGTGTGTGTGTGTGTGTGTGTGTGTGTGTGTAGGCTGTTCTTACAAGCAGCCTAGCCTATGCCGCTCATGTGGAGCACCTGGATCTGAGCGGATCCCAGCACTTCCACCCAGCCCAGCCCCACTTCTTAGCCTGGCTCTTAGCTGAGGTTAAGGGCATGAGCACGTCCTTAACCTGCCTGCTGGGCTCGTGCGTCTCCTTGGGCTGCACTCCTTGGGTTGGCACAGAGATGGGCCTAGAGTGCCCATCTGGTGGGAGAATCCCTCAAGGCACTGTGCTCGTCGCACAGTACCTTGTGGGATATCCAGAGTCTGGGGAAACAAGTCCTGGACTCTGTTGATCCATGCTGTCAGGAGCAGCATGGATCATGTGGGTTGCAGCTCACACATCAACAGGGGTGGTTTAATGGAGAGGCAGAGTAGGCATTTGCCTATGGCGGCAAAATTTAAGGAGCAGCAAATTTTGCCCCTCGTCAAATTTTTTTGCCCTTCTCTGTGTGAAGTGGCTGCTGCAGCAAGGGTGGAGTGGCTGAGGAGAAAGTCCCAACCCCCTTTACCTTATTTTTTTTAAAAAAGGCAAATCTTTTTTGTTTAAGGTAAAAGGACAAAAAAAAGCCTTTTTGCCTATTGGCAGCAAAAAGCTTTATCCGCCCCTGCACATCAAATACATGAAGATCGATCATCTGGGGGAAGGTAGGTTGAACCCTGGGAGACTAAGGTGTCTCTCTCTCTCTCCCTCTCAGGTTTCCTCTATGACCAGCCCGGACAAATCACTGATCTGTTCCAAAAATCAGGATGAAAGCTCATACCATTGTTAGGTCAAGCTTTTTGTATGAGAGATGCTCTACAAGCAAGAGTCCCACCCACCCACCACCTAACCCCGTTCTTTGAGATCACATCACATCACATCCAGTGGCAGCACCAGGGGGGGGGGGACCAGGGGAGTCACAAAAAGAGGCAAAGTGCATTTCTGGGTGGGCAAGCTGTGCCCCACATGTTATTTCTGAAACAGAAATGAGGCAGCTGGGGGACAATTAATTTTCTTAGAGCACACTCTCCCCCCGCCCCCCGGAGCCACCATTGCTTCTGCCATTCTTAATTCATCACCAAATCTGGGATTCTGTCAAAGCAGAAGCAGCTAGTGTAGTAATGTGGATGGAATCTTGTACCTGGACCTGGGTTCAAATGTCTGGTACCTTGAGACATTTACTATCTCTCCATTTAACCTGGCTAACAGGCATTGTTGTGTAAATAACAATGGGATAACCCCCATATTTGTCACCCCGAGCTCCTTGGAAGAAGGGCAAGATACAGACAAGAGAAAGAAAGAACAAGAGTGCTGTGCTCATGGAGGCAAGAACCTGCTGTCAAAAGACAGTATCCACTGGTCCTTGCCAAGTGAGAATATGCTATTTGTATAACTTCCATGATGCTTAATCCAGCTCCCCTCTGATCTCCCAAATGCCAGGAGAACAGATGGGAGGATGGATTAGGGGGTCATGCTGGGTCCAAGCCTTGGCTCAGTAGGACATTCCGACTTCCAACCATCCATGGTCCTTGGGAGCTGCTGATCTTCACAGGGTGTTAGCACTTGGCACTGATCATGACTACCCCATGGAAGCATCAATAGATTATTGCAGAAGTCTTCCAGCTCTTCCAGGAGAGATGCAACAGCTGTGTTAACAATGATTATTTATACTGCAGATCATAGAATTCCACTGAAATATCTAGCTTTAGCAATATATCTAGCACTGATGTCAAGCCGGTCACAGATTTTCTGTAAAATTAAAGCATCACCAAAAAAAAGTGTAAAAACCACAGCGCATTGGCAAGATATCAAAGGATGTCCCCAGACCCATCTAGTATGCAAGAGTAAAATAACAGCAGCTAAAGTCTGATGACATAAGAAAAGGATTAGCAAGAGTCAGTTGCTGAAATTCTTACTGCTTTCCTTCCTTCAGGGCTCCCCACCTCTTCAGAGATAAAGATTATGGTTGCTAAGGTAACTGAGCAAAGTAACATAGGGGAGAACATTTTTCCTAATTTCGTTTCCTGGGACTCTCAAAGCACTATTGGTCCAAAAGCCTAGCCTAAACCTGATTATACGAGATCTGTGATTTACTTAAGTGAACACATTACAATGCCCAGTCATGCCTTATGCACATTTCTGCTCTAGAGGTTGACTCACACACACACTTCACTGTATGGCCTCAAACAATAAGGATGCTTTCCAGTCATAGACTGTGATGAAAGTCACATGCAAGACAGATGGCTTCCTTGTGAACCTTTTCGGCACTGAGGCAAATAGCATCTTACACATTCATACAAAGGCAGCCAGGTTCATTTGTGCCCATCAGGAACAAAGGCTCCTTTATAAAGTCTGTTGGTCCATCTAGCTCAGTATTGTCTACACTGACTGGCAGTGGCTCTCCAAGGTTTCTGGCAGGAGTCTTTCCCAATCCTAGGGAGTGAACCTTAACTGGGACCTTCTGCATGCAAAGCAGATACTCTCTGCACTGAGCTACCACTGCCTTTGGCTATTTTGGTTGGGGATTGTGGGAGTTGAACTCCAACAATGTCTGGGAAACCAAGCTGGAGAATCCCTGTTGTAATACAATGTCTAGAAATGATGCTCCTGCACACACCCCTTCATAATCGATGCATATGGAACGCAGGTACCTGCTTCAGTTCTTCCCTTTCCACCTTGCACCATTAGGCGGGGAAATGAGAGGTGATCATATCTATGGATGTTATGATTCAAAACTGAAACCACACAAAGGTTGTACTCATGTGCCCAGTTATGTTACTTAGGCCTAGCTCTCACAAACAGCCTGTGAGAGGGCTCACATGACTGAGTGCTCTACTCAAACAAACAATTCCTTGCACATAGAAAGCCAGATTTCAGGGAGAAGCGTTCTAAATTAGCACCCTGCTACATATGCCAGTTTTTTATTGCAGGGTTGTGAATATGTGAGAATAGCAGCACACACTAGACTTCTAATAACTCAGCTGATTATTTAATTTATTTATTTATTACATTTGTATACCGCCACATCTCAATGGCTCTGGACAGTGCACAACAACTTTTATATCTATATCCTGCTCTTTCTTCAAGGAGCCTGGGGTACATGATGTACCTGCAAAGGATGACCTGATCATCCTTTGCAGTCTGGGAGCCTACAAAGGGGGAGTAACTGGCTGCCTGGGCTTCCTCCAATGCAAGTAGGACAGCCGTGGTAGCCAATTACACTTCAGAGAGGGAGAAGCTTCCTTCCCTTGACTATGGTTTGTGCAAGCTGCACAAACTGGGATTCATACTGGAGGCAACGGACACTCGGTTTGGTGAACAGAACTTAATTCGAACCAAGGGTTCATTTCCAGGTTTGCCGGGCTGGGAGAATTGGAACCGTGGTTGGGTCCGGGAACTGCCATTCCAATCATTCAGAAGGTGAACCTGAGGTGAGTTTGCCTCAAGTTCCCTGTGGAATCCAAAGGTGGTCTACATTTATACAACTCACTGGAAAAGTCCAAGGCAGAAAAACTTAGACTGGAGTTAAGTGATACATATTGAAGTTTTAAATGACTACATATTTAAATTCTGTTGGCTGTTCTTGACTTGCAAGATTGGTCTTAATTTCCTTCATCTATATGTCACTTTTTATAGTTTTTATATCCCTCTTCCAGATGACAGTCATCTCAAAATACATTGGGATTTCTGAGCACTGAGCAACATCCAGACAAGTTAGTTGTGAATGAGCACCATTGAAATTAATGCAACAAGACAAATTATTCACAGTCCCATTCATTTCAATTGGACAATTGCAACTGATTTAGTCTGGATACTGCCCATAGTGAATATATGAGTAAATCAAATGCAATGCATGTATAATTGGATTTTCTTTAAAACACTAAATTTGGACCTTTGGCTTTGCTCATTTTTCCTTAAAACATTGAGATTAATAAAGCACAAACATTGTTTGCCTGGTGATGTTACAGGTCTCAGGTGCACTAATTTGGTCCATCCGAACTCTGCAAGTTATAGGACCCCATGCTCAGCCTGCATTGTTCCTGCACTTTGACACACATCAGTTGCAGAGGCCTATGAGCTAAACAAGGATGAAGCCATCTATCAGCAAAAATATTTCTTCCCTTTGGCATGCAAAACCCTGCACCACATTGTAACTCTTTTGGTGCCACCTTCCATGCGTCTAATTTAGCCCTAGTGCCAAACTGGAAACATACAGAGCTTTCGTGTTGGCAGGGTTCCTAATGTCTATGGTGTAAAACCTCAAAGAGAGGAAATACACCCCAAAGCCTGGAGACTTTTGAGAAGTCATGTAATGAATCATGTGAGCAATGATGAGCCTGATGATGCTACCTATGAAAGAACAGTGACTCACTCCTGTGTGGCTTCCTTCGACTAGTTTTCAGTTCTGTGTGCCTTTCCACCCATCTGCTAATGACTGAAGACTACATTCTAATGCTCTTGAAGAGAAAAGAGTGAAGTTTTAAAGTTGGAAGAAGAAACATCAGTAACCTGGGCTACGCTGATGACACCACTTTGATAGCTGAGACTGCAGATGATCTGCAAGCTCTAGTAATGAAAGTCAAGGAGCACAGTGAAAAAATGGGACTACAACTCAGGGCCGGACTGGGGGCACTGAGAGGGCAGTGGAATGTATGTGGGGAGGGCGCTGGGCTTTGAGCAGAATGGGTAATTAAGGGTGGGAGTATTCACTGCTGCCGAGTGCAGCGGGGCACAGGGGTGCCCTACCAATGGGGCGCACTGGGAATATGCCCTGTTGCCGTGGGCCAGTCCAAGCCTGCTACAACTAAATGTCAAGAAGACTAAACTAATGACAATGGGTACAGCAACCAGCCTCAGAATTGACCCTGAAGACACTGAAGTGGTGGATAGCTTCTGCCTTTTAGGATCAACTGTCACAGTAAAGGATCCAGCAGTCAAGAAATACGCCACAGACTAGCACTTGGTAGGGTTGCAATGAAGGCCTTGGAAAGGATATTTAGATGCCGAGACATGTCTACACCGACAAAGATTAGAATCATTCAGACAATGATTTTCTCCGTGACACTCTATGGATGCAAAAGCTGGACATTGAAGAAGCAAGATAGAAAAAGCATTGATGCTTTTTAACTTTGGTGCTGGAGGAGACTTTTGAGGATACAATGGACAACCAGGGGGAAAAACCCAATGCATCATAGAATAAATCAATCCAGAATTTTCACTCGAGGCACAAATGACCAGGCTCGAACAATCATAGTTCGGACACATTATGCAAAAATCCAGCTCCCTTGAGAAATCCATAATTCTGGGAAAAGTGAAAGGAAAGAGAAGACGACAACCAGCAGCAAGGTGGATGGGCTCAATTACAACAGCAATGAATACACCACTGAGAGACCTTCAAGGCCAAGTTGAAGACAGATCATCCTGGAGAGAATCTATCTATGTGATCACTAAGACACCAACTTGACAGCACTCAATCAATCAATCAATCAATCGTGTTAAGATAACTAGTGCTTGTATTAATCATTTGAAAAGCTGTTCCTATCATCTTTAGCTTTGCACATTCTTATTTGGTCACACCATTGAATGCTAGAGAACCAGGGGCATAACAAGGTTGGAGTGGGCCCAGAAACAACATTTCAAAATGGGTCCCCCATCACTGCCTTCCTCTAAAAATGAAAAAAAATATATATTCAAGGAAGCTTGGCCGGGCGTTGGGTGGGGGAGACATGTCTCTGGGGGTCCCCCGAGGCAGGGCCCCCCGAGATAATGGTCTCCCCTTGCCCTATTATAGTTATGCCCCTGTAGAGAACAATTTTTTTTTTTTAAGCAAAGAATTTCATGGGAGCAATTGAGAGCTGATCCTCCTCTTTTGATCTAAAAACGTTCTAGGAATCTCCCTAATTGAAATCTAACATCACTGACTGCTTCTTACACAGGAAACAGTGGCAGTGCTTTCCAATGTTGGGAAGAAATTTGTGTGCACACAACTCTGGGCTGAAACCCAGGCTCTGCTCAATGGGTTGTAATGGCAAAATTCCCTTTAGTTGTAATGGAATCATAATTTTACCTGAGGAATAGGACCTGGTCAGGTTTCAGCGCTGGGAGTGTAGGACATGATCCATTCAAGCTTAAGCACTTTTAAATCCCATTGACTTCAGTGGAAAGAAAAAGCATGCCCTAACTCCCATTAAAGTGATTGGAACTTGGTTTTTTTATTTCATTTATTACATGTACATATCACCTGAAAACCTCATATCTTGGTTGGAAGTGCATTCCATGTCAGAGTTGGCAAACACAAGCTGGTGGCAACTGCAGGTGGGTGTCTCCAGAAGAACTTGGAAGGACAAGTTATTAAACTTTCTCTGGATCGCACTCAACAGTTTAAAGACCTTGAAATGTTTATGAAATTCTCATCTGAACTTCTCCCTAGATTTTGGTGTTCCAACCTACCTGGTCTCATTTCTGGAGTGGAACCAATGCTTCGGGACTCCTCTATGCTTATTTCCAAATCTAGTCAAGAGTGCTATGCAATGCAGCTTGCATGCACACTGGAGCTCTGTCAGGTTTCAGCCAAGTTCAGAGACCAGGAACAGAGTTCAGATCAATTACTGGAGCCAGCATGTGATATCACCCAAGTTACTTATTGACAGTTACGTGTTTTGTTTTGAGGTTTGAATGATAATTATTGTGTTCTCTTCCCACTCTCTGACGCTCGATATTCTTTGGGACATTTGTTTAGAGCTCTAATAGTTGTATGCGCCATATGTGACAACAAGGCCATTTAGGGAGAAGGAGATAAGAACCTCTTGTACCAGCTCTGGAAGAGATAGCAGCAGAGGGCCTAACAGAGGAGGTGCCACCCCACCTGCCTGCCCATTGCCATTCCTCCTCTACACCAACACAAGGAGACCACTAGAATGCTGGCCTCAAGCATTTGCCCAGAGACATTTCAGATTCTCAGTACACTCCCTTGAAGCCAATAGAATGCTGGCCAATTTTATTTATTTATTTATTTATTTATTTACACAGTCAGACAGGTGCTATTGACTGGTTTGTTTTATCCAGACATCGAGTCCTTCCCAGGGACCTGGGATGGCTGAATTTTATTATCAATGTTGTTGCTGTTATTATAGGTATCGTCGCAGAATATAGGCTGTTCCCAGTAAAGCCGCGTTTTGTAATTGGCTGGTGGTGATTTCTGTGGCCCCTATGGTGTTGAGGTGCTCTTCAAGGTCTTTTGGAACAGCACCCAGGGCGCCAATGACCACTGGGATTATTTGGGTCTTTTTCTGCCACAGCCGCCTTCTCCTTCTCCTCATTATTAATTATTATTATTATGATTTGATTTCTATACCGCCCTTCCAAAAATGGCTCAGGGCAGTTTACAAAGAGAAATAACAAATAAGATAACAAATAAGATGGCTCCCTGTTCCCAAAGGGCTCACATCCTAAAAAGAAACATAAGACACACACCAGCAACAGTCACTGGAGATACTGTGCTGGGGGTGGATAGGGCCAGTTACTCTCCCCCTGCTAAATAAAGAGAATCACCACGGTAAAAGGTGCCTCTTTGCCCAGTTAGCAGGGGTAACAGCTAACCTCCAGGAGCCTATGGAGGCTCTGTGGCGACACTCAAGATAAGGACTCTCCTGGCCTGAATACAATTCTGCTCCAATGTTCCTTTTCAAGGAGAAGTACAGCCTGGAGCAGATGAAGAGGATGCGACAAGCAAAGGTAGGCCCCTGCTGGGAAAGATGAAGGCAGGAAAGAATGGGCCAGAGGGCAGACGGGCAGACAACCTGGGTTAAGGTCTGTGGCAAGGAGACAGAGATGGGGGTGGGGTGGCAGCAAAAGCTAGTCGGTACATTGTGCACACTGAGAGGGCAGCAGTGACCTACTTAAGTTGTGCCGTCAAGTCCATGTCGACTCCTGGCAACCGCAGAGCCTACTACATGATTGTCAATCAATTCTGGGGGAAGGAGCAGTCAATACACAATGAGGGGAACCTATTGGTACCCCTGTGTTACAAGTTGGCAGAGTTCCAGATGGGGCAGAGCCCCAGATGGGGCAGAGCCAGGTAAAAGGTCAGGCCAGACAGAAGTCAAAGTCCAGCAGTGGGACAGAGAACTCGTTTAGGTTTGGGGTGAGGGAAGAAAGCAAATTTATGTGGCTACTCAAGGAGACCAAGTTAATCAGATGAGGGAAATCAAGCCTGAAGCAATAGTTACTTAGGCCCAGCCACACTCCTACTGAGATACCTCGCCCAGCTGGTTGATGAGCAAAAGTACCCCCTCCAGCCATCAGGCTGTGCAGCAAAGATAAGACCAATAAGCCCCCACCCCCGTGTGCCCGAGAGCAAGGTGGCTGGGCCTGGCCTCTAGGGATTCCGGATTCATCTATTGACCACTGCCTGGCATCATACTGCCTAGTTAATGTCTTCCCAAACTGCTAATGTACTTGTGTATACTGATAACACACCAAGCTTGCTTTTTTAGATCTGGCAGCATGTTATGTATGCTTGCCATCAGAATTGCTTTCTGCAGCATTTTAATCAATGCACAAATGCTTGCTATCGGCACAATGAGAAAGAGACAAATGAACTGAAAGCCACTGCAAACTGTGCATGTACCAAATGCAGAATTTTAGAAATTCTGCTTTTTAGCTGTGTGTGTGTGTGTGTGTGTGCGCGCGCGCCCCCCTATCAACTTTGCAATGTCTGCACCAATATGAACCAAACTGGGTAGAGCTTCCGGGACACCTGGACAGCATAGTTTGTGATGTCATCCACCCCAACAAAAGATGGCCAACATGTGAACGTTTGAGGTGCAAGCAAGCTAACTTGTGAACTACCTAACCAACTTGGACCAAATTTAGTCCAGTTGTGGGGATAGTGAAAGGAAAGTAGGCAGATTAGTTCTTACTAGAACTTCTTGTTAAAACTACATTCAGGACATGAATACAGGGCAGAGTGAACCCAAGTAGTAACAGTGTTGTGTACTGCCTCTTTTAGGGCTTTTCTAGGATGAGAGGTATGAGGAACTAGAAGCATTTCCACCTCTGCTACAGAGTTCCGTCTGAACAGAATACAGACATTTAGTATATATAAGGCATACAAGACTTCTGTTGAGTCTATATGAGGCCCTCAGGGACTTCAACAGTTCAAAACCCAGATGGACTGGGGTGGTGAAAGTCCTCGTATAAGACGTTATATCAGTTCAAGTGTTTGTCCTGAACCTTTCCAATGAATTTTAAGCAATAAATAATCAACTGATTATTATAATAATAAATAAAATTATTAAATCCAATCCAATCTTTATTATGGCCATAGACTAGAGTATACAATTATTTAAGAAGTCTAGTGTGATTTGGTTGTTTTCATATCTCCCATACACACAAGGAGATACTCACTTATCTCCAAGAGCTACATATGTGCTATGGAAATAGGAGACTCAACATTATTTAAAAACACACTAAAAAGTAGGATATATAGTAGGCAACCCAAATGATGTTTTATACAAATCAGTATTTTCCCTCCCTCCCACCCACACCGCCCCCAGGAAGAATTCTGCAGGATTTCACTTGCATAATTTGCTTCCGAAATAATATCAGTCACTGAGCCATGCTTCAAGGGCGGGTGGGGGGAGGGGGATTATAAGCCCTTGAATTTCCTGTTCACAGAGCTGTCTTAAAGCTCCTGTCATTTTAGCTGTTGAACTTTCAGAGCTAGTTCATAGTAAGAGTGACAGGACGGAACAGAGGGGAGCATTCCAAGTGTAACTGAAGCAGACATTTAAAACAAATCAGTAAACTCCTTCTTGGAGATACCCTTTTTATTAAGACAACACGAGTTATAAATGGATCCAAACATTTTGCAAGCAAAATAAAACCTCAAAAGAGCTTGTTCATTGAAGAGAAAATCTCTAATAATTTATTGACCTTCAGTTTCACATTGTGAAAAAAATGCAGTTTTACAAAACCTCAAAATGTAGTAGCAAACAAAGAGACACAACATAGATATTTTACTTCTTCACTTGTACGGTTTTCCTTTTTTTGTACGTGAACCGCATCTTCAATTGTCAGACAAGGGACACTATTCAGCTCTAATCACTCTTATTCAGACAGGTGTCAAGCCAAGAGAAAAGGGGCTACACAATTATACCAGAAGGGGTAGGCTGTCCTTTGTTGTACGTTTCTACAGCAACCAGCCCACAAAATACGAAGAACTTTTTCGTCTTATGCCAAGGGTTTTGTGTGCACTCTTGTGTGAATTGCCATTGTCTTGGAAGTGTGAGCTGTTTTTCGGACTGGAATGGCCAAGGAGTAAGCCAGAATTCCCACGTCAATTCAAAGAACGGGAGTCCAAAATATTCGCCTGCAGCACTAGAGGCCTACCCTGATTTTCAGTTTCCTTCGGCCTATACTGGGGAATTAAATCGAAGGACTTGAAAGCAAACCACTGCTTTGAAATACAACTGCAGAAACTTCAGACGCTTTAGGAAATTGGCTGGTATTACAAAACAGATTTGTGTCATAAGCTAAACAGCTATGTAGAGAGCTCTTGCAGACAGAATTCTGTCACTTCTCTCAACAAAGAAAACAAAGGATTTTTGACCCTTTACTCAAATACCTTGAGTCATTCATGCCTGTGCTAAGTGAATGCAAAACATTCATAGTTCATCAGTGCTTTACACAGTTACTTAATTTGCATGCAAAATTAGAGACCCCAACCCTAATGCAACTAAGGGAGAACTTTTGCATAAATGATTTGTACCATTAGACTTTATGCTAAAATGTATTGGTGGTGGTTGTAAAATTAAAAGTCTAAAGGCTTTCCCCAGTTTTAAAAACAAGCTATTACTAGAAGAAAGTGGCTGGGTTCCCTCCCCCCACCTCAATTTTTTTTAAGTCTATTGTCATTTTATACTGTTGCTTACGCAGAGTGAATTTCACAGTCAACTTCAGCAATGATTCTGATCTTTGTCCTTACAGGACAGACACAATGCAGCCAACAGTGGAAAATGCCCAGGGCCTCCTCCAGAGCGGCAACCAAGAGCAAACAACATCTTCACTCCTGCATTTCAGTGCAGCTGTACTAAGTACATGGGGCCATTAGTCGTAATGTATTGACTGACAAATGGCTCAGTGACATGGACATGCACAACCCTAGCAATCCTTCCTCTTTCCCCTCACCCCTAGCACTTAGTACATTTGTATAAGAGTGCAGAAGGAATCTTAATTTGGAAGCTTCTCTAGCATATGAAACGGTCCAATACCCGATTAGTCTATCTAAGTCAGTACAGTGGACTGGCGGCGGCAGCTCTCCGGGGTCTCAGACATGGATCTTTCTTGGCTGTATCTACAGGTATCTTGGCTTGAACCTGGAACCTTCTGCAAGCAAAGCATGTGCTCTACGACTGAGCTACAGCCCCTCCCCACTGAACAAGTAGTCTCCCTTGTTACGACTCTAACCTAAGAAAATGTGAGAGTTGGTCAAAACCATGCAGATCAGAACAGTACAGAGTTGAGGAAACGCTGAACTACAGCAGTAATTTTCAAAAACCTTTTGGCTAACCCTGTTGAGAAGCACAGCTCACTATTTGCGAAATGGCACACCCATTCATTTCTTATATAAGATCATACATAAGAAATAAATAAATATACTGAGAGGCTGGAATATTAGCCTAGGGTAGCATAAGAAAATTCCTACAACTGAACATTGTAAATGTTTTTCATATGGTAAGAACTGTCAAAGAATTTAAACTACATCAGCATCAGTATCATCATGTAGGCAGGCATTACCATCATAAACTTATTTTAGGCATGCATGCATGCATTTCAAAGAATTTCTGTTTATACAACATTAAGATAAGACAACCAACCACAATGGAAGACTGGCAGCTTTATGTTGCTTGGGCTGTACCAATTCTTATGAAAACACAACACAATAGTGTCTTTAGAACTAGAAATTTGGCAAAGACGCCGTATGTGAAAAACTAGAAGGGTAGGGTCAGGTTTGAAAGCTGAGTAAACTAAAAGCCTTAGCTTGGGGTGGGGGCATTTTTTAAAAAATCTATTTGACCAGGATCTTTTGTAACATTTCCAGGTACTAAGTTTTTCAAGGTCTAACTGCTGATTAATGCAAAATAATACAAGTGTTTGAGGACATTGCAACTTTTCTCCTTTGACATCCTAACAATTACACTGGACTTTAGATTATGCTGCTGTAGGGTACAGTGTACATTAATATCAGGCCAGTCTAATTTCCTTGGTCAGATCAATGTGGCAATGGTAAAACATCCCATCTCCTAAAAATAAATTAAATAAATAAAACAAAACAAAAAGCCAACAAAAATTGGCTAATGCTATGAATAGGCCTTTGTATACAGAAATTCTGCAGGGTTTCCCCTCTTCCCAGTAGTGATGAAGCTGCACAAAAAGAAAGCTTTAACGCAATTGTGGCTGTTTCCAGATGAGTTCATTCAAGAAGGCATGACTAGGCAAATAATGCATTAACAGGGATACTATCAGCGAACCACACCACATGTAAGCTGCGAAGTCACTGGCCTGAGAAAGTGACCTCCATGGCTTCTTCCGAGAGAGAGAGAGAGAGAGAGAGAGAGAGAGAGAGAGAGAGAGAGAGAGAGAGAGTGTGTAATTTGAGATCCTGCTTTGTAATCCTTCAATTTCTGACCCCCACCTTGTACCAATCCCTCCTTCAATATTATTCAGCCTTTTTCTTGTACAGCAGAACAAGCCGGAGACCAAAGAATGTGCAAAACATACGAATCACATAAGCCCTTCTAACTTGAAGACAACTGTAGGCTTTGTTTCAGCATGCAAGCACTGAACAATAAATAGCTATATCTACAACAAGTAACAACTTAGGAGCAGGACACTGGTAGTAATTAATAAATACAAGAGGAAATCAAAATGTGTGTGGGGGGTGGGAAGAAAAGAGTTCTGTCCCTTCACCCACACATGTTGCAAAAGCCTTAAAAAAAAAAAAGTTGTGCTGTTTCTCCGTAGCAAGGAGGTCACTAGCCACAGCAACAACCATCTAAACTGATGCTCCAGGCACTGCCTAGGAAAACAAGCTCATTCCCAGAGCAGGGATACAGCTGCATCTTCATTCACAAAGACATCTTGCTGCTCCAGACATGGCCCACTTCCTCTGCAGCTGCTGCTGACACTTCAAGCTGTCACAAAGAGAGGTGACAACCATTTCAAATTTTGCACACCAACAGCAGAGTCCATGAAAATTGAGGGTTGTGCTGCTATGAAAAGTTCAGCTTTCCCCCGCACCCCGCCGCCCCCTACTTTGAAGGGCTGATTAAACTTGACATTAATCCACAATTACTAACACAGGGACCAGATCATAGGTTCATTCATTCATAGTTAAACCATGTGCTGATATACTGGAGACAGTCTTCCCCTCCCATTCCTTCATTTCCAGCTTAAGAATTCAGAAGGTGCAGAATATTTTCTTCAAAATAAAATTAGTTTTTCTTCATGAAAGCCACTCCTCCAGAGTTGGTTGAAGGTCCAACATTTCTTCATCAAATAATAGAACAAACTAAGGAAATAAAGGAAGAAAAAGGATTAAAGTACTTTTGAAAAACAATATGCCTAATGATATTATTTTGACCTAACTATAGGTTACAGAAAATGATGCCGCCTTTTTAGGGAACTGTACAATACTTAAGATAATTAGCTAACCACCATCACCACCCTGCTTATTTAAAGTCAGAATCTGCCACTTCAATTAATCATTCCTTATTCTGACAGTATTCATAGCATACATTTCACCTTAATAAAAGTTCTTTAAGGGAAAAAGAAGCCAGTGCTTCAATAGAATAGACTGATTCAGCATCAAAGGTCTCCTCTAATGTTATACAAACAGATAACACTGCAGAGATAAGAGTGAAAGACCATCAAATGCAGTTTCACTCCAAAACAAAAAGTTGTTGCCTGGCAAAAGTAGCAGGGTAGCCACTTTGGCCATGTGCCAAATCAAACTTGCAAAAGGAAAAGGGGGGGAAAGCCAGGCTGCCAGAGAAGAGAATCTCCAACCAATGCCCTCTGTTGACCATGGAGAATCTTGAATAGAATTGATTCAGCATATGAATGGCAGACATATTAATCCCCTTATTTAAAACGTTTCTGCTATTCATTATGTCAGAACTCTGTTTCACTGCCCTTTGTCATGTGACAATATAGTATGCTTCAGTGCCTCCCCATTGAAGCCTTTTCTGTAAGTTGATTATTCAGTGCAAAATATTGGCTTTGGATGCCAGGGTTTGGCGTCCATACTCCACCTTCTCACTCCATTATGCTCAGAGCCAGTTTTCAAACTAGGCACCACGCTGATTTTTAAAGTAGCAATTAATAGTGCTGCCAGAATGTATGAGGCAAAGTTTGATGGGATTTCCGCTGGTGTAATTGGAAAACTGCTCCAGTTAACCTGGTGCAATTGATTTGAATGTACATGTCTATTCCTGAAAGCTGAATTCAACCTTAGATTAAAGAGCATAGCCATGCCTCAGTAACAGAAGGGTTCATTCAAGATAATGCCACAGACCTAGCCTGTGATGTCTTAAAGATTAAATACAGGCCCCCTTCGTTATTTCTGAAAGGTTTCTTGTTGATTAGAGTCTTCTACACATTCCTGTGACTGGTGTGTCACTTTTTCCCCTTGCAACTTCTGCTTCAACTACTGAAGCCAATATAGTGGTTCCAGTCATAATGTATAGTTATTTATAACCATATTTTTTTCCCTATATAGCGGTGGAGAACCCTACTCAAGAGTCTAAGTCGGAGGGGAAAGGCGACTAAAATCTTCCCAACTGCTGTCAAGCTGGGGCCACACAGCACCATGAAAACAGAGCACAATCAGAAGCAATTTCCTTTCTGTCCCTCCCTCCCACTGACAGAGCAGCAGGAGCCAGTAAAAGTCTACTAGCTGGATGAGCATGCAGCATCAGAGACTGAAGTCTATAGCCACATCTATTCAGTTATCTTAACGCGTTACAGAAGCTAAGGCACAGCTTGGGGGGTGGGGGGACAGCACGGCAACACCATTTGTTCTGTGCCCTTATTAATTTGAAAGGGCAACACTGTAAATTCACACAGAATATGCATTTATTTTATTTTTATTTTTATTAGACCAATTCAGGGCAATCTTGAAAGAATGCATCAGTGACTGACATCTAGACTGGTGAGGCAACTGTATGAGCAAAGTTGCATAGCTGTGCTACGAGAACACAGGGATTTGTGAAACTGCACTATAGCGCTCTTGCACAGAACTTCCCTTTAACACAAATGAAGTGTGCCACAGGTTGAACAAGTGCAAGCTTGGTTATGGAAGTGCAACACTAGTCTGGGATGCAAATTCCAGACTTAAGGCAAGCAGCTATTGCAGTAAAGCTTTGCACTAGCACAGCGTCCTTCCACAAGTAGTTTGTTAGTCAGGATGTCAGTCTGTATCTCTCTTAGTACAATTCTGAGTCTAAGAATCCATGACAACTAAGATGACTGCATTAATTAGCACAGAAATACTAGGCTACAAATAGTGTGATGTGAAAAGATATACTCCGCTGTTTCACTACTGGGCTCAAAGAAGCCTGTGTTTTATTTGTAGAGTTATGGGGAAATGTCAGCCTAGGGTACACAGGATGTTCTCAAAATCAAAGTGTTTGCTAATAATGGATGGAAACAAGCTCTGTTCTTGCAAAAGATCAAATATCTTTTAAAAACCTCAGTGCTACACACAATTGTGTTACACACACTCTGCAATATTGGCATATCTTACAGGACTGCTACTGTGTTAATATATGAATTATTGTGACAATGTATGGGAAACACTTCAAAGTGCTATATAAATTCTAAATTATATTTAATATTTATAAATAGAGTAGAGTAAATACTGTTGCTGATGTGAGAGAGGGAAGAATTAGTAACTAACACAGGAGAAGAATGATGGAAACGTTACAGATGGTTATTTTATTTTAAACAAGAACTGATTTTACGGCCATAACCCTGGGCAAAATTATTTTCTATACAACCAGCTCAGAACTGCTCCTCCCCAGAAACCTAAATTCTAGACTATTTATTCAGTTAAAGTTTCAATTGGAATCAAAGATAGATTAAGACTCAGTAGGATCCACTGTGGTCCAAATGAATGGTTAGGAGCACCAAATCCTATAGTTCTGGTAATGCTAAGGATATGCAAGGAGATCTAAGTAGTGGTCTTAATGAAAGACCACAGGGAACATCATGTCAAGAACTCCTAGCTTTCTGAAGGAATATCAGATATATGTACAGTAGTAAAAGAGGAAAATGCATTCATAGAATGGGAAAGCTCCTCTTCATGGTTGCTGGGGGGTGGGGTGGGGTGGGGGGCTAACCCAGGTCTTGGCAGCTTTTATTTGAATGCAGGAGCCAGCCAAAAAGTTTATGAGCCAGACAATGGACACTTGACAAAATTACTGAGGGACTTCATGAGGGACATTGTGGAGCAGGAGGGTAAATGGAATTCCCTTTATCCCCTTTACTACTTAGAAAAGAAATAGGGCTGCCTGAGACCAATAAAATTCTTATTAAATAACTCTTCCTCTGAATATCCTAGTCTAGGAGGCGTGGTTAAATTTCTAGATGCCATGACTCCCTGGCACCTGGGATTTGTCAAGCCCTGGGCTACCCCCAAGTGCATTTAGCATGACATTGTGAAGAGGAGGGAAGGACAGTAACACTTGTTATATAAACTGTTTTGAGAAGGAGTTTTTTTGTTCATTGTTCAAGATAAGTGATATATAAATATTAAGTAAATTTTAAAATGAAGTAAAAGCTGCAACCACCAACTACATTGCCTGATGTACTTGCACTTCAAGAGCCTAATTTGCAATAGATTTTACAGCTATTTGTTAATGACCCTCCTTGTTGGGTATTTACTCTGTTGCAAAGAGAATAGATTGTCCTACTTTTATTGCAAGAGCCACTTATCCAGTTCCTTTTAATCTGGCCACCAACGTTAACCTTCACAAAGAGAGAATTATACCAAGGAGACTTTACAACCACATTGGCTTCATGGATCCATAATGCAGCTTCCAAATGCCAGAAGAAATTACAGGACACGTACCTATTTAGGCAACACGAACTGCAATCTTTGGACCACTTACACTGCAATAAGGCCCTGCTAGTCAATGTGATTTGAAGGTTCTGGAGTTTTTTAATCCTTTTTTTAAAAAAGCTGTATTCTATCAAATTAACTAGTTGCAATAAAAATAATAGTGCTATGTGAGACTTCCCTCCAAGTAAACATGCATAGGACTAGGCTGCACACCTTGATCCTAACCATATTAACTCAGAAATAAGTCCCACAAGGTTTAATAGCACAGACTTCCAAGTAGGTATAGTTAGAATTGCAGCCGCAATTTAAATCTTTCAAGCTTGGAAGAACAAGAAGGTATGTTCAAAGTAAAAGCAGTGGCTGCCCCACTGCTAAAAAAAAGGTTACAAAAGGTTTTATTGGTATTTCAAATGAAAAGGCATCAGAGGGGGGAAATGTTTGCAAGAAGAAGAAGAAGAAGAAACCCTATACAGCCACCTGCACGAACTAGTTCAAATTCAGAGTTGCTTGCAAGCAGATGCCATTCCAGTGAAGTCACTAGTATTGCACCTGCCCACATCATCAGGTGTGAATTTAGGCCACTGAAGTAAACTATAAAGTAGAATTTATGTGCTTTGGAACGCTCTGAATTGCAGACCAAGTTCTTACTTGAGCCAAATGGCATATCTTCTTATAAGCATAAGGTCAGCATGATTCACCATCAGACTTCGAAGCTATTTTCCCCCACCCCACTTGAGCAGAAAGCATCTATCTATCCATTTATATGTATATAAATGTGTTAAATAAATAAATAAATCTGTTTCTGTTATGAAAAGTCCCAAATCCACTACATTCAAGCTACATAATTTAGGCATGCTTTCTATTCTAAATGATCATGGTCTCTTCAAAAGATATAGTCTATGCAAACTGCCTGTTTATTACTTCAAAGTCAACTATCCTTTTTACTGTACAACATATATATTTAGTCCCACTAATTTTCATTTAATTAAGTGCACAAAACTATTTTTTTTTTAGTTTAGAAAAAAGACAACTGTTCGGAGACATGATAGAGGTCTATAAGATCATGCATGGTGTGGAGAAAGTGGATAGAGAGGAATTCTTCTCCCTCTCCCATAACACTAGATGGGGTCATCCCATGAAATTGATTGCCGGGAAATCTAGGACCAACAAACGGAAGTACTTTTTCACACAACTGTGGAATTCTCTGCCACAAGATGTGGTGACAGCCAACAACCTGGATGGCTTTTAAGAGGGGTTTGGATAATTCATGGAGGAGAGCTCTATCAACGGCTGCTAGTCAGAGGGCTGTGGGCCACCTCCAGCCTCAGAGGCAGGATGCCTCTGAGTACCAGTTGCAGGGGAATAACAGCAGGAGAGAGGGCATGCCCTCAACTCCTGCCTGTGGCTTCCAGTGGCATCTGGTGGACCACTGTGTGAAACAGGATGCTGGACTAGATGGGCCTTGGGCCTGATCCAGCAGGGCTTTTCTTATGTTCTTAAGTGTTGTTATCAATTTTAGACTTAGTTATAATCAGAGTCCTAGTAGGTAATGATATGAACATGCTGATCTTATACAGTTAGATCATCTACTTTTGGAAAAATAAATTAGTGTGGGTTTGTTACAAGATCATTCCAATTGTAGCATTGCTCTAGCTGTCACAATAGCAATATATTTTACAAGTCTATGGACTAATTTACACAAGACATTTTGTTCCCTGTGCAAGCAGCCTCAACTACCCTCAGGCACAAACATGTATAAAAACACAATATTCAAAGCAGGAAAGCACAGATCCAGAAGTAACTCTTGTATCGTAGGAATGGGGTAAAGTACTGCTATGAACACCAAGGGCTGTACCTGTAATTGCCAGGTCACACTTTACATTGCCCACACAAACGCAGAACTCAGGGCAATAGGACTACTCACTGTTGTTGAACAAAGCGCCTTGTGTAGACCAGTCTTACACTGCAACATAGTAAGCATTGGTTAGAAGAATGGATTTCTATTCCCAATTCCCTCTTCATATGATACGGCTTTGGCTGAATCACGCTAGTCTAGCCCTTTTCACTTTGCTTTCCTCTCTGAAAAAGCACTGTAGTTAATACATATTCTCCTGAGACATACAGGTAAGATGCACTATACAAATGCAAACTAGCCATTTGTATCTGCAGGTGCGGTTGGTTTCTCACCTGATAGGCCACACATGCAGTTAAGAAGGGAGATGCTTCCATGTGCTCACAAATGCAGTGGGGATTAACGAGTAGGGCACTGTGGTTATGCTGTTCCACACATCTAGTGTGGGGTCGTAGCAATCTAGCGTTTTGCATCTCTGGATACCAAAATATCCTCCAACCACATACAACTTGTTCCCAGATGCTACTGCATGGCAGCTCATTCTCTTCGCAGTCACATCTCCCACCTTAGTCCACTGGTATGTTTCACTGTTAAATTTATAAGCTGAGCATGCAGAGAATTCAGTATCTCCACCCATAATAAAAATCTGATTTCCCAGAACAGCTGCAGCTGTGTATCGCCAGGGCTGGGGGCAGGTAGCGGGTACTGTCCATCTGTTTTCACACAAGTCGTAACACTGAACTTTGGGTAGCTTATCATGGCTAACACTGGTCCCGCCAAAGGCAAATAGCTTCAACTTGGCACTGACTACAGCAGCATTGCTGACTCCTTCTCGAAGTGGGGCAACCATTGTCCATTTGTTGGTCACGGGGTCATACTGTTCTACTTGCTTTAAGGATACTGAGGGAGAAGCTGGAAGACAGCCAGTGGCTGCTGTGTGCCCACCTACAACATACAGACAGTGTCTGAGTTCAGCAGAGCCATGGCCAAATCGAGCAACTAGCATGGGAGCAGCCTTGGACCACTCTTCATGAAGAGTATCATATACCCAAACATCTTTAGAAACTCCGTTTTCAGACCCCCGGCCACCAGTGATATAGACTTTGCAGCCAATAGCACATGCACTAAATTCTTTCCTTGGGCTTGGGATGTCAGCTTTTGGAATGATCTCCTTTGCTTTTTGGTCCACCAAGTACAACTTGTCACACATAAAGGTTTGTCCTCCTAGAAGAAATAAGGCATGGCCAGTTTTTCGAGGTCTGGCACACAAACTGGTGACCACACCATCATTCTGCAAGATCTTCAGCTTGCACCTTATGGCTTCTTCTACAATCTCTTTGCTCTTTCTCTGCTTGGTGATCAGCTCCTCAGTTGCAACATTTTCCATCAGATAGATGGCTGGCAGAAGAGCTAGTCTCACAGTCTGCAACAGTTCATGCAGGTAACAGTGCCGTTTATTCAGATCACAGTTAACCCAGTTCATGGCGGACTCATATACCAGCCGCTCATCTTCGGTCTCCAATTCTTCACTAGACAGGAGCTGCACAACCATGTCTTTTGGGAGCTGGAGAAAATCATCACTTTTGCTGATAGTCTGGAAGTTGCTGAGGCACATTCTCCAGGACAGCTCATAAAGTTTGGTGCACTGGTGAGCATCTGATAGAAGCAGCATGCCAAGACAGTTAGTGGGATGAAGATTCTTCTCTAAGAACTCTGCACATGCATCTCGAATATCTTGGAACTCCAACATGTCACCAGCCTCTAGAAGGGATTCTGCATTCTCTTCATTGATGATGACCCTTGAGGAGTAGGCATAGTCCAAGAGAAGTTCTAGGACTTCTGGATGGATAGAGTTATGGAAGTTGACTTCACTGGCTTGACTCTCTTTGAGTCCTCCACTGAACATTGCTTCAAAATAACGACTGCAAGCAGCTAGGACAGCTCTGTGGCAAGGGAATGACTTGTTCCCAGCATGGAGAAGCACATCTGTAAAAAGACGTTGTTGGCGCAGAAGGTTGAGATGAGTGAGGACACTATCAGCATATGAAGATTTGTGGAATAAGTATATGTTTATGGAGCCAGTGCTGGCTCTTGACTTGCGATTCTCGTGCATGCTGACTGACATTTTCTTCCACACCTAAACATAATAGAAATAAGATACAGTTAAAAAGTCTCAGGAGAGCAGCGCAAGACACTTTTTAAACAACTAAAAGTAACTACATTTTTCCCCAGCATGCAAAACTTAACAATATGAAACAGAAACTGAGGGTAAAGAATTCAAAACCTATTTGTGTTTTTCTAATGGATTTCTTAAGCGTCTAATTCTAAAAATTATTGCTCAAGACAGCAGGTTTATCTCAGCAAACCAGATCTCCCACTTTCATGGCACTAAAAGGTGGCAATGTAAATCAGGATGGGAAGAGGGATGGCCTGGCCCTGATTTTCTCATATTTTCGTGAGGTAGAACACCTGATTCACTAAATATGCATAGATATACATTCTTAAAAAACATTCCTGCAACATTCTCTTGCTTTGAATCATAGGGGGAAACACTACTTTCAGGAATGTAAGACAGAAGTATCTACAAATTAACCTCATTAAGATGATATCTTGATAATTCCCACACACACATTATATATAAAGATAAAGCAGATATAATTACTCCTAGCATGTTTTTTCTTGAATTTTTGGTCTAATGTTATGGGCAGTTTCTACCTCACAGCAACTTGCTTCTGCCTTCAGCAGTAAGTATCCCAATACAGGAAGCACTGCAACTTAAGGGGCACAGTAAATGGTCTGGGAGCAACAGATGCTGCAGCTTCGATGAAGCTAAGCAGGTAAGGCCTGTTCAGTAACCTGGATGGGAGACCTCAGAGGACCCCATGTAAAAGCAGAATATACAGTTTTTAAAAAACCAACAACAGTACACATGCCAATATTGGAGTCCAATTTTTAGGGGGGGGAGGAATTGCCACTAATCTCAAGTAAATGGCAGAAACCACACAGGGTTCTTATTCTTCCCCAAGGAACAAACCCTCTGGGTTAACTACAGAGGACAGCAGGATTTAAATGCAGCTGATAGGGTGCAAGATAAGGTGACAAAATAAAGTGGCAAGATGTGGAAATATGAATCTATAGGCAGGCACTCGGTGGCCTCCCTGGCCTTAAATCAGTTCTGGGTTCAAGTGAGATTAGTTTGCCTCATTTTCGAAGGCAGGGATGGGAGGGCTTGGGGGACAAGAAGGCCATTATGAGCTCGGACAGGAAGCAGCTTAGCTGAAGGTGTGGGCCACTGCTACAGCTGACCACAGCACAGAGCTCTCTCACTCAGGAATGAGCTTCAAGACCAGTGGGGTTGGGTCTACCTGCTGCACAGGTCAGACTAGCTTTGATTCAGGTTTCATAGAAACTACCGCAGTCCACAGAAACAGCCTATGTCTCAACAGCCTAGGCTGCAGGTAGGAGTACAGGAGGTTGAAGGACAGAAAGATATAATTTGTCGTGACCTCCATGAAACTTTCCCACAAGACTAAGCCTGTCATCCAACCGGAACGAGTCAACAGAACCTGAAGAAAGACGCTGAGCTATTCATTAATCTGCTGCTGGCTGATGAGTCAGATATGACACTTGACCAGGCCCTAGAAATATGGAATTTGAAGTTCAGGGTGAACTGGCCTGTTTTAGAACACAGGATGTTCACTGTGTTTGTTTAAAGACACAAAGCGTAGCTTCTGTTTGGAGAAAAGAGATGTGAGACTTCACTACAAGGAATTAAAAAGGAGGTAAGGGCCAGCCAGGAAAACCTATTTTATTCACCTTCCTATTCCACTATATATTTGCTCACAAATATATTGCTGATACCTGAAAAAACACTCAGTTTAGAACCATTTTCCCCACACATGTTCAGCAGCCTGGTGAAGGTTATGGGGATGGGGTCGAAGCTCAGTGGTAACTGCTTTGTATGCAGAAGGTTCCAGGTTCAATCCCTGGCATCTCTAGGCAGGGTGGGGAGAGAGCCACTGCCAGTCAGGGTAGATGATATGAATCTTGATGGACCAGTGACTCAGTCATTGATCCATCAATGAGCTAGACAACTGAGTATAAAGGCAGCTTTCTAAGTTTCCCGTATTTGAAAGGTACTGTGGGTTATAAGTCTAGCTCTTCCAGTTAAATAGGGTCATAGAAGGCTGCCTTACAACCGAGTCAGATTATTGGTCCATCTAGCTCAGTACTGTCTACACTGACTGGCAGCGACTTCTACAAGGTTTTAAGAGGATTTATTCCCAGCTCTACCTGCAGATGCCAGGGATTCAACCTGGGGCATTCTGCATGCTAAGCAGATGCTCTACCACTGAGTTACAGTCCCAGCAAAGGCATTGAGCTCTATTAAGTACAAGTGGAAACTTCTCTTAGACCAGAGGTTTTCAATACATTACAACCAACCCTAATGATTACTCAAAACTAAGTCCCACTGATTTGGGAAGCACAGCTTTAACTTAGAGGATAAATCTGTACATTGACACCAACAATGAACAGTTTAAGAAGCATACCTCACCCAACACTAGATGCAAGACATACTTTGACAGTCAAACATGAAACAATCATTTTATTATCTGGCATTTTGGTCGCTTAGTAAAGTTCACAGGGAAATGCACAATACTGTAAACATATTTTCCTTTCTGGGTCATATTTTGAAAAACAGTCCCATAATCTTAAAAAACAGATTACATGTACTGAGCAAACTTGTTATTAGCCACTACAAGCTAATGAAATTATCTGGCAAACAATTAACATTAAACCGAGCGAGCCACAGCCATGTAGCTGGGATTTATTTATTTATTCAGTTTCTATACCAGTCTTCAAAAAATGGCTCAGGGCGGTTTACACAGAGAAATAATAAATAAATAAGATGGCTCCCTGTCCCCAAAGGGCTCACATTCTTAAAAACACACACAAGATAAACACCACAAACAGTCACTGGAGGTACTGTGCTGGAGGTGGATAGGACCAGTTACTCTTCCCCTGCTAAATAAAGAGAAACCACGTTAAAAGGTGCTTCTTTGCCAATAGCAGAGGTTAAAGTTCACCTTGTTGCAAAATGCTTTCCCCCCAAGGAGTCTCCTGCTACAGGAAGACTAGATAATATTACTCCATCAATTACAGTCAATAGGTGAAAAACTTGTGGTTGGTATATGCTGTGAGACTACTTTTCAAGGTTTTAGAGAGTATATTAATCATCAGTTTAAAATATCTATATTCTTTGTGACTAGCAAAACTCATATTTAGGAGTTAACACTTCCAGATAGAGATGGCCTCAAAGTTTGAACCCACTGAAATCAAAGTGAACCCTACATCTAGAAGGAAATCAATCCTCCTAACACACTGCTACACACACACACACACACAAATGTACATCATCTAGGACTTACTACTGCAGAAATTTGTCTGCTCTCAAAATTTACTATAGATCAAAACCTCTTAGGAGGACTCTTTGGCAGGAAAGAGAAAGTATGAAGATTAAACACACACATTACTAGCAGCAGCATAAATTACAAAATGCAAAGAGCAAACACTTGCTAAAGTGCTCCTACAGCAAGTCATGTACTACCTAAGAGCCCAAAGCCCCATAGGTGTGGAAACATCACATACAGAGAATATAAAGTAAAGGCATGAAACAAATAAGAAACCATCCTAAGAGTTAGATTTCTGTGATTAGCAACTGGCAGTCTAATGGTCACATGCAGAGAGGGAACAGAAGTGGGAAAGAGCACACTGAAGTAAATTTCCCAAGATCACCCAGCAATGCTGATCTCAACTCCCCCAAACATAATTATAATACCAACATTTTGTGATTTAGGAAAGTTCTTTAAATGAATCACACACTTGTGACAGGGTATTACATCAAGTTTTTCTGATATAATTCTGGCATAATTTTTACTCTCCATATACTTCTGAGATCAACCAAACTATTACTTTATACAATATTAATATGAATATACATTATTTATTACGCCTTAATATTTCAGTTCCAATCTGCATCAATAAAATTTCATCCCAAACATGATCCCAAAACCTTTCATCCCCATAAGGCTATGATAAGAGTCCCTGTTATCAAAAACGTTTGTTATATGACTGAACAGGGCTCCACTGAGATGGAGTTATATGTACACAACACACCCATTTATATGAGCTTTAGATTCTCTGTACATTTTGGGTGCCCCACAAGCCAACAGCACAAGCAAAGCTGGACTGCATTCCATCCAAGCTGACAACTGAAATACTTTGTTCCTGCATTTGTTGCTTCAAATTATGCAAACCTCAAACATTTCAGCAAAGGTAATTTAAAACATTGAGCAAAAAGGATTAAGCAACACCCTTCAGGCAATTTCCCCCAGAAAACATTCAGAAGGCAAGGGGTTAAGATGGTAAAATTAGGAATTCAGTAGGTAGCAACCATACAACCCTTGGCTCATGCTCTTAATAATCATGCTATTTTCAGAAGCGAAGAAATGCCTTGCTGGATCGAACCAAGGCTGGTCTAGTCCAGCATTTCATTTCCAGCATCAGTCTGTCAGGTACCTCTGCAAGAGCACAAGCAAGGCAAAATAGCAATGTCTATCCCTGTTCTTTGTCCCCAACCTATGGTACTCACAGGCATACTGCTTCTAAACTTGGAGGTTCCACTACAACCCTCTTCAGGCATAATGTAACAATGTAACTATGTACACTCTACAGAGTTACAATATCCACACGAGTATGCCAACAAGTCCCACCTCCAAATCAATGAGCGCAGAGTCTGCAAAGACAAATGCTGTACCAGGGACAAACACTTGTGTTCTTGATCCATGGGAAGGACCTCACTCGGGAACAACTGCCTCTGCAGACAAACACTGTACTTGTGGACAAGGCTGTGGAGCACACTGATGCAGAGACAAGGCTTGCCAGTGTGCTCTTGTGGGTGTTGTAACCACATACAGTGTACAGTTACATACCACCTGAAGAGAGCTTATACCTCCAAGCAAACTGTGAAAACTGAGAGTTTGGGCCAAGTGATTGAGTGAAGAAAAGATTATGAGTGAAATTTGCATAATTAGAGATAAAACATGTTCTTGGAATGTTATCTTCCTACTGACTACTCAATAATTCCACTCATTGTTCTGAAAATTACTTTGGAGATACACACACACACACACACACACACACAATCAAATTTGTGAGCTTCAGATCTTATCAGCCACAGGATGAAGTCTGAAAAACATGATTTACACACACCTTGTTCCAAGCAGATGATCCACCGACTTACCTTGCATTTTCCATATGCAGCATTAATACCCCATAAAATTAGGAAAAACACACACCCTAAAGCAAAAATCTTCATCTGCTTCCTGTGTTCAGCCACCTCCTTAACTTCAAAGGAGCTGTTTGAAGGGTAGACTCCGTTACTAAGCAAATATTGATTCAGTTCATCATTCCTTATCACATGTACTCACAAACAATTAGGGAAAGATTCCATTCTGTTTATTTAGCTAATGTTGGTTGACAGAAATTTCCTGGCCAGTGTAAAAATTAGTCGGTTTCTACAGTCATAGAGATGGTCATAGTCACCAAGATGTTCAATGGTTAAAGCAAGCATCAGTCACTATTATATTTTCTTACTATGACTGTCATGCACTAGAAACACACAAGCTGCAAAAACAGATCAGTCCACTTTCGTAAGCTAGTACATAAGATTATTATTTGGATAACCCTATGTATGGCATTTTAAATATTTATCCCTAATTAAACAAGTCTAGTCTGTAGCAGTCAACCACTACTGAAAAGATAAACTAACTGGGGTCTCTATCATTTGAAGGACCCTTCATTTCAGAATATCACAGCATAATGGATAGCATAATCTCAACTTCATAAAACTACAGCACACACACACGCCAGAATCTTGCTTGTTTCTGGAATTTTGGTGTGCTAATGCTAGACGATGCAATCTACAAACTTTTCAGTGTATTTTGAAGGGGAGGGATAGAGAGACTGCAATTTTATCCCACGTTTAAAATGGATCACGTTTTATTCTGCGGTGCCGTTGATAATACTTCTTGACCCATTACCCTGAAATTTAAACGAGTGCAACTTGGGACGTTTTTCCACCTCCTGGTCCATTTCCTCGCTCCGCAGGTGCCCGAGAGCGCAGGAAGCCATGTGCGTCCCCACAAAAGCTCTGTCAACGGCTGCCTCCCCCTTCCCTTTGCTTTGAAGTGAAGAGAAAACAGCCACCCAGAACCCTGGGAAGGACGGAAGCAGAGGCAGCGCACCCTCTTCCTGTGGGAAGGGAAAGGAAGAAACGTGCCTGGCCAGGAGCTACAGCGACCGTTTTTGGGCTGCCGAAACAGTCGCCCTCTCCTGACAAAACCCAGGCGCATCACGCACAGAGAGAGCTTCCTTTCAAAATGAGAGCTGCTTGGAACTGGAAGCCTTTTCCCACCCATCACACTCTATGGCCCACGGTTGCGGATAGGACTCTGAGGTGTACTCTGCACATGCTCAAAAGCACCCTTTTCTTGATTTCCCCTGCACCGGCTCCGCCGCTCTAGTAGCCCTGAAAACAGGTTTCACCGATAAAGCTGCAACCCCATCCTTGAGCGGAAAGACCCACAGAACTAATTCAGCTAGGCTTCCTTCGAAGCGAACACTGAGGCACAGAACCGGGCGGGCTGCATGCCGCGCAGGGGATGCAATACCCATCCTCAGGAAGCCAATGGCAACCTTCTCCTTCACTCTCCCGTTGACCCGGCTTGCAGCCAGAGAACACAGCGAGCCCTCGAGCAAGCCAATTAACGCTGCAACAGGTGGGGGTGGCGGGGAAGAGAGGCTTAAAACTTACAGCCGGCGCTTCGCTTCCTCCGGGGCACTCGCGTCCAGCTCCTAGGACAGGGCAGCTCACGGCATGGAAGCGCCGGGAAGAAGAAACGCAGCGCGAGCCGGGCCTTCCTTCCCCCGCGCACCGGCAAAGCGGGCGTCTCTCGCCGTCGCTCCCGCAGAAGAGAGGGCAGCTGCTTCTCCCTTTCGAAGAGACGCCGCCGCACGCTCCTGCCCAGACGAGCGCCTCAGCGGGTTTGTATGAACTGCCGGGGCAGCGCTTGGCTCTGCTCTCCCTGCTGCAGTCGGAGGCGGGGAGGCAGCCAGGAGAAGGAGGCGGAGTTGCAGCGTGCTCGCCTCCCGCGCCTCCTCTGGCCCCGGTTGGCGCTAGGCAGAGTGTATATGGGGCTGCTGCTGGCGGGGAGGGCCACATACGCAAAGCGCGAGTGACACGCAGGGGGCGGGAGAGGCTGCCTGAGCCGCCGAGAAGCTCCCGGCCGGCGACGGCGAGGCAGGGGGCCGCGCGGAGGTGGGGGAACGGGGGCTGGGGCAGGAGCTAACAGGAGGCGCCGCCCTCTGCCTGGGAGGCGAGCGCGGAGGGAAACCTGCAGGCTTGTGGCCACCGTCCAGAAGATAGTTCCCGCAGAGAGGAGCCAGCCTTGCATGCTGAGCAAATAAATTCAGCCCAAATCTCAGGGCACCGCCGAGTGTGTGTTTCTTTCAGGGATAGCTCCGGCGGAGTTTAAGAGAGGTGCTCTTACGCCGGGACTTTGGGGCCAAGTCCAGGGCCTCCACAGCCCCTGCGGGCCCCCAAATCCGCTTTAGTCTCTCCCCCGCCCCCACCGCCTCCGTTTTGTGGTCACCCAGCCGAGCATGATGATGTTTAATTTGCAGGGGAGGGGGGGCATCCAAAGGCCTCTCCAGGCACCAAAATTACCTAGGTGCATCTCTGGGTGGAGAAGTACTACGCAGACACTGCATTGCCTGAGCGTGCAGGTGTGTGTACACATGTACTTTTGTGTGAATGATGACTGTACATGCATTTATCAACAGTGAACCTGGTGGCAGACCTCCTGACTTGTAGGTTACCGATAAGACATGTGCTACTGTACATAAGTTCAGTATAATGTGAATAACAGTGGCTGTGTTTAGACATTACTGTTACTGGATTATGGGTGTCCTCAGGACTTTTTCCAGGGGGTGAGGCAGGGAAAAGGCTGCAATCCTATGTCCACTTATCTGTGCATAAGCCCCACTGAATTCAGTGGGTCTGGCTCAATGTGGGGGGAACTGCCCCTTGCCCCCCGCCACCTCCAGATATCCATACTTGGGGGTGCTGTACTCCTGTACAGTGTCTTGGAGAGCATATTTGCAAGCCCTGCCCCAGTGATGTGCTCAGAAGCCCCCCCCCACACACACACACACCATGCATGGTTGCAGCATTTGTTTCCAGAAACAAACATTGGAGAGATTCTTCCTGTGATGCTGAATGTCAGTGTAGCATCCCCAGTTTTGATAACGCTGGAACGGGTTGTATGTGTGCACAGAACTGAATGGGGGTAAACTGTACACAGATTGTAGGTCCATTAAACATGACTAGGGCTAGAGACACCAATTTTAAGAGATACAGTGAGCATAACGAAATGCACAGGATGCTTCTTATCCATATGGAATGATATGTCCCACCAGAATGGTTTCCAAGCACAGTCCTAGGCATAAGTAAGTCCCATGGTATTCAGTAAGACTTGCTGATAGGAAAGTGTGCATAGACTTGCAGCCTTCCAGGCATGGAGCCAGCCAAGTGGCAGCCTGGGTCCAGCCCCACCCAGCGGCCCCTCTGGGTCCAGCCCCACCCGATGGCCCATGCGCATGACCTCGCGCACATGGGATGTGCCCCAAACGAACACACACACACACACCGGGCTACCGAGAGCCCCAAGCAAGCCCTTGCCTATCCTTTTCAGGCAGCATTTGTTGCCTGAAAGCATCTATTCCCCTTTCTCTCCCTCCAGAGAGGGAGATGGCATGGCTAACCCCCGCGCCTGATGTCAGACGTGGGGGGTGAGGCGAGTGGGGCCGCGCTGGCAGCTTGACATGGGCCGCCGCTAGTCTGGCCCCACTACTGGCAGCATCTGCTTTTCATCTTCACCCCACTTTCTTCTTTTCCAATGATATCCAATATCCCCTGTAAAGCTGTATGAGAGAAGCCCTGTTCTGCGCATCCCCATTCGAGAGCTAGATTGGGGCCAGCGCGAACGTGGCCAGAAGCAGCTCTCCATGCTTTTAAAGCAGGGAAGATCTGCTCCTGGCCACGCTGCCATTTAACTCCCGAACGGGGCTCCGCTCGGAAGCTAAACCAGCCCCCCCCCCACATCTGACGTCAGACGCAGGGGGGGTGTCAGGGCCACGAGGCGCAGCCCCTGAGAGGCAGCAGCCCAGGTTCTTTGAACCCAGTCACCCAAGTGTGGCTACATCCCTGGATGCCACCCTATTTAATTTGCAAAAGAGTATTTCTTTGCCAGAGGCGTATTGGCATTAAAAAAAAAACCCCAAAGCAGCCAATAGTGATTCTTTCTACTTCAGTTTGCTGTGGTTCTGCTTTTTTTAAATAAAAAACAATGTTTTCTTTTGGGGAAGCATCTAGTGCTGCAAAAATAGGGATGGCACCACACTCTGATTTTCCTCAGCTGCTTCTGCTGCAGTTTCCCCCACCCACCATGTGTTTCTCAGCCAATGGTTGACAGTGCTTGAATTCAAAGCAACTGGCTCTTTTACGTTGCATGCTGGACTGGGCTATTCTGCAGAAATAAACATGCTGCTCTTTGACTGCCCTTTCCTTTGAGTTTTAACGTATGGTAATTCCTAGGCTGTAATGTGTGTAATCCTAATGCACACTTACTTCTCAATGAGCTATTGTGGGGAAGAGAACTGATATGGAAAGCAAACTCCTACAGCAGGATTATTCAATTACTTCTACCGATGGCTGTGGAACTGATAGAAAAGAATACATTAAAGAATGAGGAGAAAGCAGCATATTTGCATACATGTGCATCTGTCTATATTATAGCACATATGCCAGACAAACAACTCTGTAAAGGAGGCACTGGACAAAGGTAATCAAATTGTCATTTGATTATATGTGACCTGGCACTATACTAAAAGCAGCAGAATGCTCATTGCACCAAGCATCAGCTAAAATTGAGGTGGAGTTAAATCTCTCCCCGCTGCAGCTCCTTACTGGATTCATACATGGGAGCTTGTCTCTCAAGCCAGAGCTTTAATACAGCACCGCTGAACCTTTCAGAGAAAAGAGGCTGAGATCTCCTGTGGGAAAAGACCTAGATGACAGCCTGCAGGTTGAGTTGGAGCAATACCAAACTCATTTCAAGAAGGCTGCTGCCTTTTAATAGACTATCAACTAACACTGCTAAAATACTTAACACCAGGATAATTATGCTGATGCTTTTCTGCCTCCCTAAAGAGTCAGAGTTTTAATTTCCAAACTTGGGTATCTGAGCCTGAGGCCAGGAGAGAGGTGGCAATTCACCCTAGTGTTTAAAAATAGCTCTATAGGAAAGTAAACCATTTAAACTTCGCCAAGAGGAAGTTCACCTTTTCATATGGCTGCTTGGCAAGTTCTTTCCTTCCTCACAAGGGGAAAACATATGAGATCATAGAAAGTATAAAGGGAAAAGAATGGCAATGCCATCTTTTTTTAAAAGCCTACCATATTTACCTGCATCTAAGATGAGGTATTTCCTCAGTTCTTTCCTGTTAAATATTGGGTGCGGAGGACAAGGGTCATCTTAGATTCAGCATCCTCTTTCTTTTGGGTAAATACAGCTATAACCTGTAAAGGTAAAGTGTGCCATCGAGTCGATTTTGACTCCTGGTGCCTACAGAGCCCAGTGGTTTTCTTTGGTAGAATACAGGAGGGGTTTACCATTGCCTCCTCCCATGCAGTACGAGATGATGCCTTTCAGCATCTTCCTATATCGCTGCTGCCCGAAATAGATGTTTCCCATAGTCTGAGGAATATACCAGCGGGGATTCAAACCAGCACCTTCTGGCTTGCTAGTCAAGTCATTTCCCCGCCACACCATTAAGGGTATTTAAATTCAGAGTCACCTTCTATTCAAGTAAATATGGTACTTTTTTATTTTCGAGTATAAAGAATAACAAAGAAATACAATAAAAATACATTACAAGCGGCTTCATGTGGTCACTGCTAAGTCAGTAAGCTGGGAACCTCTGATTTCTGATGAGCTCACACTCCCAGCGGGTGTGTTGTGAACCTGCTGTTTCATGCACGTGGAGCCTGACCTCCAGCAGTCTGTGTGCGGCCGCGGTGGCAGCCCCGCTCACCCTATCCCCCGCGTCTGACATCAGACACGGGGGCTAGTCATGCCCTTGCTTCTGACATCAGACATGGGGGGCTCCAACTCCATTTGGGAGTTGGAGTCTGGCCAGCACTGTGTTCACAGCGCCAGCCATTTAACTCCCAAAGGGACCGCGCAGCCCCTTCGGGAGCTAGACTGGGGCTGGCGCTGCATTTGCAGCACATTGGCCATTTAACTCCCAAAGGGGCCGCGTGGTCCCTTTGGGAGCTAGACTTGGGCTGGCGCTTCCCTTAAAGGCAGCGAAGAGCCGTTCCTGGCCGCGCTGCAAATGTAGTGACCATTTAACTCCCAAACAGGGCCACGCGGCCCCCTATGGGAGCTAAACCAGCACCCCCACATCTGATGTCAGGTGCGGGGGGTGTCGGGGCCATGAGGCACGGCCCCTGATTGGGCATAGCCCAGGTTCTTTGAACCCATTCGCCCAACGGTGGCTCTGCCCCTGACTGCGATTCACCTAACTTCCAAGGCTGGTTACTTCAGACCTTGAAATAACCAAGATTTGAAGTTGGGCAGAGAAACTGGGTAGAAGCTCAGTAACTCAGCACGGGAACTGGTAGCTGGCGGGTTCCCTTAACACGCTCACCAGGAACTGTAGATTACTGGCTCATTTGACTTGGTGGTAATTGTGTGAAGCGTCCCAGTGTTTTCCAGATAAATACATACAATACTGTTTGCTTAAAAGCTATCTTCCAATTAGCAAAATAGGCCAGCGGTTTTCAAACCTGGGCTGCTAGATGTTGTTGTACTACAACTCCCATCAGCCTCAGCTACAATGTTTCAGAATCCCTGAAATAAGTAAACCCACAGAAACTAAATAGCAAAGCTTCTCATCCCCTCCCTTTCCATAACTGGGATGAACTCGCATGAGAATAAAGGACTATATAGAACATGCTTGTTTAAAACAAGACAATAACACCTAATATTCAGAAATAAGAAAAGTATTTGCTAGACCTTGATTGAATATGGAGCTTCCCTGATCTTTTAAATGGACAATTATTCTAGTTTCTACCAACCCTGATCTGGTATATAATTTCTCCATCACCTAGAAGTAGCAGACAATATCCACCAATTAATATTTAAAAGTAAAGTCCTCTGATATACAATGCCTGGAAATTATTTTCCTGGCTGTTATTAAAGGACAGAAGACCATCCTTGCATATGGATACTGTGCCTTTTTATGAAGTTGGAACTTGCTAACTTACATATAGATATGTTTGCTAAAATCCCATTTTTGTTGCCTATGAACCAGGGCTTTGCCAACCCTCAGTATAGATTGTCAGCTCTATGCATTCTAGACACCACACCCATGTGCCAGGGTACAAAGTTTGCATTCTGAGCCTGCACCACAGGGTTTTAATATAACTTATTTATACCATACACTCAGTGTACATGGTGGCTTTTTTAGAGTTACACCCACAATATGGAAAGGTCCTGGTTTCAATTCCATTAAGCAACTCCATCCTGACCTTTTTGCCTTGTTCACCCATTTTAACAATGTTACTTGCTTAAACAGCTAAGAAAACAACATGAGGTGAAATGTATTAGCAGCTTTTGGACATGATTTAGATCCATGCCTTCCTAATTCACACTTTGAATTAAACAGAATGATCTAATTAATGCTAGACAACAGTCCTACTAATGTTGGAGGCATCCCAAGAGAATACAGCTCCACACACCCTACACTGGTCAACACCTGCCTTTCTTACCCATTTGCTTTTATGGGCTTTTTTGCTGCTTCTGTTCCATGACTATGACTGAAGCTACTTTTATTTTGTATAATACTTTCTTGCTTCCCAATGAAAATATTTAAAAGCATTCATAGGATGATGGTTGAATGTACGGGCAATTTTGATGTCAGACCTACCTGTTGCTCGAACCTCTTGCAGTTCATTTCACACATAACATTTTAAGGTGTATAGCTAAGAATTTTAAATGTGCAATGAAACATGTAAGATGTGCATGCATCTAACTTGCGTTTGGAAACACAGATATGATCCAGGTTACTCAAGTTGCAGGGATCAACTGCAGAGAACAGGGATGTGACTTGGCTCCCTCTCAATTGTACACTCACTGGCAAACTTGGGTTTATTGCTTCATAATATGTGAAAAGGCCCTTTGTAATCCTAAAACTATATTTCCATCCCTTATGGGGAAGCATATAGAATGTTATTTTCTAAGGCATTTAAACAGTTAACTCCATAAGTTGACAGTTAACTCCATACCCGTGCTAACTTGGCAAAGAGGCACCTTTTAACGTGGTGATTCTCTTTATTTAGCAGCGGGAGAGTGACTGGCTCTGTCCACCCCCAGCACAGGACCTCCAATGACTGTTGCTGGTGTCTATCTTATGTTTCTTTTTAGATTGTGAGCCCTTTGGGGACAGGGATCCATCTTATTTGTTTATTATTTCTCTGTGTAAACCGCTCTGAGCCATTTTTGGAAGGGCGGTGTAGAAATCGAATAAATAAGTTGCCTCTGTTTTACAGTGCTGAAAGCTAGGCAAAGAGAAGAACAGTTTGGTTCTGGATAACAATAGCTATGACAAATTACTAAAATTGCATCAGTACAGTGCAAAGACATGATTCTGTATTGTACTAATATGCATTGGGATTTGTCCTGCTAAATGTCTTAGCCCAACATAAAACAGATCTACAAGTGATGGAAATCTTGTTCCTTGATTTGGAGGAGAATTCTGGTGTGTGGTGTAGTAGAGAAGAGTGTTAATGGGGAAGTCCCATTAACAAGTTCCTGGTTCAAATCCTCTCTCAGATGGGCTGTAGCCTCTCTCTCACCCTCCACCACCCTCATCATCTGCAACATTGGGACAACTATATTGACCTGCCTTACAGGATTGTAAGAATCAACTAGATAATATATTAAGTGTTTATCAGACTGTAAAGATAATGTAAATGCTAAGTGTTATTAATAAATATATCACGGTTAATGTCTTTGAAGGAGGATGGGCTAAGAGTCATCTGAGTTTCTTAAGGAAAAATGTGAAGCATCTAGTAATCATCACAGCTTTGAGAACTTAAGAAACAAAAGCAGGACTTGTGGCTGAGTCTTTGCTATTTGTATGGAGGGGGGCCAGCTTTGTTTCAATAGTAAAAAAAAAAAAAAATTCAGACTATGATTCCAAAACCATAGTGTATATGCTGTGATTTATTTTTTTTAAGTATACAGCTTTAGAAAAAATCAGGATCCTATGCAAGCTCCATGGGCTCTAATCTTGTTTCATTGGTTTGTAATTACCTTTGGTTGACATCCTGATGAAATGTACTGAAGGAAATCCCATTGAGATTAAAATAACATGTCTGTGGGACTTCCAATGGGACTTTCTCAAGTAAATATTTGGTCAGAATGTGAGCCATTGATTTCAATGGCTGCCATATGCCCAATCAGACCATTGGTCCATCCAGTATGGTCTACAACATGGCCTGACAGCGGCTTCTTCAAGGTTGCAGGCAGAAGTCTCTCTCAGCTCTATCTAGGAGATGCCAGGGAAGGCACTTGGAACCTTCTGCATGCAAGCATGCAGATTATCTTTCCAGAGCGGGCCCATCTCCTAAGGGGAATATCTTGCAGTGCTCACACATCAAGTCTCCCATTCACATGCAACCAGGGCAGACCCTGCTTAGCAAAGGGGAAAAGTCATGCCTGCTACCACATATATACATACATACATAATATTTATTCGGTCCTTGACCAGCAGTAATGCCTGCTACCACATGACATTTCCCTATATCTAAGGATAGGCAAAAGACCTCCAGAGTCATCTTTGGTACTCAAATTTTTCTCACTCACATTCTAGCAAACATTCACAGCTAAGGCTGCAATCCTAAGCACACTGGGAGCCAAGCTGCACCTAATTGTAAGCATCTAAACCTTCCACACTTTCATGTGTTTTTCCATGCCTGTTTGTAGCCATTTGTTTCCTCAATATGCTCCTGCTTTAGACCCCCCTTTTTCATTATTTGAAAGGAGTTCTCTATAGCGTCATTCCGGACAATCAGGGATCATGCAGTGAACACAATGATGTCATGGATTCCAAATGGTCAGTCAGATTTGTCTATGAGTCAAAGTAGCATTGAAGGTAATGAATTCCTGCCATTGCCCTTATTCTGAAGGGGATGGGCAGGAAGGAACACATTCCTGTTTCCCAGACAACCAGGCTGATACTCCCTGGCTTACTGTGTTGTGCTTGGACTTCCATTACCCTCCAGCAGTGCATAGCACAACTTTCAACCTAACTCAGCTCTATTTGTATGTAGTTTTGCCTGACTACTTGGGAATGAAGATGTGTATTTGAATGCATATTTGTCTGTGCATTCTACTGAAAGGAATTCAGTATAAATGTCTTTCTGTACTGCATCATTTTCAAGTGCTGGTCTTGTGGTAGCAAGCATGCGTTGTCCCCTTTGCTAAGCAGGGTCTGCCCTGATTTGCATCTGAATGGGAGATGAGGAGAGCTGGTCTTGTGGTAGCAAGCATGACTTGTCCCCATAGCTAAGCAGGGTCTGCCCTGGTTGCATATGAATGGGAGACTTGATGTGTGAGCACTGCAAGATATTCCCCTCAGGGGATGAAGCTGCTCTGGGAAGAGCAGAAGGTTTCAAGTTCCCTCCCTGGCTTCTCCAAGATAGAGCTGAGAGAGATTCCTGCCTGCAACTTTGGAGAAGCCGCTGCCAGTCTGTGAAGACAATACTGAGCTAGATAGACCAATGGTCTGACTCAGTATATGGCAGCTTCCTATGTTCCTATGTTCCTATGTACATGTGTGAGCACTGTAATATATTCCCCTTAGAGGTTGGGGCAACTCTGGAAAGAGCATCTGAGATTCCAAGTTCCCTCCCTGGCATCTCCAAGATAGGACTGAGACAGGGGCGTAGCAAGGTTGGAGTGGGCCCAGAGACAAGATTTTAAAAGCCCCCCCCCCACTGAAGTTCAGCTCATGAAGTAAAGAAATCTTAAATGAGGCTGAATAGTGGTAACAAAAAGCATGGTGTTAGATATATGTATATGTATATATGAATGAGACACCTATGTGCCACAATAGAACATCATCCTAAAATATCTTTTAAAAGGTTTTGTAAATTGTGGACGATGCAAGTCATTTAATGGTACTAGAGAAAGACATGCTGTTCTGGTAGCTCCAGGTCTTAACACTCACATCAATTCTGGAGGATGAATACAACTGAAGGAAGCCCGGGCGGGTGTGTGGCTGGGGGACTCAGTCATGTGACTTGCCTCTCCCCCCCCCAGGCAGTGGGCCCCCAGACAACTGTCTCTCCTTGCCCTATTATAGTTACGCCTCTGGACTGAGAGAGACTCCTGCCTGCAACCTTGGAGAAGCCGTTGCCGGTCTGTGTAGAGTCTATTCAATACTGAGCTGGATGGACCAATGGTCTGACTCAGTATAGAGCATGTTCCTATGCATGACATAGGCTTCTACTGCCCCTATTTACCAGGGATCATCCCTTTACTTTGGAACCTTATATATCACTATCCCTATTTTTGCCTCTTGGGAAAGTATTGTTCTCCCCCCACCCACCCACAATCCCACGCATGACTTGCCAGAGTTGTTATTCTTCAGAATTCAGCTCCCTTCCCAGAGTCTCTAGAAATTAAATCTCCAAGTGGATGAATGGATGCCTTATGCCTCTAGTGCACCTGAATGTAAATAGGTGCACTGAGAAGCACAACATGAAGGCCCTATGCAGTACACAGCTTATAGCAGGTGGAATCCAGTCTTCAGTAATGTGTATGGTGCAAGGCATAATAACCCTTGGTATGAGAACTGGTGGTCATTACAAGCATATTCCTATTTTCATCTGCAAAAGTTTGGAGGGTAAGGGCTTGGCTCATCTGCTTTGTCCATCTGGAATAACATGCTCTACCTGCAATTTATTACTGGCTTTCCATTTATTTATTTATCTAGCTAGCTATCAGATGACAGACGTTTATGCTGCCTCACCCAGATGGCTCTAGGGGGTACACAAATATAAAAACAAACAACTCATTAAAAGTTTTATATCATTTCATCACTCATTCGAGGCATGCTTGCAGTTAGAATTGTACCCCAGGCCCCCAGGTTGCTTGGCCTACATATTTACAGGCATGTCCCTGTTTTCATCAGTGAAATGGTGGAAGGTATGGAATGGGCACTGGAATGTGCACCCCCATTCACATTCTTCCCCCAACTAGTCAACTATGTGTGACTTGATCAGGGTGAGGTGTGTTAGCCCAGTTGCCTTAACAACCTGGATGCATTCCCTCGAAGACACACACAAACATACAAATACACACACACACCACTCTTACAGATTCATATCCTATCACAAAGGGCTGCAAAAATTGCCAAAACAATAGGAAGCACATTTCACAGGGGGCAAAAAAAAATGCCCACAAATCACCCCTCGCATTTTGGCTCAGCACTCCTGCTGATGCCAGCTGTTCCAGAAGTCCACCCAGCATGTAAGTTATTTCACCGTCCTTTGTTCCTTGGCCTTGCTGTAATGTGCCGATAAGTTCTTAGAAGTCCTAAGGCCATTTTTCACAAGCCTTAGGACTTCAATCACATTTTACATTGCCCATTTTAATGGCTAGGATTATTCATTCATTTTTTTACATGTCTATCCTTTTAGATTTATGGTTTTTAATTAGATTTATGGTTTTAAATTTTTAATGTTGGTTTTAAATGATTTTAATGTTAATGATTTTGATGTTTAAATGATTTTAACTGGTTAATTGATTTCGTTTTGATTTTAATTGTTTTGTTTTTATTTTGATGTAAACCACCCAAAGCCATTTTTGGAAGGGTGGTATATAAATCAAATCAATCCATCAGTCAATAAAATCCCATCCTTCCTCTGGCATTGCCAGATTGCAGCCTGGAGAATTCATGTTGTAGGCTTAAATCTACCGATTATGCCCGAAGTGCCGCTTCTCCTGCCTGTTTTTGACCCTGATCCTTTTGTCTATACTTTCCCACATGTTGTAGCAAGCAGGACTCCAAGCGAGCCCCCTAGCAGGTAGGGGAAGGGGTTGGACAAAAGGACCAGGTGAAAATAGCAACGGCTGCTATGTCTCCTACTTTATTGATAGTTTTAAAGCTACAACATGATTGTCCTTGTTGCAGCCCGGCCACTCTGCCTTTCTCCAAGGAGCTCACAGTACGTAGGCCTATATGTCAGAATGCCCAGTTCCAATAGATGTATGTCTCCCATTTCTAGTGCCAGGGAAGCATCTTCTACAGATCTGAAGCCCATGAGGACAGCTGGGCAGGCGCCCAGCAATGTCACTTTTCCCATGCGGAAAGTGCTCTAGTCTAGAAGAACTGACATCCCCATGCAACTTCCCAGTGTCCCCATGGGCTCCAGTTCCCCAGAAGAGATTTCCTCTATGCAGAAAATGGCAGGTACTATGCAGAGCTAGCTACGCTGGGGATGCCCATTTCCAGGGGCATAGCAAGATTGGAGTGTGCCCAGAGACAAGATTTTAAAATGGGCCCCCCACCTCACGGAAACTCAGCTCATGAAGTAAAGTAAAGAAATCTTAAATGAGGCTGAATAGTGGTAACAAAAAGCATGGAGAGAGAGAGAGAGAGAGAGAGATACACACACACACACCGTGTGTGTGTGTGTGTGTGTGTGTGTGTGTGTGTGTGTGTGTGTGTGTGTGACAAGAGAACATCATCCTAAATTATTTTTTAAAAGGTTTTGTAAATTGTGGACGATGCAAGTCATTTAATGGTACTAGAGAAAGACTTGCTGTTCTGGAAGCTCCAGGTCTTAACACTCACATCAATTTTGGAGGATGAATACAACTGAAGGAAACCCGGGCTGGTACATGGCTGGGGGAGTCAGCCATGTGACTTGCCTCTGGGGGCTCCCCCCAGGCAGTGGGCCCCCAGACAACTGTCTCCCCTTGCCCTATTATAGTTATGCCCCTGCCCATTTCCATGCAGCACTGGCAGGGCTGTACACACATCTACTCACAGGCCTTACAATAGTGTTTTATCCTTGCAACAATCCTGTGTGGTAAATTAAACAGAGAGATGGAGAGACAGTGACACTCCTGGCTTTTCAGTGAGCTTGATTGCTGAACCCTGTATCTCCCATATCCAAGTAGGGGTGTAGCTATAATGGAGTGAATGGGTTCAAAGAACCCAGGCCCCCAGCTCCTAAGCAGCCCCCAGGTCCACCCCTCCCTATTTTCTTCATGATCTCCCTCATTCTGAGGGGCCACCAGGGGTGAACATGGGCCTCCTGCATCCAAGCCATAATTCCCGTCATTGCACCATGCTAGGTATCTCTCTCTCTCTCTCTCTCTCTCTCTCTCTCTCTCTCTCTCTCTCTCTCACACACACACACACACACACACACACACACACACACACACACACACGTTGTTAATCCCATGTGTGGCAGCTCTCGCAAGAGTTCACATGCGAGATGCCGGCAGGGGGTGAGGAAAGCGGCAGAGCCAGCAGCCAGGCTTGCGGGCAAGGTGGACAAAAAATGGCGGGAGTCAGTGGGAAAAGTGGTGGCGGGAGAGGAGAGAAAACCGAGGGGGGGGGACTAAAGGCGCAGATGTTCTGCGCCCGGCCCAGCTTGTTGAGTTTTAAAGCAGCTCCCTTCTCACTTTTTATCATGCACTGACAGCTTTCATGAGTGATGTGTTCCAAAGCATAAGGCAATCTTAGCACTGCTCAATCAAACAGCCCCCAGACAAAAACTTCAATAACCTCTTCAATCGAGAGGCTATTTTATTTTATTATTAAGAATTTATGTATGTATGTATGTATTTATTTATTTATTTAAATCAAATTTGTATACCACCCCAAACTTTCGTTTCTGGGCGGTTTACAATAACATAAAACCAGTTTAAAACATATACAAAAACTTAAAAACAATTAAACAATGTAAAAATTGTTACATGGTGCTACTATAAATGCTGCTCTGATTCCTCTTTCTTTCTATTTATAACTAAACTGTCTTAATTAAAAATAATGCGTACACACAGGGAAGTTAGGCATTACTGTAAATTAAAATGCTTTCTCAAGTGTTTGCATATTCAGTCCCACCCAAGTAGGGTTGCCATATTGTGGCTTTCCAAATCCGGGTGCCTAATTTGCATATTATGTAAATTGGCTTGAAAATAGTTTTTGAGCAGAATAGTGACTGCATGTTTTGCTCCATAACTACGCTTCTACAAGGGCTGGAGCTTAGATTTTTGTTTTTGTTTTTGTTTTAAATGAAATCTGAAATCTGGGCAAATCTGATAAGGCTAAGCAATCTGAGATGCTTAAAATCTGAGTGAAACCCAGAATTTCAAGGGGCATTGCAACTCTACATCCAAAGGGAAATAGCATACATGAAGAGAATGTTTGCACATTAGTAAGAATTGTGAAACCACTGAGAAAGTGAATCCTAAAAAAATCCCTTAGTGATAATGGGAACAAGTGGTTTCAGGATTGTGGCCATTATCTTTGTGTTTCCAGTATTGACTCAACTCTAAGCCTCTCTAAGGCCCACACATTTTGATGGTAGGGCTTTGAATGGCTTTTTAACATGATCAATAAAATGCTTCTTTACTGACTATTGATTTGCATCTATAAAACTGTGTGACCTTCATAGACTGGAGAGTCCTGTTTAGTTTGGGAAACTGAATGACTGACTATTAATTAAATTAAATGACTGGTCACTGTTAAAAGCAGTAAAGTGTTGATATTTTAAGTTTGTGTACCATTTGGCAAGCATGCCCAGACATGTCTGCACCTGAAAGAAAGGATCTCTATTGAGCAAATTGTATGTATATGTCTCAGTCTAATTAAATGGCTCAGTTCAAAACTATTTGGAAATGAAAACAGTGCAGCCTGCTCTTTATATGGAGGCAGGTATGTGATCACTGGAAAAGTAATACTTAAATACACACAGAAATGCAATGGTTACATAAGAGCGTGTGAAAATTTGTGTTTAGATAGCATTCCTATTATCGCCTTCCATCACTTAAGATGCTGGTTTTATTGTACCAACGCAGAAACCACTGACTAGAACTGGTCATAAGCAACGTATTTGAATTGTAGGGTTTGCACGTGTGCAAATTCCATTGCCAAACTAGATACTGTGTGCAGATTGTTGGTTTTTCTTTTAAAATGAAAGGCAGGCTCAGGAGACTGCAATCAGAATGGCAGGTGGAAAGGATTGCTTAATGCTTTTCCTGCTGACTGTTTTAATGCTAAAACCCAAACCTCCTTTTACCCAAATTTTCCCCCTTCAGCTGGAGGAGGGCAATTTTTTTTTTTTTGGCTGAAAAACAGCTGATAGGGAAAGGGTTAAGAACCCCCTCCCTCCACCTGCCATTCCTCTACAATTGATTGCAATCTCCCTAGGTTGCTTTTCACTTAAAACACATACATAAACCACTAGGGCAGGGTGGTTGGGATTCCCAACAGGAGTACTAGAAGAGCTCCCAAGGAATGCTCATAGCCCTCCTGCCTCACCACGGCCACACTATTTGTTCCAACTTCCCCATTTGAAAATCACCAGCTTGAAGCAGATCTGTCCACTGCAGAAGGGGAAGGAGGAGGGTGAAGACTGATCCTGATTGGCTGACTATGTGCTGAAGCTTGGTATACCCCTCCCCTCAGCCTGACTGACAGACTTCAGAAAATTAGCACTTAGGATTCCCATTGAAATTAATGGGAAATTAATTTCAGTAAAACTGCTTCTGAGTTCGCGTAGATGAGAGTCAGTGACTGTAGTAGCTTGCCTCCCTAACTGTAACACTTAAATTTGTGCAAGGTTTTATATAGTAACTTAGTCTGGATTTCCAATGACTGTAGTGGGGTATGTATATTTTATTTTTTTTGTTTATTTTAAAAATAGCTGGGGCTCTTTTCTATTAAAAATTTCTAAATTGTATACAATAAAATGATATAAAAATAACAGATTACAGAATAAAAGTGACAACAGATTTAAATTACTTTGAAACAGTTGTTAAAACAGCAATAAAGGCAGGCAGTTTTTAGAGTATTTATTATCTCCTGGATAAATGTACTTCTCCCCCTGCCCCCAATAAACCCTGTTTAACTGCAACCAGTTCCAAACCTAGACAGGCTGGGAATATTGTATCCTTATTTCTTCTTGAACTTCTCTCTCCATCTTGCAGCAATGCTAGGGAAAGTGTACATAGTAGGATATTTTAGCATTTTGGATGAAACAAGAGCGCCCTCTAATGTTTCCACTATGTGATTCAAAACAAGTACGAAAAATGCTTTCCAAATAGCAATAAAGACATAGAGCTTCCCATATCACTAGTTAAATTAGTAAATAAAGCAGAGGCCCAGAAAAAAGTATTGCAAAGCTAGAGGTATAAAGCTGCATGGAATTTCATGTAATGATCTATACTGATAATTTGTGATTGGATACCACTTGTATTAATTTTGCTAATCTTGATCCTCAATTTGTGAGGCACCAGGAGTGCATCAACTCCTACATAATTGAGAACAGGCTGCCAGTTTCTGAACTGACCACTGTAGCTGTCCCTTTTAACTATTTGATCTGTAACAATTAGCAGGTGATCTCGTTTGTCTGCATGCCATGAAAAGCTTCGTCAGCTGATTTATGCATATCAAATTTCTGTTAAAGAGATAGGAGAAGGCCAGCTTCTGGACAGCTGACAGACCTAATCCAGGCCGGCTGAAATGCAAGCTAGAGCATAACCTTGTGGGTGCCTCCTTCATTTCCTGATATTGTTCCATGCTGACCCTTAACTCAGATACACTCCTCGAACACTCCTGCAGAAGAGATCTTGTACTTTCACACAAAGATATTCCAATACATTGTGAGAAAACCATAAGCTAGAAAATCTGCTCCCCCCTGCAAGTCTATGACAGTGACTACGACAAGAACATGACAGTTCTTCAAGTCTATGCCTCAATGACTGATGCAGAGGAAGAGGAAGTTGATTAGTTTTATGCTCAAGTCCAGTCTGAAATTGACAGAACATGCAAGCAAGATGTGATGCTGGTAGTTGGAGACAGAATGCCAAAGTTGGAAAAGGTAAAGAGGAAAACACAGTTGGCCTATATGGCCTAGGAAACAGAAATGAAGCAGGAGAATGACTTATTAGTTTCCACCAAGCCAGTGACCTCTTCATTGCTAACACATTCTTCAAACAACCAAAGTGCCACCTATACACATGGACATCACCAGATGGAGTACACAGAAATCAAATTGATTACATTATTGGTGCAAGCAGGTGGAAGAGCTCAGTTATAATAGCAAAGACATGGCCAGGGGCCAACTGTGGAACAGATCACAAACTGTTCATGTGCAAGTTCCAAGTCAAGCTAAAGCGGAAAAACAAAGCTATCTAGCTTCCACAATATGATCTTGAGAATGTATCCACCATTTTCAAGGAGAACATCAGGAACCACTTTGAAGTTCTGAACCTCATTGATAGGGAACCAAAGGAACTGTGGAATGAAATCAAAGAAGTTGTTAAGGACAAATGTGAAAAGAGACTGCCAAAGACCAAGAAACAGAAGAAAGCAAAAGGGATGTCAGAACAGACAGTGGAAATTGCTAAGAAGAGGAGAGAAGCCAAAGTCGAGAACGATAAAGGCCTCAGGAAGGAACTTAATAGGGAATTTCAGAAAGCTGTTACAAGAGACAAGGAGCAGTACTACAATGACATCTGTAAAGAACTTGAGGATGGAAATAGACATGGAAAAACAAGGCAAGTTTTCCAAAAGATCTCTGAACTCAGAGGGAGGTTCCAACCTTGAATTGGTATGTTAAGGGATGCCAAAGGATAGATAGTAACTGATTCTGAGAAGATCAAACAGAGATGGAAGGAGTATACTGAAAATCTGTACAGCAGGGACGTCAACATCCAAGATACTCTAGAAGATATTCCCAACTTGAAAGAACCTCTAGTACAGAAAGATGAAGTTAGATCAGCACTCCAGTCATTACCAAGTTGGAAGGTTACAAGAATTGATGGAATAGCTACAGAAATATGACAGGCAACAGAAGAAGACATAGTCAAGGCTCTAACCAAACTATGCCAGCAAATTTGGAGAACAACACAGTGGCCAACAGATTGGAAGAGGTCAGTCTGCATACCCATCCCAAAGAAAGGAGACTTAACAGATTGCGCAAACCATTGCACAATATCCTTACTTTCACATGCTAGCAAAATAATGCCCAGGATCATCCAATGCAGATTAGAGCCCTACATGGAAAGGGAAATGCCGGGTATTCAAGTTAGTTTCAGAAAAGGCTGAGGAACAAGAGACATTATTGCTGATGCACACTGGATAATTGAGAAAGCCAAAGAATACCAGAACGTCAATATGTGCTTTATTGACTACAGAAAAGCCTTCAATTGCGTCAACCATGTCAAGTTGTGGAATATCCTTAGGAAAATGGGCATCCCAAAACATCTCATTGTCCTCAAGAGAAACCTATACACAGGACAGGAAACCACAGTCCAGACAGAACAAGATGAAACAGACTGGTTCCAGATCGGCAAAGGAGAAAGACAAGGATGTATACTTTCTCCCTCCTTATTCAATTTATTTGCTGAACATATACTGAGAGAAGCTGGACTGGAAGAAGATGAGCATAGGAAGAAACATCAATAACCTGTGTTACGCTGATGACACCACTTTGATAGCAGAGAATGTGGATGATCTGCAAGCTCTAGTAATGAAAGTCAAGGAGTACAGTGAAAAAATGGGACTACAGCTAAATGTAAAGAAGACTAAACTAATGACAATGCGTACAGCAACCAGCCTCAGAATTGACAATGAAGACATTGAAGTGGTGGATAGCTTCTGCCTTTTAGGATCGACTGTCAACAGTAAAGGATCCAACAGTCAAGAAATACACCACAGACTAGCACTTGCTAGGGTAGCAATGAAGGCTTTGGAAAGGATATTTAGATGCCTTGATGTATCTTCACCTACAAAGATTAGAATCGTTCGGACAATGGTTTTCCCCGTGACATTCTATGGATGCGAAAGCTGGACTTTGAAGAAGCAAGATAGAAAAAACATTGATGCTTTTGAACTTTGGTGCTGGAGAAGTCTTTTGAAGATACCATGGACAGCCAGGAAAACAAACCAATTGATCATAGAACAAATCAATCCAAAATTTTCACTCGAGGCACAAATGACCAGGCTCAAACTATCATACTTTGGACACATTATGTGAAGATCCAGCTCCCTTGAGAAGTCCATAATGCTGGGGAAAGTGGAAGAAAAGAGAAGAGGATGACCAGCAGCAAGGTGGATGGCCTCAATTATGACAGCAATGAATGCACCACTGGGAGACCTTAAAGGCCAAGTTGAAGACAGATCATCCTGGAGAGAATTTATCTATGTGGTTGCTAAGAGTTGACACCGATTTGATGGCACTTAATCAATCAATCAGAAAATCTGAACACTCCCTCCATAACAAAAACAACAACATACATAATTAACCACTTGTGGCCCTGGTGGTACTCCACTATCTGTCATCTGAGGCAGGCCATCTCACCCTGCATGCCAGTGTGGTAGGGCTGCCCCTACCTTCACCAGCCAACCATCTTCTAAGATTCTACCTACCACACCCATCCCAATTCTTTTTTGTAACCTTCCCCCTCCTCTTCACGCTTCCTCTGCTGGATGCATATGTTTTCAGTTCCCTCTATTCGTTCTCCCACAGAAACCTTCATTTCTTCCTCCATGCTATCTGTCAAGCCATCGTCCCCTTCTCCTTCATAATCCTCCTAAACAACCAGACTCTTCAGGATTGTGTTTTCTGCTGCAAACTAATTCCACCACTACCATGTTTCCTTGGTCAAATTCTATCCTGTTCCTTCCCCTTTCTGCCTTTCCCGTCCTTCTAAGGGCCGGTTCAAGCGTGCACTTACACCAGAGAATCATTGCTCATTGACTCACACCAGAAGACGATAATTATTTCCACTTGTTTGAGGTGACAACGGAAGTGTTGATCTATAATGTCTGACTCTCCCCATGTATGTAATCCCTTGACACTGTAGGCACTGCACCCTGAATATGCATGTGTGAACTCACCTTTCTTTTCCAAAGCTGCTCAGTAATAGCCCAAGACATTTTGGTGCCTGAAGGAAAGCACCAAATACTGCCCCTCATTCCCCATATCAATGCATGCACACCTGTCCTCTCCATTCTTATCTGGCTGCTTGGCCAAAGTGTGGCCAGGTAAGATGCAGCAATATCACATAGCCACCCACAGCCCTCCTCCTCCTCCTCCTCCACCATTGCCTCATCTTTTGTTTCTCCCCACCCTCAGGATAACAAAACAGATATTTGGTGGGCTGCTCACTTTTTACCAGTGTAGTTCATATCTATACAACAATTGTCAGTTCTTGATGTTTTAGTGATTGTGATGATTATGCATGTAATCCATATAGACTGATGATGTATGTAATCTATCTCCAGATAGATGAGGAGCAAACCATAGGTACATAGGAAGCTGCCTTATACCAAATCAGACTATTGGTCCATCTAAGCTCAGTATTGTCTACCCAGACTGGCAGTGGCTTCTCCAAAATTGCATGCAGGAGTCTCTCTCAGTCCTGTATTGAAGATGCCAGGGAGGGAACTTGGAACCTTCTGCATGCAAGCGCTCTTCCCAGAGCAGCCCCATCCCTTAAGGGGAATATCTTACAGAGCTCACATGTACAGTAGTTTCCCATTCAAATGTATACCTGATGGACCCTGCTTAGCAAAGGGAACAATTCTCGCTTGCTACCAAAGACCAGCTCTCCTCCCAAAGCAGGTAAATGAAGCAAAAGAGATATAGAGCCAGTTGGCAATATTGCATTAAAAGAGGCTGCAGACTCCCTCTCGGCAACAGTGACAGTACTTATGCGGATTTTGAGCTACCAGAACTGTTTAGCATTAGTGTAGCTTACCCACCCCTGCTGACTCTACAAGGCTATTCTCACGCGCGGTGAAAGCCAGGCTAAGGGAACCCAGTCCGGTTTCCACCATGCGTGTGAACTACCAGGAGCCATGTGGCTCCTGGCGGCAAGCCCACTTAATTGCCCCCCCCCCTTAAATGAGGTTAGCGGAGCACATGCCCCGCTACCCCTGTTTGTTTGATGGTGTGTCGCTGCAGCGCAGCTCCGTGCCACAGCGACTAACGAGTAGCCCCCCAACCAGGAGGCTACAACAAGCCTCCCAGCATCAGTGGGCTCCTCAGAATGCCACACACACTATTTATTTATTTATTTATACGTGCATTTTATATCCCGCTCTTCCTCCAAGGAGCCCAGAGCGGTGTACTACATGCTTAGGTTCCTCCTCACAACAACCCTGTGAAGTAGGTTAGGCTGAGAGAGAAGTGACTGGCCCAGAGTCACCCAGCAAGTCTCATGGGGATTTGAACTCGGGTCTCCCCCATCCTAGTCCAGCACTCTAACCACTACACCACACTGGTTAGAGTGCATAGGGCATGCTGGGATTTCTGAGGGCCAGGAGGGCCCCGATCCCCACCGCCCCAACCAGCTCCGTGATGGAGCCGGTGATCATGTGGGCGGCTGATCCAGTCACCCAGGGTGAGCTGTCTGCTCATCTGCAGGGGGAGCAGGTCAAGCCCACTCTCCACATTGCTTGTGTGGAGAGCTTTTGTAAGTCCATCAGGACAAGCAGCAATTGTCACAGGGGACTAGCACCCTAAACATGTGAGTTACCAGTAACCAGAGCTTTTACTGGGAACCAGATGCAGTTCAGGGCTGCTTCCGTTCCCACACAACACTACCCGTACATCTGCAAGTTCCCCAAGACTGATAGAATGCAGAACATACTGTAGCAGAACTCAGAAAGCAGAGAAGAAAAGAAGTGGAGAAAGGACAGAAAAGGCCTAGCAGCTTCCTATTGACTTTTAAAACAAGCTTGGAAAATAGCAGCCAGAAGTTAAGGTGGGCTGAGTCGATTTAGGCCAGCATTTTAAGGCCCACATGTTACATTAACCCTGAAGAAACCCCTATGGGGATTTTTAAAAACAGAGATTTTGCAGGTGGCTTTTGTGCAAGGTTATTATCTTAATTAGAAAATGGGAACAGCTGAAGAATAAGCATAAAGAAGTAATTATTTCATAGTACTTTAAATGTAACAGAACACAGGCCTACACAGGGCATAAACAACTGTGAGATCAAAAGGATTCGTGGATCACCTTCATTGAAATAGGCAGTGGAAATTTATACGCTGCATTTTCCTGACTTTGCCAACTCACCATAAGTGTACAATTAAACATCAGTTCAAATTATGCCTATTGTTTTCTAACAGATACCCTCACTTTTTAAAGATTTGTAGCTGACATATTGACAGCCTCTAATAACTGTGATACAATTCCCATTGCGAGTTATTAAAATATACCTTACATTTTAGATGCAATAAAAGGTATGAGAGAACATGCTTCTTTTCTTCATAACAAATAAATACCACATCTGGTCCATAAAAGTGTGCATTATAGAGTTTGTATGGATGCCAGACACTCCTAGCATAGTGCTGTTTTCTCCATTTAGCCTCGTTTTTCAGATGTTTTATTACTTGTAGAAACAAGTGGTGTTGAACAGTTGATTGAAGTCCATTTATTTGAAGAAGTGAGGGGTAAGGTTAAGCTACAGGAAATCATTAATTGTATGTCGCATGAAACTATTGTCTGATGGGGACACTCATTGTATTGCATTAAAATTGCTTTTAGCTGGCTCCGCAGGTAAAATGTTCAGATTGTGTTTCAGGCACAACTAATCTTAAATGCACACCATGATATGTTTTCCTTCAATATAATCAGTAGATCAGTATGATGCTACATAGCATCCTATTTAACAGTGAAATGCTGGAACAGTGGTCTGTCAGTGCCATCCTAATCATTTATGTTAAATCCTTCCAAAGATTTTGCTTACATCTCCAGGCCAGTACCACCTTCTGGACCCTCCCCTTAAAGCTAGGACCAGAACCAAAGCACTCCACTTCAACCTCTTGAGGCGATCTAGAAGGGTTATCATGGTTGATAGTACTGAATGTCACTGAGAGGTTCAGCAGAACAAACAGGGATACACTCCCCCTGTGCAGCTTCTGGCAATAGTCATCCAGCAGGGCAACCAAGACAGTTTCAGTTCCAAACCATGTGTAGAAGCCAGAATGAAGTGGATCAAAATAATTTGTATCCAGGGGTGGCCCTTTTATGAGGCAAGGTGAGGCAGTCACCTCGGGTGGCAGATTATTGGGACTCCTCAAGGTGGCAAGATGCCCCCTACCACTTCCATTGAAACAACTCTTTGGGACTGATCTGGCCCTGACAGACTTGGCAAGGATTGCCTCTCCTTGCAAAGCTTTCAAGAAGCACAAAGAGAGAACAGGAGGCTGCTGGCAAGCAACCTTCCCTCCTATCAGCCCTCCAACACCATTTTCAAAGGTAACAAGGGTTGGTTTTGAAAGGGGGCTGGTTCCTGCCACAGACATGAGGCAAGGCAGAATTTTCCCCTTGCCTCAGACCTGGCAATACTCAGGGCCACCCCTGTCTGAATCATTCAGTACCCTCTCCAGCTAGGAGTCATCACACATTCTGTTACCTTCGCCAGAAAGGGAAGATTATAAACCAGCCTGTAGTATTCAGAGCTGGAGAAATCAAGGGAGGATGTCTTTGAGAAGGGATGGCATCCTCCCCTCCCTCAATGATGCATTCATCACCCTCTCCAGCCACTTGGCCAACCCCATCCCACCCCAGCCCCCTTATTAGCCAAGGTGTAGTAGTTAGAGTGCTGGACTAGGACTGGGGAGACCTGAGTTCAAATCCCCATTCAGCCATGAAACTAGCTGGATGACTTTGGGCCAGTCACCTCTCTCTCAGCCTAACCTACTTCACAGGGTAGTTGTGAAAGAGAAACTCAAGTATGTAGTACACCGCTCTGGGCTCCTTGGAGGAAGAGCAGGATATAAATGTAAAAATAAATTAAATAAATAAATAAAATGAGGCTGCTATCACACTACCAAAGGTTTTGTCTACATCTTTGGACTGGACCAATGGAAACATTCTGTGCCTGAGGCAATTGATGCTGATAGCTTGGACCTGAATGCTAAAATCTGTTGCTCATTTATTATATTACATAGATCCCCTACAGATTTGTTTTCTTTAGTCACTGGATAGTAGATAAAGTAGTACTCCCCCTTTGTTTTTACTGCTGTTTACGTTCTTTCTTATAAATTTTCTAATATTAAATCTATAGTAGCACAAACTACCCATCAGAGAACAAAATCAGACTGTACTACTGAATTCACCTGCATCCTAGGTCCCGTCCCCCCCACTCAGTGTTAGAAAATGGTGTGTGGGAGGAGTTAAATTCAGAGTCCTCTTCCTTCCAGGTAAATGTATTTATTTATTTAACATATTTTTAAACCACACAAAACTTACGTCTCTTAACCTGTATTTTAAGGGGGTCCTATCTGTCGTATCGTATTGTATCATCTTAAATTCAGAATCGTCTTCTATTTGGGTAAATACGGTATAAGCAGAAGCATATTTTTACTTGTCCCCTTTTTTCTTTTGACCAGCCTAGATTAGGAAATTAAATATCCGTGGCATAGAAAAGAACTCCTGCCCCCTTGTAGATAACTTGTCATTGTGGATTTTTGCAACTAATCAAGAAAAAAAAAGCACATTTCCTTATAGAACTCTTTGTTACAACAGAATTGAGCTTGTTTTCAGCATTATTACTTCCCAAACCCTATTGCTGAGAATACAGCAGTCTCAGACTGTACATCCCCAGAAGGGATGGCTTTGAGAAATTACATCAGGAGAACGGGCAGATTTTTCTTCCGGTTAGGAGGAGACGTTGCCGCCATTTCTAACTCCTCTCCAATATTGTGCAGACTTCAGCTATGCACTGGAGCTACTTTGTTATGTTTTTGGGATTCAAAGCAGATGGAAACCTGTCTCAGCCATCTGGCCAGTGATGCGTTATGCCTGCTTTGCATTACTGCAGCATGGCAAAGCAGATGCCTGGCAGTGATCATATCGTTAAGTATAGTCTCTTCACACAGGACGCATGCTTGACATTAGTCTAGGAGTTCTCTGCATATGGCAGCAAGAAGGCTCAGTCTGGCATGCCCCCAGCAGTAGCACAGAGTGTCACCCTGAGGAGGGGGAGTTCCGTGAAGCTTGAGGAGCCAGACCCAGATTGGGAGCTGAGCCTGCGAGCTGGGAGACCTCAGAATGGAGACCTCAGAACCAGAGAACCCAGAACAGGCACTTAGGAATGTGCACGGAGATGGGTGGGGGCATTGGAAGGTGGGGGGTTGTTTTTAAGAGTCGGGGAGGGTACACTTACCCCTCCCTCCACTTTTCCCCTGCCAGAGCTCAGTTTTTTAAAAGTCCATCAGAGTGGCAGCAAACCTCCCTGTCACCCCATTGCCCTCTTGACCAGGAGTATCCAGAAGTACCCAATGCACCTGAGCACGCATGGCATGCTCGTGAATGTGCACGTTGGGTGCGTGTGCGCGACATGCCCGGCATGCACAGGTGAGTTGGGTATTTCCGGGTACTTCTGGTCAAGGGGGCAAAGGGGAGGCAGGGAAGTACGCTGCTGCCCCGATGGACTTTCAAAAAACCAAGTGCCGGGGGCGGGGGCAGCGGAGAGAGGGGTAAGTGCACCCTCCCCCGCCCTTAAAGACAACCCCCTGCCTTCGAACCGGTGGAACCACCAGTCATTCGAACCGGTTTGGAGGCCCATTAATTGCCTCTGAACTGGTTCTGTGCACATCCCTACGGGCACTCACTGCACTTGAGCCTCCCAGTAGACTGGCCTCTTCCCCACCAAGTGCTTTGTACTTCCTTACACACCAGCAACAGGCAAGGGGGTGACTTGATGGGGCATAGATTATCATTTGATTTTCGTTTTAAAACCTCATGTGTCATGAAGGGCTGGACAGAGAGGCTAGAATCCAAAGGCACCCTTCCACGAGCAGAAAACCTCCTCAGCTCACAGGACTCTTCCCAACTTAGCAAGAGAGCATCACATGAGAAAAGTAATCCCAGATCCAGAAAAGGTCTTCCGTTTATGCAAGCTCTTGCATTAGACTCTGCCCAGTCTCTTCTCAGGGCATTTTAAATGGCCTACTCAAATGTATATGCTACAGCCTGTATCTTCCTTATTCACCACTTTGTACTGAACTGCAATGGCTTGGGTCCAAGGTATTAAGAGAATGCTTTCTTCTTCATGAACCTGCCGCCTATCATCCAGGAAGGATGATAGGCGATGATAGATATGATAGATGATAGATCATCCAGGAAGGTACAGTTGTGGTTGCCACTGGCTCTCAAAACCAGTGGTGGCTCAAAAACAGGCCTTTTCTAGGGTTGTCCCAGGACTTTGGAACGTGCTTCCTAATGAAATTAGAGCCTCCCCTCCTCTTAACGTTTTTTAGAAGGATCTGAAAACATATCTGTTTAGTCAGGCTTTTAGTTTATAGTTTTAAAGTTTTTAGAGTTTTTAATCTGTATTTTGAATTGTTTTAATTGTGTAAATGTTTTAATTGTTGTTGTTTTTAGATTGTGAACTGCCCAGGGACTTGTGTATGGGGCAGTATAAAAATGTGCTAAATAAGTTAAATAAACAAACAAACCCCGGATATGTTGTGTTTCTGCACTGTGAGAAGTTTTTCCCTCACGCCTGTGCTCTCCTCTCTTGTCCAAAAGTTCACGGAACAGCCCTACCAGTGCAATCCTGTGCCTTTCAACTCACAGCTAATCTCCACTTAGTTCAACGGGGCTTACACCCAACCAAGTAAATGTACATAGGAATGTGCTGCAAGTTATTTTCTCTGTCTGCTCACTGGATCCAAACCAGAATGTCCTCACTTATCTTGGATACAACTCCTATATGTGGGAATAAATAGAAGACACTCAAGTAACTATTCTTACAGGTTAGCAATCTTATGGGCCACAAGCTGAGGTATGAGACTCCACTAAATAATAATTTGATCAGGGAAAGGAAGATGGGGGAAGCAGTTTCTACCATGAATCCATGCTGTAGTCCACAGTCCATCTGTGACATCCTATAAACAGGCAAGTACGTGGGAAAGGCATCTGTGAGCCCAGACTATCTACCCTGAAAGACTGCTGCTCATTGGGACTCTTCAAGATTAATTGCTCTGGTCTGGTCTCCTTCCAATCTGCTACCTTTCACTCCTCTGACACAAAGCTTTAGGGACAATTTTAGGGACAAGTTATATATTTTTGCTAGAAGCTCAGCAATTTCACATTTGAGTTCTTTAAGAACTCTTTGGTGAATGCTGCCTTGTCCCAGTGATTGATTTGTACTTTTTAAAATTAATTTATACCCCAGAACATAATCTCATCACCTCTAATTGACTCACTTCTTCAGACTCGTCCCCAAGAAGGTCAATTCAGGCAGAAGTATCTGCTCTATATCTTCTGTAGTGAAGATAGATGCAAATAATTCCTTCAGCTCCTCTGCCATCTCATCATGTCCTTAAACTTCACTTCCTTGTCATCCAGCTGCTTCTCTGGCAAATTTCCTACTTGTGATGTATTTAAAGAAGTTAGTGATAGGAGCCATTTGCAAGAGGAAAAATTGAATGTGGGGGGCAGCAAACCTAGCTGTTACTGCCCATGGGAACCCACAGGAAACCCTCCAACCTAGCTCACTCAAATGAGGATAGCCCAACTTTTGTACCAAGTTTTTTTTTTAACCAAGGTAGGACAAAACTAGGAGTTATTCTACCTTGGAGTTTGATTGTGTATCCATGTTTCCTTTTTGCAACAGCTCCTGACAGCCCACCACCATGTTTGTAATAGAGAGTTGCAGCTGCAGGGGCTGCTATCAGTGAATGTACCACTCTGCACAGTGATCTCTATGGCCCATTCCTCACAATGGCTTAGATAGGACTGTGCTACTGCTGATGTCATGGGGTTTCCTGCTTCTTGGCAGCACAAGGCATGCCGGGAAGGTTCTCCCAATCCTGGGAGGACCGTCTATGTTTCAAGCTTGCCGCTGTTGTGCTCATCTGGGTGCCGGGTTTGCAGAGGCAAATGGAGGCTCTGGTCTTTGGGGGGGGCAGGGTAGGAGCTCCCCCCCACCTCAACCACCCCCATATGATTGTGTGAAAGGAATCATATACTACTCAAATACATTTTTCCACACATGGTATCACCTTACATTTCTCTGAGTCTTGCCAGAGTTTGTGCTCCTTTTTGTTCTTGTGATTGGGACAGGGCTTCCATTTTTCCTTCTGTACATCCAAAAGCCTTCTTGTCTTTTAGGCAAGCTCTACATGGAAGCTTCAAATTCATGGGTGAAAGAGTAGGAGATGAAAGCAGGAGGGGGCAAGCCCACAGTTTTCAGAGGCCTGTTCTTAGAGCAGGAAATCATGGTTTCCCAACGCATTTGAACTATTTGAGAACAGCAAGAAAGAAGGCATGCCCTCACCTCTTGCCTGGGGCTTCTCAGAGGTATCTGGTGGGCCACTTTGGGAAACAGGATGCTGGACTAGGGAGGCCTTGGGCCTGATCCAGCAGGGCTGTTCTGATGTTCTTAACTAGACAGAAAGTCCAGCAGGTGGGAGGAGAGAGTGGATGAAAGGACAGAGAATGAACATGGGGGAATACTGTGGCACCATTGAACTGAAAGGAAGGATCTCTTCCTCATACCTCAGAAACTTAGATGACAGAGTTGACAGATAGCTTCAGGGGCATGAGTAAACACCAGCACAAGATTTCAGCAACAAGTTTCAAAACAACCGAAAGGATGAGGGTGGAGAATGAGAGGGAACTGAGGATAGGCGAACAGTCACTGCTCATTTAACCAGATTTTCAACACTGCTCCTAGTTTTCTAGGCCTGGATGTAGTGAAACTAAGCATCCGAGCAGTAAGATTACAGTGCCACCTGCTGGCTGAGATCCAACACTCCGCATCGAAGAGCTCCTTGCCTTCTCGTTTGGAATCATCAAAATGATTCACAGAAGCTCCAAGTGGGTGTAATATGACCCAGATACAGGTTTCTATGTTTGTCAAGTCACGCATACGTCAATTATAATCAAGGGGCTGAGCACATCTCCAGGTAGTGTCCAAAATATTTACAAGGCTGATCCTCATAATGTTTCCACTTAAGTCAAGGAAAACTCCCAATTCACAGAAAACATAGAGAACTCATGGTTCAAGTGCTTGACTGCTGGAATTGCCACCCTTGTTTCTAGCATCATTGCTGACTTTAATAGCTATATTTTCAGCAGATGACACTATGACTGTAGGGTGCCAACTGACTGGCATTGTGGCAGCCAGCATCTAGGCCAATTGGCAGTATAATTTTTTAGTAAAAGTCATAAGAACCTAGGAAGCTGCCATATACTGAGTCAGACCGTTGGTCCATCTCGCTCAGTATTGTCTACACAGACTGGCAGTGGCTTCTCCAAGGTTGCAGGCAGGAATCTCTCTCAGCCCTATCTTGGAGATGCTGCCAGGGAGGGAACTTGGAGCCTAGATGCTCTTCCCAGAGCAGCTCCATCCCCTGAGGGGAATATCCTACAATGCTCACACTTCTAGTCTCCCATTCATATGCAACCAGGGCAGACCCTGCTTAGCTTAAGGGGACAAGTCATGCTTGCTACCACAAGACCAGCTATCTTCCTTTCCAGTCAGTTGCATCATTTTCAGTTAGTGGACATGGCTGAACCATTGAACATAGACAGCTGCCTTATGCTGAGTCAGACCACTGGTCCATCTAGTTGCATACGGTCTAGACTGACTGGGAGTGGTTCATCAGGTTTTTAGACCCCACCTGGAGATGCCTGGGATTGAACCTGGGACTTTCTGCATGCAAAACAGATAGGAATCTAGGAACCTCGGGAGCTGCCTTATACCGAGTCAGAACATGGGTCCATCTAGCTCAGTATTGTCTACACAGACTGGCAGCGGCGTCTCCAAGGTTGCAGGCAGGAATCTCTCTCGACCCTATCTTGGAGATGCCAGGGAGGGAACTTGGAACCTTCTGCACGCAAACATGCAGATGCTATTCTCAGAGTGGCCCCATCCCCTAAGGGAAATATTTTACAGTGTTCATGCATGTTTCCCATTCAAATGCAAACCAGGGTGAATCCTGCTTAGCAAAGGGGACAATTCATGCTTGCTACCACAAGACCAGCTCTCCTCTATGGCCCTTTCCTGCACATGCACACTATGGAGCCAGGCAGGGGTGGAGCCACCATTATGCAGACATGCTCAAAGAACACGAGCTGCCATTTCCTTATGACTGCCCCGCAGCGCCTAGCCACACACCCTGCATCTGATGTTGATGCAGAGGGCATGGCCAGGATCGTAAATGGAGCCGCTCAGCCCTATGTGTGAGACTCTTCAGCCAACTACAGGTTTCCAGCCTAACTGGGAACACCTCCCTTTGTCTCCAAAGGCAGAAAGAGGTGCTTCCAGCAAGGCTGGAAATGCAGCACGGGTGGAGAACCTCACGAACAGGTCTGGCAACTCCATCATTTTAGTCTGGCCAGACACCCCATGTTAACGTCAGATGCAGGGGATATGGTAAGGGTGTGCGCTAGTGCACACGTCTATTTAAAACAAAATAGGGGCTGGTGGAGAAGGGTTGCACCCCAGCCTCTGGCAGCTTCCCACATCCCTGGAGCCTGGTTATTGAGCTCAGTCTCATGCACTGTTTTACACACGTCTGGGTTGAATCTCCACAATTAATTCAGTGTCTGATGTGGGGGTGTCCAGCAACTCCTCTTATGTGATTAGGCTGGATCAGTTCCAGTTTGTGACTCCTGAGGATGTGGACAAGCTGATTGGAATGGTGCAGCCTACCACCTGTTCTCTTGACCCTTGCCCGACATGGCTTATACTATCGAGCAGGGGGGCTGTTGTAGAAGCCTGGTAGAGATTATAAATGAGTCTCTGAGGGAGGCTAGGATGCCTCCTTGTCTTAAGGAGGCAATTATTAGACCGCTTCTGAAGAAGCCTACCTTGGATCCCTCAGAGCTGAGTAACTACAGGCCTGTCTCCAACCTTCCATGGCTGGGCAAGGTAATTGAGAGGGTGGTGGCCTCCCAGTTCCAGACAGTCTTGGAGGAAACTGATTATCTAGACCCATTTCAAACTGGCTTTCAGGTGGGTTATGGGGTGGAGACTGCCTTGGTTGGCCTGATGGATGATCTCCAACAGGGAATTGACAGAGGAAGTGTGACTCTGTTGGTCCTTTTGGATCTCTTGGCGGTTTTCAATACTGTTGACCATTGTATCCTTCTGGAGCATCTGAGGGGGTTGTGAGTGGGAGGCACTGCTCTGCAGTGGTTCCAATCCTACTTCTCAGGCAGGTTCCCGATGGTGTCCCTTGGAGACTGTTGTTCTTCAAAATCTGAACTTCTGTATGGTGTCCCTCAGGGCTCCGTATTGTCTCCGATGTTGTTTAACATCTACATGAAACTGCTGGGAGAGATCATCAGGAGATTTGGTGCTGGGTGCTATCAGCATGTGATGAGACCCCAATCTATTTCTCCATGTCAATCTCATTGGGAGAAGGCATTCGTTCCTCGGACTCCATCATGGCTTTTAGAAAGCTTGTAAAGACTTGGCTTTTTACCCAGGCTTTTGCATAATCGTTTTTACTACTGCTTCTGGGTGTTTTTATTTGTTGTATTGTTTTATGCCTGTTTTTATATGTTTTTATACTCTTAGCATGTTGTTTTTATTGTATGTTTTTAACTTTTGTAAACCACCTTGGGGCTATATTTTAATGAAAGGCGGTATAAAAATGCAAAAATAAATAAATAAATAAATAACCTCATTGAATGCCTGCCTGGAGTCAGTGATGGGCTGGATGAGGGATAACAAGCTGAGACTGAATCCAGATAAGACGGAGGTACTCATTGTGCGGGGTCAAAACTAGGGATGTGCATAAAACCGGTTCTCCCGGTTCGGTTCGGGTCCGAACCGGGTCCGGACCGGACCGGGGTGGTTCGGTTTTGGTTTTGCCAGACCACCCCCCCGGTCCGGTTCGGTTTCGAACCGGTTCGGATCCGAACCGAACCGGTTCGGATCACAAAAAGTGGCTGGTTTTGAAGGGGACATTGTGTTCTACCTGCCACCCAAATTTCAAGTCGATTGGACCTTCCTCTGATTTTTTACAAATTTTTTTCAAAAAATAAATTTTTGCCCATAACTCACAATGTGGAGCCCTTAGGGGCAAAAAAGCTGGGGTGGGTGGTAGCCACCCATGGGTGTCCTCCACCCCAAAAATCCCAAGGCAATTGGTGGCTCCTAGTATTATTGGTGAATTTCTGAAGAAAAATTTTTTTTCCATTGGCTAGAATGGGGGTTCGGGTCTGCCCCAGACCCACCTCTGTGGGGTGGCAGCACCCCCAAAGTGGGTCCGGGGCCATGGCAAAAATGCCCTCAGTCCCTCCCAGCAATCCCCGTAGAGATAGGAGTGATGGTTCTGTTGTTTTTCTGAGGTATTCTGAGTGTAGATTCTATGATAGCTTATGAGATTTCCAATGAGACACCATGAATCCACTCTCATTTGCTATCACAGAATCCACACTCACTCAGAACACCTCAGAAAAACAACAGAACCATCACTCCTATCTCTACGGGGATTGCTGGGAGGGACTGAGGGCATTTTTGCCATGGCCCCGGACCCACTTTGGGGGTGCTGCCACCCCACAGAGGCGGGTCTGGGGCAGCCCCGAACCCCCATTCTAGCCAATGGAAAAAAATTTTTTCTTCAGAAATTCACCAATAATACTAGGAGCAACCCAACAATTGCCACCCCATCTTTTTGGCGCCTCTCTCTGGGCGCCCTAACACGTAACACCTAGTCAGTCCATCTTAATGCCTACCTACTACCACCACTCCTATCCAAGCAAGTAAGAGGAGGACACTCAGAGAGACAACACCCACTCTCTGATCTAACAAAAAGGCCACAGCTGTGCTGCCTGCCAGCACAGCAGCAGCAGCGGAGCAGCACACTAAGCACAAGAGCAGCACACACAGAGAAGAAGCAGGAGGCGGAGCAGCAGAGCAGCAGACCTGCTGCTCCGCATGATGGGTGACGTGATGCCCAAAGAAACCACCGCCTCACTCAGTGCCTGCCACTGACTAGGCCCGACAGACAGAAGCCAGCCAACCTGCTCTGCTCTGCTCTGATGCTCCCCATGGATGATGCACACACACCCTACATCTGCATCCCAATGACCAGACCAGACCAGACCAAGTGCGCAGAGTCAGCACAGGCCAGCAGCCACCAGCCCAGCAACAACAACAGCTACTACTGCTACCACCACAGCCAGTGTTGCCGCTACAATAACATTCCCAGTCCAGTCACGCGCGCCACAGCCTGAGCCTAGCACACAGCCAACAGCTGCTGCCAGCCAGTGCCTGGCAAGCCCAGCCAACATGAGGAGGAGAGAGCTAACAAGTAGACGGCGCACGCACATCACCAACCCATCACGACGGCGCAACTGCAAGGGGAGAGGGCACAATTACAGGCAGGAGGAGGAGGAGGAGGAGGAGGAGGAGGCGGGCGAGGCAATCCTAGCACAGATTTGAAAGTTTAAAATCCACCAGGACATCTTCTAGAATCTAGACTTCTGTTTTTTCTACCACCAGCTGTAGTGTCTAGTTAGTCAGTGTGCTGTGCAGCTGAGCTGAGCTGAGCTGAGCTGCATGTGAGGAAGGGTGACTGTAGCTAGTTCTTTAGTTTCAGCAGACTGAGCATTGAGCATGGGCAGTGGCCTTGGGAAGCAACACAATTACACGACACTCACCTGCTGCTGCTGGTTCTAGAAGTTGCCTCTTCTCGTCTTCACCTCTTCGTGTGTGTGTGTGTGTGTGTGTGCAGTGAGTGCATGCCTTTTGCCTTGCTGGAAAGAAATGCTTCTCTGGTCCACCACCACATATCTGCTCAAGGACACAGAGGCCCAAGGCAGAGGTGGTGGCACCAGTGTGAGTGCATGTGTGCTGGTGGTGTTTGCCACCACAGGTGTTTTGTGTGTGTATGTGTGCGCTGCTAGCTAGGAGGGGGGAGGGAGGCAGGGAGGGAGGCTGGGAGGCAGGGGGGAGGAAAGGGGAGGGGGAGAGGGATGTAGAGGGGATTGAAGGGGGGAGGGTCCGGCTCAGAGTTGGTCAGCCACATATTTGTGCACACACGTGCTCACGTGTGTGCTTCGGTGGGAGAGACCAGACTCTCATCATCTGCCAGACCGGGGTTGGGGGCAGTTGAGGCGGTGGTGGGCTGGAAGGGAGGGAGGATGGAAGGTGGTGAAGAGGAAGGGGAGAGGATGAGAGGGGAAGGATGGAGGGAGTTGGAGGGGGGAGGAAAAAAACATGTAGACAGACACACACCACACTACACACAGAAAGCATCCACACACAGAGACAGTGCTAGGCATCCATTCACACAGACAGACAGACAGACAGACACACAACAGGAAGAGACAGACTGAGCCTGCACCACACACACACACACACACACAGACCCAATTCCCCCCCTGCACAGTTATCAATCAATATGTTGTGTTGGCAGCCAGTTCATTGCTATTCTGATGGTTTTGGGTTTTTTGCCATCAGCCAACATCAACAGTGACCACAATCAAGATGAACATAAGATGATAATAATTCATTCGTTTCATTTCAAAAAATCACCCAATCATTTTCTCCATGTAAACCAAGCCCCCCACACATGATTTCTGGTGACATTTTCAATAAAATCAATTCATTTGGCATTCATCATTTTGTTCTCCCTTTGTCACCTTTTTTTCTTTCTTTTGCATAATTTTGAGGCTTGATTTTGACATGGGGTTTTTAAAGAAAAAATTATTTACATGTTTATTTACATACAGTATTTACATATCTACACTGCATTTTTGAACGTATACCCGCCGCTGCCGCTAAGTCTAGTACTCCGTGGGCTGTGCTACTTTGGGGGGGTGTGCCGTGCCCACGCCAGGTCCCCAAATGCTGACAGGTGGATAGATAAAGGGCCTGTGCTGGTCAGCATTGGGTTTCTTTTTAGGTGGGCGTGGGCATTGTAAACATCTGGCCAGTCGCAGCACTACAACTACTACTACAACTGCATCTCTGTGTGGGCACACTACACGCTGCGACTGGCTGGCACGGCTCAGCATCTGTCACGTCAGCTCAGCTAGAGGTGGAAGGGGGGAGGGTAGGGATAAGCAGAGGTCGAGCCAGGCAGGTGACCAACCATGGGGCAACCCACGGTAATCACTCGCCCGTCTCAAACTCAAGCTTGGGGTAGCCCAACAAGGGGAGGTTCACCTTAAGGAAGACCAGCTGCTCCACCAGACCAGGGTCCAAGCGGGAGCGAGAGGGTGTCACCACGTCCCCGGCACGTGAAAACACCCGCTCGCTCTGGACACTGGTTGGGGGGCAGGAGAGGAGGCGCACAGCCACCACCGCCAGGTCCGGCCAGACTTGGCGGCGGCTCGCCCAGAACTGTGCGCAGTCCACGCCGTCTCCCTCCACAGGCTCCTCCAAGTACTGCGCAACGCATTGCTCAGCACTGGAGGGGGGCCTGGCAGGTCGAGCCTCCCGCATACCAGGCATGGCGCCATAGCAGAACCGCTGAAACCACTGGGCGGATCTCGAGTCGGTAGCAAATGGCTGCTGCGATGGCGCCGCCTGGGATGCCGCGCTGCTGGACTGGGAAGAGGGAGGGGAAGGGGAAGCTGACGCCGGCTGGCCGCCCATGCTGCTGCTGGGTGCGGGTTGGGCCGCGAGGGCTGCCCCCGCACCACTACCAACACCCTGGTCTCTGCGGGCCCTAGCGGCCTCCTCCTCCCTAACCTTCTCGACCAGGATGCCCTTCCACCTGGGCAAGTCGTCGGCACTCACGGCATTGCCCTTGAGGGCTGGGTGACAGAGACAAGCGAGGACATACTCCTCCCTGTCTCCCAGCACATCAACGAGCCGCTTGTCAACCCCAGACCTCAGCCTCCCAGCCAGAGCACGACCCTCTGGCGTGGTCAGAGAGATATGGAGTCCACCCATCAGCTTCTCGAGACCAACAGCTGTGGGCAGCGCCTGGCTCAAGGGAGTGGTGTCGCCACACAAGCCCTTCGTGGCAAGCTGGAAGGGCTCGAGTGCCGACACCGCCTCGGACATCTGCTTCCACTCTGCGTTCGAGAAGTCGCAGACATCCAAGGACTCGTCCCTCGCCAGGGCGACAAGGGCTCTCTCCTGCTCCAACAGGCGCTGGAACAGGAGGAAGGTGGAGTTCCACCGCGTCTCCACATCCGTAGGGATGAGATGGCGAGGAAGGCCAAGGTCATCCTGCTTCTGGCGAAGCAGTCTCCTGGACTTCTCGCTGCGGTGGAAGTGGGCGGCCAGCTTGCGGGACTTATCCACAAGCGTGGCCGTGGCAGCAACAGCACCTGCGATGGGGCGGGCCCCCTTCTCCTGGGACGCCCTCAGCTCCTTAAGGCCAAGGGCGTCCCTGACGGTCAGATGGAGCGTGTGTGCCATACACCGTATGTTCACACAGTCCATGACTGTCTCGACAGCGGCGGTAACGTTGGCTCCATTGTCGGTGACAATGAAGCCGCGGGAGAGGTGTGGACACCCGCCAATCCACTCCTCTATCTGGCGGTCGAGTACGGCCGCCACCTCCTCCGCGGTGTGCCTCGTGTCCATCGTCTCCACGTGCAGGACGGCCCACCTGTGCCGTAGTGCATCGGGAGCCGCGCCGGACCCGGAAGCATCGCCCGCGGAGGTCCCCTCACTCTCCGGTCCCCACCAGTGGGCAGTGAGGGCCAGGAAAGAAGCGTGCATCCCACTGACACTGGTCCAGAGGTCAGTCGTGAAATGCACGCTTGTCCCGGCCGGAGCTGCACGCAGCTCGGCCGACACGAGCTCCCTGCACCGGCGGTACAGGGAGGGGACCACGTTCCGGCTGAACGTCGTCCTTGAGGGGATGACGTATTCGGGAGCCAGGTATTGGAGAATACGGCGGAAGCCGTTGTTCTCGACCACCTGAAACGGCTGGTCATCGGTGGAAATCATCTCCCCTATGAGGCGGGTGAGGTGATGATGGTCCACGCGAACAATACGCTGGCTGCCCGAGGACTGCGTCCACCGCTGGACGGGCAGTGTAGCCTGCCTGCTGGCTGGCACACTGCCGCTGCCCGCCCTAGTGGCAGATGCACAAGGCGCACTAGCGCTGCCAGCCTGTCCCCTGAGACCTGGGTGGTGACGCTCTAGGTGTCTCCACATAGGCGTCGTACCCAGGTGCGCAGGGTCCCTTCCACGGCTGACAAGCATCCTGCAGTGGACACAGCGGGCGTGGAATGGGTCATCTTGAGGAACCTCAAAATGCACCCATGCACCACTGCCCTTGGCCTCCTGCGCCCTGGGCGCCGTCCTAGGCCGTTTCTCGCAGGGTGGCTGCAGTCCTAGGGGGGGGGCGGCCGCCGCTGCCTGCCCACTGCTGCCACCCAACCCGCCCCTTCCGCCCTCCACAGCGGAGGAAGGGCCCGGCTGAACTGGCATCGGAGAGGCAGGCCTCTCCTCCACCACCTCGCCAGACCGCTCCCCACCAGAGTGTCGGGCTTCACGAGGGGGGGCCCCACTGAGCGGCGAAAGGATAGGGGGAAGGGGCCCCAGAGGGAGGGAGAACCTGGCTGCATCGCTGCCAGCCGCACGGTCCTCACCGCCCTCTACCTGCTCTTCCAACTCCACAGTCTCCTCCACCTCAACAACTGGCGGTAGCTCAGCAGCACCTGGTGCCGCCGGCGAGGAGGGACCCGCCACAGCCCTAACAGTGCCTCTGCCTCTGCCGCGATTGGCGGCAGCAGGCGTGGGGAACTGAATCCTGCGCACCAAAGATGGGGCCGGAGCAAAGAATTCTCCAATGGGGAGAACTGGGGTGTCCTCAGGCTCCCCGCGTCCTCTCCCTCCCCGTGCCGCAGGCGCACCCCGCACCTGGCCTCTCCCACCTCTGCCTGCCAGCCTTGAGCGAGCCCTGCCCGCCACACGGCGCTCAGACATGCTGCTAGGTCAGAAGGAGGGAGACTTTAGGAGGAAGGCCAGACAGGGTCAAAAAAATAATTTGGAGGGGCTTAGGGGCCAAAAAAAAGGCAGCTGATTTGGAGGCGGCGGGGGGGAAGTTTGTTTTGAAAAAAGGAAGCCAATGGGGGGGAAAGGAAGACTTTTTGATATGGGGGGGGAAGCCAATCGAAGTGAGGGGGAGGGTGTCCTTTTTGAATTTGGGAGTCAACCACCAAGCCAATTGGGGAGATGGGTCTGGGAGGGTTTTTTTTTAGAAAAATAGGGGGTTAAAGGGTGGAACCCCGGTGTGGGAGGGTGGCACGGGCAGTTGGGTGGAGTAGTTGTGGTGTGGGTGGCAAGTTTTTAGCTTTTTTGGGGGGGGGAGTGGATGGGGGGAGGGCACAGCACCTACCGGGGGTGGGGGAGGGATGCAGTCAACGCTTGGGAACCTGCAGATCAAAGGAGGAAACCCTTATTTAGTGAACTGGAACACAAAGTGTGGGTTCTGGGGGGTGGTTCAAACTCAATGCAGCCTATTTAGTGACTCTAAATTGCACACAACCAAAACCAGAACCCAGTCACACCAACACAGAGGTTGAACCCACCCACTCTGTGACTCTGCCTGCCCAATGCCATGGCAAGCAAGCAGCAGCAAACACTTGATGGCAGCCTCATGGATTGAACATCATGATCATCATCATGCGTGTGTATTGGCCCAGCATGTAGTGGCAGCATCAGAGCCCAGCCAGGACCCCACTCAGACTGCCCCAGAGGCAAGGAAGCACTCTGGCATGGCATGGGCCCAGCATGTAGTGGCAGCATCAGAGCCCAGCCAGGACCCCACTCAGACTGCCCCAGAGGCAAGGAAGCACTCTGGCATGGCATGGGCCCAGCATGTAGTGGCAGCATCAGAGACCAGCCAGGACCCCACTCAGACTGCCCCAGAGGCAAGGAAGCACTCTGGCATGGCATGGGCCCAGCAGTGGCAGCATCGCATCAGAACCCTGGACCCCACTCAGACTGCCCCAGAGGCAAGGAAGCACTCTGGCATGGCATGGGCCCAGCAGTGGCAGCATCGCATCAGAACCCTGGACCCCACTCAGACTGCCCCAGAGGCAAGGAAGCACTCTGGAAGGCACCTGTTCAAAAACCACCTGCAAGACGCATGCAATGCAACGCAACACACAGCAGCAATTTCTTTACTGGGCATGGGCATGAAGACACAAGTTTTACAACAGTACATCTCCTCTCCAAGGTTCCCTCCCTCCTCCCCACACCCAAATGCATTTCAGAATAGGGGTGTCCCTATTTAAAACCGCCAGCTAGGGAGAGAAAGGGGCAACAAAAGGTGCACAATCGCACACGCACTAACCCCTCTTCTTCCGGTCCTTCTCCTGCCGCTCACTGCTGGTCACGGATTCGCCGCCGCCAGCCAGCCACCCTGGGCTGAGACACAGCAGGGCGGCCGCACGAGGCACACAGGCAACCGGGGTAGTTCAACAACGATGGAGGGGCAGAAGTGAGGAGACAACACTGTTTGTGTCGCTCAACTCACCCCCAAGCAGAGACAAAATCAACCAAAAACTATAAAAAGAAAAAAAAACCGATGGCAGCCGCCAGGTGGGTAGGCTACTGTGTGTGGCTGCAGCTGTGGGAGAGGAGGTGGAAAGTGAAGGGGAGCAGAGAGAGAAAAGACTAAGAGAGAGAGAAAAGAGAGGGGGGGCAGGGACAAAGAGAAAGAGAGGAGAGAGAGAGAAAAGAAAGAGAGAGAGAGGAGAAAGAGAGATGATAGAGAGAAAGAGGAGAGAGGAGAAGCGCAGCGCAGCAGGGAGGGGGGATTCAGGTGTGGGGGGAGGACACAGCAGTAGCAGCGGTCCAAAGAGGTGGGGGGAGCAGAGAGGGTGTGTGTGGTTGGGGCTAGTGTGTGGCAGGGGGCCTGGGGTAAGTGGAGAGAGTCGGGGGCAAGGAGGAAAAGAGGTGGGGTGGGGGGAGCAGAGAGGGTGTGTGTGGTTGGGGCTAGTGTGTGGCAGGGGGCCTGGGGTAAGTGGAGAGAGTCGGGGGCAAGGAGGAAAAGAGGTGGGGTGGGGGGAGCAGAGAGGGTGTGTGTGGTTGGGGCTAGTGTGTGGCAGGGGGCCTGGGGTAAGTGGAGAGAGTCGGGGGCAAGGAGGAAAAGAGGTGGGGTGGGGGGAGCAGAGAGGGTGTGTGTGGTTGGGGGCTAGTGTGTGGCAGGGGGCCTGGGGTAAGTGGAGAGAGTCGGGGGCAAGGAGGAAAAGAGGTGGGGTGGGGGAGCAGAGAGGGTGTGTGTAGTTGGGGCTAGTGTGTGGCAGGGGGGCCTGGGGTGAGTGGAGAGAGTCGGGGGCAAGGAGGAAAAGAGGTGGGGTGGGGGGAGCAGAGAGGGTGTGTGTGGTTGGGGGCTAGTGTGTGGCAGGGGGCCTGGGGTAAGTGGAGAGAGTCGGGGGCAAGGAGGAAAAGAGGTGGGGTGGGGGAGCAGAGAGGGTGTGTGTGGTTGGGGCTAGTGTGTGGCAGGGGGCCTGGGGTGAGTGGAGAGAGTCGGGGGCAAGGAGGAAAAGAGGTGGGGTGGGGGGAGCAGAGAGGGTGTGTGTGGTTGGGGGCTAGTCTGTGGCAGGGGGCCTGGGGTAAAAAAAAAAAACAACACCTGGGAACAATGGGCAGAAAGTCTGGGGGGGGGGGAGGAACCAACAACAACCAGCAGGGAGGAATGGGACACACACACAGCAAAACCAGAACCAAAAGAAGCTAATTGATTTCACACAAAAAACCAAAGTAACTAAGACAGGACTCAACAGGCAGCAGCAGCAGCACCAGGGAGGATGGGGAACAACACTCAGTCTGGGTGGGAGGGGGCAGGCAGGGCAGGAGTGGAGGAGGAGGTGGCAGTGGGGGGAGTGGGTTTCTGGAGGGGAGGGAGGGGGGAAGCTAGGAGCAGGACCACAGGGGAACAATCAAATTTGAATCCAAACAATCTATACACAAAGTAAAAAAAAGGAAACCAAAGGGCAGCCAGAAAGTCTCAGGGCGGGGGGGGGGTTTACAACTACCAGGGGGAGGGACTGGGGGAGTGGGTGACACACACAGGGAGCAAAACCAAAACCAGAACCTAATTCCACAAAGAAATCCAAAGAATGCAAGGCTCAACAGGCAGCAGCACAGGAGGGAAACAATCTTATCTGGGTGGGAGGGAGGGAGGGAGGGGGGAAGCTAGGAGCAGGGCCAGAGGGGAACAAATTAACAATCAAAATCAGAACACAAGGAATCAAATTGCAGCAATAATATAAACTAAATCCTCAGAAACACAACTCAGACAGGCAGCCAGCAATAACAATAGCTATTAATTAAAAACCAAAATCAGCAAATATATAAATTTACACAGAAGCAATAATTGAATGCAACTCAAAAAGTGGAACAAAAGTCAGGCAAGGCACAAAAACAGGAAAGCAATGCAGAAGAGGGGGGTGGGGGGGGGGGAAGGAGGGAAAGCCAAAACTTTGGAAGAAGGGTTGAGAGAGAAAGGGTGAAGAGAACAGAAAACACACAACAGGAAAAGTTGGAAAAAGTTGAGGGGAAAGTATTAAAGAGGTTTGGACAGAGACAGACAGAGGGCAGATGGACAAGGTGGCACACAACAACACACACAGAGAGCAGAGAGACAGACACACACTAATGTGACACACAGTCAGCAGGGACTCACAGCAGACACCAGCAGCAAAAGAGCAAGCAAGGTCTCAGAGATGATCCCACAACTGCAGCCAAGAGAAGTTTCCAGAGAAGAGGCTTGGGTTTATATAGGTTTGAAATTCCCTCCTTTGGGAGCCCCCACCTTTGCACTCCCCCACGGCCAACAGGGTGCCAGCTCTCAACAGTGCAACAGCCAAGCAGCCTACCAGACCAAAGGACTCATTCTGGCCAATCAAAGGATCAATAGCGCAGCCAATACAATGCCTGAAAATAGCATCACAAAATGGATGCTAGGAGCAAAAGTTTCAGGAATGAGCCACAAAATGGAGGACACACTTCAAACTTTAAAGGGACACTCCAGAGACTCAATTGAACTCCCGAACCGGTTCGGGAAACCCGAGCCGGTTCGGAGCCGAACCGACTCGGATTCGGTCCGGATCGGTCCCAGAAGGGCCCGATTCGGTCCGGGATCGAACCGCCGGATCCGGACCGGTTCGGGACGAACCGATCCGGATCCGGACCGAACCGCACATCACTAGTCAAAACTCGAGAGACAATTTTGATCTGCCTGTTCTGGATGGAGTCACAGTTCCCCAGAAGGAACAGGTACACAGTCTAGGGGTACTTCTGGATCTAAGCCTCTCCCTGGTGTCTGAGGTTGAGGCAGTGGTCAGAAGTGCCTTCTATCAGCTTTAGCTGATACACCAGCTGTGTCTGTTTCTTGAGACGAATGACCTCAAAACGGTGGTACATTTGCTGGTAACCTCCAGATTGGATTACTGTAATGCTAGGGGCTATTGGGCCAACAGGTTCAAAGAACCCCAGCTGTGCCCAATCAGGGGCCACACCTTGCGGCCCTGACGGCCCCCCCCCCCCACATCTGATGTCAGATGCAGGGATGCTAGTTTAGTTCCCAAGCAGGGGCCGCGCAGCCCTTTCGGGCGGGAGGGGAAACCTTTGCAGACCCCCCCCCCATGGCCTTTAGGAAGTCCCCGGAAGGGGCTACAGGTTAAAAAATTTTGATTTTAAAAAAAATCATGAATTTGGGAGGGGGGGCAGCATGGCACTGGTGCCCCTCAAAGTGGTGCCTAGGGCATGTGCCCTGGCTGCCCCCCTAGTTTTGCCTATGCCCACTCCTGAGTTAACAGATCTTGTTCATCTTGTTTCCTCATCTAATTCACACAATGGTAGCCTCCTTCTCCTGAAGGGGCTTTTACCCTCTCTCACTAACCATCACAGGCTCCTCCCTATCTGCATATGGAATCCCCACTTCCCAATCAGATGCTTCTGTTCATGAACTCTCGTGAGAGCTGCCACACATGGGATTAGCCACAGGTCTAATTCTTAGAGAATTATATAGATAGATTCGTTATGATGCAAATGCTTAGTGGAAACAGGTGAAGTGTGTAGGTGACACAACTATAAATGGGTTGCCTTATTTGTTTGTGATGTGCCCCATTTGTGGTGTGTTATGTTTATTATTATGGTTAATTGAATCATGAAAACACTGAGTCACATTCTACTTGACGTCATATATGGAATGATGTGATTGCCCAACTATTTAGACTTACAACTACAATTTGATTAAATTTTAAGCAGGTGCATTTCTTACGTTAATTATAATATGCTTGGCCTAAATCATCATATCTGGCCAAGCCTTTACAATAAACACCTTCTGCTGGAGACACAGCATTATTCAAGAGATTTAGTTTTTATTTTCCAATGTTGTATCCACAGCAAAAGCCGCTCACCCAAAATGAAACTGAATATGTGTAATGGTCAGCTTCGTTTTATCAGTTACATTCTCTCCAAATCCCCACCAGGTGGTACTAACAAAATTTTAATTTTTAGAACTAAGTTGCATTCTCATCATCCTACTGTGGGCAATTGCTCAGGTGGGTATAGATTTGAACTTGCTGCTGAACTTGCTTTATGTCAGAAGTGAAGGCTGTCATAAAGAATAGGGAAGAATGTTGGGAGCAATGAGGAAACTGGGAGGAAAGTTTGGAGGGTTGTCCCAATACAGGAGAATTTCTTAGACAACTTGAATGAGTGAGTGGTGACTTTCTTTAGGTTACTGGCTCAGCATTAAGCTCTGCATTTCAACCTCTACAGTAAAGGACTGTGTGATACTGGCTCTGTAATGGCTGTACTTGTGGATGACACTTGTGATCATGTACTGTGGGGCTGTCTTAAGACAAATATCCAAAGGGAGATATTACTTCTGCATGTATTCTACATTACAAACTTTCCCTGAAGTGTATTTTCCAAGATGGGAATGACTGTTAAAGAGTTACAATGCTGGTTGTTTGACAACACATAGGATTCAATGAAGTAATGAGAACTGTCCACTAGGTGGTGGGCATCACGCTTATTATGATGTTCATACACCATTCAACAAAGAAGAGGTGGAGGAAACCTACCTAAAAGGTACAAGCAACATGTGCATCACTTAATATACTCCTTTCTCCCCTACACAGAGATAATCCCCATGCCATGCTAACCTCCGTCTTTTTTTTTAACCTGAAGCAAAGTTATTTGCTTCATTTTTTATTTTTTTAAAAAAATCATTTTTAAAAAACACACATCATTTTTTTAAAAAAAAATTGACACACAGGAAGTTTGGAAACAGAAAAATGCCCCTTCTGAAGTTTGCTATTTGAAGCACCCACTTCACCTTGCTCTATGATTATGTTGCTGCTGCTGCTGCTGCTGCTGCTAAGAATATTTATCGGACACTTTTCAACAAAGTTCTCAAAGCAATTTACATAGAAACATAACTATTTATTAGATTCAGGGGCGTAGCTATAATTGGGCGAACGGGTTCAAAGAACCCGAGCCGTGCCTAATCAGGAGCCGCCATTAGCGGCCCTGACACGCCCCCCACGTCTGATGTCTGACGCAGGGGCGGGAGTTTAGCTCCCAAGCGGGGGCCGCGCGGCGCCTTCGAGAGCTAAGCAAAGGCTGGCGCTGCAGTATTATGTAAATACTGCAAATAAAGATTAAAAATTTTGTGTGAGAGAGCAACTTGTGTCAGTGATGTTACTGCAGCACAGGCACTGTGGCTGGCAGTGGATTTTGAATTAGTTATTCTTTTTTGGCCTTTTTTGGACTGTGTGTGTGGGAAAATGTGGTGTTCTGTGTTGGGAGGGACTGTGTGCTCCTGTTCTGCAGTGTTTTTCAAGACAGGGTTGCAAAATTTGTGCACTCTGCTTGTTTGTGTTGGAAGTTAAAGGAGCTAAACAAAGGCTGCCCGGCCCCTTCAGGAGCTAAGACTGGTACTGCGTTCGCAATGCAGCCCAGAAGCGGCTCTTCCCTGGAAGAGTCGCTCCTGGGCTGCACTGCGAATGGGGCACCAGCCTTTATTTAACTGCTGAAGGGGCCACATGGCCCCTTCAGCAGTTAAGCTGCTTCTCCCGAACAGAGCCTCAAGGCTCCATTCAGGAGCCAGACCACGCCCCCCGCGTCTGACGTCAGACGCGGGGGCATGGCTATCCCCTGCATCTGATGTCAGACGCAGGGGGCGGGGCTATCGGGGCGCCTGCCGCGGCTGCACACGGGCCGCCGGTGAGCTAGCTACACCCCTGATTGTGAGCCCTTTTAGATTCCCTGCCTCAAAAGGACTCAAAATCTTAAACACCAGCAACACCCATGGGAGGGACACTGTGCTGCAAGTTGAATAGGAACAGTTGGTCTCTCCCTGCTAAACACAAGAGAATCACCACTTCAAAAGGTGCCTTCTTGATCAGTTAGCAAGAGACTATCCTTAACTCAATGTACAAAAGCACAGGTACATCATTACTATCTGGTGTGTTCAGATCCAGAACAAAAGTTAATCTCATAAAAATAGCCAGGGAAAGTTATCCTGTAGCCAAAAATGAATCTAAAAAAATCCACGGTGAATCAAATGCCAAGAATAAAAACCTGACTGCAGAGTAATCCAGATCCCAAATCCAGAGACCAGCAAAACAAACAAACAAACAAACAAACAACAACAACAACAACAATGCATTTGCTTCTTTAGAAACGTGTTGCTTTTAAAGCTTAAATTTCAAAGTTGGGTCAGGGATGGGTAATTTGTCCATCTCATACCAAAATATTATGACATTTTGCTATTGCATTTATGGAATGAATGTTGTGCCATCACAACAGGTCCAAATGGTTAAAAACAATGTCCCAGTCCAGAGAGGTGTTTTGGACATTCATGGGGGTTGAACACATCAGTGGAGAGCTTTGACTTTTCACCTTCCAGATGCAATTATTCATTTTCAGCAAGCTTTGTTGGTCAATGTGGCTGTTTTCAAAGGTTCTTGTTAAATATATACATTAACAACTTTTTAGAAATGTTATGAAATATAAAGTTATATGTGGGTGTGGTTTTTTTAAAAAAACCTGTGTGTGTGTGTACATTTTAAACTATTTAAAATTGTTTATTTTTTAAAAAATTCACATCCACATACAACTTTATATTTCTTAACATGTCTAAAAAAATTGTTATTAGTACTATCACAACATATAAAATAAATATCTAGTATTTTGTGAGGAAAATGTCTTATTCTGCCAATATTTGATAAACATTAACCTAATTGCCACAGGTTTATTAGGCTTCTGTCAACCTTCTTTCTCCTTTATTATTTATTATTATTTATTCTTATTCTTATTATTTCTCCTGCCATAACTGCATAATGATATAATTTTTACTCCCATTCTGATCTTGTGGTCACCACATCTTGAAAGGGATATTGTAGAGCTAGAAAAAGTTCAGGAAAGGGTAACCAAAATGATTAGGGAGCCGGTGCAACTCCCCAGTGAGAAAAGACTGTGAGGCTTTGCACACGATGGGAGAAAATTGGGCTAGTGGAGGCCAACCCGATTTTCTCCCATTGTGTGAACCACCGGGCTCAGCTGCGAACCGTGGTTCGCAAGCGGGTCACCCGCCTAACTACCCCTGCCCATAAACCAGGTTTGTGGAGCAAGCGCTCCACAAACCTGGTTTTTAAAACCATGAGTAGCCACGGCGCACCTCTGTGCTGCGGCTACTCATGAGGAGACCCCCCAGAAGGGAGGCAAAAAGCCGCCTCCCAGCTCCGGGGGTCTCGTCAGCATGCCCTGCGCCCCCCGCCCAGCCCCCTGCCAGCTCCGTCACAGAACGGCAATCGTCTGGGCAGCCGATCTGGGCTCCCAGGACTCCCGCCCTGCTCATGTGCGGAGAGAATGGGCTTAGCCCGCTCTCCCCGCTTAGCTGCACAAACCGGGCCTCACTGATTGTGCAACCCGGCTCTGTAACTTTTGGGCCTTTTTAGTTTAGAAATAAGGCAGGTTGAGGGGGGAGATGTTAGAGGTGTATAAAACCATGCACAATGTGGATCAAATGGATAAAAATAAAATTTTCTCCTCTTTTAATATTAGAACCCAGGGTCATCCATTGAAGCTAAATCCTGGGAGATTCAGGACAGACAAAAGAAAGTACTTCTTTACACAACATTTAGGTGAACTATGGAATTTGCTACCAGATGTGATGATGGTGCCCAATCTAGATGGTTTTAAAAGATAAATTCATGGAGGATATGGCTACTAGTCTGGATAGCTGTATATTTCCATCAGGATCATAGCAGGCATGCCCCTGAACACCAGCCACTAGAGAACACCAGCAGTTACCCTTTTTTACTCACTTGCGGGCTTCCCTCCTGTACCTGGCTGGACACTGCATGAAGCAGGATGCTGCACTAGATGGCCCCTTGTGATCCTGAAGAGCTTTTCTTATGTGCTTATTTATTTATTTATTCAGTTTTTATACTGCCTTTCATAACGCATCTCAAGGCAGTTTACAAAAGTTAAAATACAATAAACTTATGTTAGAAGTATACAATACGTATAAGCTTCCTCCCAAACTCCTCCCAATATTTTGCACAACATGTTCTTGCTCCAATGATCAAATGTTGTTTGGGGCAATCATACCTGCCAACATGTCCCTATCTTTCCCATTCAGGATAAGGTGCAGATATGAGCAATTCCTGTATATCAAGACCAAGAAGAAGAGCGGGGTCGATGGCAACCTCAGGGTAGCCTGCCGCCAGTAGGCACTGGCAGAACAAATCACCAGATGGCAAATTCTGGAGTACCTTTAAAAAATATATCAAAATAAATAATAGACAGGCACCTATTGCTTATTTTATTCTTGTATTTGTACCAGGATGAAAGGGGCAACGTTTGGCTGTTTCCAAGACCTAAATGCCTGTGGACAAGTCTAGTTTTTTCACTAAAGTAATGTCTGCCATCGAGTCGATGCCAACTCCTGACGACCACAGAGCCCTGTGGTTGTCTTTGGTAGAATACAGGAGGGGTTTACCATTGCCATCTCCCACGCTATATGAGATAATGATGCCTTTCAGCATCTTCCTATATAGCGGGGATTCGAACCGGCAACCTCAGGCTGGCTAGGCAAGTCATTTCCCCGCTGCGCCACTAGGTGGGCCAATAAAACGCAGGGAGGGCCGTGACAGAACAATGGCCAAAGGCAGTGGGTCGGCGCGAGCATTGTTTTGTCAGGGCGCTTCCTTGGCCTATAGCAGCGGGCAAACCAGCCTTGCCCAGAGACGGCCCAAGAGCCGGTCTTTCTCTTGACAACCGCCGCTTGCGAGCGAGCGAGCCGCCTCCTTTCCTCTTCACAGTCGGCGGACGGGAGCAAGGGATGAGGCGGAGAGAGGAGTTGGGCGGCTCTCGGCGCGGCTGGGGCCAGGCTCCCTCCTCCCCGTCAGGTGACTGCAGGCGGCTGCCTGGTCCTTGGCTCTCTCTTGCACGCAGCTGCCGGGCCAGAAGCGAGCGGAGCCATGGAGCTGCTCGGAGCGCTGCTGCTGCTGTGGTTCTCCTTGCACCAAGTCCGCGCGCGCGAAGCCCCGCCTCAGCTGCTGCTCCAGAACGAGGAGGAGGCGCCCCTGGGCGAGTCGCCCCCCTTCGGCTCCCTCTGGCCCCTGCCCCGCTCGCTTTCCATCTCCCCAGCTCGACTGCAGCTGGCTCCCAAGCGGTTCCAGATCGTCCATGGCCCGGGATCCTCGGCGGGGTCGAATTGCTCCTTGCTGCAGGATGCCTTCCGCAGGTGAGCTGCGCCTTCTGCGGCCAGCGGGGCAGGAGACGCCCTTTCCTCCAAGCGGGAGTCCTCGCGGGCTGCTTGCCCTGCTGGGCAGGGCTGGGCAGCGAGAATGGACGGGTGGCTTTCCCTCCCCTGTGAATTACTACGGCGTGGTTGGCAGCTAAAAGGGAAGTATGTCTGCAGCTTGTCACTTGGAGCGCCTGCTGTTTCTTCTTCCCTTTCCCCGCCCAGGTCTCAGTCTTGTGCTTTCACAAATGACATTTGCGGAAGGCACAAGAACGGCTGTATGGTGGGAAGGGGCGGCTGCAGCGCGCATGCATGCAGAAGGTCCCAGGTTCAGTCCCTGGCATCTCCACTTAGAACTGGGGGGAGCCCTGGAGCGCCACTGACTGAATCAATGGCTTCTGAGCAGTCCTTCTGAAATCTAGCAGTTCATCTAGTAGTTCTTCGGAGTGATTTCTGGGTAATACTATTGAGTAATTTAGCTGTAAACGGTAACGATGACTCATCAAATTAATTATTTCAATTTTCATATTATATTCTGAAAAATTGTTCTTCTGTTTTAAACTTGTTTCGTACTGGCTTTTAGTCATGCACAATACAACTCCGGTGATGAGTCGCTTTGTTTGTTGTCGGCAACTGCCAGCAAGTTTTGACACAATACTAATCTAAAAATGCAACAGTGTTTTGACTCTGTATAAGGCCGCTGCGTGTCTTCATATATGAGATGCAGAAATTTGGCCATGGAGATGGCAGTGAAGGCTAAGAATGGTCTTGCTGGAGCAGACCAGCATTCTGTTTCCAGCTGCATGCCTCTGAGCACTCTCCACTACTGGAATGTATAGGAATTTATTTATTTATTTATTAAAATTTTCTTCTATACCACCTCCTCCCAAGACTCTAGGTGGTGAACAACAATACCAATAACAATTTTAAAATAAATAAATAAATAAATAAATAAATAAATAAATAAAAGGCCAATGCCTGGCGAAACAGGTAGGTCTGGAGAAGGGCCTTAAAAGCAGCTAAGGAGGGGGCTGAACGAATCTGGTGGGGGGAAAGAGTGTTCCAAAGAAGAGAGGTGGCCACAGAGAAGGCCCTCCTACTGGCCAAGGCACCATGCACTGCACCAGGGCCTGGGACACTCAGGAGGGCCAGCTGAGAAGACCTGACAGAACGGGATACAACCAGCCGAGAGAGGCGATCCTGGAGATATACAGGTGCTAAGCCCATAAGGGTATTGAAGGTGAAAACCAGCACTTTGAATTGGACCTGGAAGCGAACAGGCAAGCAGTGCAACGAGCATAAAAGAGGTGTGGCACGATCAAATCTACTGCCACCCATGAGGAGGTGGGCCGCGGCATTTTGGACTAGTTGAAGCTTCCAAGTTGTTTTCAAAGGCAACCCTAGGTAGAGAGCATTACAGTAATCCAAACGAAAGGTAACAGAGGCATGAGTTACTGTTGCCAGGGCCTACCGGTCGAGAAAAGGATGTAATGGGCGAACCAGCCAAAGCTGGGCAAAGGCACCCCTGGCCACAGCCTCCACCTGCTGTTCAAGCAGAAGCCACGAGTCCAGAAGGAACCTCAGATGGGGATGGCCTCCCCCTAGTGCTTATACCCAGCACCTGATATTCAGCATCTGGACCAATGTACATGGAAGCTCCTGGAACACTATTGTTGGTAGATCTGGTCTCCATAATCTTTTTGTTAAAGCTGTGGATAGAGGCTAATGGCCATCGCAACAACTCATGGTAAGCCAGCAGCCATCACTGATGGACTGTGTGGGAGAATCTTGGCCTGGGTGCTTTCCAGCATTGGTCCAGATTTGGGCAGGAACAGCTTTCCTCCCCACTGCAGTTCTCCCCATCCCTAGCAGAATTCACTTGTTTACCTAATTTTTAAAGGTACAAAGTCCTTGCCGGTTTTGAATCTGTGCAATCAGTAGGGCATTGTATCAATATGAACACACATAAGAACAGCCCTTCTGGATCAGGCCCAAGGCCTATCTAGTCCAGCATCCTGTTTTGCACAGTGAACCACCAGATGCCTCTGGGATGCCACAGGCAAGAGGTGAGGGCATGTTCTCTCTTCTACTGCTACTCCCCTGCAACTGGCATTTAGAGGCATCGTGCCTCTAACAGCTGGAGGTGGCCCACAGCCACCAGACTAGTAGCCAATGATAGAGCTGTCCTCCCTGAATTTGTTTATAATAACCTAAGAACTGGAGGATCTGTTCTCCAATGTTGAGTGCACTGAATGTTATGTAATTTCTCGTATCAAAGTATTAAAAAAAATTCATATGGAAATTAAACGTTGATGTTGAATAGAAGGTTTCCAGCTTCTTGAAGGGTTCATTAGAAGTGTCTTGTTCATGCTGCTTGTTTTCTTCCCTTTGAGTGAGTAATTATGCAATATTCTTTCCCTGGAGTAACCTGGGATCATAGGTTGAAATTGTCTGAGACTCAGTATCTTCTAGCAAGATCAAAGGTCTAAGCTCTTTCACCTTAGGATAAATGGTTATATAAACAATCATAGGATTGCCTGATTGGTGACATTACCCATTCTAGGGTTGTCTGGTTGGTGGAGTTCAGTGGTCACAATCTGGCTCTCAGGTATACTGTACCTAGGCACATTGATTAAGAGAGAGAGCCAGCGTGGTGTAGTGGTTAGAGTGCTGGACTAGGACCGGGGAAACCAGAGTTCAGATCCTTGCCAAATACTTGCTGGGTGACTCTGGGCCAGTCACCTCTCTCTCAGCCTAACCTACTTCACAAGGTTGTTGTGAGGAGAAACTTAAGTTTGTACTACACCGCTTTGGGCTCCTTGGAGGAAGAGCGGGATATAAATGTGATAAATAAAATAAATAAATAAATAAATAAGCATTCCTAATACTCTCTGAACTGTGGCGGGTGTCAGTGATCCAATGAGAGGGGACAGGTGTAGGAACATCCTGAAAAGTACACACACAAGGAGTTTATCATGTTACGATTCCAATCCTAAAATTATTATAATACTATATTTGGATCTTGATGGTATAAATTGAGCCAGTGTAGTGTAGTGTAGTGGTTAGAGTGTTGGACTAGGACCAGGAAGACCTGAGTTCGAATCCCCATTCAACCATGAAATTCACTGGGTGACTCTGGGCCAGTCATGTATCTCTCAGCCTAACCTACCTCACAGGGTTGCTGTGAGGATAAAAATAACCATGTACACTGCTCTGAGCTCCTCGGAGGAAGAGTGGGATATAAATGTAAACAAATAAACCAGGAACTTTCAAACTTTTGACCATTAAGGAGTGCTTGCCATATTGACTTGTCTGTTGTGGGACCTCTGTGCCATGTAGAAGGTTGTGAGGCATGTTCTTAGGGAGCATATCTGTTCAAATGAAGGGCAGCCGAGGCCTATGGGAACCACCTCATCAGCCTGTATGAATAAGAGTACATACTAGACCAGTAGCAGCTCATCTTAAGAAGGTGTGTGTGTGTGGTGGGGACAAGCTGCAGCTGTCTCCAGTTCCTGCGGCTCTGTTGCTCCTCTCTCTCTCATTCTGCCCCACCCCATAGCTAACAAGAACTGCACCGACTGCAGGCTGCCCATTCTTTAGGTAGAGTTGTGCATGCTGGCTAATGATTACAGCTCTACCTGATGAATGGGCCGCCTGCAGACAGCGCAGCTCTAATTAACTCCAGGGCGGAACAGAATGAGAGAGAGGAGCAATGGAGCTGCAGGATCTGGAGCCAGCTGCATCTTGTTTTAGTGCCCCCACTGACTCATTAAGATGAGCCACTACTAGACTACTAGTAGTACTAGACTACTTTCTCCTGTGAGTTGCTGGAGAAGCTTAGTAGTGGTGAATTTCTGTTCTTCAGAGAAGCTTGTCTGCTTTTCACCTTCTCATTGAGAGACCCATAATATGGTTAGAGGAAACCCCTGGGTTCCCCAGGACAGAGTTTGAGAGAACCACTAATCTAAGCAATCCTGCTTCCTCAAAATTTGTTTTTTAAAAGTTTTACTATTTTCATTGGACATATAGAACAAGATCCATCCATCCATTTCTACTCCAGGTCAGTGCACAGTGCAAGTTCATTTCAGCCCGAAGACCATCCCATCTGTCACTTCAGTTCAAAAACTACAAGCTGTCTGTGTTTCCTAGAAAACTCAGTGGAGAAGCATTCTTATAGTTGATACAATGGCAACACAATACACACGATGGATTAGCTACAATACTTCTGTGTTCTATGCCCCACCGTTTAAAATCCACACTCATATCCAAAACTTTCCCTAATCTGATTATATATCTAATTAGTACATAAGAGGAGGGGGATAATTCACAGCTGTGCCTGTTTAACACTGACATGGAGAGATAAAAACCAGGGAGAGGGTATGAAACAAAATGTTACTTGCACCCTTTAATGGCCTATGTACTTTAAGATTTCCTTCATTTTCTTCTTCACCACTGACTTCAGGCCATACCTTACCCAAATATAATGCTTCCCTTATCTTTCTTTTAAGTGTACAATGTTCAGATTCTAAAATGCTTATTTTGAGAGGCTTTGTTATTCCGTTATGTTTATTATTCATCTGTAAGGACCGTGGTCTTTCCCTGTTTATTATATTTAGAATCTGCTAGATGTTCTTTGACTCTGGTGACTAGATGTCTTCCTCTTTCCCCTATGTTATTTTCACCGTTATGTTTTAACTTATGCAATAAAAATAAGGTCTGGAGAGAAGTATTGTAGCATTCTTATAATTAAATGACAAAGGCTCTCTTTCTAGTTAATGTACCAGTCTGATTAGATGATATATAGAGGCACCCTATAGAACTGAGTCTATTCCAGGAAAACCTCTATTATCTCTGATATTGATAGAAGGCAAACATCTTATGGTGAATTTCTGTGCCTTTTGATTTGCTTTCAGGTATTACGAATACATCTTTGGGTATACCAAATGGAAGAATCAAGATGAAAAACCTCTCTGTGAACCTGAGCTATTCACACTTCAGGTCATTATCACTTCAGTGGATTCAGAATGTGATAAATATCCAAGCATTTCCTCAGATGAGGCCTGTAAGTATCTGATGAAGTATCTTAAATATGCATGTACCAGTAGAAACCTTCTCCTTCCCAACTGTTGTTCATTACGGCATCCTGTGAATTGCTTCTTTCCTTGAACTTGTTTATTATAAAGGGGACTGGTTTTTCAAGCATATAGGATTGACTAATAATCTCCTACTCATTTAACAGTATGTATTTGGAGATAATGGCTTGGCTCAACTTAAAAATAGCCTTGAATGTTACTTGGTGAGATTAATTGCTGTGTTTACCGTGATTTATTTTTATCAAGGAAACAGGATGGGTTGAAGTGCTAAAACACAGCAGTAGACACTGTCTTCTGAGTAAATTGTGTAACACTTGCCTTGCTCCATGATTCTGCATGTTAAACATAAACCTGGTACATTCAGATAAATCACATATCTGAATGTATTATGATACATAATACTTCTGATTATGTTGGTTTATGTGGATTGTTCTGGTGGTTCTAGCTTTTATTTTTAGGCTAGCTGATAAAAATCATTGTGTGTTTTATTTTGTAAGCCACTTTCAGGACTCTTTGACCGAAGTGGTATGTTGTGTTATTGACAGGCTGCTGTGTTGGTAGTGAAATCCTGAAAGCAGAGGCCATTTTGGCAAAATATCTTTGATATGAGAGCCATGAACTTTTTCACACCCGGTTTTTAGTTTGCATCTCCTTTATGGAATGGAGGTATGCGTTCACATGTAGCCCAAATTTACCCCAAAGTCACTGTGAGCTGTCTGGGAGCACTTCACACACAATTTGGGGTTTTCATCACTCATTAGAGTATAGCCCGATCTATAATTGGGGTTTAAAAAAATCTACTTTTTGCATCAGTTTTTGGGGCAACTTCGAACTCTCAGTAAAGCCTCACAGAAAACCTGTGGTAAAGCCTGCTCTCTGAGAAAGTGCCATTTCTCACCGTGCTGACCTCTGCACAGTACTGTGTTTTTCTCAGCACTGAAAAGGCCTTTTAAGGGAGAAGGAACTCTCTCTTAAGGAAAACACTGGGAAGGGCTACACTTCCCAGCACTCTGTGCATGCCTTCTAAGATGGTGCAGGAACTCAAAAGCAGAAGTGTTCTTATCCCTGGACCTTGGGGCCCCGGTCCGTGGCCTCCAAGGTCCGGGGGGCCTCTGCCGCTGCTGCAAGTTCTTTTGGCCGCTGCCACGAGGCCAAACCACCAATCTTGCCAGTAATTCTAGCCACCATGTGAGCAGCCAGGGGGTGGGGAGTGAGTCAAGCAGGCATCTGCCCCTGCTTTGTGGTGGCAGTGGTGTGAAGAGCAGGAGCAGCTGCTGGGCCTGGCTGTTTGGCCCAGCAGCCCTTGATTACTGCGAGGCATGGAGTGCAGAGCGCCTTGCAGTTCTCAAGGGCTCCTGGGCCAAATGGTCAGGCCCGGCGGCTGCTCCCGCTCTCCCCACCGCTGCCATGGGAGGAATGCCTGCTCGACTCACCCCCACGCACCCCCAGCCACATACATGGCGGCTAGAATTACTGGCAAGATCAGCGGCTCAGCCTCGCGATGGGGGTAGTCTGGGCGCCCAAACTACCTAGGTGCGCCACTTCTCAAGAGGGCTCTGTTTCCCGTAAAGGAGTCCCAGCTGTGCTGGGCAAAGCACAACACTGCACAGTGGGAATAGTTACCTGCATGGTGCCTGAGGGACTCTGCAAAGTCTTCAACTTTGGCTGAAGTTTCACAAAGGCCCAATAAACAATTGGGGAGTTGCAGTTAGGATTGATGGAGACTACCACTGGCCCCCGGGCCTTACCCCATGAAGAATGCTATCTAGGAGTAAGAGCAATTATTCCTCTAGTCACAGCTGCAGCCCTGCACACAGGATACTTGCCCCCTTGAGCCGGTGTGGTGTAGTGGTTAGAGTATTGGACTAGGACTAGGGAAACTGGAGTTCAAATCCCCATTCAGCCAGGAAACTCTTGCGACTAGTCACTTATCTCTCAACCTAACCTACCTTACCTTGTTGTGAGGATGTGCATAACCATGTACACGGCTCTGGGTTCTTTGGAGAAAGAGCAAGATATAAATGTAAAAGGAAAATAAATAGATATAAGTAGCATGTGTGCGGGCCTGAAGCCCAAAGTCATAACCATGTTCTTCGTAAGTGGATCACTTTATGTAATCCCTTTCAGTAATAATAACTATAGTTGTCATTTTCCCTTAAAGATCAGCTCCACGTAGCACAACCTGCAGCTGTGCTGAAGGCAGGCAAAGTTTGGGGAGCTTTAAGAGGTGAGTCGTGAGAACATAAGAAGAACCTCTAAGATCAGTCCATCCAGTTTCTAGATGCTTCTGGGAAGCCCACAAACAGGACCCACATCTTTCCTTGTTGCTTACCCCACAGTATTTTCTCATTCATTCATTCATTCATTCAGTTTCTATACCGTCCTTCCAAAATGGCTCAGGGCAGTTTACATTAAGCTATGCATTGTGTGAAGAAGTACTTCCCTTTTTCTATCCTGAATCTATTGTAGATTAATTTCATTGTCTGATCCTGAATGTGAGGGGGAAGAAAAATCTCTTCCCCACATCTTTAATAATTTTATCAACTTTTATCAAGTTCCCGCTTTTCTTGTCTTCTGATCAGGGTGCAGCTCACCCCAAAGTATTTGAGAAGCTTATTTTACTGATTAACCTCATTTTACTGACTTCTCCTCTGCTCAACTCCTCTTCCTTGGGGAGGAGAGCTGGTTTTGCGTTAGTGATCATGAATTGTTTCCTTTGCTACCCTGCTTTTTCCTAAGCAGGGTCTGCCCTGGTTTGTATTTGAATGGGTGACTCTATGTGAGCACTGCCTGCTGTAAGATATTTCCCTTAGGGGATGGGGCCATAATTCAGTGACAGAGCATCTGCTTTGCAAGCAGAAGGTCCCAGGTTTACTCCCTGGCATTTCCAAGTAGAACTGGGAGAGACTCTTGCCTGAAACCATAAAGAGCTGCTGCCAGTCAGTGTATAGACAATACTGAGCTAGATGGACCAATGGCCTCACTCATTATAAGGTAGCTTCTTATGTTCCTAACTCATATTTCTCCCAACAAAGTGTATTGCCAAAAAAATTTGAGAGAAGTTGTTCATCAAGCTTTCCCTCTGTCTGCACCCCTGCTTCTAATATGTTTTCACACGACACTTCCTTTTGTACAAAAGTTTTTAGTCTGTAGTCAGTCAAGCTGACTGTCTTTCAACACCGATCATGTGGGCACTCACTCATGCTTGTGCTGAGGGCTGTTTGAAGTTGGGCACATTCAGCTAGCACACACACACGCTGCCTACATTGATAAACAAACCCAAAATGTTGTTGTGTGAATCAGCCCTGAGTGCTTTGTGCATCAGTGAAATTAAGTAACGGGGTCAGGTTTTCAGATTCATCACGTCTCCCCCCGCTACTTCAGATATTCCAGGGAAGCATGACTACTTGTGCCTCATCATTCTGTGCTCCCTTGGCTCACCGCAAATAGAGAAGTGTGTGTATCTAGTGGGGAAATTATTATTCACAATATTGATATGCCACTTTTCAACAAAAAGTTCTAAAAGTGATTTGCATAGCAAAAAGTATGAAAAAATGGACTCTTGTCCCCAAAGGGCTCACAATCTTTTAAAAACAAAGCAATAGCCAACCACCCACCCTAGCAGGCACAAAGGAGATACCAGCAATAGCCACTGGAAAGACACTCTGCTGGGTTGAATAAAGACAGATGCTCTCGCTCTGCTAAATATAAGACCCAGCACTTTAAAGGTGCCTCTTTGCCTATTTCGCAGTCCTTGTGCTGGGACAGAATGTACATCTCCCCTCGTCAGATACACTCACCCTCCTTTTAATGACATTAATGAAACTTAGTGAAAGAAAGCACAAATAATTGGTTTCTTGGAACATCTAAAGTGGCTCGTGCATGACATGAGTGTTTCTTTGCCAAATGTGATTACAGTTCAGTCTGTTTGGCTTCCAGGTTTGGAAACATTCAGCCAGTTAGTATATGAGGATGATTATGGAAGTGTAAGTATTCTTCTCCATCGTACAGAGGACTACAGCTACCAGTTTGTTCTTTTCCTCAGGTTTGCACCAAGCAGGTGTGCTATTAATGTCTTTATAAACTTCAGATTTGGTTGTTCTTTGCTATGAAGTTGCTTCATAGACTGTTGGAAGGCTGCAGCCTTGCAGAGCTTCCTGAGGCAAGTTAAAACATGTTCCACGCAGAACCTGCACTGGCTTCCCATAGTCTTTCTTGCAAAACAGGGTTGCCTTGTTTTGATCAGAATTTTAACATGACTGCAGTTACTCTTCATCCCAGAAAACTTTGTTTCCAGTGTGACTTTCTGAATATTTGTAAGATCTCATTTTTAAAGAAATATGTCTTCACTTAATGTTAAGACGGGCTTCCAGAATTGTGGGGAGAAATCTCATAAAGACTCGGAGATTAAATAAATTCTGGGTAGAACCTAAACCTGCACTACAGGCATAGTTGAAAGTATCCCTTAAAGATCACTGCAGCATGTTGGAGTGGACATCAGTCTTGTGCACCTTTATTTACTGAAGCAAGAGGCTACAATAATGTACAAGCCAGGGTGTTTTTAATGGTTAAAGGTGTCTGCTTGATTATTTTCTTAATACCCACAAACATGAATATCTGCAGTGCAGTCTGTGGATTTCTTGAGAAAGACATCCACTTGTTTAATCTTCTGTACATTCCTAAAAACGCCTGGTTGGTTTTCTTCAAATTGCTTAAACCAACTGATGTTAAACTTTGTAAAATGATCTCTCCAAAGCATACGGCTGTGTCCCAAAGCACTGGGAAGAGCAGAAGGTTTCAAGTTCCCTCCCTGGCTTCTCCAAGATAGGGCTGAGAGAGATTCCTGCCTGCAACCTTGGAGAAGCCGCTGCCAGTCTGTGAAGACAATACTGAGCTAGATAGACCAATGGTCTGACTCAGTATATGGCAGTTTCCTATGTTTCCTATGTTCATTTTAAGAACTTAGCAGAAGTAGAATTACTCACTTAATTGATACTGAATGTTGCTGTGGTCTCTGCAACTTGAGCACTGGGTACCTTGGAGGCTTCCTCTGTCCTTATGGCCCATCTGTGTACCAAGACTGAACAGACAAACTAACATTTCCACCAGCTATTCCCCTGTTAGAGAGTTTTCTTCTGCTTGCATTTACCAAAGCTTAAGTATCTTCCAAACGTGACACGAGGGGCGGAGCCACCATTGTGCAAATGGGTTCAAAGAACCTGGGCCGCCAATAGAATGGGCCGCTGAAGCCCACAGCCAGGTGTGGCTTGGGCTCTGGAGAGCCCCGAGCAAGTTCTCCCTTGACAACCTTTCCCCCTCCCTTTCTAGATAAAGCGAAATAGATGATGTCAGGCAGCAAGCACTGCCTGAAATGACAGGGGAGAGCTTACTTGCTCAAGGCCATGCCCCCTTTGCATATGATGTCATGCGCAAATTGGGCATGGTCTCGAGTTCCAGAGAGCCTGAGCAAGCTCTCTCCAGAGAGAGAGAGGGGGGGGGGACATCTATTTCTCTTTCTCTCCATTGCTGGAGGGAGAGAAAGGGAAATAAAAGTCTGTCAGGCTGAAAAGGTCAGGGGAGAGCTCGCTTGGGGCTCTCCAGAGCCCGGGCATGAGTGGGGGGGAGTTCTCTAGGGTCTCTCATCTGGAGCCCGAGACTTGCCCCGTGCACGTGACGTCACATACACGGGACATTGCTAGAGGAGCTGCCGGGCGGGGCCGGACCCAGGTTGCCATTTGGCTGGTTCTGCGCCTGCGTGAAACATGGCCTTTATGTCTGAAATGGCATTGAGGACTAATCTGGTTGTATGTATTTGTTTAATCTCCTTTTAACCAACTTGTTGCCATTCTGGCCCTGTGGCATATGATGGTTCACAAGTTCCCTCTCTGCTCTGCCAAGCTTATATTTCTACTACTTTGCAAATACCCTGGCTGCCCAAACCATGTCTATACCTGGTTGCTACTTTTGGATGGAGACCTGGCCTTCATGTGTTCTGCATGGCAGCGTATAAGACCCACCAGCTCGTGACTGCCAGGCCGTTCCCTTGCATCAGCTCTGCATTTTAAATCGCTGACTGTTTTACCTTTTTTAGTGTTCCTATTTGGGTACCTTATTTTATATACCCCGTTTTAGCCACCACCTTTTGCATTTTATATATTTCACATTTTATATGTTCATATTTTTTAATACAGCTGTTTAATAATCCCATAGCTACCCTCTTTTCTGAGGATAGCAGCTTTATAGTATTATAATATAGCTTTATACTATTAGAGTAGTAATTTTAAAGTAATAAAGTTTTAAAGTTCCATAATTTGTTTTTAATCATGCTCTACTGTTCTATCTTATGCTAGTCTTGGACCAAAATAAAGATGATTGACTGATTGGTTCACAAGCTCAAATATAAATATTGGAAGAAGACATTGTTGCACATATTTCTTTGCTGTGACCATTGGTGATGGGTCATCACGGAAATATATGTAATACTTGAGTTTAGATATGGACTTGGTTTATGTTTGGGTCCATTGTATGCATTCGTTTTATTAGTATCTTACACAAAAGCTAATTTGACCACCTGTTAGACCATTTTCCCTTTCTCTCTTTTGTTTTAACAGTTTTTTATCAATGAATCTGAGATTATTGACTACCCAAGATTTGCTCATCGAGGGATCTTACTTGACACATCAAGGCATTTTCTGCCCTTGAAAACTATTCTAATCAATTTGGTGAGTTTGACAATTGAGTTAGATTTCCACCACTACCCGGTGTTGGGGGTAATTAATTACCCAGTGTTGGGGGTAATTAATTAATTATATAGCAGAATATTTCAGGAGCTCGCTCACTGCCATTACAGCAGAAGTTAACAGGGTCTCAGGGGCAGCAGCTTGTAAATCATGAGCATGGAAATTCATGTAAGATTAAACTAATCTACTTTATTCTGAAATACATGATGATAGGAAAAGACTTATATCTAACTTCTGGCTACATGTTGGTCAGAGAGAGACCTTATAGAAGTATGGTGCTCAGAGAGAGAAAGCTAAAAGCAATCTGGGAAGAAGAAGAAAGAAGTCACTCTCAGAAAGTTCCTGAGTACACTGTATCCATTGAGGGGGTCATAGAGGCAGAGATAAACAGGAAAGAGAAGGAGACTATCTCTACGGACTATCTCTACTCCTAATGCCCCTAGTGGTCATTAGGGTTACAGGTGCAAAAGATCGATGGCATGCCATCTAGAGTTGGATCTCCTACACCCTGCATCCCATCTTCTACTGTTGCTGTTGTAGAAGCATAGAATGTTAGAGCTGGAAGGACCCCGGAGGCCTTTTCGTCCAACCCTCTGCTCAGTGCAGGAAACTGCTCGAGCATCCTTAACAGATTACCATCTAGCCTCTGTTTGAAAACCGATAACTACAATGAATATTCAGTGAAGATGAGCAATTGCACGAGGCAAACTGTTCCATCGTCAGCTCCACCACAGCAAGTGTGATTTAAACCATCTGCTACCTTACTGAGAAAATATTAATGTTAACATCACTTGAAATACTTAACAGATATTTGTAAGCCCTGAAATGGTTGGATGTCCTACAATTCATAAGACTCCGATAGTCATCCAGCACATGATAGATCCTCATCACCCCACTGCTGATTATTATAACAGATGAAATTCTACAAATACATTGGGCTATTTCCCCTCTGTAGCTTGGGGCAGCTGTAGTGCACTGAAACAACAGGTCAAAGCCTCGTTACATTTCCTTCAGGCACAGGACATAACAGCTGAAATGTTGGGCTGGATGAGAAGAAATGTTATGCAAATCTGAGTACTTTCCAAATTCCCCCATCCTCAAAGCAGCAAAAGTTCATTTTCACATGTTAAATGTTCTGTCTTGCAGAAGTACGAATACAGGCATTTTGTAAGAAATGGTGAATCTGTCCTTATTGCTCAGTAGTTGTGGTTTGCGAATAATTGTTGCTGGGATCTCTTATCTGCTTTTCGGTCTTTGAATGAGCATTGGGCAACTGTTGTTGCAGTAACCTTGTATGTTAGGTTCTGGTACAGGTCTGGTTTTGTTGTGTTTTTTTAAAAACAGGAATCCTTCCTTAATCATTGTACAGTAAACCAGTCATGAGACAAAACTTTAGGAAGCCTTCCTGCTGTCACTTTGTAGGTCTGTTCAGTAAATTATCAGCCATTCTAGATGAAACCAGGTGAACTCTTTTGGGGTCTGGTTAATGAGGGCAGGTGGAGCCAGGGCCGGTACCAGACTATTTTGCACCCTAGGCAAGGCTAAGTACTTGCACCCCACCCCAACCCCTACACTCTGCACTTCTCTGAGGTCTGCGCCCTAGGCAGCTGCCTAGTTGGCCTAATGGTAGTACTGGACCTGGCTGGGGCTGTGCCCCCCTCTACCCCCCAAGGAAACAAATGCACTTGTTAAGAAGGGAAACTTGCAGCCTAATCAGAAGAAAGAGAGAGCCATTTTCTCTGAAAAGAAGGGAGCTCACTTCAACCCTCCTCCCTGCTGCTGGAGCCTCCTCTCTCCCATAATTGAACAGAAAAGGTGCCAATCAAGCTGTCCCATCTTCTGATTGTTTGGTGGCTCACCGAAACATCACCCACCCCCAAAGGAAAAATGCGCAGACAGATTGCAACAGCCTGTGGGTTGTTGTTTTTTAACATGCAACAGCCTGTGGGTTGGTGGTTTTTACATGCTCCTCCACAATGAAAAAAAAAAGTAAAAATAAATATGCAGACTGATTACCACAGCCTATGTATTATTTTTCCACCCGAGGATCAGGCCATGTATAATTATTTTTCCTCAGGTGGGATTAGACTGTAAGTTTTCCTTCTTCACAAGTACATTTGTTTGCTTGGTTGCACCCATCTTGCCTTTACTGACTGACTATTCCTGCCCAGTGGGGTTTTCTTTTCTTTTCTTTTCTTTGCAACCCCCCTCCCACTCTAAAGGTAAAGGTAAAGTGTGCTGTTGAGTTGGTATCGACTCCTGGAGACCACAGAGCCCTGTGGTTGTCTTTGGTAGAATACAGGAGGGGTTTACCATTGCCTCCTCCCACGCAGTACGAGATGATGCCTTTCAGCATCTTCCTATACTGCTGCTGCCCGATATTGGTGTTTCCCATAGTCTGAGAAACATACCAGCGGGGGTTCAAACTTGCAACCTCTGGCTTGCTAGTCAAGTCATTTCCCCGCTGCGCCCACTCTAGCTACTCTTTTTCCATTCCATTTCCCAATGGAGTTCAGTTTTTCTGCATCTCTCCCACTCTAGCTAGCCCTTTCCCCTTCTCTTACCCAGTGCCCAAACTCCAGCTACCCCTTTCCCCTTCTGCTGCCCAGTAGGGTTTTCTTTGTTTTATTTCCTTCTACCACCACCCACCACCCCTTCCACCTTCTCTTGGCCAGTGGGGTATTATTTTTTCTTCTTCTTTCATCCCCACCTCTCAGCCACTCCTTTTCCCTTCTCTTGCCTGGCTGGTAGTATTTCTGTGTGGAGATTTTGCTGTGTGTTTGCTGTAAGAACACATTCAGAGACTCAGGCTTGCTAGCCCGTCCAGCTGAGAACAGTTGTGCAGGTCAGTCTGCTATGAAAAAGTGTTTGCAATGGCACTGAATGGGGTGCTTTATGTTCCCAGGAAGTCCCAAGGGATTAATAGCTGGGATGTACTAAAATGCATGCCAAGATTGTCCACTGAAAACAGTGGGTGAAGGTCCATTGGCAATACTGGGAGCCATGAATACCAAGTGACATGCCTGGCCTCTCTAGAAGTAAAAGCATTAATTCGTAGTATATCCTTTCATAACAATGATAGGATAATCACAAAGTAAGGTCCATAAAACAATAAAAACTGAAGGTAGCAGAAAAGAGAGCCAGTATCTATTGCATGGCAAAGATTATACTGATATCTCTTCTCTTCTGAGAAGAGATACCTCCTAACGGAGCAAAAAGGCACCTTTTAAAAAGTGGTGATTCTCTTTATTTAGCAGAGGGAGAGCAACTGGCTCTACCCAACCCCAACACAGCACCCCTCTAGTGGCTGTCTGGTGTCTATCTTATGTTTCTTTTTTTAGATTGTGAGCTCTTTGGGGACAGGGAGCCTATATCTATCTATATCTATCTAAACTGCTTTGGGAACTTTTTAAGAAAAACACTACATAAATATTTTTTGTATTTGTATTCTGCCCTCCCTGCTCTGGTGACCACTGACCAGCAGTCGCCATGAAGTAGCTCTGGTTTCAGTGGCCTGTATCCTTGTCCCCAAAAATGAAAGTGTGGAAATTAATAATCTTGCCTTTGGTGGATAATATATCTCACCAACCCCAACTCCAGACTGTAGGAGATGTGCTCCAGCAATGGAGAGGGCACACAGCTACCAAAAGGCGGGGGGGGGGGAACCTGATTAAAAATCAAGATTTGTTTAAATGGCATTGGTGCTCAGGATATCATGGGTTGAAAGAGAGTCTTGTGATACATCTTGCAGTGATGTTATAGATACTGTCCACTAGGTGCCCATGATATTAGCTCAGCCATGATTCCCTCCCACAATGAAGCAAGTTTTATAGTGGTGGTTTTGGGCTTAACGGATAGCTATTTTCTAGAGAATGGATTTGCACGCACAAGGGAAGTGTTTGCTGGGAAGACATCTGGGGAACTCATTTATGGTTTTACCCTTCTATCCCAGCAAACCCACAGCATCTAGAAAGGCCTTTAAATGCTTGCTTTGGCATTTGTATTATTGTCAGTCCTCACTGTGATCATGTTCACTGGCTGCTTATAGAAATGGAACAATGTGTGTCGAGGGGATAAAAGCATCCTGAGGGCCTTCCTGAAAGGTAAGTTGCACTGAAATTAGTGTGACTTCTGTGTAAATGTGTTTGAGATTGAGTATAAAAGCTTGCTTTTGTTATGGCCTTCCAAGATCAGGAGGGGTTGGAAAAGCCATTATGAGATTTGTTTATATTTATTTATTTAAAATATTTGTATTCTGCTCCTCCAATTCAATACTGCTTAGACACACACACACACACACACACACACACATATATATACACACACACACACACACACACATATATATTATATATATATATAATATAATATATACATATATATTTTATATATATATAAAATGTCTGGCTCAAGGTGCTGCAAAAAACTACTTTGGTAATATGCCTCTTCAAGAGTTCACTTATGAATGAAAAGTGCCTAACCAAAATACCATCTTGCCTTCCATGTTGTAGGATGCCATGGCCTTTAACAAGTTCAATGTCCTGCATTGGCACATTGTTGATGACCAGTCCTTTCCTTACCAGAGTGTCACTTTTCCTGAGCTGAGTGCCCAGGTTAGTAAAACTGTAATGTGAAATCTTCTGATGATTCCCTGCCTTTATATTATATTATATTATATTTATTAATTGATTTAATTACTATCTTCTATCTATATATTTAATTCTCGAAGGCATACTCGTAGCTGCCGGATAGGCTAGCTACGGGATGGGTGGGAGTAGAAAAAATGGTGATAGTGTCAGCGGCTGGCTGGCCAGCTGGCCAATGGAGGGGAGGGAAGAGTGGTGAAAAAATAGTGGTGGCGACGGGCAAAAGAAGGTGGCGGGGATGGACAGGGATAGGGAAGAAGGAGACGGCAACAGACGGGGGGAGGAGAATGAGGCAGAAACGCATGGGTGGGGGAAGAAGGAGGAGGCAGTAGGCTGGGGGGAAGAAGGAGGCAGAAACGGGCGGGCGTGGGAAGAAGGAGGCAGAAAAACGGGCAGGAGACAAAACAACAATGGGAGGGGGCGCGGTGACAGGTGACAAACTAGAGGCGCAAATGCTCTGCGCCCGGCCCAACTAGTTATTGTTATTATGGTGGTTGTTTAAAAACTTTTGAGGAGCCATGGTTCACATAGTGTGCAATGCAACATGGACATTGCAATGCTGTGAGCACGCAGTTACACAGCTGCATGAATTGTGCAAAATGCATCCACACAACAGTAATCCTATTGGAAATAATAGCTGAAATGCATTTTGTGCAGTCCTTGTCTCTGTGCAACTGTGCACTTGCAACATGCACATTATGATGTGCAGTATATTGGCCATGAACGCTAATCATATATGTACTAGTAGAAGTTGTATTTAAAGGAAAGTTCCTTGATTGTTGCCCACTCTCCTTAAGAATGGCATTATCATAGTATTTGTAGGGATGCTGGTGACACTAGGTACAATCAAAGTGCCTCTTCTCACTCCCTAGTAGAGCAACACTATTGCAGCATGGCTCCCGGTGGATCACTGCAACAGAGTGGATGGTCTGTAAGCTCCCTACCAGTCAGTTGGTGGGCAACTCTGTCTACCATAGAAATGCTTTAATTTGTTAACAATGGCAAACCTATCAAGCAAGTCTAGTGAAAACATTTTTTCCTTAGGATATCTCCCAGCTGTCCTGAAGCCTTGATGTTTACCCTCATGACTGCCCCTTTTTAGTTAAAATGAGCCCTGCTGGATCACACCAAGGATCTTGCTCACCAGAGTGGCTAATCAGTTTAAGTTAAAGAATTCAGAAACATTGGCAATGTTGTTCTTAATATTTGCATGCTGTTCCAATCAACTTTGTAAAGTAGGCTGAGGTGGGCTTTAACTTTTAATTAGAGTCAAGGGCTCCAGACTGTTGTACAATCATTTCTTTCTAGCATTCAGACATGAACACGTGGGCCATATCCATTGCCTCATTATATCAAGTTGCATCTGCAAAACCAAAGTCTTATCCCCATGATAGGTGTCTGCTTGTCCTACTTCAGGCCTGGATAACTTGTAGCCCCCAAGGGCAAATGCAGATCATTGGCCATGAATGTTGACCACCAAGAGTAATGAAACTAGTCAGTACTTCTGGTTGCTTTCCAGACGGCAAAGTAACATTGCTTTGCAATGTATAGGCTTGGTGTGCGTGTGTAGGATCTGGGTTTTGACACCATCTTGCATATGGGAAGAATAAAGTGCTGATTGCACAGCCTGTATTTGGATCTTCTTTTAATGTTTCAGGTTTAAAGCGTTGTATGTGTGTTACCAAAAAAACACCCTGATTTTTTTAGTTTTGAGAACAGTTTGCAGGCTTCCTGGGTTTACTCATGATTCAGTTGAATATGCTTCCTCTCAAGTAAGAGTGTATAGGATTGCAGCTATGAAAATGTGGCTTGCACAGAGGCAGACTATTTTTCACGATTAAACATATATATATTTGCAAAAGTCTGATGCTCTTGCTCAAATCGTGATGCAGCATCGTGCACAAATTGGGGGTGAGATTCAGTGGGGTCCACTCAGCGACACAGCTATGGAAAGCGACTGTCAAGGTGAGGGGGCACCTCCTCACCCATGCCCGGCTGCAGCGGGGAGGCATGGTGGACAGTGAGCCCCTTAGTCAAGGAAAGATAGTGCACAAATTCACCAAGGGAAAGCCTTCAGTCACCTGCCCATCCTCCTCTTCTCTCTCTCTCTCTCATTGGGGAGGAAGTGGTGTTAAATCCAATAGTGGCTTCAAAATGTTAGGTCAAAAGCTGTGGGATTTTACACCACTTCCTCCTGCAATCTGGAAAGCACCCTGGAAATTCAAATTTACAGAGAGACATGGAATTCACTTGTGGCCATGAGCAAATCATTCTTTGTCAGCCAAAATGATTTCATAAGGTTGTTAGAATAAATAATAATCCCAGGGTATTTTTTTCCAGTTGGTCTAGAAATGGCAAATAACTAGCAATTCCTGATGGCTATAATATAATATGGCTCTATCAGCAGTTCACACTTATTGATGTTTTCCTGACATAATGTTAAATGTGGGCATTTTTCACAGGGGGCCTATTCATACCATCATGTTTACAACCCTGTTGATGTCCGTCTGGTGATAGAATATGCTCGGTCACGAGGAATTAGAGTCATCCCGGAGTTTGATACTCCAGGGCACACAAAGTCTTGGGGGAAAGGTAAGATGTGTATTATTCTGAAATGCCCCTGGTAACTGGGCAAAGAGCCACCTTTCAAAGTTGTGATTGATTGATTAAGTGCCATCAAGTCAGTGTCGACTCTTAGCGACCATATAGATAGATTCTCTCTAGGATGATCTGTCTTCAGTTTGGCCTTTAAGGTGGTGCATTCATTGCTTCGTAATTGAGTCCATCCACCTTGCTGCTGGTTGTCCTCTTCTTCTCTTGCCTTCAAGCTTTCCCAGAATTATGGACTTGTCAAGGTAGCTGGTTTTTTGCATAATGTGTCCAAAGTATGCTAGTTTGAGCCTGGTCATTTGTGCCTCGAGTGAAAATTCGGGATTGATTTGTTCTATGATCCATTTGTTTGTTTTCCTGGCTGTCCATGGTATCCTCAAAAGTCTTCTCCAGCACCAAAGTTCAGAAGTGTCTGTCTGTTTGTTTGTTTGTTTGTTTGTTTGTTTTTACATTTATATCCCGCTCTTCCTCCAAGGAGCCCAGAGCAGTGTACTACATTACTTGAGTTTCTTTTTCACAACAACCCTGTGAAGTAGGTTAGGCTGAGAGAGAAGTGACTGGCCCAGAGTCACCCAGCTAGTGTCATGGCTGAATGGGGATTTGAACTCAGGTCTCCCCAGTCCTAGTCCAGCACTCTAACCACTACAATGCTTTTTCTGTCTTGCTTCTTCAAAGTCCAGCTTCCGCATCCATAGACTGATTTTTCACGGGAAAAATCATTGTCCGACAATTCTAAACTTTGTAGGTGTAGACACGTCACCGCATCTAAATATCCAAGGTCTTCATTGCAACCCTACCAAGTGCTAGTCTGTGACATATTTCTTGACTGCTGGATCCTTTGCTGTTGATGGTCGATCCTAAAAGGCAGAAGCTATCCATCACTTCAGTGTCTTCAGGGTCAATTCTGAGGCTGGTTGCTGTACCCGTTTTCATTAGTTTAGTCTTCTTTACATTTAGTTGTAGTCCTATTTTTTCACTGTGCTCCTTGACTTCCATTACTAGAGCTGTAATGAAGTTGTTGTTGTAGCTTTCTTATATTTAGCAGGGGAAAGCAACTGTCCCTGGTCAGCCTCAGCATAGTTTTCCTCCTGTTACTGGTGTCTACTTTGTGTTTGTGAGTCCTTTGGGAACGATCAGCTTATTATTCTTTTTCTTTGTAAACCGCTTTGAGTGCTTTTTTGTTGAAAAGTGGTATAGAAATGATAAATGCTTATTGCTATTGAAAAGGCTGCAAGAATAATCCCGCAAGAGGACTGCATCCAAAGTGAAGGGGAAAAATCCAGTTACTAATGTACATTTATTGTGGAGTATATATCATTTAAATCTAAAACAGTACAGTTATCTATAGTTCACAGTTCTCTTCACACCACAGTTAAATGAACTGCTTCAGCTTTGTTTAGTTCTTGATTTAAATATCTCCTGATAGAGCTGAATGCAGCTGTGATATGGTTGAAGCTAATTAACACTGTTGCCCTAAATCTGCTTTTTCACTCTGTTACTTCATATTGATAAGAAACTCTGTCCTCTCCTATGCATATTTACTTTGAAGTAAGTTATTTCAGTGGGACTTAGTCCCTAGGAAGTGTGCCTAGATTCCAACCCCTGTTGGTTGGTAATAGCTTTGTTCTCCTAGCACACTTCACAGAATGAAGGCTCTGGAAACTCCCTAGCATGAATTAGTATAGACTACTTTTCTGCCAGTGCCAGTGATTACGGTTTAGGCAACTCAGAGAAATGGAATCGAGGCTTCAATAGCCTTGAATGCAGAATGCAGGGTACTAATCTGTGGGATAAAATGATTGTGTCAAGTGAACTCAAGCCTTTTGTGAGTCATAATTTCCCAGATCTAAAATTCTGTTGTAATTAGTCACTCTGTTGTGTGTATCTTTGAAAAGAAAAAACTAAGAAGCACTAGCCAACATCCAGGCTAATGCCTCATGCATGGAAGGATCTTTCACACGTACAACATGTGTTATATGCCGCGGTTCTTAGTGATTTTTGCAATTTTCCGTGATCCCTCCCCTTGCGTCTGTAGCCGACTGTGCCTCCCAAAACCTGCAGCCCTCAGCGACATATGTTTGGGAGATTCAGACAGCTGCAGAGGCAAGGGAGGATTGCTGAAAACTGCTCCTTTCCTGTTGTGCAAAATGTTCTTCTGAGCACATGACTTCAGCCTGGATGTTGTCCATTTTTTGAATTCTTGACCATATTGGGAAAAACCACTTGTATTAAGGTTACTGGAATTGTTTGTTTGTTTGTTTTTAACATGGGGTGTGCACCTTTTGTATTTTGTAAAATTACATGCATGTTCTGAGGGTGTCTCATGTGTATGTCATTTTGCTTTTGTTTAAGGTCAAAAAGATGTCCTCACACCATGCTACAATGGAGAACATCCAACTGGTACATACGGACCTGTAAATCCCATAGAGGATACAACTTATGCCTTCATGGCTAAATTGTTCAGTGAAATTAGCTATGTATTTCCTGATGACTACATCCACTTAGGAGGAGATGAAGTGGACTTCAGTTGTTGGTACAGTGTCGACATTTAAAAGTCCAAATGCCTAATACATCTTAAAGGAGTCTGGCTGGCAAACGCGACAATAGGATAGCAATATTGGGGAGGAGAGTTGGTCTTGTGGCAGTGAGCATGAATTGTCTCCTTTGCTAAGCAGGGTCTGCCCTGGTTTGCATTTAGATGGGTGACTTCATGTGACCCGTGTCTGCTGTAAAACATTCCCCTTAGGGGCCATAAGCTTAGCAGTAGAACACCTACTTGCATACAGAAGGTCACAGGTTCGATCCCTGGCAACTCCAGGTAGGGCTGGGAAAGACTCTTGCCTGAGACCATGGGGAAGACACAACCAGTCAATACTGAGACAATACTGAGATAGAAGGACCAAGGGTCTGACTTGGTATAAAGCAGCTTCCTGTGTTCCTAATATTATCAGTCAGGTTTTCTAAAGACGGTCCCTTAGGTGTGCACACCCTGGTTTCTTTTCCTGACTTGGACACATTACAGTGCATTGGAGGTCACTTGCAGAATTCTCCTCTGACTGTAGTTTGTTAGACAATGTGAGAAGCTGCTTTTAGAAAGAGCAGAGAAGCTCAGAAGCGTTGCCTGCCCTTTGGTGTGTAAGCATGGCCCTTTGAGCTCCTGGCTGTAATCTTCCCCACTGAACTAGGCTGTGGCTGAGGTTTCTTGGAAAAACCTTTGGGCCAATATAATAGCACCATAGGTATGTTTCTCTGAAAACAAACAAGTGCAGTGCAAGGCTATGCAAATTTACTCAATAAGTCCCACTGTGTTCATGCAATGAAGCATGTTTAAGATTGCAGCCTTAAAAATGAAGAAAATCACTGGGCCCTAAAGTGCTTTATTTTTGCTGACTCATGCCCTCAGTGTGTTTAGGAGGTGGTTAAGGCATTCAGTGACACATTTATGGATGGTAGTGGCCTGTACTATAAGTGCTTTAGATGATCCTAAAGTCACTTTAAGGATTCTTCCCCTTGGCAAACTCTATTAGGTTGCTGCAAAATGTCCAATTGCCACAGTTTAGGTACCAGATTCCAGGCCAAGCCTTCAGGTTGCCTGGCTGGTGCTTGATTCCAAGGGGCTGGTGCACTCTTACCCCTGGTAAGGCGCTCTTACCCCTGGACTTTGGGGCCAAAGTCCACACACCCCAGGGGGGCCCCAAATCCTCTTTACTGTCCTGGGTGGTGTGGTTTGCGAACTGGGCAATAACCCCTGCTAACTGGGCAAAGAGGCACCTTTTTAATGTGGTGATTCTCTTTATTGAGCAGGGGGAGAGTAACTGGCCCTATCCACCCCCAGCACAGCATCCTTCCAGTGACTGTTGCTGGTGTCTGTCTTATGTTTCTTTTTTAGAATCTGAGCCCTTTGGGGACAGGAAGCCATCTATCTATCTATCTATCTATCTATCTATCTATCTATCTATCTATGTAAACTGCTTTGGAAATGTTTGATGAAAAGCGGTATATAAATATTTGTCTTTGTTGTTTGTGCCCTCAAGAACCTACATGTTAAAAAATGTTTAACTTGCAACCGGGGGTGGGGCTCCAAAGGCCTTTAGGTCCAGGCTCCAAAATTACCTAGGTGCACCTCTGGGTGCATTGTGCTGATCTTGCATTTAAGTATGTGCACAAGGTTTGAGGGATGGTAACAGGAATGATTACAAGCCAGCCTAGTAGCATCCTGCCACAAGAATTGCAGAGCTAGGCAAGACCAGTGGTCCGTCTCACTCAGGAATCTCTCTACAGCTAGTGGTCAAAAGATACTCTGAGGAAATTCACAAGCAGGGGCAGGACTTAGTTCACCTCAAAGCACCTGACAGTCAGAGATGCAATTTCAAGAATTGGGGACAGCACGCAAGACCTGCAAAACATTTGACCCACTGAGCCAACTACCACTGACATGTTGTGGTCTGCCAGGTGCTTCACAGCCCTCTCTTTTTTGTGGCAATCGCAGGCAGCAAAGGTTTATGAAACCTCTGGTGCATTACCGTACATGGCTGGTAAGCTGTGTTTGGCTCCTTGGATCACAAGTGCGCCTACTACCATTGGCCGACATGCCACACTGTGTACCGTAGGGAGTTCTGCACCACCTGTGTTGCTGCAGGTATCTAAAGCAACACCAGTGCTGTTGCGCAAGGGCACGCTTGTGTTAAAATGTAAAATTGCGCATTCATGCTTATGTGACACTACGGCCATTGGAAATAAGCACAAGCGTGAAGAGTGCTCTTGCATAACGTCAGTGTTGTTTTAGACTCCTGCAGCAGTGTGGGTGATGCAGAGCTGCCCATGATATGCTGCATGGCATATCAGCCATTGTTTACAGCTACCGACATGCCTTTCCTCCATGCATTTATTATTCTCCAGGTGAACAGTCCCAGCATGCTAGAGCATATGAATGATATAGGCTGTTATGTGAAGTATTTCCTTTTCATTTGTCTTGTCTGTTTCACAGAGCGATCATAGCTACTTTTTCATTCTTCCCCACAACTCTTTTCTTCAACATCTGCCAGGGTTTTCCTGTTACAGGAATCTCATCCCTTATAACAAGGAAACCCTGGCAGATGTTGAAGAGTTTTTGCATGTACTTTTGCACAACACCTATGTGTATTGGAGGATTCTGAGGATTGGGGAAGTCATTTATAATGTGTGCTGGTTTATATACTGAGCACACTATTTATTAACTCAGAACCATCAATGCATAGTTCTTTAGCATGCTGTAGATTTTTGCAAGAAACATAGCTATGTTTCTCTTCTTTTTTTAAGGAGGTCCAACCCTAATGTGACAGAGTTCATGAAGAAACAAGGAATGTGGTTCAGCTATGCTAAGCTAGAATCCTATTATATTGAGAAGTGAGTTTCTCGCTTTCAAGCAAGACTTCTTATTATGTTCTTTCTGTTCTTCTTTACTTAACTCCCCTCCCTTTAAAAAAACATAAGAACAGCCCTGCTGGACCCGACCTTAGTCCAGCATCCTGTTTCCTACAGTGACCCAGCATATACCTCTGAGAAGCCCACAGGCAAAAGGTGAGGACATGCCCTCTTCTTTGCTGTTGCTGGTATTTAGAAGCATCTTGCTTCTGAGGCTGGAGCTGGAGGTGGATAACTGCAATGCTATTGTCAGCAATAAATGTTTGCAGGCTAAAGAGGGTTAAGAATGGGGATGTGCGAAACGTTTTCGGATACAAAACGTTTTGTACCCCAAACAGCCTGTTTCGGGTGTTTTGTAGACAAAACAAAACACCCATTTTCCAGATCCAAAAGTTTTGTATACAAAACAAAATGCCCCTGTTTTGGCTACAAAACGTTTTGTTGTTTCGGACCTCCATTTTGTAGTGATCTCTGAGTCAGTCTCGATTTTGTGTTTGACATCTCTTTGAATTTCCCACCCTTCCAGCCTTCTGATCGGTGACCTAAATCATGGGCTGACCTGCTGACAATTCCCTCCTTGTTCCCCATTGGCTCTTTTGCTTCTTGCCACTCTTTACTGACCCCACATTGCCCAGGGGAAGGGTTGCTAACCCATGGGGTGCTGGGTTCTGTTGTTTCTGTGGTGTTCTGAGTGTAGATTCTCTGGTAGCATATGAGAGTGGATTCTTGTTTTTCACTGAAAATCTCATATGCTACCAGAGAATCTACAATGAACACCTCAGAAACACAAAACCCAGTACCCCAAGGGCTTGTGGGTATGGAGGTGGTTGGCACCCTATGTGCACTACACAACCCCTCACTCTGGGAAACCCCAGTGCCCCCCAAGTGGAATTATGGGGCTGCTGAAACCTCTATTATTTCCTATGGGAGAAATCTTAAAAGGCACGTAAACTTCAACAATTCACAAAAGATCAGCCCTTTGCCCAATGGAGAGGAGAACTGGTCTTGTGGCTGAGCATGATTTGTCTCCATAGCTAAGCAGGATCTGCCCTGGTTGCATATGAATGGGAGACTTGATGTGTGAGCACTGCAAGATATTCCCCTCAGGTGATGAAGCCGCTCTGGGAAGAGCAGAAGGTTTCAAGTTCCCTCCCTGGCTTCTCCAAGATAGGGCTGAGAGAGATTCCTGCCTGCAATCTTGGAGAAGCCGCTGCCAGTCTGTGAAGACAATACTGAGCTAGATAGACCAATGGTCTGGCTCAGTATATGACAGTTTTCTATGTTCCTAATTCTTTTGAGATAATTCTGGAAGTTTCCTTGCCCCCATTGGGCACTACCATCCACTACACGCCGCTCTGGGTCATCCCTTTCCCCTTGATTTGAAGCGATACATTTGCTGGAATCCCCATTATTCCCTATGGGAAAATTCTTAAAGATGTGTAAACTTAAAAAATTCACAAAAAATCAGCCCTTTGCCTAATTCCTTTGAAATTTGGGTGGTAGCTTCCACCCATTGGACACTATCACCACCCCCCACTCTTTTTGCCCTGGGACCCTTTTTAAAAATCCAAATCGATTTGGATTCGGAAAATTCAGCTACAAAACAAAACAGGGCCGATTCGGATTCAGAAAATTTGGGTACAAAACAAAATGGGGGTGTTTCGATTCGGATACAAATCGAAACAAGAAAATTCCAAAATGCACACCCCTATTTAAGAATGTACTGTATCTTGTGAGCATCATGCATGTTAAATTTCAAATTGCAACTTCTCAATATTGTGCTGAGGCTCAGTCTGTTTATGTTCAGCATACACTGAACCTGAAGGCCACAATTTACCACAGAATTAGGATGCATGAAATCATTGAGATCCTTGGGCTTCATTCTGTTGGATTACATAGGAACGTACCACAGAATTAGGATGCATGAAATCATTGAGATCCTTGGGCTTCATTCTGTTGGATTACATAGGAACGTAGGAAGCTGCCATATATTGAGTCAGACCATTGGTCTATCTAGCTCAGTATTGAGCTTCACAGACTGGCAGCGGCTTCTCCAAGGTTGCAGGCAGGAATCTCTCTCAGCCCTATCTTGGAAAAGCCAGGGAGGGAGCTTGAAACCTTCTGCTCTTCCCAGAGTGGTGGCTCCATCCCCTAAGGGAATATCTTGCACTGTTCACACTTCTAGTCTCCCACTCATATACAACCAGGGTGGACCCTGCTTAGCTAAGGGGACAAGTCATGCTTGCTACCACCAGACCAGCTCTCCTCTGCCACAGAATTAGAATACATGAAATCATTGAGATCTTTGGGCTTAATGCTGTTAGATTATAGCCAAATTCTGGAATAAGATTATAGTGGGAAGGGGGTGGGGTTGTTGGGTCAACTAACGTCTCCCACACCCATGTTTTCTTCTTCATAAAGTTAAACTTAAAGTTATTTATTCTTAATGCAGTCTTTTGCAGTTTAGCAACAAGCATGATCACAGCTGTAATGGAGGGCTGTAAGGACCATTTGAGGGGGTAGGCAAGAAGGATAATGTGATTGGAAAAGGCATTTCCAGTGTTCAGAAAGAAGAGCTTGAGACTTTAGCAGACACCCTGTATGTCTGTAAAAAAAATATCACTGCCACAACTGCTAGTAACTTAAAAAGAGGTACCTTTTAAAAGTGGTGATTCTCATATATTTAACACGGAGAGAGCAAATGACCCTATCCAACCCCAACACAGTAGCCCTTCAATGGCTGTTGCTGGTGTCTACCATGTATATTTTAGATTGTGAGCCCTTTAGGGAGATGGTACCAGCTTATTTTTTTTCTACATGAACTGCCTTAAGAACTTTTGTTGAAAAGCAGTATATATAGGGGTGGAGCCACCGTTGGGTGAACAGGTTCCAAGAACCCAGGCCGCGCCCAATCAAGGGCCGTGCCTTGCGGCCTCAACACGCCCCCCGTGTCTGACATCAGACGCGGGGGTGCTGGTTTAGTTCCCGAGCTGGGGCTGTGCGCCCCCGTTTGGGAGTTAAATGGCCACTGCATTCACAGTGCAGCCAGGAGAGCAGCTCTTCCCTGCCTTTAAGGCAGGGAAGAGCTGCTCCTGGCTGTGCTGAGAATGCAGCGCCAGCCCAAATCTAGCTCCCGAAGGGGCTGTGCGGCGAACGCAGTGCCGGCTGGACTCCAACTCCCTAACGGAACTGTGCAGCTCCGCTCAGTAGCCAGACTACGCCCCCCACATCTGACATCAGATGCAGGGAGCGGAGTGAGTGGGGCCGACACCGCACACAGGCCACTGGCAGTCAGGCTCCGGTGCATATCCATAATAGTACTAACTTGCTTTTCTTAAAACAAAAGCTATAGCCCTTGCTCAGATTTCTTCATTCTTGTGTATGTAATGCAAACCTAATGTAGACCTTCTGAGAGTTCATAGGTTCTGGAAATAGCAACTTCTGCAAGGTGCATTTCTCAGTTTCTAATAGCAAAAGTTACAGTGACAAAAACCTGTGAGCTCACAGTTGAGTTTGGATGTAGGAAACACAGGTTCAAATTGGGGATTTCACAGGTGGCCTTGAGCAAGTCACTGCTTGTTACTCGGACTTCCTTCACAGATGTTTTTTGGTGGCTACACTTAGACCCTTGGAGAAAGGGTGGAATTCAGATGTGACAAAAAGACTGCCAAGAGTCATTCACTTGCATAAAGTGATGCAAAAATGCACCTGCTCACATACTGGCCTGGTTCAGATGATGACAAACAAATAAACAAAATATAGACTGTGAATAAAGAACAAGAAGCCCAAGCGCTCTCTCTTCTCACCCTTTCTCCTTCCTTCATGGGCCGGACTCAGTGGAAAGCTTCCTGGTTGTTGAATAATCTATGTCCATTAAAAGAAATCCAGACAATTTATAAATGGTACATATCTGGCTGAAGGCAAGAATTGGCCACTTTACGTTTCTAATGTAGTGGAGCAGCCAAGACATCTGTATGTCAAGATGTACACAGAGGAGTAGTTCCTAGAATTACTCCTAGTTTATTCTCTGCCCCTTTTTAGTGAAATTGCTCTATGAGTGTCCATTATTTGCATAACCAAGCCAAAAAGACAGTGTTGTCTTTCTAAATTCATGGTCATCTACTGGTGATCGAAAAATGTTATATACTTGTTAAATTATGTCTTTGAACCAGAATACTGGACATGGTGACCTCTGGTAAGAAGAAATCTATAGTCTGGCAGGAAGTCTTTGATGATGGAGTGAAGGTAAGGTCTAAGAGAGTGATCTGATGTGCAGTTTTCATATGCAAGAGCAATCCAGCTGGCTTCTGTAAGACTATCTGCAAATTAATTCTTTCCAGAATTGTGGTGTGATCTGATCTAGGGTTTGTGTTTGATAAAGTAATATAAGAAGTGAACCTAGGAAGCTGCCTTGTACTGAGTCATTGCTCCATCTAGCTCAGCACAGTGTTTCTCAACCTTTTTGGAGTCAAGGACCGCTAAATTCGTCATGCAGAGTTTCAAGGACAGCTACATTTTTTGTGTGCAGTTTCTAGTCCCAGACCAGCAGTTAGCAAAGGGGTTTCAAGTTTATCTGTTAGTACAGGCGTTCACAGGTGTTCACCACTCAAATGTCCTGATGGGCCAAAACTAACCGTGACTTGGCTCATGGGGGCCGAGGTCAATTTTTAGGGTGCTGATTATTAAAATAACACTTAATCAATCAATTAAATCAAAGTGAAATTAATGAAAATGAATTAAATCAATATATAACTTTTGAAGTTCTGGCTCAAAAGGGGGGAGGGAGGAAAGGATGAGACATCATGGCTCCCTGGCACCTGAGATTTGTCCAGTCCAGATTTAACATTACCATATTTTAAAAATAGGTTGCAACCTTACACTCCATTCTTCCAATTCTGTCTTTTCTTACTCCTCATCTATTTTGCATATAAACATGCAGGCAGGAACTTGTGTCAAGTTCCTGTATACATAATATCTTGCTTCTTAAATGCATAAAAATAGTAATTTAATATTGCTTTTAAAATAGTACTCTCTCTTACACACACAGTACTCCCCCTCCAGCTTTCCTCCTCTCTTCATTTGGTAATCACTGCCCTTGCTCTCCTTAGCAAATGGGACAATGCATGTTTGCTACCATAAAACCAGCTTATCAACTTAATTGATAGGATAGCTTAAAACATGACATCTCATATCATACTGGAAGTCTGTAACCAAACATCATCCAAAAAACCTCCAAGCAGTACACTCAGAACTAAAACACTCATTACCTTGAAAAGGTAATGTTATGGTAATGAACTTTACACATCAATATGGCATCCACATTAGGAAAGTAAACCACAGGGAATGGGGTGGGAGATTTAACCCTTCATACCACACATTCATATATATCCAGGTTTTTACAACTGTAATGATTTTTAGGCAGAGGTTTAAGGGAGGGGGGAGTACTATGTACTCACACATGAGTGGGAAGACTTTTAGTGGGTCTCTTCTTCATCCTTCTTTCCCTCCTTCTCTCTCCTCTATTCACCATTTCATACCTTGCTACACCCAGCCCCCACTCCATCCCCTTTCTCGTGATCTCTTTTTTCCACTGGTTTTCTCAGTTCACACACATTGCACTAGCTCTCTCTCCTGCCTGCATGTTTGCTTTTAAAAATCCCAGTTTGTTAGCTTCATCCCCTTTTTGGTAAGTCAGTAGCTCACCCTAGCCACCTCTTTCTTCATCTCCCTCATCCCCCCCGCCCACATTTTATTTCTCAGTTCACACAGATTGTACTTGTTCTCTCCTGTATGCTTGCTTTTAAAAATCCCATTTTATTTGATCTTCATCCCCTTTTGTTGAGTCAGTACATGATCAGCCCGCCCCTCACCCCCACCCCTTTCATTCTTCTTATCTTTCCCTTCTTTTTTCATTTGTTCAGCACTGTTGCTTACTTTTGTTTGTTTTCTTATCTTTTGCCTGCCTACCTTCCTCTGAAAGTCTGTTCCTCCTCTGTAGTAGTTCAGAACAGAGTTTATGCATGCAGAAGTTCAGAACAGAGTTTATGCATGCAGCACTCCAGCCAAGCCAAGCACTCCCTCTCACTCGCCCTGCTACCTGCCTCATGTGTGTTTCACCGGCTGCATACCAGTGACGTCACTCGCTCTCGCTATCTCCTCTCATCAAAGAGACTGGAGAGATTAACTGGGAGTGAGAAAAGGCTGTCTGGAACTCCGGAGGAAGACAGAGCCCTGCAGCGAAGGCTGCCTGTTTAAAGATTAGCTCCAGGGAGCTGATCTCCAGGGTGTTAAAGGACTGGCATGCTTGAAAAGGAGGGGGGTGTTAAAGGACTTTCAGGGGCCGGCACTCAACCCCCTGGGGACCGGCAGCGGTCTGGGGACCGGCGGTTGAGAAACTGTGGTCTACACTGTCTAGTGGTGGCTTTCCAAGAGTTTCAGTAGGAATCTTTCCCAGCCCTACCTGGAGATGCTAAGATATTCCCCTTTAGAGGATGGAGCCATAGCTCAGTGCTAGAGCAGCTGCTTTCCCTGCAGAATGTCCTAGATTCACTCCCTGAAGCAGACAGTGCTTATAGGTAGTCACCCATAGAAATACCAACCAAGGCAAGCCCTGCCTAGCAAAGGGGGCAATTCATGCTTGTTACAAGACTGACTGGCTTATCTCCATAATATCTGACTGATATCTAATGTGATTGTTCTGTGTATCTCAAAAGAGTATTGTACAATGTAGGAAAGGTCATACATACTGTGCAGCACCCTACCAATCAGAGCGGAGTGCTCATGCTAGTTCCATGCATCTCCACACCCCATCCACACTGCTGTTACGGTCCAGGCCTGATTTATATACTAAATATGCTCATTAGCTAGCATACAAATTAGGCCTGGCTCATAGTGTCACCAAGTGACCAAGTTCTTTTATATGGTGACCATGTAGGATCTGGGCGCATGGAAGAAAGGAGATCAAACCAATCCTCAAAGATTCAATGGGCTTTATTGAGTATAAAAGAATAACAACATCAATTCTAGTTGAGCAGAAAGCAGAACACTCTATCAATATTACCAACAGTATTTAAACAGAACATCCTAGCCAGTACCAATATTCAACCAAGTGTTCCTAACTAACATATGTGTGTGCATTAAATCTTCCTAGAGTCTAATACAATTCAGATATAGATGGAAAAGGGGGGGGGTGTAAGGAAAGCTGAGGGCTGGCATGGTTCAGGGATTAGTAGAGGAAAAGGGTGTGGGGAGGAGAAGGAGGGGAAAAGATGGAGGGACCCAAGGCTTGTAAGGAGCAGCATATTACCCAGGACCAGAGACTTGAGAGCGGTGGATCTCTTCAGCTGATGGAGCGAGGCTTCTTGGCTGGAGGCAGGAGCATTTGCAGTTGCTCAGATCACGGCTGAGAGCCAGAGCACCATGGCTGGGGAAGTCTTGACTTCTCACTGCACAGTAGAAGTCACAGACAGCTCCTGTCCATGGACAGAGTTCCTGCTTGTTGCCCCGCGGCTTAACAGCAAACTCTGGGATCCTTGTGAGCAGCTCTTACTGGAGGCAAAAGATTGCCCGTAGGCACAAGACTGCCTGTAGGCAAAAGACTGCTAATCTGCCATGTCCAGAGACTCCTTCTGATAGTGGTTCCATCCTTTGATGTCCATTTGAGTCTTCTGGATCACAAAAGGCATCTATTCCTGCTATCCTCTGAATATTGTCTTTTAATTACCAAAATTAGCTCAGGATATTTGGTCAGTCCAGAGAGATCTCAATCTCATCTTCTGTTAGCTGCTATCTTGAGGAGGGGAAATTGCCCAAAGCAAATCTGCATCCCAGATTTGCTAGCCTGGTCCCAAAAGGTGTTAAAAGTCAGGAGTTAGTGAGAGAGTTAGTTCTATTTGTGTGAGACAGCAATTACATTATATCTTGTGTACCTCTATCTAGTGTGTATTTATAACAAAAGAATATTCAAAGTAACATCAAAAACGGGCACATGTGTGAGGCGAGTTAATCAACACCTTTAACTAAGGCAGAAGCATCCTGTCAGTGAGGTAAGGGGATTACAGGACAGCAGGTTAATTTCAGCAATGTGAGAATGGTAATAAGCCTGACCCATTGTGTCTCAGTGAGTTTCCACAAACACTGATAACCAATGCTAGATTACCACAAACACTGATAACCACAAACACTGTTTACCAATGCTAGATTATGAGCCCCTGGTGGCGCAGTGGTAAAACTGCCGCCCTGTAACCAGAAGGTTACAAGTTCGATCCTGACCAGGGGCTCAAGGTTGACTCAGACTTCCATCCTTCTGAGGTCGGTAAAATGAGTACCCAGAATGTTGGGGGCAATATGCTAAATCATTGTAAACCGCTTAGAGAGCTTCGGCTATAAAGCGGTATATAAATGTAAGTGCTATTGCTATTGCTACCCCTGCCTTTACAAATCATTTACCAAGCATTACCCAGGCAGATCTGGGCATCATGTTCACCTCAAGTTCAGGCATTTAATTGAACTCTTAATATAAATGAAATCAGACACAGGTCTACATTCCATATACTTCTGGGCTGGTACCTCTGGTTCTAATATGTTGGGGTGGGCCGTCCTCAGCACTGCTAGCGTGATGACTAAGAATTCCATCAGCACTCTAGCAACGCTTCTCCCATAATTGTCACCAGAGTGCTAATGCAATTCTTACTCGCCATGGAGTCTCTCCATGCTCAGTAGTGGTGTAGATGGGGTTTGGAAATGCAAGGCTGTCCCTAGGGGAGGTGCAGGGCTGGGGGCAAATCAGCATGTGCTGGGCCCCATTTAATATGATTACATTTCATATGCTTGCAGAATCATATTGATTGATGGCATAAAATGTAAATAGTATGAGTAACTTGAGTAAGGTTTTTGGACATGTCCAACCTGGTTGCATATAGTACATTTGTAAAGAAAAAAAATAAAAATAAAAGCACAACACATGTCCCTTTCTTCACAGTTCTCACTTAGACCTTCTGGATTGAAAACCAACTTGAGCACAGTACCTTTATAAATAAATAAATAAATGTATATTCCAGATGCTTCTGTAATTTTTGGCCATGAAACAAGCCACTTGTAGGACTTTTTTGATGGGTTATTTTTAATGTTTAAAAAATATTAAAAACCCACAATTTGTTCAATCCACTTCAGATTCAATATGCAGAGCCCTCCCACCCTGTCCTATATCTGTGCTCCATACCAAAGCCCTATTCTGTCATTCCAGGTGATCTAAAGGCTGGGGCAGAAAGGGGAGGTGCTTTGCCCTTTTTTTTTATGAAGGCAAAGGGCAGATTCCTCCACATGGGGTGAAATGATGGCCTAAGGGGGGACTTCAGTTCCAGACATTTTTGTAATTTTCTGCCATTAAAAGTTCACTTATAAGACTTTTTTGATGGGTTTTTTTAAAATTCAAAAAAATATTTAAAATAAACAGATTGCCCAACCCATTTCAAATTAAATATCCAGAGCCTTCCCTATCTGCCCTCAATCTGTACCTGATATCAAAGTCCTATGGCAAGTTGTTCCATATATATGCGAAGGGGGGACAATAACCACAAAAAGGAAAATTGCAGTATACCACCATTACAAGGTCTGAGGAGTCTGACTATCAGCTGGCAAAGGCAAGGCAGCGCAGAGGAGGGTGTGCAAAGCACTGTGATGGGCATGGGCAGCCAGTGCAGGCCACTCTGTCTCCTTTCTTCCTTCCCTGCTGCCTGCAGCAGGCAGCCTGCCAGCCAGCACTGAAGAGCTTCAGGCTTAAGGGAGGCCAGCAGCGAGAGGTCTCTCCGGAAGTCCCACTCACCCACTGAACAGCTGAGAGGCGGCAGTGGAGAGGGAAGGAACTGTAGCAGCATATGTGCACCGTGTAGAGAGTCTTTCAATAGCAAGCCAGCCGGCCAGCCTGTGTGGTGCTAAAAAAAAGGTGGGCTCTCCTTGGCTGTGTTGTGGTGGGGGGAAAGACAAATTGTTGGGATTGGGATAGAGAGCAGGGCAGGCTGCAGTGTGCCCAGAGTGGGGCCTGTGCCAACACGGGGCTTGGGGCAATTGCCCAGATTGCCCCGCCCTAAGGATGGCTCTGTGGAGATGCACGGAACCAGTGTGCATGCCCTGCTCTTCAATTGGCAGGCACAAAACGTTATGTAAGCCATTGGTCTTTTAGTTGTCTTATCTAAAGGAGCTAGAAAGTAAACCTTAGGATTGTTACAGTAACTCCTAAAAGGAAGAATATCTAGGTTGTAGACTAGTATCTACTGGATCACTTGAAATTTTTAAACATTTGAGCTGCTGTTGCCTAAAATAAGGAACGAGGTTAAGAAAAAACAGGTGTTGTAAGCAGGTTGAATATTAACCTTCACACTGAAAACATTACTTAAATCGAAATTGCTTTGGTTTTGTTTTGTTTTTCTAAATCTCGTTTCTCAATTTTTTCAGCTGCAGCCAGACACAATAGTTGAAGTGTGGAAGCCGACTCTATATAAAGAAGAATTATGGCGAGTAACCAAAGAAGGGTACCAAGCCATCCTGGCAGCACCTTGGTACCTAGACCTCATAGGTTATGGCCAGGACTGGATGAAGTACTACAGTGTTGAACCACTCGAATTCCTTGGTTTGTTGAACTCTTAGTTATATGGGTATGATCCAATCCAAGTTAAACATATTTAAGGTATACTGCATGTCCTTGCTACTTTGGTTAGCCAAACAGAATTAATGAATGCATTGTTGAAATGCCTGTGTGCAACTAGTTACAGCCTGATTGCCCAAATTAACTCTCCAGTTACTGGAGAGAGAAGGGAAGAGACTGCATTCTACTCTGTTTTTAACTGGGCATAACAAACTTAGCTTTTTGATAATATCTGTGGTTTAAGAGAATTGTTTGCTATTCATATGGAATTTTTTGAACAGTCAATAATTTAACTCACACTAATGACTACTCCCACACAAATCAAGCCTGAGCTTTCCAGTTTTAGAACTGTATCAAGACACACCTTTATAGGTATGAAGTGAGCAAAAGGTTTACTTTTTCTTTAAACACAGGGTGGAAATTGAAGAAAGACCTGGTACTTGGTGGAGAAGCCTGTCTTTGGGGAGAATTTGTAGATGCAACTAACCTCACTCCAAGACTCTGGTATAACTCTTCACTTCATTCTTCCATCACAAATTTTAATGGTCCAGAGCAAATCTTTTTCAAGCGATTGGTTCGGCCCTTTCCAGGCCTTGCTCCTGTCGCGGCAGCCATTTTGGAGGCCGTTGCGCAATGGGCCCTGTGTGGCCCGTTGAGCTGAACGGGGCGGGGGGGGGTTGACTCAACATTAAGCCATCGAACTGAACCAGTTCAACTTCGAACAGGTTCAGAACTGAACCCGTTTGCACATCCCTAAGGAGGATGTGCAAACAAGGAGCTCTAGGAAACATACTATTGTGCCTCATGGAGCAGAGCAATACACTTACTGTATTGCAGTACTCCTATGTATGCTTCTACCTGCATTTTCATCAGGATCACTGTCTCAGGAAAAAAGGATTATTTAAGTTTTCTCACATTCAGATTTTCTCATTTTTATTTCCTGGACAAGCATGCTTATTAAATCAGTTACAACAAAGCATATTTATGTAACTAAATAAAAGCGTCTATAGCACCTAGAAGCATAACCCAAAACCTCTGGCCATACAGCCCATATGCCTTTTGTGCTACAGAATTTATGTCTGCTTAAAGGGGCAATTGTGAAATTAAGAATTTCTGCTTGGCGCTTTCTACACATATATAGAGACATTAAGCAAGATCTCTTACTTGAAACTGAAGTGCCCAGAACTTTCCAGAGGGCAAGGGCTGATGGTAACTGGGCAGAACACTGCTTTTTGTGATGTAGATAATTTAATGTCTGTGATGATTGACTGACAGTCTGACTATTCATAATTTGAAAAGAATTACTGAGTTCATGTAGCATATTTACAATGCTGGATCTTGGCACATTTTTGCCCCTGGTCTATTCTCTTACATGGAAAAGCAAGATTCAGTTCGGCGACTGACATAACTGTGCGGTGCTTTATCTGCCTTGCAGCGTGCAACAGAGGGCCATTATTTTCACTGGCCCTCTATCCTCTAGCCATGCTTGTGCAATTCTGCAGTCTTGTGCAACAGTGTTCTTGTGCAACCGCACAAATGCACGGATACAAGACAGAGTATTGTGCAATATGTCAGCCATTGTGTGATTTGGAGGCCATAGATTCAGTTTTAAGAGATGGAGTATGACCTTTAATCTGTTTGGATTGACTGTTTTGAAGTGATACTAACACAGAATTCTAAAATTAATTTTAATTCATTCATTCATTCATTCTTTTCATCCTCCTGTAACACAAGGCCTCGGGCAAGTGCTATTGGTGAGAGACTCTGGAGCAATAAAAATGTGACTGACATTGGCGATGCTTATAGGAGGCTTACTGAGCATCGTTGTCGCATGCTTAGGTAAGGAACTGATCAGCTAAATATTGTAGTCTTAGTTATTTTGTGAACCATCCCAAGCTGTAGTGTACTGGAGGGGTGGGGTCAAAATGATGGTGCGGCCACACTTGGAGTACTACGTACAATTCTGGTCACCACATCTAAACAAGGACATTGTAGAACTGGAAAAGGTGCAGAAGAGGGCAACCAAGATGATCAGGGGCCTAGAGCACCTTTCTTATGAGACAAGGCTACAACACTTGGGGCTTTTTAGTTTAGAAAAAAGACAACTGCAGGTAGATATGATAGAGGTCTATAAAATCATGCATGGAGTGGAAAAAGTGGATAGAGAGAAATTCTCCCTCTCACATAACACTAGAACCAGGGGCCATCCCATGAAATTGATTGCCGGGAAATCTAAGACCAACAAACAGAAGTACTTTTTCACACAACACATAATCCACTTGTGGAATTCTCTGCCATGAGATGTGGTGACAGCCAACAACCTGGATGGCTTTAAGATGGGTTTGGATAATTTCATGGAGGTCTATCATCGGCTACTAGTCAGAGGGGCTGTGGGACACCTCCAGCCTCAAAGGCAGGATGCCTCTGAGTACCAGTTGCAGGGGAGTAACATCAGGACAGAGGGCATGCCCTCAACTCCTGCCTGTAGGCTTCCAGCAGCATCTGGTGGGCCACAGTGTGAAACAAGATGCTGGTCTAGATGGGCCTTGCACCTGATCCAGCAGGGCTGTTCTTATGGGGTATAAATATTTTAGATAAATACTACTCTTCATATAGTAGTACACAGCTCTAAGCACTGGTTGTGACATTCTCCACAGAGTGAGTGTGTGCACAGGCACAATTTCTGCTGCTCTCTCCTTCCTCCAGAACAGTTTTTCTATTCAGCCGTATAAGTCCAAGCACATGGAGACTGTTCCACAGGAGCAATTTGGCTACATGGGCTCACGATACCTCTGTAAAGCATAGCTCACATGGCTTTACATTCAGCCTGAGAAGGATTGGAGGTTCCATCTAATGAACCATTACAAACAGCCCCCCCCCCGCCTCCCCACAATGGTGCATTCTCCATGTAGCTTGACTTACAAATCAGGCTGAAACTGAAATGCAACTATTTGAATATGTTAGACTTATTGGAGTGTCTGATCTATTGGTTTTGTGAGCTATCAAACTAATTTCAACTCTAATCTAAATCAGTTACATAAATCCACTGAAAGATTAGTTTCAAGGCTGCCATTGGGACATTGCTAAGGCTGCAGGGCTCTCATGGGGGATCCTGGGAGGAGGCAGTCATGCTAGAGGTTCCTTGCACCGCTGCAACGTTCCATTTGGGGACATCCCCATTTGCAGATTGGGAGCAGGTGCAAGGAGGCAGTAGTGCAAGAGATGGATGATGCCAGTGGCTCCTTTCTCCCAGCATCCTCCATAATTATGTAGGGGACTCTGGGAGGAAGGCCTATTCATGGGGTGATGTGGGGGATAGAGGAGCTATTGCCGAGACTCAGTAGCCACTTTTTCCTGTTGTCCTTCAGTGAACAGAGACACATGCACACGGTGGCTCCTCAAGGATGAGGAAGAGTGGCTGCCATGGCATCATCTGCCATGTCCCCTTCCTCCCCTTCAGAGCACCATGGGAGCCCTACTGTAGGGTTTTGCCCCAACAACAGTTGCCACCCCTTAGGAGTTAAATACTTGAATACTTCTTTGTAGAAATACAAATTGGTACATGGTGCTTTACAAAGAATAAGAGGGCAGGACCCAGCCCTAAGGGGCTTACTACTGAGACCAGGAGTAGGCAAACTTGGCCCTCCAGCTGTTCTTGAACTGCAGCTCTCATCATGCCCAGCCACAATGTGGCTGGGAGTAATGGGGGCTGTAGTTCAACAACAGCTGGAGGGCCAAGTTTGTCCACCCCTGATCTAGACAGACCCAAGGGGAACGTAGGCAAGGGAATGCTTGTTACGCATACTTGAGCATAGTTACAATAGGGAGTGAGGACTAAGGTGTTGTGCACACGGTTTAGTTAGCTGGTAGAATGAGACTCAAAAAACCTTAAGTCTCTCTAAGCATAGCTAAGACACAGTTCGCCTATCCCAGGGCTGCATAACCTTTGCCCTCGAGCTGTTCTTGGACTACAATTCCCATCATCCCCAGCCACAATGGCCAATAGTCAGGGAGTATGGTAGTTGTGATCAAACATCTGCAGGAGGGCCACAGATGTGCAGCCCTGGCCTAGCCATTCCCATTGTTACCTATGAACTAGAGATGCAAAGCTTTGGATCTTATTATTATTACATTTATATCCTGCTCTTCCTCCAAGGAGCCCAGAGCGGTGTACTACATACTTAAGTTTCTCTTTCACAACAACCCTGTGAAGTAGGCTAGGCTGAGAGAAAAGTGACTGGCCCAGAGTCACCCAGCTAGTATTATGGCTGAATGGGGATTTGAACTCAGGTCTCCCCGGTCCTAGTCCAGCACTCTAACCACTACACTACGCTGGCTCTCTTATTTCACAAGGCAGCTTAGCTAGTCTAGTAATTACTACTGTCCTGGATGATACTAGCTTTCTGGCCTTATCCACCCTCAGCATAGTACCTCCCGTGACTGTGGCTGGTGTCTATCTTATGTTTCTTTTTAGATTTGATCCCTTTGGGGACAGGGATCCATCTTATTTATTTATTATTTCTCTGTGTGGCCCTGAGCCATTTTTAGAAGTGTGGTATAAATAAAATCAATGTCTTTTTCTCTTCTACAGGCGTGGAATAGCAGCTCAGCCTCTGTTTGTTGGATTCTGCCGTTACGAAGCGAGAGGCCTGTAATAGCTGTAGCAATAGGACATCACCAGGAGTGCATTTCTGGAAGGAAAACCTCCATGTTCCTCATGGAGTATTTGCACTGAAACAATTTTAATTTTGAAATGCTGGAATTTTTACACTTAGAATTACATTTTGTACAAGTTTGACATTTTGCTTAGATGTTTCAAAATGGATTCTAATGGATTTTTAAAGAGAAATTAAAGATAGTTTTAATGAATCTGACAGATTCCTGTGTGATTAAACAGTATAAGAATACATCAGTTATTTAAAATATTAATACCCCACCCCTCCAGTGCACTATTGCTTGGGGCGGCTCACAACAATAATAGCTACAATGTAAAATAAAACTATATAATGAGCCAAATTAAGTAAACAAGTTAAGTAGAGGCTAAAACTACAACCAGAATTAAGTTTCAAATGAAGTTATATTAAAAGCTAAAAACTGAATTATAAAAACTAAAAAGAACCTACCAGATATAACCAAAGAGGGAGCATTAAAAACCTCTTTTAAACTATGTTTTTAGTTTTTTAAAAGCACTGAGGGAGGGAGCATGGCGAAGCTCTTCAGAGGGCATGCCAAAGCCAAGGGGCCACAACCGAGAAGGCCCTGTCTAATCCCCGCCAAACAGCTCTCTGTTAGTGGTGGGGCCATGAGCAGGGCCTGAGATGATGAGCCCTGGCAGCTTCATATGAGCGAATGCAGTCTGACAGGTAACCAGCTCCAAGCCATGTAGGTCAACACCAGCACCTAGAATATAGCCCAGAAGCGGCCCGGTAACCAATAAAGCTGCCGCAAGATGGGTGCGACACTTGTGAAGCGATTTGTGCCCACGAGCATCCTTGCAGAAGCATTCTGGACCAGCGGAAGCTTCCAACCCTTCTTCAAGGGTACAGAGTGCGTTGCAGTAGTCCAATCTGGATGTTACCAAAGCATGAATGAATGAACTTTCACTACTGAATGACCTGTTTAAGGGCCAGCTCCATGGCAGACCAGTAGAAAGAGACAGCATTTACTGAAGCCTCAAGTATGAAAAACTGCAAGGAACTCATTTCTGGTCTGATGTGGCCAGGACTCTAACCTGTGTACCTCAGGATGGAAGGCAGAGAGGGGGAGTCAATCAGTCAAGCTATCAACTGTATTAATAAAGAAACAGAAACTGAGTTATATTGAGTCAGACCGTTGATAAGGGATGTGCATGGAACTGGTTCCGTGCACCCCTGGGAGGGTGTAGGGTTGCTTTAAGATGCAGGGAGGGTGTCCTTACCTCCAGCGCTGCTGTCAAAATCACTGGCGTGGGGCAGCTGTATACCCTCTTGCTGCCCCAATCAGCATAATACCAGAAGTTACTGGTGCACATGCAGGGAAATACAGCGGGGGAGGTAAGGACACCCTCCCCACCTCCAAAACTGCTCCAACGGTGGTCTTTCAAACCGGTTTGGCGGTCTGTGAATAGACCACTGAACCGGTTCGTGCACATCCCTTCCATTGATCCATCTAGCTCAGTATTGTCTACACTAACTAGGGCTTTTTCCCAGCTCCAGCTGGGGATGTCAGAGATTGAACCTGGGACCTACTGTATGCAAAGCAGATGCGTTACGACTGAGCTACAGTTACCCCCATCCCAAGGGGGTGTATGCATTTATTCCAGGCTGAGCAGTAGAGCTGCAGGAGTAAAAAGGCAATATAGCTGGATGAAAGAATGCTACTGAATATGAAAGTAGGTGCAGCTTTGGTGAGGCCAGTGCCCTGCACCACAAACAAACAGGGTTACAGCTGTCACTTTACAAGGGATTATCCAGGCAACAGGCATAAAACAGGTACTTCTTCATTTAGATTACTGATTCCCAACCAGTATGCTATGGGACACTGGCCAATGTGCCATGCTCGCTTGCTCCAAGTCATCCCCCAAAGCCAGGAGTTTAAGCTTCTGCCTCAAGATGGTTTGCACCATAATGTACCAGAAATGCACCTGGTGCATAAGGGAGAAAACTAGCTCCAAAAGCCAGGAGTTGAAGCACCCTGCTTTTCAAGATGAAGTGCTCCCTTAGGGCTATGTGTGCCCAGCAGAAGGTAGAAAGCATAACTGTGCAGTGGCTTTGCCACCACTATAAGATCTGTCTATGCTGGGGGGAGAGGGGAGTGTGCTATAATTTTTTTGTTAATGCAAGTGTGCCTTGGGATGCAAAAGGTTGGGAAACTGATCTAGATAGCATAAGGAAACTATGGAGAGGACACTGAGTGAAAGATATACAACATGATAGTACTTTTATTTTCAGTGTCTGCATAATGCAAATCATGGCCGTCTTATCTCCAGTAGAGGCATGTGTTCAAATGCATTGTGCAAGACACTTGCCAGTTCTTGTAAACATACCCAAATGTTTCCACTGAATTAATGGTAGCAGACAGTTTCAGCCACACACGTTGATCTTGGCAAAATAGCAGATATCATTTGCTTCCTCATGCTAAAGCACACCTCCATTCAGCCACAAGGTTATGCCAAGCCACTCTTCTTGTTAAGCAGAGCCGTTTGCTCATGAAGGCTCATTGTTTGATAGCTTGCCAATGCCAGAGTAAAGGTGGCTGAGCCAGAAGTCAAAGAACGCAGAACTGTTGAGTAGCCCTAGGACAAAACCAAGAGATGGCGTCAGTAACATGCAAGGCAAAATTCATATAGAAAGCATAATCAAAGAATATTTCTGCATTATGCTACAGAAAGCATAATACAAAGGAAAATAAATCTATTCTACTATAACTATTAAGTAGTTCTTATCACTAAGTTGAGATAGGATAACTTGGTGGTGAAGCTTTGCGTAGAGCCAGCGAACAGGTTAAAGGCTCAGGTAGCACGACTGGGAAAGACTGAGGCCTTACAGGTACTGCCAGTTAAAACTGGACAGTATTCAGCTCAATGAACCAATGGTTTGGATGCATGATAATACGGCATCAAATGTTAAGGTGGTCACACCTACATACAAGTGTTTATTAGTTCTCCTTTCAGTGGGTTACATGAAGGGCAGTGTGATGACTCTGTGTAACACTGTGCCCCAGGGGGGCTGCAGTTTCCTGAGGCAGCCCCAACATCGCTCGGAAGCAGCATTTCTGCACGTTTCCCTATTTGCAACAGCCCCAAGGTGCAGCATTACAGAGCTGTAATGCTGCACATCATGACTGCCACCACTGTTCCCTCTAAGACATGCCCATGTGCATGTGCTCACACATTTTCTGATGCCCGCTCAGTTAATTTTAGATTCTGCTCGGGTTGAATCAGGAAGGCCCCACTCTGAATACATGTGCGTGCACACTGCCTTGATACTGCCATCCAGAACAAAACTCATTCCGCACAGAGATGAAAAAAATTAGAACACTGATCGCCCCTGCTAACAGTGCAGTATTGGCATCACAGAGTTCTCCTGCTGAGAAGAGGTAATCTCTGGCTGGATCCCCACTGCAGTAGTAGAATGGCATCAGCAAGTTTAGCCAGACAACATGCTGCTTTGCCTCTCTTCTTGAAGCCTGCCATCTTCTCATTAAGGGTTTTGGGCTGGTCCAGGAAGAATGCCTCTTCCAGATCAACCCTCTCCCACCTAAGATGTGAATGGGGAAGAGAAAAGGCTGCTGTTCCAGGTGGTCAGGCTCCTTACATAAGGAGGAGCCCAAGCAAACCCTGTCTTTCTCCTCACTGGGAGACATGTCCTGCCTTACTCAAACCTTAACTCCACCTCATGACTCATAATCTCCAGTGGAGATACTGCTGCAGCTGTGACTGAGCAGCCATTCACAGGAGCAACAGAGATCCACCTACACAGCAGCACAGGTCTGTTCCTTACTGTTCCTTGCAGGCAGTGCAGGTAGGGTCTGCTCCCATCCTCCATTCTCAGCACAGTATGGAACCCACTATAGTTCTCACATTTCTTCGGGGACAACCAAAGTTGTTACACTATTAATAAAGGAATGCCTTCGCTCAGTTGCCAGATTGGCTTTTTAAAAGCCAAATTTTGAACCTGAGTGGCAAGACGTCCCATACAGCAGAGATGCTGAGACCTCTACACTTATCATGCTCTCATTTCCACAAGCTTGAACACATACCATCATTTCTGCTAGTGGGACAGATGCAATCACAACTTTGTTATCTTGACGACTCTGAATTTCCTGAATGCTGCCTCTTCTCTGTGCAAGGTCACCAAGTACCACACCCAGGTGATCTTCACCCACAGTTATTTCCAGGTTCATGACAGGCTCCAACATTTGCTGATCTGCTTTCTTCAAAGCCTAAAAAAACCAGAAGTGACAGGATTCTTAAAACCCCAAAATCTTCAAGGCAGACGTCAATATGTTTTAACACCTTTGCTTGCCATGCATAAAGAGAAAGAATATCATACTCTATAAGAAACAGAACCCACTAAAGTTAAGTAAACAAACCAATGTAAATAAAAGGGAAAATGAGTAAACAGAAAATACAGATATAGTATACACACATCTTAAACGGGCAAATTAGGATCCAGAAGAAACAAAAGCCATGGTTTCAGAATTTTGAGGGACCACTCAAAATGACAGAGTTGTGAGCAACAAGCCTTTGAGTTCTCTAGAACTCTTTATCAGGCTGGAAGCCAAGCAAAGCCTGTAGTTAAGATGGAGTGCAAGAAAAGTTAATAGCCTCACATGGTGCTAGACACCCAATTCCAGAATGCACCTTAGGCTTCTGGGACAAAGGGACAATAATAGCTATTCTCCCATTTTTAGAAAAGATAAAGCCCAGCAGTAACCACCAAAAGCAAACTAACTTATAGGTACAGATGTCCCAGACAAGAGTATTTAGCTTCCCCTTGTACCTTTTGCACACAACGAGAAACACAAGCAGAAACCATTGTCGGAGATGTATCAGAGTGTGCCTCCAACGAAAGCACTGTCACAATTATATCTTGCACAGGGAAGCCTAGAAGTGGTCCTAGATGTAAAATACAAATAATGCATTCATATTTTAGATACTGAATTAACTTTTTTAGGTGAAGCATGAAGAGAACATTTCTTAACTGCCACATTAGTGTTTGACCACATCACCTATTTAATGTTACTTAGTACCACAGCATGCTATTTTAGAGATATCTGATGACGGCAGGTTGGAGAGGTCTCAAGAACAGCTGATCATCCCATGGTTTGGCAATTTACTGTTAATGTACTCTATCACAGTAAGGCTTTGCTTGAAGTCCACACAGACACCCACACACAAATGTCAACTCTCCTGTGTTCGTCTAAGCTCATTTGTGACATTAAAAAACTCCTAGTTTTTCTAAGAGTTGCTCTTTCATGCTACTCTCCTGCCTACAATGAGTTTTATAGGAAAAAGAGAAGGCGTATCTAAATGCAGCCTTAGTGACAACCAAAAAGCACAAGACTGCTATTCCAGAAATAAACATGGCCCAAATGGGAACTGGAGCAGAAAGCAAACTCTACTCTACTGACAGAATGATACCAGGGAAAATGACAACAATTCTCTCTCTAGCACAACTTCCCAGATCTCCATGTATGCTTCTATAAAGAAGCAGATATTTTGCAGATCACGGCTCTCCCGTGCACGACTTGTTGCCAAGCGTATTATTTTACAGTGTTAGAAAGATTTGTTTCAGCCCCTCAGTGTATCAGTGGATAGAAGACCTCTCTAATCTGGAAACTTTTGAACTGACAATTTACCGTCGTATGCTGAAAGAGGACTCCCATACCAGGATTTGGAAGGATTATTTAGAGTTATTTATGTAATTACCCTGTTTATTTCAAATGAATAACTGCGAACCCCTTCATCCTCTCCTTTCCACTCCCCACTTTTCTGTTTTTCTCTCTCTCATATCCCCACCTTTTTGTTGTAATTACTTTGTTATAACATGAAAAAAAAATTGAATAAAACTGTTAATTAGAAAGAAAAAGCAGAAGTTTTAACACAAGTTGCTTCCAATACAGTATGAAAGTATGCAATATTCTCAATGAATCATAGTACAAACTACTTCATCTGAATTTTATTTCACTAGTTGCTGGTTGTGCAATTGATAAGATGGGGTGGCCACAGCTCAGAAGTAGATAACTTAATTTCCTACATCTCTAATTTAAAAAAAAGAAGGAAGGATAAGATTAATTCTTTAACATCTTGAACAATGGCTGCCAAAGCAAGAAATTAGCCAAGGTCGACGGCTCTCACTCAGTATAAGCAGCCTTTAAAGTTTACTGTCTACTTGACTCTTTAGAACAAATACTAAAGATACTAGTCAAGTCAATCTGAAGGGGCATTTGCATGGTGGTGGTAGGTCAATTGTCTCATCTTGGCTAATCAGAGCTAGCTAGGGATTCCAGGCTTAAAAGACAGAAGGTAAGTCTTGTGATTGGAAAAGCTTACAGGGGAGGGAGTGTGTGTGTCCGCCCTTCCATGAGGCAAGCCAAGGCAGCTGCCTCACATGGCAAATTACGGGAGTGCCAGCGGGGTGGCAAAATATCCTTCGCTGCCTCACACACCTCCATGCTTCTGAGAGTCTTAAATGAATGACCTTACATGCAAAAAGTCTGGGGTTTTATCATTAGTCATGAAAAAAATAAAGCCCGTAGTAAAACGTCCCCAAATCTTGTAGGCAGAGTTTCAGCATTCAAGTCTGAGAAACTGCCTTTAACAAATAGATTTTAGCCTCTGAGAACTCAAGCCACAAAAAACTCTAAGGTAACAAAGGACTTTTGCTTTCTGATAAAATTTGTCTGTCATCTTCATTTTGTAATAAAGTTTCTTCAACAGGTAATTAAAATTGATACCTCTCTGGTCAAAATCCATACTTTCCACACATCATGGAGTTTGCACAAGAAAAACAACATGCTGTGTAATATATGGGTTTTTAATAAAGTTATATAAATACTAGCTGGGCCCAAAACCTATTGGTAGCCAATTTGATTGTTTTAAAACAGGCATAATATGGTCTCTCCGAGACACTCCGGAAAATGCCACTGCATTTTGAACCAATGGAAGATTCCCAGCTACACACAAAGAGCGTATTGCAGTAGTCAAGCCTAGAGGTTACCAGAGAGTGTACCACAGTTCTGCGATCACGATCTTCAAGGAACAGACACAGCTGCCATATCAACCAAAGCTGATAGAAAGCATTCCTGGCCATAGCCTCAACCCAGTGCTTCTGGCCTGGGTCCAGAAGCACTCCCAAGCTACGTACATGTTCCTTCAGGGGGAGTGCAACCCCATCCAGAACAGGAAGATCTATCAACGTTCCTTGAAGTATGACCCCTTAAGATTGATTCATAACAAGTAAATCAAGTTCATCTTTGTGAACCCTTGAATTTAAGGCAGCTCTAGATGTTCATATAAGAGTATCCTAGTCATGAGTCTGTCCACATCTGAGTGAAAATACATCAGTCCCATAACTATTGTATGCTTTACAAAGCTGACATGGAAATGTCTTTGTATACTTTACAAAGCTGACATTTTCTTTTGTGAAGGTAGGCAATTTTGGCTCAGGGCCCAGTATGAAGCTGTCCCACCAGTTTGAGCCATGAAACGTGCCTTTTAAGTCATGATTCAAATGTCAACATTATTAACACTTTGCCATTCAAAAGTATTGCAAATATTACAAAGCCATTCGCGTCTTGGCACTCAAATGAGACAGCAGGGCCCACTCCCTTATGGTGTTATGTGACACCAGCAAGCACACTACAGTGCATATGCTCAAAGCCGAGGGACTCATCAGACTGTATCTCCAGCCCATATGTCAGGGAAACCTGAGGGCAGCATTGTATGCTCATGTAACGCATACTGTTGTGGTCTTGGTGGAGATGGGAGGAATTGACACCCCCTAGTTATTATAGTCCATCTGGCCCACCCACTCAGCATCTGGAAACCTTCTGCCATTTGGACATTAATCAGGGGTGTGAAATATCAAACAGAACAAGACACACAGCATGAGAGCAGGTTCGTGCTTGGGGTTTTTTGGGGTGGTTTTTTTTTTTAAGGTCACATGAGGTAAGCTGTCATCGGTGATATTTCCAGTTATTTGGGAAGCTATGAAAAATCTTTTATCAACCGGGATGCTAGGGAAGGGGCTAAACACATCCATCCACTGTCTTCCCTGCCAAATTAGTCAGTTCCATCACAACACAGTACTAAAATACAATGGAAGATGGAAACTCTGCTGGGGGGCAGAACCTTAGCAGTCTCCTTCATAATATTTAATTATAATGTGGCTTATCTTTTATCTACTATAGAACTAAATGTGTATCACTCTTTTGCATCTCTTTAGATTCTAATTAACATAAGAAATGGTGTTGTGGCTCTTTTACCGTAAAGGTAGGAGGTATTAATTCCATTTTCTACAGCCTCACGAAAGTCTGGCCGGAGGGAATCGTGGATGTTTTCTGCATACTCAATGACTGGTGCCACTGGTGCCATTTCTCCTCCACCTGGTCTCACTTGCAGGTGGGCAGTCACCTGGTGCCGTTTCTCTCCTATAGTTCTGTCCAGCGTATCTGTGGTAAGATGAAGGAAATTTCAGGGTGCACACCAAGCATCATGTTTAAGAAAACTAAAATGTTAACTAACAGCAAATTATAACGAGCCCAGCTGCAGATTCAGGGCAACAGTTACCGTACCTGTAGCTTGAACTGAGTTTTGGATGGTTTCTCGGTAAGCCACCTGAAGAGGTCCAAGATAGGTCTCCAGTTTGTATTCTCGTTTGATTCGGTCATGAACGATCTCAATGTGTAGCTCCCCCATGCCACAAAGGACAGTCTAGGGAAAATGTGAATGCAAGGTGAAAGTATCCTTAATAGCTATATCAAGAGTGCTGGGTAAGTGGCTATGGTTTTTCAAAGTGTGTTACTCGATTCACTTTCAAACCAGTGTCATTAACTGAGGCTGCAACACAGCAGTAATCAGACTACATGACTTCAGTCTGCACTGGGTGAGCACCACCCATTTAACACGTAGGTTGACACCACCCAGAGACACAAGTTAGGGGAGGTATAGAAATAATAATAATAATAATAATAATAATAATAATTTTTAAAATAATAGTAACACAACTAAGAATCCTGGCAGTATTTTGCAAGACATATTACTTTGAATTATGTTGCTGCTATAGTCATCAAAGTATAGATGCTGTCAGTGATCTTGTCCTTAGAAAAGTACAATTCCCAGGGCAGTTAAACAAATTCAAGCCCTGAAAAATTGAAGATGCATCTATAAGCATGACATGGTTGTTGCAAGGGGCTTTGTTTTCATTTTGCTATTTAAAAAATGACTAATAAAAAATAAAAATAATTTAGAGGCACAGGTGGTGGCAGTGTGCAGAGGTGTTTTTTTTTTTGTTTTTTTTTACCAGCTACGGCTGGAGACCCTATCGGAGAAACTGGACCTGACCTCAGTCACTCATGATTTGGTGACATCCAGACTGGACTACTGCAACATCCTCTACATGGGGCTGCCCTTGAAGATGGTTCAGAAGCTTCAGTTGGCCCAGAATGCTACTGCAAGGATGCTCATGGGTGTAAGTCACTTTACACCCATCCTGCAGCAGCTTCACTGGTTACCAGGCCGCTTCAAGGTGCTGGTCTTGACCTTTAAAGCCTTACACAGCTTGAGGCCTAGTTACCTGCCGGACAGCATTTGCCCATACAAACCTGTAAGGACTCTCAGTTCAGCATCTCAGTTCCTGCTCATGGCCCTGCCACTAACAGAGATCTGGTTGACGGGGACTAGAGAAAGAGTATTTTCAGCTATGGCCCCTCGACTTTGAGACACTCTCCCAAAATTGCTTCACTATGCTCCCTCCATCAGTGTTTTTAAAAAACAATTAGAGACACATCTTTTTTAGAGAGGCTTTTTAATGTTTTACCTGCTGCTTATATCTGCTAAGTATTTAGCTCTTAGTTTTTAGTTTTTCAAAAATAACTTTTAATCTGAAACTCTTAAAATCTGTAACTTTAAATGTGGCTTTAGCTTTATATTGTATCTATTTTATGAATGGTGTGAGGCAGCCCAAGCAGTAGTGTATGGAGGGGTGGGGTATAAATATTTTAAATAATAAATAAATAATTGCTAACTGAACAAAGAAGCACCATTTAAAGTGGAGATTCTCTTATATTTAGCAGGGGGAGAGCAACTGGCCTTATACAACCCCAGCACAGCATCCCCCCCAGTGATTGTTGCTGGTGTCTACCTTAGGTTTCTTTTTAGAGTGTGAGCCCTTGGGGGACAGGGGACCATCTTGCTATTTATTATTATTTGTATGCTGCCTTGGAAACTTCTGAAAGAATATATAAACAGTAGTAATAGTATTAAAAATACTCAATGAAGGACAGATCTCAAAATTTGGAGAAAATCTTAGCAACAGACTTTCTAAACCTTACCTGCCCAGTATCAGTATCTATTTTGACTTTCAGACTTGGATCTTCACGCTGCAGACAAGCCAAGGCATAGTCTAGATCTGGAGTAAAAACAGTGACTTACGTTAGGTATAAAAAGTGAAGTTGTCGCTTATACAGACTATATTGTACATTTAAGTATTCTGAAGGATTCAAGGCAAGGGTGGGAGGAAGCGGTTCCCAAATAAAGGATACTGTAATCAATATATTATTCTTTCCTCTGCCCAACAAATCAAAGAAAGGTCAGAATAAGTAGCAATACACTGGATCAGTAAAATAAAAAGTGTTTTCCTAGCAAGGAGCACATAGGGACACAGGAAACTGCCTGTAACCGAGTCAGACCCTTGGTCCATCTAGCTCAGTACTGTCAATACTGACTGGCAGCGGCTTCTCCAAGGTTCTCTGGCAGGAGTCTCTCTCAGCCCTATCTTGGAGATGCCAGAGATTGAACCTGGGACCTTCTGGGTCTCCCCACCAGGGACTGAACCTGGGACCTCCTGGGTCCCTCACCCCATTCTCTAAGGCAGGCGTTCCAAACCTGTCACCCCATTCAATGCAAATCAAGTTGAACCCTGTTTTGCAAGGTGGACAATTGATACTTGCTACACAAGATCAGCTCTCCAGCCCAGCATATAATTTGCAACAGACATAATGCTGAAACTGAATTAGTATGCTGCCACAAGCTATGCGTGGCACAATTGCAGCTAAAGGGGTGTCATGGAATCACCTGTTTCTATACTGCTGTGTTTTAAAGAATCTATCTATACTGCTGTATTAAAAGAGTCAGATTTCCAGCCAAAGATTAAGGTAAACAGTTCAAAAACAGAGAAAAGGACTCTAAAGTGTTGCTTCGAGTTAGCTCAAGAATTTGCGATTTGCCAACAGAATTCTCCCCCTTTTCCAGCCTTTGAACAGCATGATATATCACAAGTTGCTTCTGGAACTTCTCTGAGTCAATGATAAGACTCAGCAGATCATGTCCAAAGTAGCCTTGGGTGAATGGAACTAGTTGAGCAAATCTTTTGTCTCAGCCCTAGAATCTGACCTTGCTATCTCAGCCAGTGGTTGAAAAGCCTTTATAGACTGGCAAACACACTCAGCACAACCAAGTTGGAATTGTCAAATTCCAAACGAGAACACTGGCATTTACAGTAAATCTCCATGACCTCACTGTGTAATACAAATTACACACCATGAAAAAACCAACTTCCTCAGGACTATGCAGAGATTAAAAGCATCAGCTGTTGCAGAATTCGCATCGCACCTGCTTGCCTGGCCATGGAAGGTGGCTCGATTGTACAAAAGAATACTGGCTCTGGGATCTCAATGCCTGCCAAGAGAAGGTTCTTTACTTCACTGGTTCGACCACGCTTTGACCCCACATCTCTTCCAGCTTGTTGGGCTGCAGCCTCCGCAGAAGCCTTTGATGAAACAATGGTGTCTCCAGTGGCACTCTAATGCATGCCAAACAGCAAATGACATATGGTATTGTCAGCATATAATGGGTTTTCATCGTTTAAAAAACACTAAAAACTAACCAATTAAGGAAGGTTGTCTTAAAAGGCAAGCCAATAAGGGATGACAGTAATTAGAGATCTTTTGTTTCGCATCAAACCAACTTCTCTAATAGTTTTTCTATGCCAGTATAAAAGACCATATTTAATGTTTAATAATTATAATTAAAAAACAAACTTCCTCAGAGAATGTATTGCTTCCGCATGTTATTTCTCACTACAGGACAAAGTCACAGTCTTTATAGCTATAAGCACACCAGCATACAGAAGGATTTCCTAACTGATCTAATGAGACAAATATACAATTAATATAACACAATCATTAGAAGCAGCCCATTTAACACTGGGGAAGCTGAAGTTAAATAAAATCAGAAAAATAGTGATAATTCTGCACATGAAATTTGATGCCATTGTATAAAAACAGATTTTTACAATTCACATTCTTTCTTTACCTGCTTCAACCCAACCGTCAGGGCAATGTTGCCGGCTGTCAGTGAAGAGATCTCTATCTGCTGATCCGCAAAAGGCAGTAGCAGGCGACTCATTCTCTCTCTGCAATGAAGGACCTGGGTTAGGCATTACTCCCATTAGAAAGCAGCCATCTTGGGACACTCACACATCCTTCAATTCTTTCACTTACGTGCAGTTTTTGTTAATATTATAGACAGCTGACTGAGGCTTCATTGTGCCAGAATAAATACGCAAGAAAACCAATGGCCCCCGCTGCTTGTCATGGAGAACTTTAAAGGCTAGAGCACACAAGTCGCCTTCATACCACTGGCTGAAAAACAAAGCCATGAGAGTGGCAGCAATATGGACAGAAAACATGCACTATTTAACTGATTCAGAATACCATTTTTGCTGAGAAGCTGAATGCTAAAATGAGATGTTTTAACTGGTTATCTGAATTTAATCAAGCTGATCTGAAAGACAACCGGTTAAGAGTAGAAACACATGCACGGCCACCTAGTGTACTGTTCTTCATTGCGCGCCCGCAGGCCAGAGGTGGCCCATGCAGACCCCAATGGAGGCCCCTGGCTTGCCTCTTCCTCCTCCTGCTGCCACCTCTAATTTCCTCAGCCCCCATGCACTCTCTATCTCTTGCTCTCTTCCTTCTGCTCCTGCCTCTGCACACTTGCTCTCTCTCTTCTGCTCCTGCCACCACACTCACACGGATGCGCGCTCTCTCTCACTCCCCTCTTCCTGCTTCCATATATGCTTTCTCTCTCTCTCTCTCTCTCTCTCTTTCCCACTCCACCACCACCACATTTGCAAAGGGGCCCTCTCTCCCAGGATCCTCTTCTCCTGCTTACGAACACAGGAAGCTGCCATATAGTGAGTCCGACCATAGGTCCATCTAGCTCAGTATTGTCTACACAGACTGGCAGCAGCTTCTCCAAGGTTGCAGGCAGGAGTCTCTGTCAGCCCTATCTTGGAGATGCCAGAGAGGGAACTTGGAACCTTCTGCTCTTCCCAGAGCGGCTCCATCCCCTGAGGGGAATATCTTGCAGTGCTCACACATCAAGTCTCCCATTCATATGCAACCAGGGTGGACCCTGCTTAGCTAAGGGGACAAGCCATGCTTGCTGCCACAAGACGAGCTCTCCTCTCCTGCTTCCACCTGCATGGTCTCCCTCTCTCTCTCCCCCACCTTACCTATACCAGCTCTCTCTCTTGCTCCCCTTCCCCTCCCGACCCTGCAGGTGTTGCCTCTTTTCCCCTGTCTTGCAGCCACTGCCTTTCTTCTCTCTCTCCCCGCCCTTTGCAGAAGAAGCCCTCTCAGTAACTACACACACACCACTTTAAAAATAGTGAAGGTCACTGACCTAGTTATTCAAGCTCCTCTGTAAGATGTCCCCTGTAAGTTGTTCATGGATTGTTTCAATTTTCTAGCTTTTCTAACTTACACTGAAACACATTAAAGTATGTCTTATCTTACTCACAGGAAATCATGGCTGCATTCATCTGCTGCCGGCAAATACATGGTGATCGCATCTAATAATGGCTGAACACCTTTATTTTTCAGTGCACTTCCACAGAACACAGGTACTGCTTTCTGGGCCAAGGTTACTCTTCGTATAGCAGAATGCAGCTGCAGAAGACCAAGGAAATTCAGTGTTATGACAGAGACCTACTTCCCATTCAATTTAACATGTAGAGAAGTTGGTTTGCTACAAAGATATGTATAGCTCAGACACCAACTCTGTCATCCATCAATTCAACATTCACTCTGATCACAAATCTGTCCTGACTCTATATATTAAAGCCACAGAGCAGTGCTACAGAATGAGTTCTCTGCCCATATTTATAATGCAGGCATTCAGAAAGCCTGAGAAAGGTTTTCTGAATATGCTTTAGCCTTATACACCTGACCTCAAGGTTCTATTAATGCTGCTCCTATGTTCCAGTTCCTGATTACTCCTACTATTCCTTTGTAACTAATACTTATTGCTGATTTGGTTGAACTGGATTTGTTTAGGATGCTTGTTTTGTAATAAACCTTAGCTGCTTTTAATTGAATATGATAACACAGACCATGCTTTTTACACATATTTTACTATCTATCATGTTCTTATAAAACTATACAGCTTCAAGAACAAACTGACTCCTTTATTTTATTGTTACATTTTTATACCGCCTTTCATGAAAATAATCTCAAGGCGGTTTACAAAATATTTAACACAATATAAAACCATAAAAACTGCACAATAAGAATTAAAATGGAATATTAAAATACAAATTAATTCAATTTTTTTTTAAAAAATGTAGACTATAACCATAAGATACAAAGCAGCAGCAAACAAAACACTCATTTAAAAGCCTGAGACAAGAGACAAGATTTTACTTGTGCCAAAACGCTTGGCAATTATTTTAAACACCAATACGACATACATGTTTACATTAGGCAGCCCAGTGCTGTTTATTAATTTTAATCCTTTAGGTTGAAATTTCAAGTGCTGCTCTAGGGAGGCCTAAAGCCTCAAGTGCACCCAACAGACCACCACTACCACCACCTCCTCTCATATCATAAACTGCTTCTGAAACGCCTCTCCATTTCAAAGGTCATGGGGGATGCAGCCATCTGAGAAAGCCAAAACCAAAAGTCCCCTTTGATGTGTGACATTAGCTACGTAGTTCTTAGAATCCTGGTTTGTGTCATTTTTATCTGGAATGAAATCCCAGTAATAGTGCAAACAAACCCCGATCTAATCAACCATCCCTTCCCCACCTTTTGCCATCAACTATAAATTAACAATTTCCAGTTACAGACAACATATCACGCACCCACTGATTTACAACCCCTCTATCTTTGTCTTACCCTCCAGCTTTCCACTATTCCTTTCCTTTATCAAAACACATCCTGAAATCCCGTTTGGCATAGTAACCTCAAATATCTATATGTTTATTTCTCCTAAGCGTACCTGTCGCTAATCCGACATGTGGCAGCTCTCGCGAGAGTCCGCGAGCAGCTGCCGATTAGCGACGGGGAGAAAATAGGGATGCCGGCTGTCAGCAGGCAGCAGGCTGGCCACCAGGAATTGGCAGGCAGGAGGAAGAAGTGGAGACCAGCCAGAAACCACAGGCGTATTCTCCGCGGGTAAAGAAGCGGGTGTGTGGGGGAGGGGGAAGCGGGTGGCCCAGATAGTAAGGAAATATTTCTTAATAACCATGAAGAATAGATTTGGTTGCATTACACTTGAGCTATAGAGGCAGCAAATATTCCACCCAGTTAAGGACAGATACATTTGATATCCAGTTCATATAATGATCCTCACAAGTCACATACCTTATCCGGTGGTAATAAGTCAAAACTCTCACTGAAATCCCCAAGGACCAGTTCAGCAAATTCATCATCCAGATCTGCAACCTTGCAAAAGAAAACATGTCTACATTACTACCATTATACACTATTCAACAGTCTGCCCCAAAACGTCTGTTTAACTAGCCCTCAATAATTTATTAGATTATAAAATATCAAAACTGTTATTCCCCAAGAGTATATTCCCCACAAAGCAAAAATGTGAACTCCCACAAATGCTAGCTAAAAACATACAGTACTACCAAATAAATACATTTCATATACTCTTCTGGATGGATCAAATACACACACACTGCCCTCTTTCAAAACTTCCTGGTTCCTGGCAGGATTCTATTTTTCAAGATTGTGACTGCATTTGACAAGCAGAGGAACCAAGGAACTAAGAAGTGAATTGGCTTCTGTTGCAACAGCTGATACTTTACAAAAGTCTTCCTTTATCATGACAGTAAAGTAGCTTTATGCTTCATGCACAGCTGTCTACCTATTTGAGTCATACTGGCCAAGATGACAAGCAGCCCTATGTCAGTGCAGTTAGGTACCTGCTGGGGCTACTGCACAATATGAAAGGCAGCCGGGTGGGGGAGCTGCAGAATGACTTAAAACTGCTTCCAGGCAGTTTTCCAGGCCACTGGTGGGAGGAGCACTGCACGACAGCCCAGAAGCCTCTTGGCAGAAGCAGTTTTAAGTCATTCTGCAGCTGCCCCATTGCAGTACGCCATCAGGGCTGCCTTTCAAGTTGCACAGCAGCCTCAGCCAATGCCTAGGAAGGGCTGCCCATCATGTCAGCCAGATGCCACATTACAATCTCTATTCCTGCAACAGGGCTTATCAACAAGGCTGCAGAAATCCACTAGTCCGTGATGAGTGAAAAAACGATGCCAGACGAGTGAAAAGAGTCCTGATGTGTAATGTATAACATAACTTGACAAGTAAAATATTTTGTCTGGCTAATTAACTGAGCCAACATTTCTTCACCCCTGCTTATGAATCTCGTACAGTTAACTGAAGTATTGCTATTTTTTAGGGTTTGATTTCTAGCCTGACTCAAAGCTATAAATATTTTAACAATTATCAATATATAAATATCCTATACCATAAAAGCCTTCGGTGTGCGGCCGTGCTGCCCGTGTCTTTTTGGGCCGCCCAGATACAGGCGGCCATGTTGCCCACAATTGCCAGCGCCCACCCGCCCGCCCTCCCAGCTGCCCGAGCCCTCCTCTCCCAGCTCCATCGCCCCAAAAAGCTGCTGCCGCGGCCACCGCCACCAACCGCCCGCCCGCCCCCCCCATGATTAAGGGCCAAAACGGCCCATGCCATTGCCCCCGCGGCCGCCGCCACCGACCACCCGCCCGCCCTCCCTTTCTCCCTCCCAGCTGCCCGATTCCTCCTTACTGAAATTGGCCTGCGTCAGTCGGGCAATAATAAAAGTCCGTATATTGTGAAGAAGAGAGGAGCTCGCAAGCAGAGCTCCTCTCTGTGCAAAGTCTCTGCCCGAACTGCCGCTATGGACGCAAAAGGCGTCCTTTGCGCCCAAAGCGCCAGTTCGGAAAGAGGCTTTAAAGAGAGAGGAGCTCTGCATGCGATCTCCTCTCTCCGGGGCTGTAGAGGTCTCGGCAGCTGGGAGGGCGGGCGGGCGGCGGCAGCGGGGGTAAGTGCATGGCCCGATTTGGCCCTTAAACATGGGGGGGGTTTGAAAAAGCGGGAGGGAGGGCTGGCGGCCGGTGGGGGGAATGCATGGGCTAGCGCCCGTTATTATAACGGGCTTCAAATTACTAGTTATATTAATAAATAGAATATTAATTTTTGAGATGAAAGTTCACTATCAAGCACAGCAGAGCAATTCCCCGCAGGGCTACTTCACTTCAATGGAGCAATTCCATATAGCAAATAACTGAAATGCCATCATTGAAGTTTCCTACTTTGAGAAGAACTTGGAGACTCCTCCTAATCAATATATAATACTTCAGAATGATGAATAAAATATTGGGTTTCATAAGTATCCTCAACTGATTTGAATTATCAGAATTCAAATATACTAGTGGGCACGGGCACAGAGCATGTGTGCCTCTAGCTGGCCCGCCGCGGCCTGGCCCACCGCCACTGCCGGGCCTGCCGCCAGGCCCGCCACTTCGCCTCTGCGCCCGGGCCTGCCGCCAGGCCCGCAACCTCGCCTCTGCGCCCGGGCCCGGCCAGGCCCGCCGCCCCGCCTCTGTGCCCGCCCCGCCGCCTCGCCTCTGTGGCCGGGCCTGCCGCCAGGCCCGCCGCCTCGCCCAGGCCTGGCCAGGCCCGCCGCCCCGCCTCCGCGGCCGGGCCCGCCCCGCCGCCTTGCCCCCACAGCCGGGCCCGCCCCGCCGCCTCGCCTCCGCGGCCGGGCCCACCTGGCTCCCCGGCCATGGCCGCCACTGTTCTCCTGGGTGCGCCAGCCAATCAGGCGCCCCCGCAGCCCAGCCAATCAGCTGGGCTGCCTGGACGCATTTTTGCCTGGCACACCCAGGAGAATTAAATATATAGATGATTCAAATATATTTGGTATGAAGATACCAAAGCAACTACTGAGTATTTTTTATTTATTCAAAATAAAGCACCACATTGTTTTTGAAGTTGAAAGTAGTGTTACATAAATGCAGAGTATTTTTTTTTAATTAAGGTTTCAAGTGTTTTATATATTTACTTTAGAACTTTACTTGTTCTATTAAGGCATTTCTTGCATCACGAGCATCCTGTAACAAGTCAGAGTCCCCCGTTTCTTTCAGTGGCTTCCGCTCAAAACTCTTTCCATCATCCAACGCAGTTGCAACTTTCCAAATAACCTGCTCCTTGGTCACCACATCAATTATTCCTCTAAAGGTCTTTGCCTCCCCAATTGGCAGCTGTATAAAGGGTTAAAAAAATAAGAATTTAGTAATTCACAGTAGTAGAAAGTGAACATTCAGTTTATAACTGAAGCATCACCGAAACATAAGAATCCATTAATTATTTAAAATGAATCACTTCTTGCATTACCTGTAATAGCAAAGGTTTCGCCTTCAACTTCTCCTTGATACTCTCAACAGCATCGATGAAACTAAAGACAAATTATCACCAGTTTAGTATAAAAAAATTCTTGCCTACCTTTGAGACACCCCTCCTCTCAAAACAAATTAAAAATCCAGAATCCTAGACAAGGAACTAAAAATACAAACATAGCACCTTCGCCAAGACATCCCAGGACGTATGCAATGATCTGAACTCCCACAATTCAACACCCCCCACTTACTGAACTACATTTCACCTATAGCAATGCACAAAAAATTTAGCCTGTTAATGAAACTGATACTGGTCAGTATAGTACTTCACTAAATTAAAACTAAAGCAAATACACACTTATACGTGAACTAGGGCTCACCACGCCACTAGCAAGCCCCACTGGACACAGCACATCCAGCACAATGTGTATGATTGCAAGAAGAGCTGAAGCAGGCCTCAGCCATGAGCATAAGAACGTAAGAACAACCCTGCTGGATCAGGCCCAAGGCCTATCTAGTCCAGCATCCCTGCTAACTGAGGCACCTTTTCAAAGTGGTGATTCTCTTTATTGAGCAGGGGAGAGCAACTGGCCCTATCCATCCCCAGCACAGCATCCCTCCAGTGGATGTTGATGGTGTCTAGCTTATGTTTCTTTTTTAGATTATAAGCCCTTTGGGGGACAGGGAGCCATTTTAATTAATTAATTAATTAATTAATTGTCTATGTAAACCGCTTTGGGAACTTTTGTTGAAAAACAGTATATAAATATTCGTCATATTTGTGTCCTGCTTCACACAGCCACAGGAGTAACTGCAGCCTCAGCCAAGTTTCTTCCTCTCAGCTCAGCGCTAGGGACACAAGAGCACATCCACAGAGCCAGCAGGCAAGAAACACCACACAACACAATGAGGGGAGGGGTGTGCTTTGGATGCCCCCCTTAGAGTATGTTCCATCCCAACATCTGAATGGTTGGCAAGCATGTAAGAAAATCCTACATATTGTTTTGCTGGTACCAACTAGAGTTTTCCATTGGGGCCACCGCTTGCTACAGAAAAGAGAATGAGGTGGTATAAACCAGGGATTCTCAACATTGGGTCCCCAGATGTTGTTGGACTTCCAACTCCCATAATCCCTAACCAAAGGCCACTGAGGCTGGGGATTATGGGAGTTGAAGTCCCAAAACATCTGGGGAGCTAACACTGAGAATCCCTGGTATAAACCACTATCTGAGTTACTACAGCCACAGCAGCAGAAGACTGGCATGCTAGGTTTAGTACCTATTTGCAGACATACATTTAGGCAATTATTTAACTTCTAAACTGAAAACTTCAAACAGTCTTGCAATTGTCCACACCGGTTCCTACCCTACAATATTCTTAACCTGTCTAGTCAAAACACACCAATGTATGTCATCTGTAATATCAAAGGAAAAAACCCAACTTTTGTGAAGTTATCCTGTCTGGTCACTAGGAGGCAATCAAGTGTTGGGAACCCCAATTTTAAAAGTATTTCAGCATTAACTTTAAGATTATCTTCCCCCTGTCATTAAATTATACAACTTTTTGGTAACTGGAAATTAACATCAACACAGCAGCCTTTCTGTGCTTGCTAAAATAATAGCCGCCATTGTACCTTGCTCCATTTTTGTCCATCTTGTTTAAAAAACAAATTCGTGGTATACAGTGTTTGTCTGCTTGCCTCCAGACTGTCAGGGTCTGTGCCTAAACAAAGATGGAAAGCATCAATCTTTTTAGCTTGTTGAATGCCTCCTGGCACCTACTACTATGAACATTTATTTATAAAATTATGGACAGGGTGGAGAGAGAGAGAGGAGAGAGAACATTTTCTGTCCTGCTGATGCAGAAACTTGGAGATGGAGCATAGCTCAGCAGTACATTATCTGCTTTGCAAGGGAAAAGGTCCCAAATTCAATTCCTGGCATCTCCAGATAGGGCTGGGAAAGACTCCTGCCTGAAACCTTGGAGAGCTGCTGCCAGCTGGACCGATGGTCTGACAGTATAAGACAGTTCCCTATGGCCACCCAGTGAAGCTGATTTGCAGGAGGTTCAGGACAGACAAAAAGTATCACGCTACAGGGATAGTCACAGGTAGTGTTTTTTTTAAACTCAGTGTCTATCAATGGGTCTGCTGTGCTAGTAGGATGAAACCTCCATGTTACAAAGCAATGCACCTCTGAATACTCGCTGGGGAGCAAACAATGCTCTCCCCTTCATGTCCTGTTTGCAAATTTCAACAAGCATCTGGCAGGCTGCCGTTGGAGACAAAATGTTGGACTAGACAGACTAGGATCAATTCACCTATGCAATTACTAGGCTATCATTACAGAAGATGCAGTGATGGATCTTCATGTAAACATTCCCTCCTGTGGCTATGCAGCAAGCACCTGGCAGAAATGGGAGCAGATTTGACATATGGACTTTTGCTCCCTCCATTGTGATTTATAGCTACATGAGATCCAAGATTTTTTAAATTTATATATATATATATATATATATATATATATATATATATATATATATATATATTACACACACACACAAACACACACACACACCCCTACCTCAAGATGTGATAGACACGTTTGTTGGTGCAAGTGAACATCTTTTGTGCCCCAGATTCTTATAGAGTAAGATCATGGGTACATAAATAGGATTAACATGAAACAAAGCCACTAAGGTTACACAAAGCCACTAAAAAGTCATGTTTACCTCCACACCAGCGGAGGCATCGAATACAGCCACTGCTCCATCCAGCACTCTCAGAGAACGCTCAACCTCCACTGTAAAGTCCACATGACCTAAAGTCCAGTTTACACAGAGAAGCAATTATATTCTAATGATATTAGAAAGGCAACATTTTGGGGGGCTAATAACGTTTAACTAGGCACTCAGCCTAAAACTACAATAGCAAGTGAATCAAATATTTGAGCTAAGTATCAGGACTTCCTCCACTCAAATCTGCCATGAACTCATTAAGTGACCTTAAAGAAGTCCCTTCCTCTCAGCTTCAGTCCCACCACCTGCAATAGGGGGGTGAGACTACCTTGCAGAGTTGTTGCATAACAAGATAATTTATGCAAAACTCTTGAAACACTATACAAATGCTAAGTCTAATTTTTATTTTTTATTATTATTATTAATAATAATATTTAAGAAGACTACACCCAAGAACAAGCAACAGTCCTTTAGAGTGCTGCATTATGAAATACAAACATAATTATGGAAGGTTTATTTCTGCCATATAATATTGCTTGTTGCTAATGGGATAATCTAGCAGGGATTTCTTCTGCACAAGCATTTTTGTGAAGCTCCTGCTTGTTCTAATGGAGCTTAAAGGTCCTAGAAGATTGTACCAAACACATAAATAAGTTCAAAGAAGGAATGTTCCAAGACCTCATCAGAACTTCTGAAATGATGTACGTTTTTTCACCACTACTTCCTTTAACTTGTCACATTCTTTAATAAGACAGAGAATTAGAAAGTCCACTCAGGCCAGCATACCTGGTGTGTCTATCAGGTTGATTCTATATCCCTTCCAATCAAAAGTCACAGCAGCAGACTGAATAGTAATGCCACGTTCTCGCTCCTGTGCCATGAAATCAGTTACAGTGTCCCCATCATCAACATCTGGTTAATAGGGAGAACATACACTTTCTCAGTTTGGTCAAGTAATTTTAATTCTTGAGTCACTTTGTCAGAATAAAATAAAATCTCTTATGGCACAACACACTAGAAAACAAAATGCCTGAGGCTCCAATCCTGTCTAATATCAAAGACTAGGCGAGCTAGATAAGATGCCAGTGACGTGGTCTTGCACTAGCCCAAAGGTACCAATCTCCTTGCACCAATGCAGGCAGCTTCCACCCCCTGCATTCGTGCTTTGGTGGTCAAGGTGCACAAGTACAACGAAACCATGCAAGACACTGCAAAGTCCCCAAATGTTCAGAGGGAGGGTGGATTGTGACATGACAAGATTAAACAGCATCATATACTCAGTGCTAGGATTGGGATCTTAGCTTGCATGTATTTTTATTTATTTCAAAAGTTTACAAAGAGAAATAATACACACACACACACACACACACACACACACACACACACACACACAGGCTCCCTGTTCCCAAAGGGCTCCCAATCTAACGTGCCTGCTTGCCCAGTCAGTAGGGGTAATTGCCAGATTTGGCTTTTTTAAAGCCAAACTTTGGGTTACGGCCCATTTGACCCACGAGTATACCCCTTAGGTTCTGGCAACAATAGAAATAGCACATATAATATAAACATAAACAGCAGATATCTTCTATATTATTAATTCCTGTAGACGGACCAGGGGGATGTGTGGGGATGTGACAAGCCACACCCCACTGAAGCATCTGATTGGGCAGTGGGGATTCCATATGAAGATAAGGAGAAGGAGCCTGTGAGAGCAGAAGCACCATGGTGATTGGGCAGTGGGGATTCTTCCAGGGAGAGGAGCCTGTGATGGTTAAGGTCAGTTGGAATGCAACTGTTACTGGTCGGAAGATGTTCTGTCAGCAGCCTGAGGGGAATGAGCGGCCATGGCAGCACTGGCAGCAAGGAAGGGCCCAATCAATCACTGCTGCTGTTCAGGGCTACCGAGGCCATTATCAGAGGGAGGCAGGCAGGCAAGGGACGGGCCTGAGCCTGTCAGCGGCCTGAGGGGAGCGAGCAGCCATGGTGGTGGCAGTAGCGAGGAACGGCCTAGTCAACCACTGCTGCTGCTCCTGTGGGGAGGAGCAGGAGCGGGGTTTGGGTAAGGAAGTCTCTGGGGCTGCAGCTTGGCCAATAGGTGGCAGCAATGCTGCAGCCACGACCAAGAGGGATGAGGGGGGTGGAAGAAACGGGGTGGAGAAGGAAGAAGAAGAGGAGCAAGAGTGCAGCTCAGGTGAGGGTGGAGAGATCTCTGAGGTGAGGGGAGCAATCAAGTATTAACGCGCAGATGCTCCAGAGTGCACGAGCGTTCCAGCATTGAAGTGGAGACAAATAATGGCGGCGGCCAGGAGGTGGAGGCAGAGGGCCAGTGGGCGAAGCCCCGCCAGCCGGAAGAAGCGGGCGGATGGCGGGCAAAGCCCCACTGGCCAGGAGAAGGAGGCGGGAGGCAGCGACGAGACAGCCAGGCCCTGGCCCGCCCGAGTGAGACGGTGGCGGGCCCTGGCCCTGCCGCATGGAGGAAGCAGCGGCAGGCCAGCCTAGCCTGGCCAGCAGCGGGACGGTCTGGCCCGAGGGGACAGTGGCGGGGGGGTGGCCAGTCGGCTAGCCAGAAAGCCAGGCATGCCGGCTGGGGGCGGCTGGGCCCAACTAGAGGTGCAGATGCTCTGCACCTGGGCCCACTAGTAAATATAAATGGGTGCCAACTTCCAAAGCCTTGTGAAAATAGCCAGGTCTTCCAGGGGCATCTGAAGGCAAGTAAAGAGGGTGCTGTATGTATTTCCCATGGGACAGAGTTCCAGTGTGGGGGCTATAAGCAAGATCACCCATTCACGTGTCCTCACCCAGAAAAGGTCTGACCAGAATGGGATGTGGAGAAGAGGATTATAGCAGAGGATTATAGTAGATTTTATGGGGCATGCAGATGTATATGCAAGAAGGTGGCCCAAGGTATTCAGGGCAGTGTTCCCTCTAAGGCATGCACATGTGCACACGCTTTTGATGTCCACTCAGTTAACTGTAGATCCCACTCAGGTTGAATCAGAAAGGCCCCTCTCTGAATGCACATGCACACACACTGCCTTGATACTGCTGCCCAGAACAAAAATCATTCCACACACAGATGAAAAAAAATTAGAGAGAACTCTGATCCAGGGCCTCAGCCATTTGGTTTGCAAGAGCAAAAACCACAACTGACAACTTAAGGCATCAAATCTAACACCAGTGCCGGGCCCAGTAGGAAAACAGCACACCAAACCTTCTTGACACACACACAAGGAGCAGAACTGTAAAGAACACACATCACAACACCACATCCCAAACAGAGCTCTGACACATTGTTTCCCATCAGCCCCTAGCCCAGGGTTTGACAATTCCCAGGTGCCAGCTTGCCATGGTGCTTGGAAATTTAAGTGTGGTGCCTGAGCCCAGGGATGGACGGATGCAACAAGGAAGGGGAGTGAGTAAGCAAGGTGGGGGCAGTTTGCTCCTTCCTCTTCCTGATCACATCGGCACATTGCTTCCCTGGGTCAGACAGATACAAGCAGGAAGAAGAGAGGAAAAACCCTGCCCCCACCACCTTGCTTGCTTCCTCCTCTTCCGCGGCACTTTACATCATCTGCCTGATCCAGTCAGACGCAACCGGGAAGAGGAGAGAGCAAGCCCATCCTGCCTTGCTTGCTCTCTCCTCTTCCTGGTAGCATCCGTCTGGCTCAGGCAAGCAATTGGCTAACATGACCATAAGAAGAGGGCAACCTGCCCCCACTTTGCTTGCTCACTTCTCCTCTTGGATGCATCGGTCCATCACCTGCCTGAGCCAGATGGATGTGACCAGGAACATACACACTCCCACAGAGTAAAGGGCACTGCTGCGGGCAAACAGTGTGTCTGTCTCCTTATGGCTCTTAAATCTTTGGACTGGCCCCTAGAGGCAAAGAAAATTTGTCAGGGCCTGTTCTAGCCGACACGCTACACATCCATCCTGTGCCAAATATGGGGCACAAGAGCAGACAGACTTCACTGAGCTAGAGCAGAACAAAGACAATACAAGTCCAGCATCACTGCAAAAAGACCACATACAGTGAAGGATAGGACAATAACTAGACATTCTGAAGGAGAGAAGACTGCCTTGTTTGTATCAATGGAAGCAGAAGTGTAGTGGCAAGAATCTTAGCTGGGGCATAGGCTTGGGCTGCAAGATATTTTATAGAAAATGAGTAAATTAAGAGGATAAATCAAATGTTGAACCATCTCAAATTTTAAAAATTATTTCATTTAAAACTTCACAAAAATACATACATACAAACACTAACCTCCAAGCGTTCTTGTATACCCAGAGTAATACAACATTCTCTCTGTGGTAGTAGTTTTTCCTGCATCTATATGAGCCATGATACCAATATTACGGATTCTGTGCAAGAAAACCAAAGGCTTTTCAATCAACATCTAAGTTATTTTATCTAGTGAGATTTGTATATATAATTTAACATACGACATACAAATAAAGCAAATCTGCTCTTACGTGCAACCTTGCTCCTGTGTAAAATCCTTGGAGGTGGTGGTGGGGGGGAGACCTTGCTATTCATAATTACCATGAAGAGTATAAGGATTCAGGAGCTTCTTCTGGCAGAGGAGATGCCAGGAATGCCTTGGCTGTCCAGCATCAAAATGATCAGCTCCCATCTTCCTCTCCAGTCCGGAGCTAGTGAATGAGATGGAGCGCTGTGCCTTCCAAAGCTCAGCACAACTGTGGGAATAATCACTACCCCTTCTCAGCTCCGAGCAGTGTCCCCTCTCCCAGATGTTGTTGACTACAACTCCCATAATCTCCAGCCAAAAGCCATTGCAGTTGGGGATGCTGGGAGTTGTAGTCAACAACATCTGGGAATCCCTGTTAGAGAGAACACTGGCTCCAAGCCAGAGAGAAAAACTAGGTGTCCTCTTTTCACCCTCACAAGAGGGTGATGGAACACTTGTGATGGTGAATGGCTATATCACTATTGCTTAATGTCTTTGGATATGTTCTGAGAGAGCCAAACTAAAAGCAATTCGTATTCTTAAGTGGTTGTAATGCAGTAGTGTGAATGTCATCTCGGTGGCATCAAAGATTCTGGATTTGGATGGCTAGTATAAAAGGCTCTACTTCATTATAAACCTAAATATTTTTATTGTTACAGTAACCAATTAGTATACACGCTTTTTTAGGAAGTGTATTAAGTAAGAAACTGGATTTTCTGTATTGGAAAAAACGTAGTAATCATGTTAATATGGAGGTATTAAAACTACTGATATACCCAAAACTACTGATATAACATGATACACAGCATTCTTCTGGTCTCACAACAATTACACCTATCAAGCAAGACTTGAATAGATATCTGTCAACAGAGCAGAATACAGCATTTATCAACATGAATGGAAATATTTCCATTTCACAATCCAGCTTCCAACATTAACATTGCTTCCTCCCTACTTATATTTTTCCATCTGTACAATTGTAAATATAAATCTGTGGCTCATCAATCTTACATCCAAATAACTATTACTACATTCTACATATAGAAAACAGGAATTACTTACTTGGATACTGGTGGAGTGATGATAGAGCGCAAAGATTTTGCATCATCTGCCAAAAAGAATGGCCAGAACTTACATTTGTAATTATTTCAATGGCAATTGATACAATGATAATTTCTACAACAAACATGGGATCAGCCCAAGAACCTTTGCATAACAGCATGCCAATGAATACAAGGATCCGCCCCCCCTACGTTAACAGATGTGGAACTCTGTCACCTTTAAGAGACACAACTACCTGTTGGGAAGGAAGGAAAGGAGAAGCTTACATTTGCTCTCCTCCTTCAAAAAAAGGTGACAGCACTGTCAAAGCTGACAGCAATAATTATCACAATGGCTACATGCAGGCTGCTTTCCCTGACAGCAGCACATGTGTAAACAGACCACAAAGGGTGGTTTTTGCATGGAAATCTGTTTCAGTAAAGCCACTGCTCTTATCAGATTGAATAAATTCATTTTTTTAAATATGTGCTACAGTATACTCAGAAAAGAGTAATTTCAAATTGTCCTGAAAATCCCTTAGATGTTTAATGTTCTATCAACTCATTCATATACTAAACATGCTTTAATATGAGAAAAAGATTGCACAAGGAACAGAGAAAAGTCCCATAGAGAGTAACTCTTACACATTAAACAATCTAAATATTTTCTTAATCAATGTTTTCATAAACATCTTGTAGTTATCCCCAGCTACAAAATAATTCAGGGTTTTGTTTTCAGTTGTATCAAATGCTACATATGATATCTGTTATTCTAGGATGTACTTTTCACGGATTTTTCTATAGTTATGGATCTACATAGACAATGCAAGTTGAGGGATACTTTTAAAACTTACCTGGCAAAGAACTGTAATTCCTTCTAAGATACAAACAGCTAAAGTTGTTTATAGCTAGAGCTCTTGTTTTTCTGCAACACAAACACTTTAAAAATAAAAATATCATTAGCATTAGTAATAACTCTGGCAAACTTTTGTAAACTTATTTTTGAAAAGTAAAATGCACATTACATTAAGTTACACAACATAGTCAGATATGACAAAGATTTTTTTTTCTAGATTGCAGTATACTGGCTGGTTCCAGGTACCCTAAAATACCACAAACACATCCTAAATAAACCAAACGTAATACTTTAACGGTATCTACTAAGACAATTCATAGCAATACAGACATTTCTCTTGCAACTCCGCACTATTAGTTGCGAAATCCTTTCTATATTAAAAGTCTGTTGAAGAGATTACCTCACTGTGCAAATATACCACTTTGAGGGGACCCAGTAACAACTTTCTCGTATTTCGTAGCATCTTCACCCAGCACCCTGACAATGCAAGCCGATGTTATACAAGAGGGTGCATCGTTAAGGAACATTCCATTGAAGTAAATTATAATATTCCCTTTAACACAAACTGGCGCCGAATTAAGCCGTAATTTATGCAGAAATCGTCGAAATTTTATTTTTTAAAAAATACTATCCAGCAGCCAAAATAACGCCTCCTCTGAGTCGTTATTTCCTATACATGAAATCCCGCCGGGCCGTCGGGAAGAACCACTAAAGAGAAGCCCAGAAAACTCAAACCTAACGAGTGCCTAGCAACTTCCGGTCCACTTTCAGCGTGGAATACACACGACTTCCGCCGAGAGTATCACCTTTCTGGTCCCCCACCCCTTTACTAATTCGTACAGGGAATGTGTAGGGAGGAATGCAGAACATCCGGGCTTGTTCACAAGGACGCGGAACAACAGAAAGAGGAAGCAGTTGCGACTCGGAGCATTTTCACAGCAGAACCCGCCTTTTCCTTTCGAGATCGGCTCCTTCAGCGGAGGGGCCTGAGTGGGTAGCCGGAGCAGAAGAAGTTGGTTCCAAGGCGCTAGTCCATCATGGTGAGTGGGTTCAGGCTTTGGATCTGGGATCTAGGTGAAGCTGCTCATTTGCCCTGGGTGTCTTCAGAGGAGGGCGTCGTCGTCGTCTCAAGGGGCCACTGAGATTCCTCATGGAGGAAGAGGAGGACGGGAGACCAACCAGCAATTATCCTTCTCCCATCCGCACTTTTCGTGTTGCGGCTGAGCCGCCTGCGGGTTTCCTTCTGAAATTGCTAGAAGCACCGTATATACTCGCTATGAATTTTCATCATATATCACATTTCTGTCCCGCCCATCCTTGAGGAGGCTCAAGGCAATGCAGCGCACGTGGTCCCTCCTGGCCCCCTGTTTTGCCCTCATAGCAACTCTATAGGTAGCCTAAGGTAGGCTAGGCTGAGAGAGAGCGACTGGCTCGAGGCAGCCTGTGAGCTTCATAGATGATCTTTGGTTTGAACCCATATCTTCACAGCCCTCACCCAATAGTTCCTTCATCAAATTGCCTCTCTCTGTGTGTGTGGGAGGGACTCTTTCTTTGTTCAGGTGCTTTTTGTTTTGTGGTGAAATCAACACTCCAAAACAAACCAACTCGTGCTCTGCGATCATTATGTTGTTATCTAGCGGCTAGCTTGTAAATGAACACTTACTTGGGACACTTACCTATTGAGCTCAGCGGGACTTACTTCTGAGTAAACATGCATGGGTCATGGCTGACTGTTGAGACTCTGGCTCTTGTGTTTGAGTCACAGCATCTGCAACAAAATCACAAGGAGATTGCCATGTTTGCGTGGTCAACTGAAAGAATATGTGGTAGCACAGGTATGGCCGGCAGTAACTGGATGCCGTTATCCTTTAAAGAACTGTGCACTTCTATTAGTTGAACTGCTAAATGGACCAAACCACATATCTTAAAGTATGAGAGAAAAAGCAATCAGTGTGATTTGTTTCAATGTTCACAAAGTATTCCTTAAATGGGATGATGTGGTGGTGGTTGTTCTTGCCATATCTTAAAATGAAGGCCTAGCAAACATCTATTTTTGGCATCCTTATTTTAAAAAACTTAAATTCATTTCCTTACACTTAACAGCCTCAGAACGAGTACATAGAGTTACACCGTAAGCGATATGGCTATCGCTTGGATTACCATGAGAAGAAGAGAAAGAAAGAGGGCCGTGAGGCTCATGAGCGCTCAAAGAAAGCCAAGAAAATGATTGGATTAAAAGCTAAGCTTTACCATAAACAACGTCATGCAGAGAAGATACAGATGAAGAAGACGTGAGTGGGTTTTTTTATTCTGTAATTGAACTATTTTGATATGGTGAATCATGGGTATTGTACAGGCCTGGAACATACAATCTTGGAAACATTTTGTCCATTACTGAAACCTTGTAAAGCTATGTTAGAATCAGTATACTTTTATTTGGCTTTATGTAGCTATTTCAAGAAAAATGAAACAAGTTAGTAGTTTGCCATTCATATTGCTTTGTTTCATGAGGATGATTCAGGCACTCCCTCATTAGTGTAAAAAAAAAAACCAAACAACTTCAAACATTGTGATGAAACTCTTCTCAGTTTGCTTTGATTCCAAACTTTACAAATATCGAGCTGAAAGGCAAAAATTACCTTAATATATATATACACAATATTTTCTTCCAGTATTAAGATGCATGAAAAAAGAAATACCAAGCAGAAGAATGATGAGAAAACCCCAGGAGGAGCTGTACCAGCATATCTGCTGGACAGAGAAGGCCAATCCCGAGCTAAAGTGCTTTCCAATATGATTAAACAGAAGCGAAAAGAGAAAGCTGTAAGTAACAGTATAGTGTTCAGGTTCTACCTGCTAAAGATTTACTTTAAATGTTAAAATAATGGATTGCAAGCCAGTAGTTCTGGTGTTCATTCAGAACATGAGGCCCTTTGTTTTTGTTTTCTTTAAAAGACCAGGAGAACATCATGGGGAAACAATGGGGAACCACTAGGCTTGAAAAAGGGACAAAACTGTAGTTTTGGAGCATTCAGAAGGAAAGAGATGTGCTGCTTCTGCCTGCTCCAAAATCCCAACACATTATGAGACCCAGTCTCCCATGTCCTCTAGCATACTCGGAGGAGTGAGGGTGTCTCATGCCACACTGAACTTTGGAGCAGCTAAAAATAATGCATTTCATCTACCTGTTTCAAAGCCCAGCATTGTATGAGAGAGACCCCTTGCTCCCCAGCAGTTCCTCTGGCATGCACAAAGAACTTAAGGGAGGACTGAGCTTAGCCAAAAACTGTGGATTGGTGAACACTATGCTAACACTTCCATTTTTATTTCACTGACAAACTACCAATCCCACTTTTAAAATTAGCCACTCTGGCACTCTTACAAAGGATACATGAATAGGACGTGGTTCTTACTGGTTAAAACTTAATTGTTATCTCCATCTTTCAGCATTAGAACTGTAACAGTACTCTAACCACTTTTTGTAGGGAAAATGGGAGGTTCCTGTTCCCAAAGTCCGTGCTCAGGGAGAGACAGAAGTGCTCAAGGTGCTCCGTACAGGAAAGAGAAAGAAGAAGGCATGGAAGAGAATGGTCACGAAAGTGTGTTTTGTTGGGGATGGCTTCACTAGAAAACCTCCAAAATATGAGCGATTCATCCGGCCTATGGTAAATGCTTCAAAAATATTGGTGAATCAGTATGTAAGCATTGTATGTTTTCATGATTAACAGCCTTCAGTAAAACATTTTACTGGCAATTTCAGCAATAGTACAGTTAGACTGTCTTCTTTGTAATGATGTAAATAACTTTTGGAAATGGTATTTAAGTAGCTCAGAGGTAAAACTATAGAATATTAATTACCAGGCATTGGTTTTTAAAATAACTTGCAGTAGAATAGTATATCCAAGAAAAGGCTAGAGTTTAATAGTAACCACTTTAGAGATCAAGCTTCTGATTTTGTGTTGGATCATAATCATTTGACTGCTTAGAATTGCAATTCAAGAAGGCTAGTTTTCAACAGACGTAGTCATAGAAAGAAGGCAGTGTAACTAATATTATTTTGTTATATAACAGGGTTTGCGATTCAAGAAGGCCCATGTAACACATCCTGAACTCAAGGCCACTTTTTGTCTGCCTATCCTTGGTGTAAAAAAGAATCCCTCTTCTCCTCTGTATACATCTTTGGGGGTCATTACGAAAGGTACCGTCATCGAGGTCAATGTGAGTGAACTTGGGCTCGTGACTCAAGGGGGCAAAGTAGTTTGGGGTAAGTATCCAAAAACTGTTTGCAAGCTGTAAGCAGTCTTGAATGCTACCAAGTGGAAAACTTGTCTAAAACGCTTGTATACAATAGTGTACGTATGATACTGCCATTCTTACTTTGATATGCATCCTAAAAATGTGACCAGAATCCAACAAATTACCAAAAAAGCCACAATTTTACAAAATATTCACAGGTTTGCCCCCTCGCCATCTTCTTAAGCGGGATTAATAGCACAGTAACATATTTTAGTGGAATTAGGCATGTCTAACTCTACATAGGGAATCTTTTTCTCTCCCATAAGAGATGACTCTTGCTCATGTGGCTTCTCCCTAAATATACAATTATCTGGACCATGGCCCAAATCAATAGATATTTAGCACTGTAAATATCTGTGGTGGTGTCCTGATAGCTTGCCTTGGTTTTACTTTATTTCTAGTCCTCCTAGTAGTCTTGGAGAAATTAAGCACCCTGCTAGATGAGTGTCCATCCCACAGTCCAGCCAGATGCCCCAGGAAAGCCTGCAAGTAGGGCTTTAAGATAATAGCACTCTCCCACTATTGCTCAGAGGCACCTAGTATTTAGTGGCTCTATATAGCCATTATGACCAAGACTACCAACAGGACACTTGTTTTTCTTCTCTAAAACAAAAAAGAATATAGCACTGTGCTTTTTTTATTATGCCTAATGCGTTTCAGAAGAGTCAATCAGAAAGCTATCTGGATGGCTCAAACTCTGCTGGAATCTTATGGCTATATTCTTAAGTAATTGTCCTGACCCATTTCTTTTGATGACCCCAAGGTCTACTATTATGAGGAAAAGAAAAACTCTCTCCAAATGCATATTTTTACAATCCTCTATCCTGTCCTCCATTATCTTAATAAATAATAGCTTAGTATTGTTACTAGAAAGAAGGCCTAATGCTTTTGCCTCTTTCCAGCTTTACATGCTGAGAATTATGCACAATAGTTCTTTTAGATTGTGAGCCCTTTGGGGACAGGGATCCATCTTATTTATTATTTCTCTGTGTAAACCGCCCTGAGCCATTTTTGGAAGATATTTGGAAATTTGTAAGATATTCCCCTGAGGGGATGGAGCCGCTCTGGGAAGACTCAGTATATGGCAGCTTCCTATGTTCCTATGATGTCCTAACTTGGCATAAGGCAGCTTCCTATTCCCCTGAGGGGATGGAGCCGCTCTGGGAAGAGCATCTAGGTTCCAAGTTCCCTCCCTGGCAGGATCTCCAAGATAGGGCTGAGAGAGATTCCTGCCTGCGACCTTGGAGAAGCCACTGCCAGTCTGAAGACAATACTGAGCTAGATGGATCTATGGTCTGACTCAGTATATGGCAGCTTTCTATGTTCCTTTGTTGGAAGGGCAGTGTAGAAATCGAATAAATAAATAATAGTATTCCAGGTGTAGCCATACCATGGACATGTATAAGGGTATTACAATGCTGGCAGTTCTTTTCAGCATGAAACTTTCCCTTCTCACAACTGCAGCACACAGAATTTTTGTTGTTAGTCATTGCTAGATCAAACCCCAGCAGGTTATGTGTAAAGCTAGGATTCTTTGTCCTAATCTCAGTTACTATTCTCCATACTTAAATTGTTCTTCACTAGTCCAGTACTCTGGGGTGCTCTCTGGTCCATTTTGTTGCCCACTCACCCAAGTTATTTCTAGAGCGCTTTACAGTCTGCTTGGGTTTTTACCATTCTAAGTGTCATTCCCCAAACTTGGTCACTGTACTGCTCACCTCTACTCCAGATCACTTAAGCTAAACAGCCTCAGTCTCAAGTGTAAGAAGAAATTTTACATGTTACCCCCAAATATAGTAGCTTGATACCCTCCCTATGTGGTCCTAGGAAGTTTCTCCGATGAGGAAGGAAGAGGAGAGACAATAGATTTGAGACTTTCTTCCTCTAAAGCAGAGCTACACAATTTTGACCCCCCAGTTTTCATCCAGTAGCTTAGTCATGGCTGACGGGAGTTGTAGTTCATTTGCAGGAGGGCCAAAGTTGTGCAGCCTTGGTCTAGAAGCAGGTTGACTAGTTCATTCTCTGATGCTATGTGTAGCGGGGTAGAACTCTGACAGACTGTAATAAGTGTCTGGACAAGCTTTATCAGTTTGTGTCTGTTACAAGACTTAAGTTCCACTTCACAGTTCTTATGCAGATTCTGTTTTCCTCCTTTAGGAAAGTATGCACAAGTAACCAACAATCCAGAAAACGATGGGTGCATTAATGCAGTTCTTCTGGTATAGCTGTCATATTACGTTCAGCTTTCCACAGTGACTTTTGCAAGTAGTGCCTCCAACTATTTGCTGCTAAAGAACTTTTGCCGAAGCATCAATCAACACCTGAAGACAAAACTGTTTGAGAACTGTTTTTCCATTTATCGTTGCCAATAATAAGGGGAACCAACTTGGATTAAAGCTTATTGGATCTTGATTATTCTAAGCATTTTTGATTTATTTGAAGTGACACTAGATCTGAACTACTACTACTAAAAATACTGGGAGGCAACCTCTTTGGCAGGTAGGAAGTGTAGTCAGTCAGTGGAATGAGGGAGGAGACTGCTGCTAATTGGGTAAAAAGGGAAGCAGAGAGCCCTAAAGCAGGAAATAAAGCTGATATTTCATGGAGACAGTCATTGCTTGTTCTAAGGAAACAGAATTCTGTATCTAACTTCAAAATATCTGCTTATAGGAGCAAAAACAGACTTCTGAAAGCTTCATTACAAGTACAAGCATTGTGTATTCAGCTGTGACCCAGTAAAGAAATGAAACATTACCACAGATGGCTAAAGAAGTTTAGAGATGTGCTCGAAACACATTTTGTATTTATGTTTCCAGCTCGTAATACAGATGGCCGAACCGTTTCGACAAACAGCAGTCGACTGGCTGTTTTGATGGAACAAAACTCAAAAGGTTTCAAGTGTTTTGGACATAGAGAACAATTGAGAAACTCCCACTCCATTGTTCCCCATGGGTAGCTCTTAACCAAAGTCGGCTGTGTGGTAGGGCATGATGGGTGCCACCTACTACCCAACCTGCAAAAGTAAGGGGCAAGCAGGCAATTTAACATTTTAAAAAAATTGTTACATTTTAAAATCCTATGGGGGTTTGGGGAAAAGGTTAAAAATTTGTTTAGAAAGTGCCTGCTCATCCATTTCTTTTGTGGGTTGGGTGGTAGGTTGCACATATCATGCCCTACCACACAACTGACTTTGCCTTGTAGCTACCCATGGGTAACAATGGAGTGTTGAGTTTCCTGATTGTTCCCTATGGCCAGAACAAGCTGCACTTGGAGTGTGCACAGACGTTTTGAATTGCAATTTGGAATGCATTTTGCAACCCTTCCTTGAAAAACACTGTTGAAGCACACAGTAGAAGGAAATCTGTCTCTCCCAGCACAAAACACACATTTCAAATACTCCAAAAATGCCCCCCCCCCAAAATAAAATCACTAACTTAGAATCCACTGCCTACCACAGTGCCTGTGCTAAAGTAACATCACTGGCACAAGTTGCTCTCACACACAATTGATGCCTTATGTTACTTCTTAGCATTGCAGCAGCACTCTTAGCAGCAAGCATAACCATGACCTCAACTAGAGCAGTGAGTCTCAAGCACAAGTAGTCTCAAGGCCAGACATGATGCTCATCACAGCAATCACTGAGAAATACTACACACACACACACACACACACACAGAGCTGCCACACTCCTTTTCTTGCCACAACACTATACAAGCAAATCAAACCACAAGTCAAGGCAGGCACGCACCCAAGTTCTGCCTTTGTCAATCTGAGATCCAGCAAAACCAAGATAGTTATAGCAGCAATAGCACAGCTTATTATACTCAGTGCTGGGAAGAGAAAACTATAAAATCAAACTTTCCCCTCCTCCTCCTCCTGATGTACCCTCTTCAAAGAAAGACACACAGGCTCTCTCTGTCTCCCAGTCCCTTTGACTACATTTTGAAACTCCCTCTTTTGGGGCTTCCACCCCACAGCCAATGTGGGTACAGTTGCCCATGATAAGCTAACCAAGAAAGAGATTGCAAGCTGATCTGAAGCCAATACTGGAAAACCAATCAGCAAGGGGAAAACAGGCCTCCAACATGGCACTCAAAACATTTTGATTGAAATGGGGTGGTTTTGTTCCCAGCTCAAAACTGCCTATTTTGAGTTGAAATGTTTTGATGTCGAAATGTTTTGCACTTCTCTAGCCACCTAATAGTGCCGTGGGGAAGTAACTTGCCTAGGGAGCAAGAGTTTGCTGGTTCAAATCCCCAACACCTATACTGGGCAGCAGCAATATAGGAAGATGCTGAAAGGCATCATCTCATACTGTGTGGGAGATGGAAATAGTAAACCCCTCCTGTATTCTACAAAAAAACCCCACATGGCTCTGTGGTCACTAGGAGTTGACTACAATTTGATGGCACAACTTTACCTTTCGTTCTAAATACTTATTTACGTGCCAATTTAAATTTGGCCTAACATTAAGCTTCTGTCATGAGTTAATCTTGTACATTAAAGTTGAAGTGTTACCATGTTTGCTCTGAAGTGTGGCTGTTACCACCCTTTGTGATTATGTTTTGGTTTTGATGTGGGGTAATTAAGCTTGGTGCAAACCTGCATACAGCCAAACTATAAACTAAGTTACAGGGAAAGATGATCATGGGTAGGAGAACAGAAATTTACAAGTCAAAAGCAGTGAGTGCTTTTGACTTGTAAAAAAGAAGTTGCTGGCAATGGACTCCCATAAGGGAGTTAATGTGCTGAGAACGGCACTCCATTACCTCCAATGTACATTCAATAGTGCTAAGAGGTGTGTGTGTGTGTATATATATATATATGTATAGAGAGAGAGAGAGAGAGAGACCCCCCCATCTATAGCTACCTTTTCTAGGCCAATGGCTACATTTGAGAGTCACAGCTACATGTTTCCTTTGTGAAAAGGAGATGTAACCCATTAATTGCAAGGAGCTTAGTCAGGGCAGCTCCAGTCCACGAAGAAAGGCAGTGTGTCTACCAAGGGGCCAGTCAGGGAAGCACACCAAAGGATCTCCTGGTGGGGCAGGAAGGAGAGAAAGCAAAGATGTCCTGTGCAAGAAACCAGTTCTTTTTGTGCACATATAAAGTGAGAGGCCTTGGGGCCAGTGGCAAATGTGGAGGGCGGGGAGGAAACCCTATGTGTTGACAGACAAAAGACAGCAAGGTGGCTGGGGGGGGCATGGTCAGGGGTGTGCCCATTGTGCTGTGGACAGAGGAGTTTTAACAGGTAGGGCAGTGTGGTGGGGCTGCAGGAATAGTAAGTTCCTTTGGGTGCTCTGGGTATTTCTCTGAAGACAAAAGGAAGCACAAGGGCTATTTCTATACAGATCACTTGGGTAAAAGAAACAATTTCCAGTATGACTTGTCCTGATTAACTCTAGGTTCCTTATCTAGAGGAGGCAAGCATTGACCTTGCATTCCTTAGCTCTCTCAGTACTTGCTTATTAAAAGAAAGTTTATTCCATGTCTAATGGCAAGAGCTCTCTTCTGACAAACCTTGTATACCCCCACAGGCACGAAGAACCCACTGCGGCATTTCCCCATGCCCTGTGATCACACTGACCATCTGGGGGCATTAGAAATATACCCAATCAGAATGATTACTCTCTCCATTGACTGAGCAGAGTCTCAGCAGACATAACAATATTATGGAAAGCCAAAATTAGGTCTCGGAGGCACAGGGTGCAACCGAGCCAGATGGGCATGGCTTGAATACAGATATAAATATAACAAATAATAAATAAACCAAACCACAGTAGCTTATGCAGGAGATACAAAACTCATTGTTACAAAAGCATTTTTCTACTCCTTAGTGCCAAATAGATGTGTGAACCATAACCTAATGTTTTGTTTAGTCAGTGTAGTTTAAAGGTTTGAAATAAAAGTGAGATTTTCCCAGAAGGCATCTTGTAGAGATAGTCTGACTTAAAAAGTAAACTGAGTGGCTCACATACTGCACAGAGATCCATTGGCGAGAGAGGTGCATATGATGCTTGCAAAGCACTCTACAGCCAACCTGCACTGCTTGTGAGGGTGGAACGGATCCATGCCTACTAAGTAGTGTGTCATCACACTTGTGGTGCTACTCCCATAGCAAATAAGGACAGTAGTGTCACAAGTGCTACGATGCACCAGCACTGAGCCACCCCACCCTTACAGGCAGTGTGCGTGAGCCTCTTTGGCTAGATCTCTGTGTCGCATGTGAATGAACCACTATTCTAAACAGCCTAGCCTTTTACCCTATAAAATATGGTAAGTGGCAAGGGTAACTGAAGCAGCTTGCACCGATGATACTATAGCCATATCTTTTACCTCTTAACTCCTCTTTTCCAGAAAAGGGATGTATGAAGCATTTAGATGTGGCTCTGCAATATTGAAAATAACATTATAAATCTACAGCCAAATAAGGGATGGAGAGCCAGTCCAGTATAATAAAGGAGGCAAGCTACTACAAAGCAACTGAATCCGTTTGAGCATCGCTTCTGTGCTCAGAGCTGCAGCCCACACATGCTTTTTTTGCTGTTAATACAGTAGTTTATAGATGTGTTTAATTTTGCTACAGAAAACAAAAGTTAAGTGAAACTCTCATGAGACGGTGTAGGAGAGACTAGAAATTAAATATTTCCAGTATTCAAGATTCATTAGAACGATGTCTTTGAGTAGATGTTCCTCCAATCTTCAAATCATCCATTAGAGGCAGTGTTCCCTCTAACAGAGATTCCCAGATGTTGTTGACTACAACTCCCAGCATCTCCAGCTGCAATCGCCTTTCGCTGGGGATTATGGGAGTTGTAGTCAACAACATCTGGGAATTCCGGTTAGAGGGAACACTAATTAGAGGGGAACTTCAGTCTGCAGGTAACTTGATCAACTGAATTTAGAGATTGGTTGTGTCCCCTTAGACCCTCACTAAGAAGTGTCTAAGAAGTGAACAGTTCAAGTTGCAGTCAAGAAAGTCATCCAAGACCAGTTGTGTTACATAGCTACCCTGGGTTTTTGGAAAGCAATACAGAATATCAAAATAGATTACATGTTTGGAAGAAGAGACTTCAAATCACTGAAACCAGAGAGAAAAATTACAAAATAACTTTAATGACTGTTCTGAAATACATCAGAAACAATGTGCTAAAAATGGACAAATGAAAGGTAGTGTAGTGTCAGACAGTATCACACTGAGAGATTCAAACACAGTTCTACATGTCCACAAAACATCTAGTGCCATATTTGTGACAAATTCTGTTACTGAAGGCTGAGTGCTGTAACAATACTGAATATGGAATATGGAACTGAAACCTGAACTATTTATTGCTTACGTTTGCGTAGCAACAAAAATCGCATTAGTGACTAGGGAATGTTTCACTGGCAAAGGAGGACTGCAGCAGCGTTTCAGCTAAAGATCGAATGAGTTTTTCCTAAATCAAGATGAGGTCCTACTTATTTCATGCGGTAAGATTCACTAACAGTTCAGCATGAAATAAAACCTTTGAAAAAAGGTAACATGAGTATGGGATGGAAAGTACATCTTGACAACATCAGAAGCAGATACTTTAAGTGAGACATCTGAACAAGGAGCAAGATCTGGAAGAACCACACATCTAAAAGCAAGTTTGAGTTCACCAAACATTCTTTAGATCCTGACCTTCACCTTAAAAGGCCAATGAGAATACTTCTTTTTGTATGTACCACAGTATATTTTAATCTCATATGCTATGAACCCCACTCAAGAACTGGTCTATTTTCTTCCCTTGCTGGCATAATAGACCTTTTACACCACCTCAAATACAATGCTAAGTAGTAACAGTTAAAACTGATTTCTTCCTCTACAAAGCTGCAAAATCCTTCAATGGCATAGTCTTGTTCTTTTCCACTCTTGTTTTTACTTGATCATTCAGCATAATATTGACAGGTCATTCTGTTCCCAGCAATTTGAAGTTACAGGCGGAACTCTGCAGGGGTTCTGCAGGAGTCCCATTCTTGGCTACAGCCGTGGCTAACAGAACCACAGATAATGAGACATTGAGGCTATCGAGAAGCGCCTTTTAAAGTGGTGATTCTCTTATATTTAGTAGGGGGAGAGCAACTGACCCTATCTAACCACAGCACAGCATCCTCCAGTGGCTGTTACTGGTGTCTACCTTGTTTCATTTTAGATCAGGCCTGCTCAACTTAGGCCCTCCCCAGCTGTTTTTGGACTACAACTCCCACAATCCTCAGCCACAGTGGCCAATAGCCAGGAATTATGGGAGTCGTAGGCCAGCATCTGTAGGAGGGTCAAAGTTGAGCAGCCCTGTTTTAGACAGAGTTCTTTGGGGACAGGGAACCATCTTATTCACTTTATTTTTCTATGTAAACCGCTTTGAGAACTTCTGTTGAAAAGCGGTATATAAATTTTAGTACTAGTAGCAGCAGCTATGGAAATTGGGGAGTTGGGTTCCTGGAGGTGAAAAATGGCAGAAATACAAGAATTAAAGTGCCATACCATGCTCTGTGGGTCTCCAGCTGCCCTGCAATGCCCCTCCAAACTTCAAATTTTGGCAATTTACCATGAAAAATCACAGGGGACTCCCCCCGAAAAAAGAGCCACAAAATGGCTCCTTTCAGCAAATGACCTTGAAGGTCACTTCCAGCCACCTAGGAACAGTGGGTACTTGGAATTTAGCCTTTTTGCACCCGCATATACTTCGGTTGGGTCTCTATTGCCCAACCGTGGATACGTGGATCGGCAACTATTGGGACCGTGTGTGATGAGGTCCACCTGTACTAGAACCACAGTAAGACCTGCATTTTTGAAAAGTTAACACAAAGAGCTAGTGAATAAGAACAAATATTTAATTGGAGTAACATCATCCAGCAATAAACCTTACATTTTGCAAGCTACACATATCAGTAATACGGATCTTCGTAGCTTATAGATCAGTATTTACTTTAACACTTCTCGGCTTCATTGAGGGTCAGAGGTTACATTTTTGTAGACAAAACATGATTTGAGGCACGTTCTGATTTGGATGAAATGCATGTGAACTAGAACAACTCACATGTTTAGGTTTTTCCTGACTACAAAGTCCTTCTCCTATAACTTCCATGTGAATTATCCCAGTTTATACAGACAAACTGCTCCTGGAGTTACTGGTGTTTATAGACATCACTATAGTACAAACCCCTAGAAGAATTGAGACACTGAACTCTTAGTGAAGGAACAAATCCTGAAATGAGATGCCAGTACTGAATAGTCAAATTCAAGTTACAGGTGAATCGACTCTACTCACAAAGTTCTGTGGTATTAAATGCAGCAAGACAGACACATGACTTGAGAAAAACACAGATTTAAACACAATGTAGTATTAGGATCACCAATCCAGAAGCCATCATAGGAATACAAACTTGAGTCACCCCACAAAATGTAGTTTTAATTTACAGAACACGAATCGAAGTCCCATGAAATATTTACTCTTTATTAAAGCTTAGCCCAAATACACCTAACATCCATATCCTATATTGTTAAAACACTGTACACAAAATCTTTTCAATCTAACCCTCTCAAAAATTCCAGTCCTAATGATATAGCAAAAACTGTAGACTTTTTAAATTGTCAAGGTGTCTTATTTTACAAAAGTGGGGGTGGGGATTCTCAGTACTACAAGAGATAAGCTACAGGTATTCATAACTGGTTGTTATGCACTTTGTAGAAAGTGTTTAATCAATTTAGAAATGCTGAAGGTTCACTTGAATACTTTTTTCTTATAAACAACTCACAGTTTTCCACTCTTCATCCACAATATACAATGTACATTGGTGGGGGGGAAGTGCAACATTTTGGAAAATCTAGACAACTCGACAATTCCATACACTTCAAATCCAAAGCTTCTTATGACATGCCTTTTGAAAAATGAGCAGCACTTTCCTCCCTCCAAGACAACCAAAGAGTTTTTAAAAAGCAGTCCCTTATCAACTTCGCTATTAGAAAATATCAGAAAGTTTGTACAAACCAAAAAGCCAAAGCAGACTGGTTCTTAGCAGATTAAAATAAAATCTTTGAAAGCTATCCAAGTGAACCTTTTTAGTAATATACACTAAAAAGAAGAAGTTAACACTATTTAAGACATTCTTCATGAACCTTGCTAATTGCTGCTACTTAGAAAATATGTAACCATACAAATCTGAAGTTCTTATCTGTGCCCATCACTCATTATTTGTTTAAATTATGCCCAATTTTCTAGCCATTATATTAGGAGATTCATCTGTGCAAAGAAATAAGCTATCCACTTTATTCATAGGTGAGAGAACCGGATGTCTAGCATAAACCATGAATTAACTGATCCTTACTTGGGAGCATATAGAGTTGTTTGGGGGAATTCTTGGAATGGAGTAGCCATGAAGAACTGAAGTGGAAGGACGCACCCATCTAAGCACCAATACCTTTATTTTGCTGCTTGAATGTAGCAGCTATGAAGAACAGAAGTAGTAATGTGGAAAGGTGAGGTGCTCACAACTAAGCACAAATACTTTTATTTTGTATTTTTGTTTTTGCAAAAAATGGGGTTAAAGTTTACTTTTTCATTCAAATAATTTAATTATATTGGGTTTTGAAAATAACTATAATTATAGCTTCTGTCCCTGGTAAAACTCTGTGAAGTTATCATTCATCAAGGACAGGGAGTGTGTTTAATCCCTCCACAGCATGTCGATGAATGATATGTTAGGCTGAGATACCATTGATGTCCATGACACACAATAAATATATATTCAACGATGGCTATCACTCAGTCCACTTCTAGAGGGATAATTATTGTATATAATGGCTTGCAAATCAAGAGCCACACCAGAGGGCTTTATAATTGCAACGCCAGATGAAATGCGTTTGGCTTCTTTAAACACCTCTAATGTGGGTGATGAAAGGTTGTTACGCCTAACAACATACTATGCTAAGTTGGTTCCTCTACTTTATTATTGAGCAAGACTGGACTTTTGCTTTCAGGCCCGATTTGCATCTCCTTATATAGTGGTCAAGAACACAAAATGAGTAACTGAGCAGGAAAAAGGGCGCCATTCCAGTGTCTGAATACATGTGTGTCCTGGTGTTTTGTGTAGGTTTTTTTGTTTGTTTGTTTGTTTTTTAATAGCTTACTTAAAAAAAGAAAACAAACAGTAAATTGTTCCAACTGGGTGTCAACAGCTCAGTTTTTAAATTAGCTTTCCTTTTTTCTTGGGTGGCCCTTTGTATCCTTTGGCCTTTCTTCGTAAGGTCCGCCTGTCTACTATGGGTACTTCGATTTCCGCTTCCTCTGAACTGCTATCTGCTGCTCTCTCAGATGCTGGCTCGGCCGACTCTTCAGACTGTTCATCCAGTTGGTTCTTTTGCCCCTCTGTGTGCTGCTGGTATGAGATGTCCTCCAGTTCAACCATCACCAGAGAACCCTGGCCCAGAGCAACAGCAGCCTCTGGCGAGTCAGACCCGCCCTCCTCACTTTGCTCCTCTAGGGAAGAGGTTGTGTTGGGCGACACGTTCTCAGAAATTGAATCTTCTGGAGCCTCCGTTGTGACAGAGTTTGAAAGGCCATTATTGGAGGGCTCTTCCTTGTCTGTGGGTGCGAGAAGGCCTGCATTGTGAACCAGAGCCCTTTTCCTCTGTGTTGCTTGTTGTTCCTCTTGTGGTGGCACTTCTAAATCTGCCATGTTCTCAACCTGAGGGATAAAACCCAAAATAATCAGAAGTCATGTTATCAGTGGATACTTCTGCTCCTCCTCACAATAACCCTTCAACCAAGGTCAATATATGGCTGTTCTATGGATAGAAAAAACTCATGTTCTGCAATCATAACTACCTGGCAGTGTAGCAATCTCTCACCCCAAACAAGCAAGAGCCAGATCATTTTCTCTTGGCCATGGCATGCCTGGGCCACAAAACCTTTATATTTGTCCCATGATTAAAGAGCTAAGAAAGATACCACTGCTACCTAAATATTCTACATTTGTTTACATTACCATAACCGCTCCTCCCCAGAAGCCTCCAAACATTTCATATGAGGAGTTTGGGGTAGGGGGAAAACAACAATATAATCCCCGCTAACTGAGCAAAGAGTGGGGGTGGGGGAGAACGGGATGTTTTGAGATTTTTAAAATCTCAAATTGATTCTCTTATATTTAACAGGGGGAGAACAACTGGCCCTATCCAACCCAACACAGGATCTTTGCAGGGTGTGTTTCTTTCTTTTTTTTTTAATCGTGAGCCCTTTCAGGACAGGGAACAGTTGTATTGCTCTATGTAAAGTGCTTTAAGAAGGTTTTTTTGTTGTTGAAAAGTTTTTTAAAAGAAACAATTCATAAAGAACCTACGTCAAAGATGCTATCATGAATATTAATCATAATTTCTAATTATATTCTATGAACATGTCAACAGCAGCATATGGAAATGAGAGATAACAGACCTGATCAATCCTATTCTGCAGCACACCCACAGAGTCAAGCCCTTGCCCACCTCTCTCTCTCTAAAAGCGCAAAGACAAAGAAGGTCAATAAATGAATAGGGGGTGGTGGTGGAGTAGATTGAGCAGGGAGGAGGAGTCTGGAATAAATGCAAGAGACAGAGGAGGGGAACAGAAAGTGAAACCCACAATGAACAGAACATATTCATGCAGTCCTGAGGACACTTTTTCCAAGTGTATCCTCAGGTGTTTCCCTTCTACAACAGAAGTGTATCCTCAGGTGTTTCCCTTCTATCACAGCTTTTATCAAGGAAACAGAGCATTCTGCCCCCACAAGCAGGGCAGGCATGCTTTAAACAGCAGCAAGGATGCATCTCTGAAGGCTGAAATACTGCTACAAATCTTGGGTTAATGGTTATACGCACTAATGCTTTGGTAAAGTAGAGTATGCTGCCGAGTTGGTGTCGACTCCTGGCGACCACAGAGCCCTGTGGTTGTCTTTAGTAGAATACAGGAGGAGTTTACCATTGCCATCTCCCGTACAGTATGAGATGATGCCTTTCAGCATCTTTGCTATATCGCTGCTGCCTTGGCAAAGAGGCACCTTTTAATGTGGCGGTTCTCTTTATTTAGCAGCAGGAGAGTAACTGGCCCTACCCACCCCCAGCACAGTATCTCCAGTGACTGTTGCTGGTATCTATCTTATGTTTCTTTTTAGATTGTGAGCCCTTTGGGGAGAGGGTTCCATCTTATTTGTTTATTTCTCCGTGTAAACCGCCTTGAGCCATTTTTGGAAGGGCGGTAAATAAATTGAATAATAATAAATAATAATAACAATATAGGTGTTTCCCAAAGTCTGTGAAACATACCAGCGGGGATTCAAACCAGCAACCTCTTGCTCCCTAGGCAAGCTGCGCCATTAGGCGGCATTGCATATTAATAGGGTGCAGTGCTTTTTTGCATTTTGTCTTTTTGTTTATGATGATGTACTCGTATATCTTATCAACCTTAACAAGAAACTGTGTCAGCACCATGGAAAAATTTTCACATTTCTCTCACCTTATCTGACACATTGTCATCACTGTCTTCAGCAGATTTTACTGAAGAATCAAGGATTAGTGGAACAAGTAAGGTTAAAGTTGTTTCCTCTGGACTATCGGACTGCAGCTTTGATTCTCCATCTTCGCTTGCCATTTCCCCTTCAGTTACTATCGACACTTTGATAGCATCTTCCGTTAGTTCTCCATTGAGTGGCTCTATATCCGTTTCCTGAAATGATATTGATACATCAAAATGGTGCATGGCTTTGGATTCTTGTGTAATTATTTAAAGAATTCTGTTCGCAGGAACAAGAGCCACATGTCTAACAGAAAAGGCTATAATTTCCTGGTCAAATCCAAGTGGAAGTAGTCAGAAACCTTGTTCAAATGAACCATTTCTACTTAAGATGAGAGTAAAGCCTACAGACAAGGCTTGGGCACAACTTTAGCCTTGTCCAGAGTACAAAGTAACTGTGGGTCCATCTAAACCTATCAAGCTGCCTTATATAGGCCAGGTTCAGATGTAATGGCAACTCCAGTAGTACATGCTCCATCCATCCCCACCTGAGCCTCTGCTTCCGTTGTAGATTCCGATATGCCAAGATGGACCATGTTGTCCAGACCCACCAGTCTTGGCATATCCTGCTGTACTTCCCTCAGGAAACCAGACACCTGTCACTTACTTGAAGTCTCAGTGTGAGATGCTGGGTTCCCTGAGGGAAACAGGGCAGGATATGCCGAGCCTGGAGGGTTCCAAAGATACAGCCCATCTTGACACATTGGAACCTAGAGCAGAAATAGAGGCTCGTGTGGGAACAGGGAGGAGCACATGCTCCTGGGGTGGCAACGGTGGCAACCTCAGGTGCTGCCATTATATCTGAACATGGTCACAGAGTAAAGTCACTGGTCTACCTAGGTCAGTACTGTCTACTCCAACTGGCTTTCCAGCGTTTCAGACAGGAGCAGTGTTCCTTCTAACAGGGATTCCCAGATGTTGTTGACTACAACTCCCAGCATCCCCAGCTGCAATAGCCTTTGCTTGGGGATTATGGGAGGTGTAGTCAACCACACCTGGGAATCCATGTTAGAGGAAACACTGGACAGGAGTCTTTTCTAGTTGTTCTTGGAGATGGCAGGTAAGGAACTTGGGGCCTTCTGCATCCAAAGCATGTGCTTTCCTTTGATCTGTGGCCTCATCTGTCTGAATCCTTTTCACAGCATATACACTACTTTGCAACTGAACCGAAAAGAGCAAGGCAATGACATTCGTAGACTCCCAAGCTTGCATCTCTCACACATTGGGTTAAAAAAAAAAAAAAAAGAATTGCCAGAACAGGGGTTCATTGAAATAAATAGTCTCTTTAATCAAAGTTCACCGCTTTGTCATCTTGCTTCTCAGATGGAGAACATAGCTGTGGTGTGTCTTCTGCTGGTAGTTTTTGATTTTCCACAAACGTCTCTTGCTCATGTTCAGTCACATTCTCTTCCATCTCATCTATCAGCTCTTCTGAACTTTCAGACACACGTATAATTGGTTCCAGTCTGTGCAGCAGAAAAGGAGTATATGCAATATTTAATAAGCAAAAAACAAGACAACAGATAGTGTTATGTCCAGACAAGCCCAATGCACCAGAAGTCTTCAATTCCATTTTTTTTCTCCTGCTTTGGCATTTAACTTCTTAGAATGATGTCTAGCTCTCATCCCATGAAGGCCTGCAACAGAATTTATACTAGTTCTGATATATCTTGGCTGTCTCCTAAACCTATTGCTTAGATTACTTTGGTTGTAGAGCTGAGGACCACACACTCAATGAGACACTAAAGAAGTGTGATCAGATTTCCCATCTTTTTCCATTTCTTTTAGAAGCAGCTGTTGGGGTGTAGGTTAACGTGGATCAGAGAGGGGGATCAACACCCCCCCCTGCTGCCCCATTTGGGATTTGTTCCCAAACAGAGCAAATGACAGGCTGGAGAGGGCAAATTTATATGGGGGTGGGGGGTGACACAAGGAAAAGGATTGGCTCCCTGCCCCCACTTCCCCAGTGCTGCAGTCCCAATCCAATTCAATCTCTTTGTCTACTATTAATTTAAAAAACAAGAAGGGAGATCCTAATCTCAGGTCAGGTCAGATCTAGCTGCAGTCTTACTGCAAGATGGAACAGAAGGCTAAAGGCGGTCTTGTCTTCTAACACTTAGCAGTAGTGTTTAGCCCTATTCAGACATTATGTTGTGTGAGTTTACAGAGGTCTGTGCGCTCATAGATGTTTTTGTGTGCATGACTGTATAGTACTTGCATTCATTTTAAAAGTGGACCTGGATACATATCCGGCAAGTCCTCAGTAAAGACAGGAAGTATACTGCTGTACCTGTGTTCAATATAATATGTGAATAACTGTACCTGGGTACAGATCTGAACGTGTATACACTGTACACATGTACAAGTGTTCGTACTATCCTATTAGGGCTTTTCTTTATTAGGTTCTCATACTTCCTTTCAATGTCTCAAAAAGGCACATATTTAAATATATTTGGCTATCACTAAAATTAATCATCATCTAAACCAAATTAAATCAACTAAAAAAATATTGACTTAAGTTACCAGCCTTAGTGGAAATACAGCAAGATAATGAGAAGTTAACAAGAACAAACATGAACACAAGAAAAACAATCACTGGAGAAGTCTGATGCGAGCTCCACATTAGTTGTTGGTTAATTTCTTTGCTGTGTGAAGCTCAGTTCCACAACTTATTGAAGAATATTTCAATACCTAATCCACAACTATGTGAGTGTGTAAACAATGCTTTTGAATAAGTCATTCCTAAAACCGCTGAGCAATATGAGACCTATGACATTTCAAGGACTCCACATTTCTGATATCACTGGAAAATATAAAATCAACAGCATACCTGTTTTCTGATATTTGCAGAACATTTACATCTTCACTTTCAGGAATGTCAGATTCTTGGATTCTCTTCCCCAACTTGGGACGTTTCAGATGATTACTTCGTGTTCGAGTAGAAGGTGGCATAGCATTAAGTTCTAGGGACCAGGAGCAAGGAGAAAAGAATCAGCAAACATTGTATTCAAATACTGTAAATGTAACAGAACTTGAACAAAGTCCTACACAGCTGAATGGCCTAAATATGTAACATTGGGCCCTAGGCATTAGAACTATTTAATTGTATGCTGAATCCTACAAATGTGCATTAACTACCTACAGTTTTATTTCAATCATACTTCTTTAGGTTTTGTCTAGAACACCTTCTTCTTCAGCAACATGACCAGAAACATAGGACTTCAAAACATGCAATTGCATGTCCAATGGAGAGCACCAAAAAGAACTGTGAACTCCAATATGTGAAATGCATTTGTGAAGCTGCCCCTATTCTCTGAAAAAAGTGTAATAACGAGACCTACGGAAATGCCAGGGAGTCAGCTTGTCCTCCAAGTAAAATTATCACCTGGCATGCTGTATAGGAATAGACAGGTCATAAAAGCAGGCACTATATTAAATTTATTTTGCTCTTCTAAAACAAATTTGGAACTACTTCTTGCCCCTTATCTTTAGCTGTTGTGAAACACTTCTGTTTGGTATTGCGAATCACAGAAAGATTAGAAGATGACAGTGAAAGTGGATAAAATTTAACAGAGGTGCTAATTGGACTGATTACCTTCAGAAGTGCCTTCACATACATCTGACCCATCTTTGTTTCTATGAGAGTCAACCTAGAAAAAGGATTACCAACATATGAAAGACACACAGAACTGATAGCATCACTATTCTACTGCATATCCCCCCATTATTAATGGGTTCACTTCCCAATTACTACCCAATTGTACACATTCCGTCTGGATTATTTTTATAAAATTAAACCTCTTTCATTGCCTGCATGAAAGGTATTTGCCTGCACCTTAAGATATTTACCTTAAATGCTACTTTCACTGTTTTCATACATGATCAAAGGAATGCCACTCAGCTTTAGTTCATCTGGAATCTCCACATAATGAGAACAATTAGGAAGCAAAGTGAAGAATGCCGAGACTGAGAGGCAAAGTTGTGGGGGGGGGTGGAGGCAAAAAAAAAAGATGCCCACAGCACAAGCTCCTCCCACCTACACACAGCCAGTCTGCACATGAGGCCAAGTGAGGTGGTTGCCTCAAACAGCAGTTTGCTGCTTCCGACTCACTGCCTCTGACTGCCTCAAACCCTGAACTTACCAGTCCCAAAAATGATTATATTGTAGCTGCCACCACTGCCATCTCTGGCAGCAGAAAAGGGCGTGCAAGGAAGTGGATTAAGAACAGTAGAATAGGGATGTGCACAAACCGATTCAGGGGCACTTTTACGGTCTGGTGGTTTGGCCGATTCGACGGCGGGGGAGCTACCTTTAAGGAGCAGGGAAGCTGCTCTTACCCCACCCCCCGGGCCACATTCCCACCGCCGGCACTGTGCTTAAAAACGGTCCTGCAAGGCAGCAGTGTACCTCCTTGCCACTCTGGTACACGTAGGACTGGAAGTGCTTGGTGCGTGCATGCCTACAGTAGAGTTCTGGCCTAGAGCGTCTCTGTGGTGCTCCACACACACCCTTCCACACCTCCGCTTCTCAGAAGCTAGAGCAGGAGTGGAGGGGAACAAAACAGATAAGGTAGGCCCCCACCAAGATGCGGGGCCCGTGGGGGCAGCCTAGCCGTGATGATAGGCACTTTGTACACCAAGAGGCTTAGGAAGCAGGACTGGGGCTTGGGCGGGGTTGAAATAGCTGTTCAGCACACTTTGCGCCCCAGAGGGGCAGCATGGTTCCTTTGTGAACCAAATTCCCAACACAAGTGTTTAATTATAGAATATCTCCAAAAGGAGTTTAAGGTGGTGGAGAGGGAGAAACTTAAGCAAAATCACTTTTTAAAAAAATCCCCTTATATTTCCATTTCAGTTAAAAAAAAAAAATCCTTAGGCATTAAAAATGGGGATGGGGGAGACAACTGGAGGTACATGGCACACACACAAAAATATACACAATACAGAAAGCATGTTGTGTACCTACACTTGGTTGTGTTTCAGGGAACTCAGGTGCTTGTTCATTTGGCACGCTGTGGTCTATCACAGTTTTCAGAAAGTTCTCTTCTGTCTGGGAACTGTTGGTCTCTTGTTGTGAGCCTTCTGTTCTTAGAAAAAATCAAGAAATTGTTTTTTAAAGGCGAATATGCCTGTTTAAATATCTATTATCTCCAGCAATCATTAGATACCAACAATATCTACCTGAGGCCAACCTGAGGCTCTTCAGACATTGTTGGACTATAGCTCCCATCATCCCTAGCCACAATGTGACTAGGGATGATGGGAGCTGTAGTCCAACAACAGTTGAAGAGCCTCGGATAGGCCCTCTGGTATATGGTTTTCAGAACTTTCCGCCCTCCCTGCAGTTATGCCCAAAGCCCTCATACCTATGGATTTGAAACTTTCTCTTTGCAATATACTAGCAACACGGGCTCTCTGGTGCCAATGTCCTACTCCTTCAACTTCCCATAGAAGGTCATGATCCCCTGGATACCTTTCAAAGTACTTCTGGCAAGCTGAGGAGGGAAACACATAGAACAGATTCCATACATGCATAACACAACATTTTTACTTTTATTTTCAACTTTAAGACATGGCATTGTTACCTAACACACTGCTTTCTTGAAGGGGAGTGAACAGAAGACCACCTTTGCTGGATCAAGCTGAAGGTCTACCTATTCCACCATCCCTTTTCCCATAGAGGTCCACCAGATGTCTCTAAGAAGACCCCCAAGCAGGAAATGAAGGCATGCCCCCTCTTCTGCCACCACTCCCTTGCACTCCCTTGCACCACTCCCTTGCAACTCCCTTCAGAAGCACATTGGGAGTAGCATACAGCTGTCAGGGCAAGTAGGCATTGGTAGGTTTGTCTTCCATGGATTGGGAGGTTCTTTCAGAAACCTGTTCACTATCTTGCATCAGAATATTTGGGAGCCTTTTAATAGTCTGTAAGACAACACCACTTTCTCATGGTAAATAACCACAATGCATTTTATGACAAAAATTTAAAGACCTGAGTTAGCTTACATGTATGCACACAACCAATCATTTTTGCCCACGTGCAGACTATGTGTAATATACCAACAAATGCAAAACTGCAGCAAGATGAGTTTGTAACACCACAGAAACACTGTTATAGGTATAGGAAGCTGCCTTATACAGAGTCAGATCATTGGTCCATACAGCTCAGTACTGTCTACACAGACTAGTAGCAGTTTCTCCAAGGTTGCAGCCTGGAGTCTTCCTCAGCCCTATCTTGGATATGCCAGGGAGGGAACTTGGCACCCTCTGCATGCAAGCATACAGCAGCCCCACCCCCTATGGGCAATATCTTAGCGCAAACACACGTCATCTCCCACTCAAATGCAAATCCTGCTTAGCAAAGGGGACAATTCGTGCTTGCTACCACAAGACCAGCTCTCCTCCCATAGCTAGGGAAGTGATAACTAGGGTCTCCAGGAGTGGAGAATGATCAGCAGATCAGCAGTTCTTTCCTCTTCCAGTCCCACACCCTAGAGATAAACATCTCAGAAAACCTAACAAACAAAAAGGACATACATTTAGCCTGCTACTCCTAAAAGACACATGTCAGAATTTGAAAAAGCTCCTTTGGACACATACATGTCTCACAGAACACACTGAGATTTCTGTCCATTTTGTTCTTCCCATAAATAACTCCTCATAGCGAACTGTGGATATTCCCCATGCTTCACTATATGTGTGCATAATGGCAAGTCAATAAGTCAGTCTAAATACGTAAAGTTAACAGGAATGCAAAGGAAGCCTAGTGAGACCCGAGGTGTGAAACATCTATATAAAAATGCCTACCACTCCACTCCTGTTCCCAAGTTGTATGCAGATACCTTTTGACGTGTCTACCAGGTTCTGACACACTTGGTTCCCAATTTGCAAGGAAGCTCAGAGAGAAGCAAAAAAACTTATGCAAAGCAAAACTGATATTTACATACCAAAAATATACCCCACCAAACCTCTCCCAAACTTGCTGCTGAGGCTCTACAGTAGGGGAACAAAAATTGGAGCCCCATATGCTGTTGGACCACAACTCCCATCATCCTCAGCCACAATGGCCAGAGACAAAGGATGTTGTAGGTGGAGATGAAGGGAGTTGTGATCCAACAATATTGGAGGATCAAAAATTGGGAAGCCCCCCTCTGGAGATGAAATCCAGATATACCTGCAGATGTGGGGGCGGGGGAGGAAAAGGAGAGAGTTGAGGACTCAGCTGGTTTTAGAGAACATGTAGTATATGTTTTATTTACCCACACAGATTGCTTCCTGCCTTCTTCCCTCTTTCTGACTGTATTTATTTATTTGATTTATATACCGCCCTTCCAAAAATGGCTCAGGGCGGGTTACATCAAAATAAAAACAAATAATTGATTTTAACAATTAAAATAAAAACTAAATCAATTAAACAATTAAAATCATTGATGATGAGATCCTGATGATCTCAATGGGTGGTGTGGTTCATAGCGAAGACAATGTTTTGTTTAATTTATTAATTTATTTGATTTATAAATAAATCAAAAATGGTTCAGGTCAGTTTACCTCAAAATAAAAACAAAACTATAGAAAACAAGACTAAATAAATTAAAATCATTTAAACAAAAATCATTAACATTAAAATCATTTTAAACCAACATTAAAAATTTAAAACCATATATCTAATTAAAAAATGTTTGATCTAAGATCGTAAATAAACAACTAAACAACTAAACAATCTAATTAAAAGCCTGGGTGAAAAAATGCAGCTTCAGTGCCTTTTTAAAAGTTGCCAGAGATGAGGAGGCTCTTATTTCAACAGGGAGCACATTCCAAAGTCCAGGGGCACAACAGAGAAGGCTCGTTTCCAAGTAGCCACCAGACGAGTTGGCAGCAACCACAGACGAACCTCTCCAGATGATCTTAACAGGTGGTGGGGCTCATGGCAAAGAAGATGTTTTCTTAAATACCTTGTCAAAAATACTTCCCCCTCCTCTCCAAATTATCCACCTCTAGTGCCGCAGGAGGGAAATGCTTGACTAACAAGCAGAAGGTTGCCGGTTCAAATCCCCACTGCTACTATATCGGGCCAGCAGCAATACAGGAAGATGCTGAAAGGCATCGTCTCATACTGCGTGGGAGGAGGCAGTGGTAAACCCCTCCTGTATGCTACCAAAGACAACCACAGGTTGTCCGTGGTCGCCAGGAGTCGAAATCGACTTGATGGCACACTTTACCTTTACCTCTCTAAATTGCACCCTCCAAGCTTCTAGAGTCTAGAAAATCGGCTGAAGTCAAATTCTTCAAAGAAAGCTCATTATTCACCATCACAACCTGGTGCTTGAGTGAGAGAATGCACACACTTATAGGGTTCTAGTGTTAAAATAAATGTCAATTCTTTTAAGAAATTAAAAGAAATGCAAATTATTAAACATGATTTGCGCATATGCGGTCAGGCGAAGTGAAAGGCTTACCCGCATGCATAAAAGAGGTCAGTGGGAACCGCAGGCCAAGTGTGTCTTCGGTAAAAGAATCTACAAAATCTTCAAGCATCAGGAGTCCAAAATCTTTCCCTCTATGTTTCTTCCTTACAAACATGGTGTCCAGGACTGGAAGCTGGTAGCTCTGGGTAAGAAAGGCACTACATATGCTTCCTGCAAGAGTAACAGCAGCTCTGATTAGCACACCTAGAGTGAATTCATCATTTTGTTACACACACACACACCACAAGTCCAGACAATCCCTTCCCCTGCCATTCATACTTTTTGGCAGTCTTCTATAACCTTCTAAATTCATTATCTGGGTAACACAGTGTGATACATTTTTGGTTATGCAGTTCAAGTTTCTTCCTAAACCATCTTCTCTAACAACTTCATTGTTCCTCAAGAACTAAATCTCTGCATTGTCTTTTTGGCTTCTGGAGTAAAGTTGCATCAGTGTGGTGTAGTGGTGAGAGTGTTGAACCAGGACCGGGGAGTTCAAATCCCCATTCAGCCATGAAACTCACGGGGTGACTCTGGGCCAGTCATGTCTCTCTCAGCTTCATCTACCTCACAGGTTTGCTGTGAGGATAAACATAACCATGCATTCTGGGCTCCTTGGAGGAAGTGCGGGATATATATGTAAATATAAAATAAAAAATTTAAAAAATATATTTCTCTCTCAGATTTGCCTTGGCATCTTTTGCCTTTCCACTCCTACTACAAACACTCCAAATCAAGAAAAACAGGGCTGATTGCAGCAGCCAGGTGATCAGCTAGCAAATTTGGGGTACAATTAGCAGTAGCAAACGTTGGACAAACGCTATCCAAAAAGGTCGTATCTCTGAGCTTTAATTTCACCACTTCCAGACTTTTGCATTGATGAGAGAGAATGCTAATAGAGTTGTTAATTCACCTGGGATAACTTTATGAGAATCACTTCTCTTGCCTTGAAGGAGAATCATTAAATACCCCAAATGGACAAGAGCTCCTGAAACTGCATACAGACTGTAAACTGCATAGACCGGAAACTGGATACTGTACTTTGAAATGGTCTTCAATTCACAAGGCCAATATGTCAAAAGGGAATCCTCCCACCACTTAAAGAGCGAAAACCCCAAACTAACTCGAGTACCATCTGCTTATCAGTTTCCCACAAGACCTGGCAAGACAGAGGCCCATCTGGCCAAATATCAAGTTTCCAACGGTCGTCAAGGCCATATAATAAGTGGCGCTTATCAGCCAGTTGCCCTAGAAATTAATCCACTGCGTCCAAAGAGAGCAACTACTATGACTCCACCAGGTTTCTGCAGACATGCATTAAACACTTATCTGTGGAGGAAGATTGTCAGCACATCTAAATAAATCTTTAAAGAACTACTATATGCTTAAACTGAACAGGGGACTCTGCTGTTAGGTTGTTTATAAAAAGAGAGTTCAAGAATATTTCTGCACTGAATCCATTGGTTATACTTTATTTTATTTGCCCATCATTTGTCCTTTTACAGGAAAAACGTGCAAGTAGCAGCAGAGACGCAATTGAAACGGCAAACTGCCATACCTACCAGCAATACATTTATTTGCTGATGGGCAGACCAACTTGCCATTTCAGCCAACAAGCTTGAAGGGGACAAGGGCTGACAACCAGATGAGTGTTGCACTAGTGCAATGAGAGAAGCTGTGTGCACTTAAGAGATTTTGGAGCTGCACAAAATGCTCTGTGATGTTACACAACCACTAGGGGAAAGATCTTCTCAGGGACACAAACAAGGTTGTGCAACATTCTCCACTAGCACAAGAGCGAGACTGGAACCAACACCCCCAGCTTCGTGCAACGTCACTGTGCTACGTGCCTGCACTAATGCAACGCTCGTCTGTATGTTGTGTCAAGATTCCACACCAGATAATTCCTAATAAGGAACAGTCTTTCCTGAAACATTTTCCTGAAATGAGGACTTGAGTCCCCAGATGTTGTTGGACTTCAACGCCCATTATTCCAGCCACAGTGGCCAAGCTGAAGTCCAACAACATCTGGGAGATCCAAGAGAACCCCAGAAACACACTAGCCACAATGAGTTAAAGGCTGCAATAGGAACATAGGAAGCTGCCTTATACCAAGTCAGACCATTAGTGCATCTAGTTCACTATTCTCTATACTTGCAACAGCTCTCTAAGCCCTACCAGACGATGCCAGGGAGTGAACCTGGAAGCTTTCTGCATGCAAGCATGCAGATTATCTTCCTCTGAGCTATGGCCGCATATCCTAAGGGGAATATCTTACAGTGCTCACATGTAGTAACCCATCCAAATGAAAACCAAGGTGGGCCTTCCTCAGCAAAGGGAACAACTCATACTTGCTATCACAAGACCAGCTCTTCTTCCCAAGGAATATATGTTATGTCTGAAGATAAACCCCCAAACAAATAACTCTTACAGATATTCCACAAGTGACAGGGTGAAGATTTTCCCCTAAAACATTTGAGGAGTCTCCCCCTCAGCAAACCTAATAACCAATATCTTCAATCCCCAAAACATATATTCTTCTCCCCTGTCCCAAACATTCAAGTGAGGAGTTGCTCCTCAACCTTCTCCTCTGACTGGAACCACTCCCGAGTGAACTGAACAGCTCAGCCTTTCCCAAAGGGCAGCCAAGAACTATGGCGAGAAGCTATTTGAGTACTTAGAATGGTGGAATCTAGAGAGAAGATGAGACATGTACGCATCCCTCATGCCCCATGGATGTCAACAAGTTCAATGAAGACTGTCAAGTACATGCAGCTGTCCCACCATTACGACCTGGAAAAGAAACCTTCTGCCACCCAAAACATAAAAATGCAGGAGACCATGTGCAGAGTACTTCTCAAATGGTGTAATAGATCGACTCCCACCCCCACCCTCACAATAAATACCTTATGCAGCTTTATTTCAAGGGCAGCCTTACCTGGAAGCTTAACAGAATAAAAGCCAACGGCCTCTCCTTTCTTCCACAGAATCTTAGCATAATCATGGCTACCATGACAGAGGAATGGAAACTCGTTTTTCTCAATTTCTTGTTTGCGATAAATTATTCTGTTTAGCACATAAAGAACCACTCTCTCCCCAATGGACTTCACCTATATAAAACATGCAAAAGAGCATGACAGACACAATTATTAAAGAAGAAAACTTCTCATTCCAAAATGGCCATGTATTGTCCCCTACTAACTGGGCAAAGAGCCACCTTCGGAAATGGTGGCCCTCTTCTATTTAGCAGGGGAAGAGCACTGCCCTTAATCATCTGAGCAGAGCATCCCAACCAGTGGTTGTTTGCTGGTGCCTCCCCTTGTCTCTCATTTTAGATTGGGGGCCCCCTTGGGACAGAGAACCACCTTCCCTTCCTCTGCTATGTAAACTGCTGTAATAAAACGTCTTTTGTTGAAACACAATACATAAACAATCAAAATAATAATGCAAACACCACAGTTAGGAAGCCACTGCCCAGACATGGAAGCAGAGCTGTGCAGCACAAATGCCCTTTTAAAAAGATATAAAATTAGGCACTGGGTGAAACCCAATAGGACATACCTACACTAGGAAGAGGATCTGAAGTGGTTTCATTATTGTAACTTCTCCCAAGAAACTACATGAGCTATACTTTGGGAAGGAGCTAACAGTTCTGCTAGAGAGTCCAATCACTCACACACAACTCAAGAGCCCAAGGTTCTTTGACAGGAAGCCATCCCAGGAAAGCCATCCGAAATCTGCTTCACCCTTAAACCATTGGTCCATCTAGCTGAATATTGTCTACACTGACTGGCAACAGCCCTACAGGGTTTCAAATGAATGTTTCCAATCCCAGCCTTAACTGGAGAGGTCAGGATATGAACCTGGGACTTTCTGCATGCAATACCACTGCATGCAAGTACAGCCCTTCCCCAAACATTTTGCTGCAGAACAAACATTCAAATACAAGATGCTTGTAGCACAAACAGAAGTTCTAATCAGAGTTACATAAACACAGCATGCATATGCAACATACAACTCCTATTCCAAGGAAATTGGAACTTTACACTCAGAATACACTATGCAATCTCTCCATTTGGGATAAATAGCCCCCAGAGTCAGAGAGCGGCTTTCGAAAACATATTTAATGGAGTAGCAACATGATTTTACCTGCCGAAGTCCTTCTCTAGAAGGAACAGTTGTTCTCACAATATCATCAATAGTCCACCACTGATCAGCAAGGAACAGAGCAACAGCTTGAATGAGAAAAGTGGGGTATGAAGTTAGTGTATTAAACACGTTAACTTAGTTATGTTGTAACAAACATACTTGGTTACATGGATGCACTTCCGTATAAGTTATCAATGAATACTTGCTAAATGCATGTGCGCGTGTACGTACACACAGACACCCCCTTGCACAACTCTGACCCTCCAGCTGTTTTTGGACTATGCAAGCACAGTGGCCAATAGCCAGATTATGGGAGTTGTAGTCCAACATCCACAGGAGGGTGAAGGTTGTGTAGCCCTGCAGTAATATTTCTCCCTTAGGAAGCAGCCGTTCCGTCCCTATTTCATATATTGTCATCACATCTTAAGAAGCTGAGGTGTGGTTTGTTCCTTGCCATCCACATTTTCATAGCATATTCTCTTTGGAATATTCATGGGTATTGTCTCTAAAGGGCACTGTTTCCTCTGAACTGAAAGCAAGCTGGGGACAGAATAGAGTTTATTCCCCAATCAAACAAACCAACAAAACTTGGAATAAAATACAGGAGACCACATTCTCTGGGTCTTACCTAGAGGTAGGTTCCTGGGACAAGGGAAGTCATTTTTTCATATTTATCAACACAACTAAAAATAGCTTGGTGGGGTAGGGGAGGAGGAGAGCCTTTGGAGTACCACTGATAAGCAATGACTCTTGGCTCCCATTCGAAGGTAGAGATGTGAACGAACCAGTTCACATCATTTTATGGAGCACCAAAGCGGCTCATTTTACAGAGCACAGAACCGGTTTGGAAGTCCGGTGTTTGAGCTGGTTCAGAGGCAGGGGGGCCTTTAAGGGGCAAGGGAAGTGTGCTCTTACTTGTCCTGCTGCTTTCCTCCTGCTGGCACCCTCCCCAAAACCACTGGTGTGGGGCTGCAGCGTACCTCCTTGCAGACCCAGTCAGCGTCGTACCAGAAGTGGCCGATGCATATTCATGCCATGAGCACACGCAGCTACTTCTGGTACAACGCTGACCAGGTCTGCAAGAAGGTATGCCGCAGCCCTGCTCCAGCGGCTTTGGGGAGAGCTTCGGCAGGGGGAAAGTGGCAGGGCAGGTAAGAGCACCCTCCCTGCCCCTTAAAGCCGCCCCTCCCCTGGCCTCCTGGGAGTGCACAAACCAGTTCATGCACATCCCTATTCGAGGGTAACAGACCGATTCTAGTGCCAACGTTCTGGGAAAGGACAGTACCAGAGATGTTCTCTGGGACCAACATTAAGGAGAATTGTGTCATCCACGGCTGTGCACAGCCACAGGGCCACCTTTGTGACACTGACAGAGAGGCAGGAGGTAGACTAGTTCCTTGCCTAGTGGCCCAAACATTAGAAAACGTTCCTGGGCTGGAAGGAGCCAACTCTTCTCCTAGCAACTAGGGGTGTACACAAGACGTGTGTGCGCACTCCCTTGTGGGGCGGGGAGGGTTAAGGAATTCCTCACTTGCCCGCCCCTCCCCACCACTTTCCTCCCACCAGCACTTCTTTTAGAAACAGCATCAGTACGCAAATGACCATTGTGTGTGCGCCCCAGTAATTTGCATGCGGACGCCAATCAGGGCTGCAAGAAGGAACGCTGCAGCCCCACACGGTTGTTTCTAAAACAAGCACCAGTGTGGGGGAAAGTGGCAGGGAGGGGGACGGGCAGGTAAGGAGCTCCTTACTTGTTTGTTAAAGGCGCCCCCACCACCCATCGAGCCAGCTCCAACGCCAGAGTCCGAACAGGTTTGGCACTCCAGAAGCCTGTTGGTACACGTCCCCTACCAGTAGCTGCTCATATTTTATGGTTCAAGGGCCATGACAGCTAGAGACACAACTGAAGCTAGGGCATCGTTACATTCGATCTTTGGTTCAAGGACAAAAAGATAGGCACAGTGGAAGGATGACTGAGCAGAACGCTACAACACGGAGATTAAAAGGTTAAAGCAAAACCTGCAAGTGAATCCTCCGGCGCAAACAAAGCCAGGACTTTGTGCCCCTCTTCACCACCATAAAGAGGAACAAAGCCTACTGTTGATAAACGAATTGGAACCTAAGAGGGGAGGAAAAAGTTTGTCATGTTTCAGTGTACTTACTTGTTGCTATAACTTGTTAATACAGTAACACGTTAAAATATGCTACAGAGGAAACCGGTTCAGTTGTTCAGCTCCAGCATTCAAAGAGTAAGAGAGAGCAGGAGCAGTACATGTTGGCCTTCCCATTGTTTTGCTGCCTATCAGTTTACCAAGCACTCATGGCTGAAATCCAAGAGGCATTTTAGCATTGTCATCATTTAATAAAATGCCTACTGGTAGGATTACTGAATATGTTTAGGTGGCCACTAGTGATTTGCTTTGCTCCTACAAGTCCATTTAAGTTTATTTTGAAATTGTTTGTACTGTACAGGTAGGTACCTGATATAGCTGTATTGTTATAATGTTTAGCAGTCCCATAATAGTTTGTCATTGCCTTTTCCATTATTTTCAGACTGAATTTGTGAAATTGGGGAAAAATAAATACAAAATGGGCTTTAAAATAAGTGGGGGCATTACTAGCCACCTATGAAAGAAGAGCAAGCAATAAGCTGGAAACAGCTAGCAATGGGATCAAGAAACCCTGGACTTTAGCGGGGATGAGTGTGTCCTCATTTTATTTACTCTCCTGTGATGGGGTGTTTGAAAACTTTTCTAGGAGAAGACAACAAAGTTATCAGTACTCAAGAACTCAGGGCATCTTCCAGATCTTTAGCAAAGAGGTGCTCCATCAGTGCAAATTCCTTCTGTGAATGAAAGGAGAGTTCCGTTCCATGCAAGGGGTCCTTGCAGAAATGAAACTCTCCTTTTCACAGTAGAAGCTTCCTCTGACACAATGCTGTTCCAACAGAGGTCTGAATGCAACCCACAGTGCCTATGCCCCATGCCGAATATCCTCACCACCAATCTGGCAAATGCTAGGGAGAACAGGAGGCTTTGGAGATGGAATTTTGAGTGCCATCAAGCCTACTGCTGGCAAAAAGAAAGCGTATCAGGACACTAAATTATAAGCCTTACTTTGACGTTATTGACAAGAGACAGGAACTCTGGGTTTTCTGGATCCCCACACCTAAGGTCAGACAGATAATCTTCTGCAGAACTCTCCAGATCTTCATGACGGTAGTTATCCAGCAGGTCCACAGGGAATGCCATCCCCTTAAAAGAGATCACACACAAGATTACTGCTGCAGGTACACTAAATCACTAGAATCCAATATTTATTTTTGAAGTCCATACACTTCTGGGACTGTATCAAATTTGGAGGAGTACTGGAAATCAGTCCCAATTCTTCCTCCTTACGTATGCCAAGCAGAACAAACATTATTACTTACTTACTTACTTACTTACTTACTTACTTACTTACTTACTTACTTACACACACACACACACACACACACACACCCCTCACTATCACTGGAGGAAAGACTGGCTTTTGAAGAAGCCCCCACCCCCAGGGCAGCACGAGCCATGCCTTTCTACATGGATGGAGCCTTTTGGGGTCACATTCCTGCACCAGAGAAGCTGGGTCAGCTAGGATATGCTGGATTCTGCTGGCAAAGGAAGACGAGAGCAGAGCTTTAGATTCCAGTAGCAAAGTTGATGAATATCAGCATTATAAATAGAACAATATAGGAACAGGAATTCAATATTGTAGGTTTTAAAATGTTGTGCCTATTAACTTACCACCATCACTGGTTTTCACTGCCAAGACACACTATTAAGTTTCATTGATAAAGAGGAATATATGGATCTTTCCAACACAAATATTTAGCAAATTAGTACTAACATTAATTAATATATATTTGGAAGCAAGCTTCATTAAAAAGGTAGACTATTACTCATGTTAAAAACTTATCCCAAGTGTTCTCTTAACCAGCAAGCTATTCAAAAAATATGAATCTGAATGGTTGACTATCCTGCCTTTCTACTTAATAAGGAAGATATACAACAAAGAAGAATGCAACACACTGATGCAAAGCCCTAACTATAGGTCACTGGAAGAGCAGAAAGAAAAGTAGATCCTCTGCTAATTTCAAGTATGTTCTCTACTTCAGCCTCTCCACTTATATCCCCCTTAAGGGTGTGACCTTCAAACTAGGGATGTGCAGAATGTTTCAATAATGAATTGTTTTGACTCGAAATGGGGCGTTTCAAGCTCAAAACAAAAAGCCTTCTAAATAAAGGGCCTGTTTTGAGCTCAAAACAAAACAATCCTGTTTTGATCAAAATGTTTTGATGTTTCAAATGCCATTTTGGGAGGCCTGTTTTTCCCAACTGATCAAGTGTTGTCATGGGCAACTGTGCCTCCATTGGCTGGGAGGAGGAACACAAAAAGGAGGGAGTTTCAAATTCAAAATATATTCAAAGGGAATAGGAGACATAGAGAGCGTGCACCCATAGTGCGCCTCTCTTGAAGAGGATACATCAGGAGGAAGGAATCAAGGAAGGTTTGACTTTGTTGTTTTCTTTTCTCAGCACTGAGTATAATATGCGGTACTATTTGCTGCTATAACTATCTGGTTTTGCTGGATCTCAGATTGGTAAAGGCAGAACTTTAGTTCTTCCTTGAGTTGTGGTCTGTTTGTTTTTTGAGATTGTGTTGCGGCAAGAAATGGACAGTGGCAGCTCTGTGTAATATTTATTGGTGATTGCTGTGATGAGCTCCACGTCTGGCCTTGAGACTAACTTGTGCTTCACTCACTGCTCTGGTCTGCTCTGCAATCTGCATTGCAAGGTGCTGTACGCAGCAAAAATGTGGCTGAAGTTGATCTAGTTGAGGTCATGGCTATAACTGCTGCTAAATACAAGCAAACCTCGATATCCGTGGATTCACATATCTGCTGTTGGGAAAAAGACACCTGACCTTGGCATACGTCGGGGGGGGGGGGCCACCCCACTATGTCGACTTTGCATATCTACGGGTCAGAGGTGTCCAGAAATGACCACGGAGGTTATTTCCAACCCTCATTTTGTTTCTTGGAGCCACAAGATGGCTCCCATTTTTAAAATAAAAACCCAAAATGGTGATTTTCAGGCATTCTGGGGGCACAGTGTGATGCAGGGGTAGCAGCAAAGCATTATAAGACACTTCCCCCGCATCCCCCCCCCGCACTTGGCTGAAAATCAGCATTTTTTCCTCATTTTCCCAGCAAGCGGGAACTTAACCCCCAATTCCCCATTCACTCAATGCCTCGATATTCACAGTTTCCGTATCTGCGGTACAACCACGGAACAGAACCCCCGTGAATATCAAAGTCCTCCTGTAAGGCTGTTGCTGTGGCAGCAGTTGCAATGCTAGGAAGTAATGTAAGATGTCATAATTATGTGAGAGCACAACTTGTGCCAATGATACTACAAAAGCGCAGGCAGTGTGTCTGGCAATGGATTCTGGGTCAGGGATTCCTTTTTGGCCATTTTTTGTACTGTGTTTGAAATGTGTTCTGTGTTGGGAGGAACAGATACCCTTTTACTTCTAATGGGGAACCAAAGAGCCAATGGGGGTTTGGGGAAAAGGTTAAAATTTTATTTAAAATAGACTGCTTGAACTGTTCCCTCTAAGGCATGCGCATGCGCATGTGCGCGTGCGCACACATTTTCTGATGTCCACTCAGTTAATTTTAGATCCCGCTCAGGTTGAATCAGGAAGGCCCCACTCTGAATGCATATGCACAAACACTGCCTTGATACTTCTGCTCAGAAGAAAACTCATCCCACACACAAACGAGAAAAATTAGAGAGAACACTGCCTGCCTGCCCATTGCTTTTGTGGGTTGGGTAGTAGGTAGCACTCATCATGCCCAATTGCCCAACCCACTTTGGTCTACCTAGGAGCTATCCATGGGGAATGATGGAGTGTTTCGAGTTTCCCCATTGTTCCCTCTGGCCGAAACAGTCTAGAAGTTTTGAGTTGTTTTATCAAAACAGACAGCTTGACCGCTGTTTTCGACAAAACGTTTTGGCTGCTTTCATTTCGTTTGGAGCTTGAAACAAGAAGCAACATCAGTTTTGTGCAAATCCAAACCAATACCATTTACCAACACTCACTCAATAGTCAAGACTTAATAATTTTTTATTATATTTGTACGCCATTCCAAACCTCCGTCTCAGGGAGGTTTACAGAAAATAATAGTCAGCAGTGTCCTCTTATTTGTGACTTAGTTTTCAGTTTTATAACTCTGGCCTTTCCAAAAAACCAAAAAAGAACACACCCCATGTTTAATAGAAATGTGGGCAGGGTTTGGTTTCTGTGTCATCTTTCTAGGTCAGGAGTGGGCAGAAAGTAGACTGCCCACAATATACCACCAGCTAATTGGGTGGGGGGGCGCTATCTAGCTGCCTGCAGGGGTTCTTAGACTGCTGGACTAGATGGTCCTTGGATTTCATATGGCACTACTTACTGTATATTGTTATGCTATCAAACGTACACGGAATCACCTACTTAACTCCTTAACTGCACACCCCAGGTATGCACTATTACTCTGTAAATTCAACTCCACAGGTGGAGCACAGAGATTCTAGTGGGGGAAAAGTAGACCATCCCAGACCAAAGTCAACCCACTCCTGTTCTGGGTCAAGGCCTTGTAGCCAGCCAATGGCCCAAACAAGGTAACAATCCCTTGCAATGGAATAGCTCTTCAGAACAATTCTATGTCATTTCTCACATTCATTGGGGCCAAATGTGCTGCTATTATACACAGGAAAAAACTCCACAACCCTCCCTCTGTGAACCAGACAACATACAGTTGCAATAGATGCTTTACTGAATGTCTGTCCTCACATGTGGCAAATTAAAGCAGGAAAGTTTGTTCTTCAAAGTGATAATTGGGGTTAATGCTTCATTCACATAGATACCATGTGTTATCACAGTACAGAAGCACATCACAAGTCAGCATGATCTCATAGTAAACAGCTAACGTCATAAGGCCCTATATATTAGCAGCTGGAACAAATGATGCACTCAAGAGCTTTAAAGAATTCTACAGCTAGCTTTTTCAGCCGTCCAAGGTAAACTTCCTAACAATTAAACTGGCAAACGAAGCTTCTGGGGATGATGTAGAACTACTAAGGGACCATTACTTAAAGGCAATTAGGAAAGGATTAAGGAGGAAATCATTTGTATTACATGGTGCTGGGAACAACTGATTGGATGAGGCTTCAGAGGCGGATTAGCAGCTTCCTGTGATTTATTTGTCACACTTATACCATGTTCTTCCTCCAAACAGATTGGAGGCTTCCATGTGGTTCTCAAATGGGACCCTATCCAAGCAACTTGCCATAACCCCTGCTAACTGGGCAAAGAGGCTCCTTTTGCTGTGGTGATTCTCTTTATTTAGCAGGGGGAGAGTAACTGGCCCTATTCACTCCCAGCACAGTACTTCCAGTAACTGTTGCTGATGTCTATCTTGTTTCTTTTTAGAATGTGAGCCCTTTGAGGACAGGGATCCATCTTATTTGTTTGTTATTTCTCTGTGTAAACCGCCCTAAGCCATTTTTGGAAGGGCGGTATAGAAATCAAATTTAATAAATAATAATGATGATGATGATGATGATCCAGACCTGCTCAGCATGCACAGAACTACATCATGTGCCTTCAGACAGTTCCCTGGACCTGGAACTCCAAGACACAAAGTATGAAATTTCACTCAAGGCTACAAAGAAACTGGAAGGCAGTGCAGCCCAAGGCATTTTGCTGCCAGAGGTGAAGAACAATATGACACACAAACTCCTGCAGTGGGAACTCAGCATTCTCAGACCATGCTGCCGAGGTCCAGCAGTAACACCCTAGCTCTCAGACTATGCCAACAAGTCAGGCAGTGGTTCATAAGAACAGCCCTGCTGGATCAGGCCCTAGGCTCATCTAGTCTAGCATCCTGTTTCGCACAGTGGTCCACCAGATGCTGTGGGAAGCCCATAGGCAGGAATTGAGGGCAAGCCCTCTCTCCTGCTGTTACTCCCTTGCAACTGGTATTCAGAGGCATCCTGACTCTAAGGCTGGAGGTAGCCTATAGCCCTCCGACTAGTAGCCGATGACAGACCTCTCCTCCATGAAGTTATCCAAACCCTTCTTAAAGCCATCCAGGTTGTTGGCTGTCACATCTTGTGGCAGAGAATTCCACAAGTTGATTATGCGTTGTGTGAAAAAGTACTTCTGTTTGTTGGTCCTAAATTTCCTGGCAATCAATTTCATGGGATGGCCTCTGGTTCTAGTGTATGTAAGAGGGAGAAAAATTTCTCTCTAGCCACTTTCTCCACACCATTCACGGTTTTATAGACCTCTATCATGTCTCCCCATAGTCATCTTTTTTCTAAACTCAACAGCCCCAGGTGTTGTAGTCTTGCATCATTAGGAAGATGCTCTAGGCCCCTGATCATCTTGGTTGCCCTCTTCTGTACCTTCTCCAGTTCAACAATGTCCTTCTTTAGTTTTGGTGACCAGAATTGTATGCAGTACTCCAAGTGTGGCTGCACCATAGATTTGTATAAGGGCATTATGATATTATGTTTTTAATCCCGTTCCTAATGATCCCTAGCATGGAATTGGCCTTTTTCACAGCTGCCACACATCAAGTTGACACTTTTAATGAGCGTTCTACCACGACCCCAATATCCCTCCCCTGGACGCTTTCCAGATTACACCCTGCAACGGGGGCACAGGAGATCTCTGAAGTGTGCTTCCACACTTCCTGTGTTGTGACACTGCAGTCCCTAAGTGGACAACAGGATGCCGTTCAAATTTCTGATGCCTTGTTTTGAATTTAATTGCTATGATATAGTGCTATGACATCGTGTATCCGGCGTAAAAAGGTTGCTGTTTTTTCGGGTTGTTAGTTTCCCCGGGACTGCTCTCCCTGCTGTTTACGTTTCAAATGTGATTCGCCTGAAGAGAAACATTTCGCTGCTGTTAAGCAGCTAATCTGGGAAGCACCCAGGTGAGTCACCGACAGTTCAGATCCCATCAGCATATACATGAAGCTGGAGTTTTTCGTTCCAATGTGCATTACTTTACACTTGCCAACACTGAACCGCATTTGCCATTTTGTCACCCACTCACTCAGTTTGGAGAGATACTTTTGGAGCTCCTCACACTCTTTTATGGATTTCACTACCCCATATAATTTGGTGTCATCTGCAAGTTTGGCAACCTCTCTGCTTATCCCAACTTCTAGATCAGGGATTCTCAAACTTGGGTCCTCAGGTGTTATTGGACTTCAGCTCCCATAATCCCCAGCCTCAGTGGTCTTTGGTTGGGGATTATGGGAGCTGAAGTCCAATAACACCTGAGGACCCAAGTTTGAGAATCACTGTTCTAGATCATTTATAATAAATTAAAAAGCACAGGTCCGAGTACAGATCCCTGGAGGACCCCACTTCTTACTTCCCTCCATTGCGAAAACTCTCCATTTATAACTACCCTCTGTTTCCTGTCCTTCAACCAGTTACCAATCCACACATGCACTTGTCCCCTTATCTCATGACTGCTAAGTTTTTTCAAGAGTCTTTGATGAGGAACTTTGTTGAAGGCTTTTTGGAAGTCCAGATATCAACCAGATCACCTTTATCCACACACCTGCTGACACTCTCAAAGAACTCCAAGAGGTTAGTGAGGCAAGATTTACCTTTGCAGAAGCCATGCTAGTTCTCCTGTTCTTCTATGTGGTTTACAATTTTATCTTTGAGAATGCTTTCCATCAATTTGCCTGGAATAGATAAGTAACCAGCCTGTAAATTTCCAGGATCACCCCTGGATGTGTCATCAGTGTTACGTTGGCTACTTTCCAGTCCTCCAGTACAGAACCTGATTATAGGGATAAGTTATATATTTTTGCAAGGAGGTCTGCAATATCACATTTCAGTTCTTTAAGGACTTTTGGATGGATGCCATCTGGCCCTGGCAATTTGCTAGTTTTTGATTTTTTCAGAAAGTTCAGAAGATCATCTCTTGTCACCTCTATATGACTCAGTTCTTTAGCCTCCGTGCCTAAGAAGTTTGGTTCAGGAACAGATATATGCTCAGTATCCTCTGCCATTAAGACAGATGCAAAGAACTCATATAGCTTCTCTGCAACCTCCATATCATCCTTAATAAATCCCTTCCACTCCCTAATGGTCCAACGGCCTCCGTGGCAGGTTTCCTGCTTCTGATGTATTTAAAGAAGTTTTTGTTCTTTTGTTCTTGATGCTTTTAGCTAAATGTTCCTCAAACTCTCCTTTCTCCTCCCTTATTGCCACCTTGCATTTCTTTTGCCAGAGTTTGTGTTCCTTTCTGTTCTCTTCATTTTGGCAGGATTTGAGGGAAATCCCTAGTTTCAAACATAGGAAGTGGTGACAAAGTGGAACAAACAATAGTATACACCCAGTTATCACAGTTTCTGGTCTTTCAGTTCCATTATTTGCCAAGTTAAAGCACAAACACACCCATGATAGGAACAGCCGTTGCTTCTCTTAACACAGTTTGAGACTGTTGCCACTTCCTAGGTTCAAACTTCCTAGTTTTGAACCTAGGGGGGGAATTGCTAGGGAAATTCCTAGACACATAGTACGCTCTAGTGGGGAGCGGAGAGAAAAAATGAACACTGTGCCCAAGTGAGGTGAGGAAGGACATTAGCTGAGGATGGCAAAGTAGTGCCTGTGGTGGTAGGGTCTTGGCACTTGTGCTCCCATGCCGCTCCCCACACTCATACTGGAGCCGACTGCCTCAACCTGCCTCATAGAAGGGCTATCCCTCCTGGAAGGAAACAGCCATCAGTTTATAAATAGGAATGTTTTTGCTTTTTAAAAAAAGCAGCAGAGAAATAACCACATATTTTTACAAGGTGTCACACACAGCATGTTGGAATGCCAGCCTGCATCATGCTTGCACAATACTAAGATATGCACAGCACCTGCCACAACCAAAAAAACATAACTTCTGGTCATCATTCCTGACATGTTTCAAATAAAGGAGAATCAAGCAGAAAAGCAGCAGCAACCGGAGCTTAGCTGCTCTCTGGCTTGCTTACCAAAAACATTCAGGAAGATGACAAATAATGGTAGTAACCTTCTTAATTTGTGTGTACATAACGAACCAGGATGAATCAGTTTGCATTTCAGGAACTCAACTCAGAAATTCTTCCACTGCTGTTGTTTCATCCACACACAAAAGAACTAAGTCTTTACTGCTTCTGTCTTTAGGTTTTGATACTTTCAGCAATAATTGGTTTAAGAAACGTACATTATATTTCAGCCCTTCACAGTACTCAAATCAAAAACATTTTTTCCTTCCAGGATTCTGTAGGACAAACTATTTTCACACACAGCCCAAAAGAGAGAGATGGCAAAACAAAAAACAAGCCAGTAAATGCCTTTCTAGGAAGAATGCCCCCTTTCCCTCCTCCACCAAAACTGCATGCCTACTGCTGCATTTTAAATATGGCTTAGAATGTTTTTAGTTCTGATCCTATCCTCTACAACATAAGCAAGCAAGTTCATTCATAAGAACATCCCTGCTAGATCAGGCCCTAGGCTCATCTGGACCAGCATTCAGTTTCCCACAGTGTCCCACTAGATGCCTCCAGGAAGCCCACAAGTAGGAGATGAAGGCATGCTCCCTCCCCCATGGTTGCTCCCCTGCAACTGGTATTCAGAAGCATCCTGCCTTCAAGCCTGAAGGCAGCCTGTAGCTATCAACACCAGTAGTCACTGATAGATCTGTACTCCATGAATTTGTCCTTTTAAAGCCATCCAAGCAGATGGCCATTACCACATCCCATGGCAGAGAATCCCACAGATCAGGGATCCTCAACGTTGGGCCCCCAGATGTTATTGGACTTCAACTCCCATAATCCCCAACCAAAGGCCACTGGGGCTGGGGATTATGGGAGTTGAAGTCCACTAACATCTGGGGGCCCAACGTTGAGGATCCCTGCCATAGATTAATTCTGCACTGTGTGAAAAAGCACTTCCTTTTGTTGGTCTTAAATTTCCTGGTAGTCAGTTTCATGCGATGACAACTGGTTCTAGTACTGAGAGGAAGAAAAACTTGCTCTCCACTCTATACTCTGGTTTCTCTTCAGATCATATAAATCTTTTGCCTTGCTCTCCACTCTCCGTGGATAATTTTGCATAAAAATAAAATTTTGCATACATAATTTTATTCAGTAATCCAAAAACCTTTGGCTCAGGATGAGAGTTAAGATGCTCTACATTTTTCACTCATACTTTAAAAAGAATGGAAATTGCAAGTTGATGTGCCCCTCTTAACATCTGTGCCATGTAAGCCATAAAGACTTTAGGCAGAAATTAATCAGGGGCATATCTAGGAAGTGATTAGGGAAACCACACCTGAAAATGTCTGCTTGGATGCATCCCTCCCCAGCCCAATGTCCAAAGACCAAAGCAAAGCATGGGTGCATGGAGCCTCATTTCTAAAACTATCATCATATACCAAACTTAGATAGATGCAATAACGTTGGGGGTTCCTTACAAGTCAAAGATAGTTTCCTAATCCTACAGAGCTTGAACCTTGTGGTTATTCACCCAGAAGAGCAGTCTAGATTGTCAACCAAAAAGGGTGGAGGATACGCCTTGTAACAGAAGACAGGAAGAATGGTAATAAAATTAATTTTAGTCCAGTGTTCAATTATATAATAAACTGTTGGAATAGCAAGGACAGCATATTATTTCCATTTAGAAAGCGAAGGCAGACCCTGGAGGGAGTGGGGGCGGGGGATGGAAGAATACACAACTGCATCCCTGGTTGTCCCTTCAGCACGACACCACTGATATTGTGGCTCTACTTTTTAAAAACTAAGCAATAAAGCCTTTAAAAACTGGCGTGTATTGAAATGAATGAGCATATCTATGTCGTGGAGCAAGACAGAAGCAGCTGTTAGTGCTGGCAAGGGCCTTGTGTCTTCTAGGACAACGTTCAGGGCTTTGTGGGGAGGAGAGAATCTGAGACAGCACAGCTTCCCCCGATGATGAGTCTGCTTCCTCCTTCCTCTCCTTTTAAGCCTCTGCACATTGCATGACAGTAAAACTGTCAGGTCAAATCCTCGTCATGAATTCCAGAGCTGTGCTCCGTTCATGAGAGAACCACCTGATTGGTCAGTGGTTATTCTGGCTGACTGAGCAAACTCGATGTAGCCTTAAGCAACCCAAGTTGTTATGAGCATCCATGCAAAGCGGAAATTAAAAGCGAAAGGGGAGGGGGGGGGAGGATTCCAAATAATTGTTTTTTAATTAGGAAGAGTACTGCACTGCACTTCTTTCTGTGGCTGAAATAAACACGCACTCATTCCCTCAAAAGATGCTTACCTAATCGCGTTAAAAGGCTCTTTGTACTAAGACCCAGTATAAGTGGTGCCTGCTTCACTCTGTAATAGTGACAGACTTTCCACCCGCCCTGTGACCCTGCAAAAGTGACTATGCTACCAACAGCACGTCCTTTACTAACAGTGCTTCATTGTTGCCGCTTCTTACACTGAATTCAAAGGCAGCACAAGATAAATGACTATAGGTCTCCTGATATTTTTGTTGCCAATACAGTCGATAGTACAATCTCACCTATTTCCAAGATGAGCAGCTAAAAATACTGACCTAGGAGAGAGGAAACACACCACAGAGCTGTGAGATTCTTCAGGAGAACAGAAAAAGCCCAGAATGGGTTTCCTGACCAGCTCGGTTTTTTAAAAATAAGAGACAAGTTTCTAGCTCCTGCAGTGGCAAAAATATGCTTCTAAGCGTGCATGGGCAATGCTTGCTGAAGTTGCAAATACCAGAGAAGTAGCTGAATGACATTTGCAGTGGGTGAGGGACAGTGTTCTCTTTAAATGTTTTCATCTGTGTGTGGAATGAATTTTGTTCTGGGTGGCACTATCAGGGCAGTGTGTGCACACGTGCATTCAGAGTGGGGCCTTCCTGATTCAACCTGAGTGGGATCTAAATTAACTGAGCAGACATTAAAAAAAAAAGAAAAACTTGTGAGCGCACACACCTTAGAAGGAACACTGGTGAGGGCAGAGCTAAAATGTCCTTGCCCCAATATAACTGGCAAAACCAGAATTAGACATACAGTAACTTATTGTATTCAGTTCGCAAACTTATAGCCATGTTGTTGGTCTATTAAAACCAGCCAACAGTCAACACAGAAATACCTTTTATAGGGCCAAAGTGCCAAAGTTTTGAGCAGCGAGTTTTCACCTTTGGGTAATTTTGGCTAATCAAGTTATCATCAGGCTGTGGCTTTTGAATGCACTTAAGTTCCAGAAGAACTGAAAATCAGGAAACAATGCAAGAGATTTTGTTTTTTTGTTTTTAAGGGTGGGGGGGACTATGAGGAACAGAACTGAAGGATATGAAGAGAATGTGGGACAGAGGACTGAGGCAAGTTACGCTGCTGCTTTGAAAACTTCTCTGTTTATTTGCTGGACTCTATGCAGGTATGTGTTTTTGGTGAACCTGGAGTTGCAGGGAGCATGTTCACTGTCGCTGGGGTGATTCCAGTGGTGGTGGGAAATAGAGGAAGGTGCGGCGATTGCAGGATAGCAGGCCATTACAGGGGAAGGGAGTAGTGGTGTGCACGGAACCGCACCTCCGCGGTCCGGCACTGGGGAGGGTGGATCTTTAAGGGTGTACTTACCCCTCCCGCCACTTTCCCCCCTCCAGCACTCCCCGTTTTGTAAGCATTTGGGGAGGCAAGGTACCTTTGTGCCGACCCTACAACCGTTCCTCTCCAAATGGCTTCAAAAGCCTCACTGCACGTGCACACGTCACACACATCATGTCCGTGTGTCGCACATGTGCACACGCACGACATGATGCGCATGTATGACATGAGCATGCACCTTGAGGCTTTTGAAGCCATTTGGCGAGGAACGGGGGTAGGGACGGCAGGAAGGTACCCTGCCGCCCCAAATGCTTACAAAATGGGGAGTGTTGGAGGGGGGAAAGTGGCAGGAGGGGTAAGCACACTCTCCCCTGCCCTTAAAGATCCACCCTCCCCAGTGCCGGACTGGCCCAGAGGCCCTTAGAATGGGCTCTGGACTGGCCCGTGCACATCCCTAGAAGAGAAATCAGAAATTTAATAGCTGTTACCCCTTCCAGCTTCCTTGCCAGTTCTATGACTGGAGAGAGGAGAGCTGGTCTTGTGGTAGCAAGCATGATGTCCCCATAGCTAAGCAGGGTCTGCCCTGGTTGCATCTGAATGGGAGACGATGTGTGAGCACTGGAAGATCTTCCCCTCAGGGGATGAAGCCGCTCTGGGAAGAGCAGAAGGTTTCAAGTTCCCTCCCTGTCTTCTCCAAGATAGGGCTGAGAAAGATTCCTGACTGCAATCATGGAGAAGCCGCTGCCAGTCAGTGAAGACAATACTGAGCTAGATAGACCAATGGTCTGACTCAGTATATGGCAGTTTCCTATGTTTCTATGACCTTGGGCAGTACCAAACCCCCACAGAACCTCACCTTGCTTCTCTGTAATGCCAGGTCCGTTCAAAATAAAACAGAAATCATCCATGATTTGACTGTGGATAATGGAGCTGACTTCATATGTATTACAGAGACCAGGGTTCCTGTTAGGGAATTGGCCTATATTGAATGTGTGTACCTATGTCTGGAGACCAAGGATCGACTGGGCCTTCTATTCGTGTACCATTCAACCCGCTGCCCAACAGAGTCCTTGAGCTGGCTGATGATTGAAGAGGTGGTGTTGGAGTCTCCCAGACTAGTAGTTCTGGGGGACTTTAATGTTCACTTCGTAACCAATTTTTCAGGATCAGGAGTCCACAGCAGCCATGACAACTATGGGCGTATCCCAGGTGGTTTTGGGACCAACACACATTGTTGGTCACACTCTCGATTTGGTTTATTGCTCTGATCAGGAAGGAGTTCCATGGGTTGAGATTTCCTCATTGTCATGGACAGACAGACCACCATCCAGTTAAGGTTGGATTTACAGCCTCAACCCTCCTCCGCAGGGGTGAAGGACCTATTAGGATGGTCCACCCAAAAGGGCTATTGGATCCCATAGGATTCCAAGAAGCCTTAGAAGGCTTTAAGGTTGGTTCTGCCAGTGATTCTTTTGATGCCCTGGTTCAGACTTGGAATAATGAACTCACTAGGGCAATAGATATAATTGCTCCTAAGTGCCCTCTCTGACCTGCTTCTAAATTAGCCCCTTGGTATTCAGAAGAGTTATGGTGGCTGAAGTGGCAAGGTAAACGGCTCGAGTACAAGTGGAGAAAGACTCTGCTCAAATCTGACAGATTACAACACAGAGCACATTTGAAGATCTATGCTCTGGCAATGCGTGCAGCAAAGAAGCAGTTCTTTTCTGTCCACATTGCTTCTGCAGGCTCATGTCCAGTGAAATTGTCTAGGATTGTGAGAGAGCTGCCCCTCCTCCCCTGAATGAGTATTTGGATCCATCAGTTGCCTATTGTGACATTTTTAATGAGTTTTTTGCAGATAAAATCTCTCATATTCGAGCTGAACTAGATGCCACAGTTACTGCAGAGTCTATTTTGGAGGTGTCCAGCAGCTCCTTTTGTGTGGTTAAATTGGCTCAATTTCGGTTTGTGACTCCCGAAGATGTGGACAAGATACTTGGGACACTGTGCCTTACCATCTGTTCTCTCGATCTTTGCCCAACATGGCTTATACGATCTAGCAGTGATATTATTGGAGAGGGCCTTGTTAAGATCATTAATGTTTCTCTGAAGGAGAGCAAGATGCCTCCTTGTCCACTCTTGAAGAGGCCTGCATTGGAACCCTCAGAATTAGGCAACTATAGGCCTGTCTCCAACCTCCCATGGTTTGGTAAGGTGATTTAAGAGAATGGTGGCATCTCAGCTCCAGGCTACCTTGGAGGAAGTAAATTATCTGGATCCATTTCAAACTGGCTTTCGGGCAGGCTATGAGGTTGAGACGGCCTTGGTCAGCTTGTTGGATGATCTCAAATTGGGAATTGATTGGTGGAGTGTGACTCTGTTGATCCTTCTGGATCTCTGGGAGGCTTTCAATACCATCGACCATGGTATCCTTCTGGGACGCCTGAAGGGGTTGGGAGCAGGAGGCACGGATTTGCAGTGGTTCTGCTCCGACCTCTCAGGTAGGTTCTAGATGGTGTTGCTTGGAGAACGTTGCTCTTCAGAACAAGAGCTCCGGTATAGAGTCCCACAAGGCTCCATACTGTCTCCAATGCTTTTTAACATCTACATGAAACTGCTGGGAGAGATCATCAGAGGATTTGGTGCAGGGTGTTATCAGTATGCTGACAACACCCAAATCCATTTCTTCATGTCAACTTCATCAGGAAATGGCCTAACCTCCCTAAATGCTTGCCTTGAGGAGGTAATGGCCTGGATGAGGGAGAACAAACTGAGGCTGAATCCAATCAAGATGGAGGTACTCATTGTGGGAGGTCGAGACTAAGGAGGTGGTTTAGATCTGCTTGTTCTGGACAGGGTTGCACTGCCCCCAGGAAGAGCAGGTACATAGTCTGGGAGTACTTCTGGACCCAAACCTCTTCCTGATTTCTCAGGTTGAGGCAGTAGCCAGCTATGTCCATTTCTGGAAATAAACTACCTTGAAACAGTGGTGCATATGCTGGTAACATCCAGGATTGACTACTGCAATGCACTCTACATTGGGCTGCCTTTGTATGTAGTTCAGAAACTGCAGTTAGTATAGAATGCAGCAGCCAGGTTGGTATCTGGGGTTGCCTGAAGAGATCATATTACACTTATTTTAAAAAGAACTACACTGGCTCCCAAGAGGTTTCCAAGCAAAATACAAAGTGCTGGTTATTACCTATAAAGCCCTAAATGGTCTGGGTACAAGGTATTTAAGGAACACCTTCTTCTTCATCAACCCCACTGCCTGGTAAGATCATCTGGGGAGGTCCAGTTGCGGTTGCCACCGGCTTGGTTGGTGGTGACTCAAAAACGGGCCTTTTCTAGATTTGCCCTGGGATTCTGGAACGTGCTTCCTAATGAAATTAGAGATCCCCTTCACTGAGTATTTTTAAGAAGGACCTAGAAACACCTGTATTGGGCTGTAGCGATATAGGAAGATGCTGAGAGGCATAATCTCATACTGCGTGGAAGATGGCAATGGGAAACCCCTCTTGTATTCTACCAAAGACAACCACAGGGCTCTGTGGTCACCAGGTCAACTTGACGGCACACTTTACCTTTACCTAAAACATACCTCTTTAGTATGGCTTTTAGTTTATAGTTTTAAAGCTTCGATTTTTTTAGTTTTTATAGTATTTTAAATTGTTTTATTTATTATTTATTTACTTAAATATTTTTTAAGTAACTTATGTCTCTGGGCGGTTTACAACAGATAAAAACATTAAAACATTAGTTAAAAACAAAAACAAGAAATTTAAAACACAACAATATAAAGATTTTTTAAAACAATGCTCTAAAACATTAAAGACAATCAAAACAGTATCAGTTAAAAAGCCTGAGTGAACAGATGTGTCTTTAAAGACCTTTAAAAAGTTATCAGAGATGGGGAGGCTCTTATTTCACTAGGGAGCGCATTCCAAAGCTTCGGGGCAGCAACGGAGAAGGCCCATCCCTGAGTAGCCACCAGATGAGCCGGTGGCAAATGCAGATGGACCTCTCCTGATGATCTCAATGGGCAGTGGGGTTCATAATTATATTAATTTTTTAATGGTTTTATATTGTGAACCGCCCAGGGAAATTTTTGTATAGGGCAGTATATAAATGTACCAAATAAATAAATAAAATGTGTCTAACCTAGAACAGTGCTTCTGAAGCTATGTTTCAGAAAACTGAGGTTCCTCAGATATTATTAAAAATATGTATGTATATTTGAGAACAAAGCAGTTCTAAAAGTGGTTTACATTCCACCACCACCACCATCCAAAAAACCTCACCACAGAGGATGATTCCCTGCCCCAAAGGGGCTCAGAATCTAAACAGAACACACCGCGGACACTAGCAACAGCCATAGGAAGGACACTATGCCGAGGCTGAATATGAACAGCTAAATATTAGAGAACCACAACTTGAATGTGCCTCTTTGTCCAGTTAGCAGGGGTAGAGATCAGTCATAAAGGAGGACAACTCCCTGAAAGAGCACTTGGTCAAATACTATCAGTCCTCCACTGCAACATGCACCTCAGGGCAGCTTTTGGTGTGTCTTTTTGGTGTGTTTTGGTGTGGTGTGATATATATATAGGCCTTGTTGACACTGAGGTAAACTAGTGTTTGAGCAGGGGTAATTTAGACTGTAAGTGGGGGCTGATATGACAGAATGCTTTTTATGCACAATCAGTTCTAAGCAGAATGAATGGAACCTACTTTCTGCTATGCAATGCTTTTTATTAGCTTTGACTGGTACACCAACTGCAACAAGGACCTTAATAATACTGTTCCACATGCTCCTGTAACCTCTCAGCTTGACTGCTGTAATGTGCTTTATGTGGTACAGGTGGCCCTTATCCACAGTTTTGCGTATCTGCAGTCAAGCAATGGAGACCTGACCTCGTTATTTGTAGATATTAAAGGATATAATTCACCTGTCCACAGCTCCTAGGTGACCAGAAATGACCTCCGAGGCAATTTCCAGCCACCATTTTGCTAACAGAGCCATTCTGTGGCTCTTTTTTAAAAAATTCCCTTGTGATTTTTCATGGAAAAAATGGCAGAATTGGGGGGTTTGGCGGGGGGAGACATTGCTGGACAGCTGGAGACTTGCAGAGCATGGCACGGTATGTTATTCACCATTTCCTGCTTCTTTGTTACTTTTTTGTCCTCCAGGAACCTAACCTCCCAATTGCCATTGACCAATGGTGCTGTCATCTGCATTTCCATTATCTAAAGAAATCAGCGGGAACAACACCCCCGCGGATAACAAGGGCCGCCCATATTGCCCTTGAAAACAACTTCAGATGGTCCAGAACACATTGACCTGGCTTCTGTCTAGGCAAGTTGCACAAAGCATGTGGCATCAGTTTTGCAAGAGCGTCTCTGGTTGGTTACCATTTTTGTTTCTTGCACAAATTATTAAGAAAGATTTTAACTTTGAAAGCCTTACTTGGCCATAAAGCCATCTGGGTTAAGTGGTAGAACATCAAATAAAGCCAGTATCTACTAGACACCTGTTCATCTACAGTCATCCCTCATCAACCGTTAGGGTTATATTCCTACAAAACCCCATGGTTGGCAAATGTGTGGTTCATGAGACATAGGAATGAATGGGAGACAGGAGGTTAGGGGAACTGTGATTGTAAAAACACCTCAAAATAAAGGAAGAAATGCTCAAAAATAGCTAAAAATCACCAAAAAACACACCTTAATATCACCAGGAGCCACCAAGAGGAATGAGCAGATTGAACCACTGGAAATTGTTTGAACTCCCCAAAATCACTCAAATGCACTTAAAATAATCAAGAGTCACCAGGAGTCAGCAAGGGTTACCAAACTGAAGCAGACTGAAACTCTGAACCCCCCAAATCACTAAAATACCCTAAAAATCACTAAAATGTCTCACCAACTGTGGATACTTGGGTCGTGGTCAGCGTTCCCTCAAAGGCATGCACATGCTCACAAGTGTTTTGATGTCTTCTCAGTTAATTCTAGATCCCGCTCAGATTGAATCAGGAAGGCCCCATTCCGAATGCATGCGTGCGCACACTGCCTTGATACTGCTGCCCAGAACAAAATTCATCCCGCACACAGATAAGAAAAATTAGAGAGAACACTGGTCGTGGTTGGCAAGACCAGTCACAATTTCCCATTCGTGGATACTTAAAACTATGATTGGCAAGGGATGACTATATATGGGCAGCCTATACCAATACATATACACATGATGTAAGTAAGTCTTCATATACAAGATTGCTGCCAACATTTCTTTCCCTCCAACCTTGTGAACTGACATTTTCCTTCCCCTCTTGCTATTGGTTTATCTGTTCTGTGTTGGAATTATGTTAAATGTCAGAGAAAATATACTAAAACTATAATTTTGATAAATCCACAGACTGATTAGGGTAATATGCAACATTAGGTTTATAAATTAGGATATCAGGAACTTCAGGCATTCAAAGATACCTCTTTTCTTGTTCCTCTAAATCTAGTTAACAAATTTAGGAGAGACAAAATACACACTTGCATATTTACAAGTTTCCAGAAGTTATACCGTATATACTCGAGCATAAGCCGATCCGAATATAAGCCGAGGTACCTAATTTTACCTAAGAAACAAAAAAACTGATTGACTCGAGTATAAGTCTAGGGTGTGAAATGCAGCAGCTACTGGTGAGTAGTACTGGAGCAGCGGGACGAATGGAGCCCACTGTGATCAGTATGTACTTTATTACAGGGGGACATTTTAGCACGGGCAGATAGATGACTCGAGTATAAGCCAAGGCTAATTTTTTCAGCACATTTTGGGTGCTGAAAAATTCAGCTTATACTCGAGTATATACAGGTAAGTCCATTTTCAAAAGACAGTTGTGAAGCCTTAGAGGCAAACAGTAGAACAGAATTTCCAAAAAAGAATTTTGCCTTTTCCAAAACAAAAATAGCTATGTCAAGCTAGCCAAACTTTAGAACCGATGGCAATGATGTCATGTTCACCACACATATTCCTTTAAGAGGATTGTGATCCCATCCAGGACAGGCAGAACCTCTCAAGCCAATGAGCCACTGCCATAGCCGTCTCCAAGGTTTGGACCATTCACTCTCACCCAGACCATTACTGACTTCAGGCAGACATTTAGAGGTACCGTCTAACCTGGCTCAGCTGCAAGAGGGGAATAAACAGACCTGGGTTATCAGCATATTTTTGTTACCTCTCTCCAACCTCTCCCGCAATTTCATGCAGATGACAAAACAGGAACAGGATCTTAGTACATCCAGCCCTACACTGAGACTACAGTCTTATTGTCCAATTTAAAAATAGGTTGTCAACATCCACCAAGCAACCAAGATTAATGCACCCACCATATTATTTGTAATCTCTCAGAAGCAGCTTATGCTGGTCTGGATTAGTAAAAGAGACAAATCATACATTTCAATCTGAATGCAAGCAGGAGGGGGCAAAAGCCATTCCTCCTCCTCAGTCATCAGAAGTCCAAATGGATTTTAACCGATTCCTATTAAAAACGCATTATTTCTTCAAAAGCACAGCTGCAAAACATTTTGAATTTCTGAGAAACATCACAGTGCTGACATGCTTATAGCACTTGCAGAAGGGTTTCATTTTTGCTTTTAGCATTGATCTGAAAAATAAAGTTAGCCTGAAAAAACATCTTCAATCTGCAGTGCTACAAAGATATGCCACAACGAAGGGGCGGGGGGAGGGTAAACAACTTGTTTAGAATGAACAACCACAATGCAGCTAGATCATGAACCAGCTAACTGGCATGTTTCAGGGTCAAACTGGATGATACATTGGGAAATCTGTGAGCAGTCTGCTTTGGTTTTTAAGTTAAAAGCCAGAGAGCAGCAGCAGTCTGGATGCTGGGAAAGGGGATAAAACTGTTATATGGACCTGGGGGGGTGGAGAGATACAGATATGTATTTGTGAGTTGCCCCTGCAGGGCAAGAACCAACTTCAAGAGGGCAAGAATTTTAGTTGGGGGGAAAGGCATGAGGGGAGGAAGATTAACCCTCCCTCTCCCCCAGCACATGGCCCTGATCTGGCCATTAAGGTCCCTGCAGATGCTTCCAAAGACACAGATTTGCTAAGAGCTCATGCAGTTTGGCCCTCTGGTGCAGGACTAACATGTCACCAATGACAAAATACCACCTAGGGAACACACAGTTACAACATTACATGATTATTATATCAACATACAGAGGAGTCAAACAGGGCTGTCTATTGGTTCCTTTTTATATAATATTTATATCAATGGTATAGTACAGGCCATGGAGTCTCAGAAATTCTTCTCCCCCTCACTTAATGGGCACAAAGTCTTGATCCTGATGGATGCTCATGATATGGCACTTATATCCTCTGTTGAGTTTGGGCTTAGAAAAATGCTTGTCAGATTGGCAAATTATTTATTATTATTATTAATTGTATTTCTATACCGCCTGATATAGAAATCTCCAGGCGGTGTACAGATTACTGCAAGGAGGAGAAGTTTAGGATCAACTATGACAAAAGAAAAGTTTTAGTTTTTGGTACTAGTAGAATCAAATACAGACAGACAACACTCAGCAAACAGAATAATGCCTCTCCTTCAAATATTTGTGTGTCTCCTTTCAGAAAGCTTTATCTTGGTCAGTCCATCTTAACTTTAGTTATTTATTACATTTTATATCCCACTTTTCCTTCAAGGAGCCCAGAGTGGTATACTACATAATTATGTTTCTCCTCACAACATCCCTGTGAAGTAGGTTAGGCTGAGAGAGAAGTGACTGGCCGAGTCACCCAGCAAGTCTCATGGCTGAATGGGGATTTGAACTGGGGTCTCCCCGGTCCTAGTCCAGCACTCTAACCACTACACCACACTGGCTCTCAGTTGGTTAATGCAGCCCTATTAACCACACAACATATAGTGGGGATTATTTTAAAATTCTTCTCCTCCAGCGGGGGTGGGTGGGGTGTCAATTAATAGCTCCTCCAGTCAAAATATTTCAGGGCAAAGTAATTCCACGACTTTTATATGGGGCGGAGATTTGGGGGTAGAATGTGAAAGTGAGAGAGAAATTAGAAATCGTCAAGAATAATTGCCTGAGGAAAATTCTGGGCCTTCTCCTGGGCACCCTTGCTGCTGCGCATCGAAGAATTGAGGCGGGACAGCCCTTAATCTCTGTTAAGAGTCCATCTGATACTGCTAAAATATTTTAAGAAACTTGACAACCTTCCAGAACAAAAGAGCATCTAGTTAAATCATGCTATTGGCACTACCAAGAGGGGAATCAGTAGGCAGAAAACACTATCTCATATTCTGCAAATGTACTCTCTGCTTTCACTCGGGGAACTTAAGTCCTGGGGTAGGGGGAAACTCCGTGATTGCTTCCTTGAGCAAGATGCTAGCCAAGATGCTGGTTTGGTCCAACATTTACAGTTCTCCCTAGGAACACAGGAAGCTGCCGTATACTGAGTCAGACCATTGGTCTATCTAGCTCAGTATTGTCTACACCATGGATTCTCAACGTTGGGTCCCCAGATATTATTGGACTTCAACTCCCATAATCCCCAGCCCCAGTGGCCTTTGGTTGGAGATTATGGGAGTTGAAGTCCAGTAACATCTGGGGACCCAACGTTGAGAATCCCTGGTCTATCCCTGTCAGCGGCTTCTCCAAGGCTGCAAGCAGGAATCTCTCTCAGCCCTATCTTGGAGATGCCAGGGAGGGAACTTGAAACCTTCTGCTCTTCCCAGAGAGGCTCCATCCCCTGAGGGTGCTTAGAGTGCTCACACTTCTAGTCTCCCTTTCATAGGCAACCAGGGCAGACTCTGCATAGCTTAGGGGACAAGTCATGTTTGCTTTGGTATCTAAGAAAAACAGATCCACTTCACAGTACCTACTTAACTTCACCAGGGAGCTCTCCACACAGCAGGCTTTACCTTAGGTTTTCTGGGAAACTTTACTGCGAACTCAAAAGTTGTCCAAAAAACCTGACACAAAAAGTGTATTTTTTTACTCCAATATAAGTTTACCCACTCTAATGGGCAGCAAAAAACCTGAATTGTATATGAAGTGCTCCCCGATAGCTCATAGGGACTTTGGGGTAAATCTGCCCGATATGTGAAAGCACACCCTCCATTCCGGAGATGTGAGCTAAAAGGCTTTAAAAGCCCCATGTGAAAACATCCTTTCTCGTCACCTCAAATTGGCCCAGTTCTTCAGCCTCCAAGCCTGAGAAGCTCAGTTCTAGAGTGAGTATATGGTCAGTATCCTCTGCCGTGAAAACAGATGCAAAGAACTCATTCAGCTTCTCTGCAATCTCCTTATCCTCCTTAATAACTCCTTTCACACCCTCATCATATAAGGGTCCAACTGCCTCCCTGGCAGATTTTCTTCTTCCAATATGTTTTATGTCATTTTATTATGCTTTAATGTGTGTGTTATGAACTGTAGTTACAGCAATAAACTTACTTACTATCAACAGCCTTGAATGGGAGCTAGTTCTGGGAAAATTCAGATATGTTCCATATACATACCCTGCAAAAAAAACCTTGAGTTGAAAATCAACAGACTAAAACACCTTAGTTGCTTCATTGCTCCGATTCTCACATTTTCAAATTTCTCTCTGCTGCTATAGGAGCTAGCAATTAACGTATGCTTACGATGACTCATGCAAGCATGTGCACGCACACACAGAGAGCAAGAGTTCCCAGGACAAGCTTCAACAGCCCACACAAAACTGCAGGAAATCCATCCTTGAAATAGTATAAAAATTTCAAGCAGGAAACACATGGGTCAAAAGAAAGATTGTTCTGCTTGCACTGCAAAGATGTCAATGACCTGTCAAGTCACTGTGAATCACCCAGAATACAATTTGTTATGGGGCAACTAAAATTATTTATTTATTATTGTTGTTGTTGTTGTTTTTATTAAGTCAAAGTCTAGCCCAAGGCAACTGGGCCATGGACTGCTCTTGTTAAAAATCATCATGTTTGTCAGAGGAATCAACAATGGCATGAGCCACTGTTAAGATCTACCAGCTCATGTTATCAGTTAAGTATTCTGCTAGAAATTTTAATATTATTACAAAAAGGGCTTGACAAATCCCGGGAGCCATGGCACCTAGAAATTTAACTGTGGCTCCTAGACTAGGATATCCAGAGGTAGAGTTATTTAATAAAATATTTATTCATCTCAGCCAGCCTTATTTCTGTCCTGTTACTTGTAAAAGTAGACAAAGAGAATCCCATTTATCCTCCCCTTCCACAACGGCCATCACTAAGTCCAGTAATTTTGGCAAGAGTCCATTGTCTGGCTCTTAAACTTTGGGGCTGTCTCTTAGATCCGAAAGAGCATAATCTCATAACACCTCACTCAAGAATATTTTTTCGTCAGTTGTCCAAAAAGATAGTATCAATTGGATTCCACATATTCCAAAACTACATCAAACGGGCACAACTCGCCCCAAAACTTGAAGAGTCAAGTGTGATTTCAATGGGAACTGCAATCCATTTGACACACAGAAGACACTCTTGACCTTAAAAGAAAGTAAGCCCAGAGGTGGCTGTGAACTGTACATACAGATACCTAGCAACCTCAAAGCAGAGTTCCCAACTTCTCTGGATTTGGAAAAATTCCTGAGTCAAGAAGCACATGCTATATCAGTGAGTAACTGATAAAAATCACTATAACAGTGAGTTATTACTATTCTATGCTAAACAAACAGAGAGGCATTTAATATCCACAGCAATCACTTGCAAGTACAGAGCCCCCAGTTTCTGCTGTTCACTGTTAATACCTCATTTTCCCTCCAATTTGCAAACCAAAGCACAATCACATGTCTATCCTCAGCTTGTCAAATGAAACTTGGTTAGTGTGCAGCATTATCTATAGTTGTTTAAAGAATGCCTGGCAATGGCCATTATGAAGATCATTACAATGCCATTAGTATTTCCACATAAGGTAGTATCTCAAGAAGGTTTCAAGATTCCTAGATATCTGAAGAAACACAGTATGTTTAGACTTGAGAAGAGACGATTAAAGACTATGTGATTTCCTCCATAAAATATCTGAAAGGTGGTCACATAGGAGAAGCAGACTCGTTCCACTGCTCCTGAAGGCAGGACGAGCAATGAGCTGAAACTTCGTTACAAGAGAGCTGATCTAGGCTAGATATTAGGAAGAATTTCCTAACTGTAAGAGCTGGTTGACAGTGGAACAGTCTATGATGGACAGTGAGGAACTCACCATCTCCAGAGGCTTTCAAACAGAGGCAGGATATCAGGGATGCTGCAGCATACGGTTTCTTAACCTTGGACCCCCAGATGCTGTTGGACTACAACTCCCATAATCCCCAAGCAAAAGCCATTGCAGTTGAGGATTCTGGGAGTTGTAGACAAGCAACATCTGGGGGCCCAAGGTTAAGAAACCCTGCTGTAACAGTTTCCTGCTCCGAGCTAGGGATTGGGCTAGAAGACCCCCAAGGTCCCTTCCAACTCTAAAATTATATTATTTGTCCAATGGATCTCTGGCGAGAGATGTACTGGTAGGATTTATCAATGGGATGGCATGTCAACATTCCATATAGATTCCTGAAAGATAAATCCTTACAAAAACTCTCTAAGGTAGGTCATGTTGCAGGAGAGTAGTTTATGAATGTACGTCCAGGGAAACCAAAAGCCACCCAGCAAGTTCTTGACAGAAGCAAGATCTGAACTAGGGCTTTCCACTCACAGCTCATTCTTATAACCACTGCATGTAAATGTGTGGCTTGAGGTACTGTCCTTTATTTATGTTTTTTGCAAACCGCTTTGGGAGCATCTGTTAGAAACAAGGTTTATTTTCTGCGGTGGCTTCAGCACTTTGGAACTCCCTCCCACTGGAGACCTGTCTGATCCCACACACACCACTCTTCTTCCGGCATTTGGTAGAGACTTAAGGCCCAGTCACACCCTATGTTCAACACTTGTACAAGTTACAGAGTACACATGTACAGATCTGTACACAGGTACAGTCATTCACATGTTATGCTGAATACAGGTACAGCAATATACTTCCTATCTGTACCATGCATTTGAAGGGCCTGTATCAATGTCCTTTTAAAATGAACACAGGTACAGCCATTCACACAGACACATGTACGAGTGCACATCTGTGCACTTGTACAGCACAATGTCTGAATTGGGCTTTAGCTTTTTCAGAAGGTGTGGGATGAGGTTGCTGCTGCCTAATGTGTATTTCTTCTCTTATTCTGTACAACTGTAGTTTTCTTATGACCATGAATATTTATACAGTGCTTTTCAACAAACAAACAAAAATCACAAATGCAGTTTACATGGCAAAAGGAATGAGAAGATGGGTTCCCTGTCCCAGGGGACTCACAATCTAAAAAGAAATAGCAGCAACAGCCACTGGGAGGGATGCTACGCTGGGTGGCACAGGAGACAGTTGCTCTACTCCTACTAAATGTAAAAAACCTACCACTTTCAAAAGGTGCTTCTTGGCCCAGTTGGCAGGGTTATTTACCACCTTTTCCTCCTGCTCTTTCTCCAAGAAACTCAGGGTTGCTTACCATTAGTATTCAATTGCTGCTATACCATTTTCAGTTCTGATTGGTTATGTTTTATTTCCTGTTGTATACTGCTTTGCATTTTTAAGATTGTACACTGCTTACAGCCACCATTTGCAGAGAAATTTTCAATTTTATTGAAAAGCAGCACATAAATATCCTTAACAACAACAAAATAAAATATAGGGGTCAGTATGACAAGGTCCAAATTTTCAAACCCAAGGATGAGGGGCAGATATCTCCGGGCCTTCACACTGCAAGTCAGGCTTCAGGCAGGTTCTAAGATTGGTAGGCCTACCTTAAAAAAGAAGAAGAAGAAGAAGAAGCCAGTTCCACAATACTGTTCAAGTGGCAGCCCATCACATGAGAAAAAGCAAGAATGCATCTCTCCAGTCAAGCCCACCTGGCATGCTGGCCCCACATCTGCATTATCACATTAGACTGGAACATCCAAGCCAGTCCCTCTTTACAGAGTTTAACTATTCCTTTAAATGCAGCATTTAACCCAAGCAATTAGGCAGGGATCCACAAACTTAGACTTAGCTCACTAGCCAGCCATTATTTCTGGTTGCCACCAATCCGCTCTCTCCCCTCGAATCCTTTTCTGGCACACTGGCAGAGAGGACTTAAGAGACTAGTTGGTCTTCTGTCATTGTGATGTGGTATAGAGATGGTAAGAAACAGTGGAAGCCTTCTCCTACGGCTCAGAAAGGATTCCTGCCATTTCTTTCTTCTCAAAAGGCAGTTAGGGCATATTTGTTCACAGATTTTAACACGGTTTTAAATTTTCCATTATTTTAATGTTTCAACTTTAATTTTGTTTTTATTTTGTGTTTTATTGTAAACTGCCCAGAGACATATGTTTTGGGTAGTATATAAACGTGTTGAATGAATGAATTAATGAATAAAACAAACTGGAGAGAGAAATGAGAACTTTGGGAAGGAGATTTGTGAGGTGTTTGGTGTCCTGCTCATGAAAGGGCTGAGGTGCTACTGGCAAGCGGTTGGGTAGCTGCCAGTTCAGACATTCAGACCCCATGTGATCATGCACGTGAGGGGTCAGAGTGGCATGCCCCTACTTTCCCTCACACAACAAGCAACATCTGAACCAGCCCAAAGAAAAGAGAAAGTGCTCTCACAGCATCTCTCTCAGCTACAGGGTGGGCCTACCTGTCAGGGATGTGCATGAACCAGTCCAGAGGCCATTATCGAGGCCTCCAAACCGGTTCAAATGTGGCCTAGTCTGGCGGTCCGGCGCCCCAATGCCAGGGGGTTTATTTCAGGGCGGAGGCGTTGCACTTACCCCTCCTGCCGCTTTCCCCCCGCCGGCGCTCCATTTTTTAGAAATGTTTTTGAGGCGGCAACGCCCCTGCCCCTGTTATTGGCCAGAAATACCAGAAGTAGCAATCACACGTGCCCCTGCCACCTACGCATGTGTGCCCGCCATGCACATCACACGTTGCGTGCACACGTTGTGTGCGTGACATGCAGTGGTGGTGGGCACATGCGCGATCGCTACTTCCGGTATTCCCAGCCCACAACAGCGGGAAGGATGGCAGGGAGGAATGCTGCTGTTCCAAAAACATTTCAAAAAAACGGAGTGCCAGCAGGGGAAATGCAGCGGGAGGGTAAGTGCAACCCCCCCGCCCTTAAATGGAGACCCCCGCCAGCACCAGACCAGGCCTCTGCGGTTCCTTGCACATCCCTACTACCCGTCTCCAAAGTTCTCTATTTGCTCAAAAGACACAGCAGCAAACTGAATGCTGGACCAACTGTAGGTCTTACACTTCTCTCTTCCACTCTTCAAGCAGCAGCTGGCCCGCACTGTTTTTACGTTTATTCTCCACTTATCGATTTGTCGCATTTATATACCACCCTATATAACATCTCAGGGCAGGTTACAATCTAGTCAAACCACTACTAAAACCTAAAAATCATATAAACAGATTAAAACTGCCATAAGTAAAACTTCAGAACTTTAACACATCATAAACTAAAAGCTTGACAAAACAAGTATGTTTTCAAAAGTCACTGAAAAACAACCAGAGATGGGGAGATTCTGATTTCATTTGGGAGTGTATTCAAGAACCTCGGGGCAACCCTAGAGAAGGCCCGGTTTCGGATCACTACCAAGCAAGCCAGTGTCAACTCCAACTGGACTTCCACCAATGATAACCCCTGCTAACTTGGCGAAGAGGCACTTTTAACATGGTGATGCTCTTTATTTAGCAGGGAGAGAGTAACTGGCCCTATCTACCCCCAGCACAGTACCTCCAGTGACTGTTGCTGGTGTCTGTCATATGTATCTTTTTAGATTATGAGCCCTTTGGGGACAGGGATCCATCTTATTTGTTTGTTATTTCTCTGTGTAAACAGCCCCGAGCCATTTTTGGAAGGGCGGAATAGAAATCGAATAAATAAATAATCTTAATAGGCAGCGGGGTTCATGAAGAAGGCAGCACTCTCTTAAATACTCTGGGCCCAAGCTGTTCAGGGCTTTATAGGTAATAACCAGGACTTTGTATTTTGCCCAAAAACTAACTGGCAGCCAGTGTAGTTCTTTTAAAATAGGAGTAATGTGGTCTCTAAAGGTGGCCCCAGAGACCAACCTGGCGGACGCATTCTGCACCAGTTGCAGTTTCCGAACTATGTAAAAAGGCAGCCCAACGTAGTATACATTTCAGTAGTCAAGCCTGGATGTTACCAGCACATGCACCACAGTTTTAAGGTCATTTGTCTTGAGAAATAAACGTAGCTGGCACATCAGCACAAGCTAATAAAATTATTTTATGTTATTTGTCACCAAATGAAAAGCTGTTTGATTTGGGTGAGCTATGGGGGACTGGGTGAATGAAATGAGGCTTCGTGCCAACTTCAGGAAGCACTAGCCCTGGGGTGGCCAACCTGTGGCTCTCTAGCTGTTGTAGTCCAACAACAGCTGGAGAGTCTTGGAATGGCTAGCCCAGGAGCGGACAGTCAGAGGTGCATAAAGCCAGCTTCCTGGCAGATCCAATTTTGCAGAACTTTTCTGCAGATTTCCTGTTTGAATTACACTCCATGAGGGCACTTCCAAATCCATCTCACTGCTCTTAAAAATAAAGAAAGATGTCCATATTCACTGAAAGCATCCCATCTCCAGACTGCTACAGGGGAAAGTCCCAGCAGCACTCAAAAGTGCTAACAAGGAGAAAGCCAAATGGAGATATAGTTACTAGCACTCACATATGGGACTCCAAATAGCTCCAAATGGAACAGATGCATGAAAATGCTGTTGAGCCGCAAACTGCAATCCTCAGCCTACAAGGAAGCAAACCCCAGTGGACTCAGAAGGATTCACTTCCAAATAAGCATGTTTTGGACTGAACCAACAGTCACTTGTGCAAGTAAATCCTTTGTGCATGAGAACTGTTATCTTAATTATTTTTATCTTTTTTATTTATTTCTATACCGCCCCGAACTTGTGTCTCTGGGCAGTTTACAATTAAATTCGTTTAAAACATCAGATCAATTAACAATTAAAATCATTTAAAACATTTAAAATCCAATATTAAAATCAAAACTATAAATCGAATTAAAAGCCTGGGTGAATAAATGTGTCTTTAGTGCCTTTTTAAAAGTTGCCAGAGATGGAGAGGCTATTTCAACAGAGAACGCACTCCAAAGTCCAGGGGCAGCAACAGAGAAGGCCCGTTCCCAAGTAGCCCCCAAACAAGTTGGCAGCAACTGCAGAAGAACCTCTCCAGATGATTTTAACAGGCTGTGGGGCTCATGGCAAAGAAGACGTTCTCGTAAGTATCTTATGTTTGGGAGCCAACATAGTGTAGTGGTTAGAGTGTTGGACTAGGACCAGAAACACCTGAGTTCGAATCCCCATTCAATCATGAAACTCACTGGGTGACTCTGGGCCAGTCATGTATCTTTCAGCCTAACCTACCTCACAGAATTGTTGTGAGGGTAAAAATAAGTATGTACACTGCTCTGAGCTCCTCGGAGGAAGAGCGGGATATAATTGTAATAAAATAAATAAATGTAGAGCTTAGGCAGATTTTGTACAAGCACCTGTTACCTTCCAGTTGCATGAACAAATGGCCAACATTTTACAGTATGCTTGCTATTCTAGCTGTGAATAGCTTGCTATTCTAGCAGTCATGGACGGGGATACCTCCGTTACACAACATTTCCCAGCAATTTTTGTTCTGCACACAATAGAAGCTGGATATAGCTAGATCAGATCAAATAAGAGAGGACTCCATGCAACAAACAACTCCCAGTGTCTGGGGATTTGATGTGGTCAAGCAATTTATGCAAGAAAAGTTGTTGTTTTTTAAAAGTAGTTACGATATTTTGTTAGACTCTGCCAAGCTCAATGAAAGCACAATTCAACTCTGCCAGGCCTAATAAGGCTACAGATAAATTTGCATTTACTAATTATTTGCTTGGCTTCCTGACTCATGGTTTCCACAGTTCCAAATATCGCCCAGGATTCCACAGAAGATTATCAGACTAGCAGCCAGCTTGTCCACCAATAGTGATCCTCCCTTGCAACACAAAGCCAGATAAGAGCACAGGAGCATTCTAGGGTGCACTTCGAATTTGCACTGCTAGACTTAAGAGGCCTCTTCAGCACTCCCATGCAACCTGAGAATGCACTCGAGAACATGTCCCCAGAATACTTTCCAGCATACAGGGTTTCTGCAGCAGGTAAGTCTATGTGGAAAGAATTCCTCAAAAAGCACATATTTGGATTCCACTATTCAGTAAATTCCATTGTTCATCTTAAATGAAAAGGTTTGGATTCTGCAGAAACTGAAGAGGCCTTCAGGAAAAAAATAATGCTTCGGTCAAGGGCAAAATGCAGTTCTAAAAAGCAATACTCTCCATTTCCAAAAGAAGGGGCTTCGAGATGACAGATTTAAAGAGCTCACCAGCATCTCTAACACTTATCCAAGGAATGAATTGCCACTAAACAACTGAGTGAAAATTCCTCTGGTCAGTGTGATTTTAGATGACAAAAAGCAGCAAAGTGGCTCTTGCTTACACACACAGCCGTGCTCTCCCTTTATACTTAATGTCTGTTAGCTGAAGGTTCATGTTTTAAGAAGGAGAAGAGTTTCCCCTCTGAATAACAATTTTTAATAAGAGTGCTTGTATTCCATTTGAATAAGAATACCATTTACTTAAGAGGAGTGTTAGCAGAAGTGGCAGCTGGTGGTTCCTGGGATTCGGGGGGAGGGGGCGCTAGGCAGGGCAGGCAATGGGTGGAGCCACAGGAAGTGAGGGGTGGACCCGGGATTAGGTGGGTGCCTTAGTAATAACTTGGCAAAGTGTAGATTTGTAGCTAACGAGTAGGATCAAAATACAAACACACACACACCACACAAATCTCAATTGATCATCATCAGAGAAATATGAAAAACATCAGTTGCTTTGTAGTGATTAACTGGACCACAGTAGTGTGTAGATTTGTATCTAATACAGCAGGATCAAAACACAAGCAAGCGCGCGCACACACACACACACACACACACACAAAGAACTGTACAAACCACAAAAACATAGAGCAGCTACAAAGTGGAGAACAAATGCATTCTGAAATTACAAGGGCAGCTCCGCCTCCCTAGTTCAAAAATGCATAAATAAATAATAGAAAAATCACAGGTTTTTCAATTATGCTTGCTGCAGCAAGGAACCATCTCCTGTAACTTAGGAAGACACCATGAGTAACAAAGATGCATGGGGACATCCTTTCGCTACTCCATGCCTGCCAAACAGCTGGGTGCCACTCTCTTCCCACTTTGGGTACCCACCACTTAGCCTGGGTGTCTGTCCTAGCAAGTGACAAATATTTTTGTTAAAACATTTCACTTCCTCAATCCTTGTCCAATGAACCATAACCACCAGTGGACATATTCCTGTTACAGATAGTGGCCATAATCCAGAGAAAAACCTGGATAGTTCTCTGCATAGCAAATGGATTTTTAAAATTATTTCCCTTCCAACAGAATCCATTCCTTCTCTACACTACACTGGGCTTGAGCCCGAAACCTTTCGGAGGCCATTATAAACGCCTCCGAATTGTTTCAGCTCTGGGGCAGGGTGTGTTTCGGCACCAGAGGGGGTGGTTCTTTAAGGGCAGGGGAGGGTACACTCAACCCTCCCGCTGCATTTCCCCTGCTGGTGCTCCATTATTTTCAAACCCCTTGGGGCAGCAGCATTCCACCCTGCCGCCCTGTTGCCCTCATCGGCCGGTGGGAGGGGTGAGTGCACCCTCCCCCGCCCTTCAAGAACCACCCCTGCCAGCGCTGAAGCACTTTCGGGCTCATCCCTATACCACACCCACATGGAAAGTCACTACTGCAGTTTGGAAATCCATGCATATCCCTGCAGAAATCCTAAAACATCCATGCAGAAATGCCCTAAAATAACTTTCTGACTTCTTATGCTTGTTTCTAATCTAATTAGTCCAGACTTACAGTTTGCTGCTCCTTCCAATGTTTTATGGCATGTCATTTTGGGAATGGGCTATAATGCTTTGCATACAGGTCAGAATGCAAGGGAGAGAAAGCAGAAATTGCAACACTCCCCTCCAAACAAACACAAAGAAGCCAGCAAAAGATCAATCAAACTTACCAACAGCCAACCAGCCTACCTGCTCTAACCAGAATGGTAATTGGATTCTTCCGAGTAGCTAGAAGAAAAAGCCTTCCACACTCTTGGGCATTCTGATTGGCTGCCTGAGAAGTCAATCAGCCTAGTCCCTCTCCGATTGGTTTATAGGGTGGTCCCAAGACTGCTCACTTTGCAAAACAAACATGAGCATGCTTATTGGCTCCTACCTTATTAATATTAATATTTTAAAAGTTCTGGGGCTTTTCATTTGTTCTTTAAGGTTGGTGCTATTGTCGCCACCTCACAACTCTTAAAGGAGCAGCAGGATGCAAGCAAGAGCAGCAGGGAACAACCCATGGAGGCAGTAGGCACACAAAATGGAGGCAGAGACAATATGGCTGACTAAGAAACTTAAGGTGAGTGCTGCCCATAGATAAGATCCACCCCTGGTTAGCAACTAGTGGTGATATTATAGCACCATAAGTGTGCATGGTGCTTCCCAAAGTACAAGACATATATTCCACTGCAACTAAGAACAGCAGAAGCTCCCCCCCACCCAACCCATTAAATCAATCTGCATAAACCACCATTCCACCAAAGTTCAGGGGGAATCTGTTATGCCTAAACCTGGAGCCACCGTTATTTTTTGCATGTGAATTCAATTCTGCAACAGAGTGGATGATCTCCAACTTTGTCACAGAGAGTCAGTCACCTAAGGCAATTACAATTAGGACTCCCCTCAACTATAGCAGAGACAAAATGCAAAGCAGGTGGTTTGCCTCAGCCCTAGGGTAAGTAGACAAAAGGAAGAAAAAGAATACAGAAGATCCATGGGTCCAAACTATGCAACAATAGGAAAGGTTTTAAGGCATCAAAATGCTTGTAGAAAATAGTTGCTTGCCCTTGATATCAATTCAAGACAAGGGACACAAATCTTCTGGTAGTGGAGAGACTGTAAGTAGCAGAGCACATAAATCAAGCAGCTGAGCTCAGGGGAGGGCAATTTTGGACATGCATTCCTAATTTATTGTGCCTCGGCATGGTGTTCTCCACTGCATTGAGATCCACAGGTGCAAAGAGGGGGAGGGAAACACCACAATGTGACAACAACTACTACAACAGAAGAGCCTGTAGTGGCTAGAGTGCTGGACTAAGACTGGGGAGACCTGAGTTCATGATACTAGCTGGGTGACTTTGGGCCAGTCACCTCTCTCTACCTAACCTACTTCACAGGGTTGTTGTGAGGAGAAACCTAAGTATGTAGTACACTGCTCTGGGCTCCTTGGAGGAAGAGCGGGATATAAAATGTGAAAATAAATAAAAATATTTATATACTGCTTTTCAACAATAGTTTCCAAAGTGGTTTACACAGAGAAATAATAAGATGGCTCCCTGGCTCCAAAGGGCTCACAATCTAAAAAGAAACATAAGACAGACACCAGCAAGAGTCACTAGAAGTACTGTGCTGGAGATGGATAGGGCCAGTTACTCTCCCCCTGCTCAATAAAGAGCATCACCATGTTAAAAAGATGCCTCTTTGCCCAGTTAGCAGGGGATACATCCAATTTTTAGCAACCCTCCACCATTTACAACACCAGCCAAAGCAGTACAGTATAACAAAGGCATGCCATTAGAAACAGGTATGAAATCTCTCACCACTAGCAACCACAGCAGACATACAGTTCATGGAAGAGCTTGTGTGGGTGGGGGTTGGGGGGGAGGGGGAAGCAACCTCAAAGGACCAACTCTGGAGTGAGAGAGCTGTTCCACCACTATCACAAAAGCTATGGGCACAAAAGTGATCTTGAGGGTTGGCAGTGGGCTCTTCAGGAGTTCTTGTGCCCTCAGTGCCTGCCCAATGATGCCAAGCCCTGCTTCAAAAATCTCACACTTTCAGGATCACAATAATAGGCATTTCCTTCACCCCTGACCACATCTTACCTAAATCAGGGTTCCCAACCTTGAGAGCCCAGATGTTGCTGGACTACAACTCCCATGGCTGTAGGCAATTCTAGCTGGGGATGATGAAAATTTTAGTCTAGCAACATCTATACAAGAAGGGAAAGACCAATTTCCATCTACTGTGAGCCCGATTCCACTTTGATGTAAACATGTACAACCACATGCCTTTCAACAAGTCCTCCCACTTACAAAGTTAACCCATTACAGGTTACAAGCCCTTGCCTAATGCTTTTGAGTGTGCAAACAGTTCACTACAGGAAAAGCAGGACACACGTTTCTGATACCAATAACTGAATATACTTGGGAAATACATCTTCCGAGCAAAGAGGCACCTTTTAAAAGTTGTGACTGTTTGTTTAGTAGGTGGAGAGCAACTGGACCTATCCAACCCCAGCACAGCATCCCTCCAGTCACTGTTACCTAATTTGTGGGGGATTTTTTAGATTGTGAGCCCTATGGGGGACAGGGAGCCATTTTATTTATTCATTTACATCTATGTAAACCGCTTTGGGAACTTTGTTGAAAAGCGGTATATAAACATTTGTCGTATTCGTATCCACATACCACTGGGGTCCCCCCTCCCCGCATCTGCAACAGCTCAAAACGAACTCCACACAATAAGAGACATCACCCCATTCACCACAATGCTTGGCCTGTGCAAATGGCACAAGAAGGGAAAGCAAAGGAGATGAAAGCGGGAACCCACCACAACAGAAGCCTGCTCTTCACAATAAAGAATTTATCTGCAATGCATTACACTGACAATCATTTTACCACCGTCTTCTCTGGGTTTGTTTAGAACGCTACCACCATCTCGGCCTGCTGCTCCGCCTGGAGAGGGGATTTAATTCATCCAGCACAGCTGAGGCCGGCATAAAAGGGCTGCGCGCACGCGGCATTCCTCACGCTACCCGGAGAACCCGCTGACCGAAGAGGTGGGCGTGCAAACAAAATAACGCAAGGAGATGGCGGTGGGAGCGGAGAAGCGTACTTGGCTCGCTTCCTGGGCAAGATCCCATACGTACAGCCAGCTTCCCGGAGGCACACCAGGGATGCCGACGCTGGCAGCGTGCGCACACACACCCCTACCTGGCTGGCGCAGAAAGGCCTAGCGGACATGGAGAGGGTGGCTGGGTGGGCGTGTGTGCGCCGTGAAACAAGGGCCGGCATCCCCTGCGCCTAGGTGCCGAAACGCGGGCGCCCGCGCTTTCCACCTACCGGTCTTGCAAAACGAGAAAGCATCGGCTATGTACTACCCCGCAAGGAGAAGCATCAGGGCCCTGGCTGACTCCTTCGCGCCTTCCTCCCCTAGGGATCCCTAGCAAGCAAGATAGGTCTCCCTACCACCACCACCTCCCCTCGCCTGGGCGATGTGACGCTCCCCAGCCTCTGAGCCAGGCCCAGATTAGCAGCGGGGGTGCAGGGGGCTGGAATTCAGCAGGAGAAGCCGCGCCAGCAGGTTGTCATCAGGCAAAAGCTGCCCCATCGCCTCGGAGACCCCAATCTCTCACTCACCTCGGCCAAATCTATCCTCGGGAGCTGCCAGCAAAAGTGCAGCCAAGGTGGGCACGGGGGTGGTCGCGCGTGGCCGGGGGGGGCGACGTTGCTTCAGAGTCTACCTAGGCTCACCTCCTGCCTCCCTCAGTGTTGCTGCCCGGCGCCTGATCTCATCACCGCCGTCCCTCCCCTCTCCTCTCCTCCCCTGCTCCCCTCTCCTCTCTCCGTTTCTGACGCACTCATTCTGCAACGTCTCCAGCCATCGGCAGCACCCACTCCCTTCTCTCTTGCTGCTTCCCCAGTGCGACTCCCCAGCCAGCCAGCAAGAAGCTGCTTGCTGCTGCTACAACAAAGGAAATCCGGGCACAAAAATCAAGCCTTTGGCCCCAAATCAATCCAAGCCCTCCTTCTGAATTGCTCCAAAGAGAGCGCCCAGGATGAATGGTTTATAAATGAAAAATGAAGGGAAATCCTGGGACAACACACCTCCTTGTGTTTCTAATAAAATGGGGAGGGGGTGTTGGGGGAGGGGTGATTCTTTTGATCAGCAAGGCAGCGATGGCTGCAAAATATTATAGAAAACAGGATGACTGATGGGTGCCGATAATGTGTAAGCAGCACTTCACGCTGCAAAGAAACGAGGCGATGGAGGAAGAGGATGGGGCTTTTTCCCTCTTGTTATGGTGGAGCCATCATACGCTAATGGCCCAGCCTTTGTACTAAGCCGTGTAACAGAAAATGCATCTCAAATTGATTAGAGGGTTAGAGGAAACATAAAAGAAGGTTGGATCCTTGAGAAAAGGATATATTCTATTGCTTTCTCTCTCAAAAACTTAAAGTGCATGTAGGCTTTGTTTTGGTATAATTTGTGACTGCAATGACCAAAATAAGAGGGAATGTGCTTGTGTTAATGGCAGTTAATAATTTCCACTTATAGAAACTATCCATAAAACTGTTCAGAATAATATAGGGGAAATTAAGTCTCCATTTAACAAGAAACGAAGTGTGCTGAATAACGTTAGAATATGAATTATATTTTAGCAGACCAATCTAATTAGCAGTGCAAGCCTATGCATGTTTACTCAGAAGTAAGTCCCATTGAGCTTTTCTAGACTGCCAACTTAAAGTGGCTTAACTTAGCAGGAGTTAGTCTGAGAGTATATGAACCGCCTTATGTGTATGTAAGCCTAAATAAGCAAAAACTGAAGCTAATCTGGGCTGTTCACATTGCTGCCGCCTTCTCTTTCCCTGTCTCCTCCTCCACCTCCAGGGCATACTCTGTCATTTCTAATAGACTTTCCTTGCTCCTTTAAAAATAAAAATTAAAAAATGCTGCTCAGTGGTAGAGCACCATGCCTCCAATGATTCCGTCTGGTTTAAAACACCAAGGTGTTTTTAAACGTGCACCTTTTAAAGGACACATTTACTACACATTAAGGACAAATTGTCAATCAAGAAGCTGACTAACGCTGCTGGCTGTATGAATGACACCTTGCTGTTTGTCATACGGATGTTACCTGCAGCGGGGCAGTTCGAAGGCAACATGGGTGCCTCTTTAAGAGTGGTGGAGGGTGCGCTTACCCCTCCCGCCGCTTTCTCCCTGCTGGCGTCCTTTGTTTAGAACATGAATCGGCGCAGCAGCGTACCTCCCTGCCACCCCGTTGGCTGGATATTAGCTTTCGAAACAATGGACGCCAGCGGGCAGAAAGCGGCAGGAGGGGTGAGTGCACCTTCCCCCACTCTTAAAGCAGCACCCTGGCTGCCTTCGAACCAGCAGAACCGCCAGTTCTTCGAACCAGTTCCGTGCACATCCCAAGCTTAATCTGCATATATGTTTTAGGCTCCATTTTCTTTCTAGTTCTAGTGTTGTGCTTCCAAAATGTAAAATAAATTTTAACTATAGAGACAATTTTAGGAAGCTTGCTTTTTCACAAAAGAAATATATGTTTGGTGCAAAGTGTGAGTACTCTTTACTGTGCACTTCATGGGAATGCCCCATGGTAAGTTCCATCTGTCCAGTTTTGATCCAAATGAGGACCCAGAAGTGCATTTCCCTGATGCTTAGAAATACAGAAAGTACACTGTATGTGCATGTATGCACACTTACCCACTCACCTGTTTCATTTTGCCATCTGATATCCATACTGCTGTTGTTCTAGAGCAGAGCTGCACAACTTCGGTCCTCCAGCTGTTTTTGGACTACAGCTCCCATCATCCCCAGCCATAGTGGCCAATCACCAGGAATTATAGAAGCTGCAGTCCAACATCTGCAGAAGGGCCAAAGTTGTGCAGCCCTGTACTCAAGAGAAGTACTACTACCCAGTGATGTAGTTGCAAATTCAGAAGTACATGCGCTTTCCATGGTGGTCCCCATGGCCATGCCCACCCCAACAGCCAGAGAAGCTGTTGAGGAGAGAGGACATGCCCTCAACTCCTGCCTGTGGCTTCCAGCAGCATCAGGTGGGCCACTGTGCGAAACAGGATGCTGGATTAGATGGGCCTTGGGCCTAATCCAGTAGGGCTGTTCTTATGTTCTAGAAGCCAAGAAGTACCTGCGCTCCATCCCTGTGCATCCACCCCCACACTACACCCCTGCTACTACTACAGATATTTATATACTGCTTTTCAACAACGTGTTCTAAGCAGTTTACGCAGAAAAATAAACAAGTAGTGTACAGTTAAGAAGTTTGCTGAGCTGCCTGAAGCTGTGATGCTCCATGATATTGCACAGCCTCTAGTGGAAGACCTTCTGTGGGACATATTGAAGGAGGCACTACAAGGTGGCACAATATGCAATGTAACTGGTTGTGCCACTTGTCAACATCTTCTGCTAATGCAAGAACCAGTCTGGGGGAAAATGTCCTTTTTTGTATCACATTCCTTCCTTGTGCTAGTGCAACAGCATTAGTCTGTAGGCTAGTGACTGTGCGTCTGCTGATTAGGAAAACCTGTTTCTGGGTTAGCATTTTCAAAGAGAAGGATTTGGTAATTTATAACTTTAATATGTTTTATTTATTGTTACTAATGTTGTTGCAATAAACCTCAAAGTGTATTTGCTTCAGATCAACTGTATGAATTTCCAGTTACATATGAAGCTACCTTATATTCAATAGTTTGAGTTTTCATATGCAGTTTTAAAGGATGTGTTTACGGATCTAAGTGTTTGATGCTACCAGCCACATTCATTATTATAACATCCTCATCCATTCCTCTGAATAATGCATGTATAGTCACATAGTTCATTTTCTGTGAAGGAAAGTAGCTGTTCCACCAACCTGTTATAGAAGTGAATGAATGATATCGTTTCACTGCACTGTTTACTACTCTTTAACAATATTCTGTCAAGCTGTGGAGAAAGATGCCTGCCAAAGGAGAATATCAAAGGATCTTTTGGTCAAATTAACGAGAGGACTAACTATCCTGTGATAGCAATTAGTGGTCCATTAAATAGTTCAAATGGACAATTGCAAAATATTCAAAAAGGCTTGCTTTAGAAGGCTATCCGCTTTTTAAATATCGTTTCCCACTGCTATGGTAGGCCCTTATTCACATTCACACTATTAACCTTTCAGATCTTCCCCATGTGCACATATTACCACAATTCCAAAACCAGAAGTAACTCCATTACATGCTTCTTCCCATGTGCAGGAAAAAGACTTTGGATGTTGTGTGACTTTGGATGCCACACAACATCCATCCATCTCAGGATCACAGCAATTTGGAACACCTAACAAAGTGTATTTTAAAAAATAAATCACATTCTGTGTTCATTTGGCCACAAGATGGAGCTATCAGATAACCATTTTCTTTCACAGCCAGCTGTGACATGTTTTAAATGACCTGCACACCTGGGATTCTTTTTGGTTTATATTAATTGGCATTGAATCAGTCTCGGTGAATTAACCTCAGTGTGCCACAGCACTTTTTGAAAGCTGATCCAAGAGCTAATTGATATATGTTACCCCTGCGTAGTAGTGTGGTTGCTACTTCTGCAGGATTGACACACTATTAGCATCTGTAGATTTATTGCCGCATAACCTGTGGAAGACTAGAACCCACGTCATCATCAGCAGGATGAAGTGGCCACTTTAAGTTCCATACCAATAAAGGCTTTGTACAGTCTTTTATATCACCGTGGCTTTACATATTAGGCTCTGTGCCCCCACACTTTTCCTTGGTCTCTCAGCTCGACATTGCCCTAAGGAGGAATGCACCCCAGCAGAAACTCAACAGGTGCAGACTTCCCAGTCACTTGCCCCTCAGTGCTTCTCCAAAATGTCACCTATTATGGTAAATGTCCAAGCAGAAATTCAGCTCATGCTTCAACCTTGCCCACCACTCTTCCAGCCCTAATCTTTTGCCTGTGAACTTCCCAGAGGCATCTGGTGGGACACTGTGTGAGAGCCAGGATGCTGGACTAAATAGGTCTTGGGCCTGAACCAGCAGGGCTGTTCTTACGTTCTTATGTGCCCAAAGCAGCTTCCCTTCCAGGCAAAGGGGCAACTAGGTAATTTTGTACGCTGGAACGAATCCCCCCAAACCTACACACTATCTGGCTAATTTCTTTTTTGGATATGCACATTTTAGACATCATGAAAGCACCTGCTGAATAAACAAGGTAGCAAGCAAAGTCGCAGGAGACTTTTGTTTCCTGGAAGTTTTTCATACCAGCTTTTAGTTTGCATCTCCTCCAGAATGGAGGGGGTGCATTCACATATCAGCTAAATTTACCTCAAAGTCCCCAAGAGCTATCGGGAAGCACTTCACACACGATTTGGGTTTTTTATTGCACATTAGAGTGTTGCCCGATTTATATCCGGGGTAAAAAAAATCAACTTTTCCCATCATTTGGGGGGGCAACTTCAAACTCACAGTAAACCCACAGTAAAGTCTGTTGTCTGGAAAAGCTCCTGCTTTCCCACCAGCTACATAGTCTTTAGAGCACCTTACAATAGCTCATTAAATAAGCAGATAACAATAAAAATCAATGTTGTATGTAGCCATGCTAGCTGAGGATAAGCAATAATGTTTTATTCCCTTCTATCTTTAGCCCCTTGTTATAAGGTTATCCAAACTTCATTGTGGCCTTGAAACTAACATCATGTCATTCCATTATATCATACCACAGGCACCACGCATATTGCAATATTCACACGTTTTTGTGAAAACACTTGTGAAAAAGTTGTGAAAAAACTTTCAAAAGTTTTTGTGAAAACAGAGGCATTTACCATCATTGTTTCTGCCAATATTTAAATAGCAGTGACAAACACAGATCCAAGTATCAGAATGTGTAACTTTTCACAGCAAAATATGCTCAGGGAAAGATTGGGAATTTTTTTAAAAGAAGAAATTCTGAATGAAGTATTTCCCACTGACCTGCAGCTATCACATTCTGTATAGACAATCCTGCCACTTATTAGCTGAATGCACTACTTTTCTCACCAGAATATGCTCAGGGAAGGTTGGAACTTTTTGTGGGGGGAGGGATATTTTTTGAAGGAATTCTGAATCAGACGCTTCCCACTGACCTGCAGATGCCAAATTGTGCATGGACAGTCCAGTCACTCTCCTCTCTGTCTGGATCCTGGAAGCAGGAAGAAACTAGCCCCAGCAAGGGCCAAGTGATGGGAATCAGCACACAATGGTGATGGGAATCAATCCCAGAGTGGGAAGGAACACGATCTCTTTGGTGGGTGCAAACAGTGGAGGGCAGAGATAAACTCTGCAGCAACGGCAGTGGCAAGGCACATGCAGGCATGCTGGGTCTGCAGCCTGCTGCATTGCCTCTGGAAAAGAGCCACACTTGGCCTCCTGGCAGGACTGAAAAGGATTCCTGCTGGGCACGCAGCAGTGGGGCAGTGGGAGATGGAGAGTTGGTGGGGGCAGAGACTGTGGACACCCGGGCTTGTGCCCAGGGGTCCATTCATCTCTGCTCTCAGGGCTAATAGCAGCTGGCAGTGATGGGCAGTAGTTATTTCTTCATATAGCTGAATGGGAATCACAACTACTTTATTAAAAAGTAAAAGTGTGTTGTCAAGTTGATTTCGACACCTGGCGCCCACAGAGCCCTGTGGTTTTCTTTGGTAGAATACAGGAGGGGTTTACCATTGCCATCTCCTGTGCAGTATGAGATGATGCCTTTTAGCATCTTCCTATATCACTGCTGCCTGATATAGGTGTTTCCCATAGTCTAGGAAGCATACCAGCAGGGATTCGAATCAGGAATCTTCTGCTTGTTAGTCAAGCATTTCCCTGCTGTGCCACTTAAGGTGACTTTATTATAAAGTACTGCACTTCAAACTACATTGTTAAACTATTTTTGTTTGAAATTAAGCTATTATAGTTTAATGACTAGCAAATAAAAATAATTACCTTAAGCCATTAGGAGAAAATTAAACAATTCATTATCGTGCCGAAATCTCTATTCCTGGTGCATTATATATTTAAAGGACAGGTAGACATTTTGGTTACTTAGCAAACCAATATTCACTTCTTGCTGAATGTAGTTTTTAAAAGTAATGTAGTAGTAGTTCTTTTATTACAGCCATAGGCCAAACAGGAAAAAAGTAACGAAATGGAGCTTCAAGACGCCTGGGCCCGGCCCTACTTCAAAAGGTTATAGTTAATCCCCACAGCTGAATTGTTATATAACAAAGACAATTGTACAGTACAACATCCCAAAAGAAATTATTGTGGTTGTTTAATTAACAAGAGCAATGATTGTTTAAGCAGTTGTATCAGCTCCTCCATGAGATTTAAAAGCTCACCTTTTGTGAATGGCTTGCTATGATAAAGATGGTCAGCAGATGGCACAACTGTTGTTGTCTTGTGATTCCAGTTAAAGGACACCATCACCCTTCAAAAAGCCTTTAAAAACTAAACATTTTTCCATGGGCTTTTCCACAAAATCACACACATAGACACACAATTTGATAGGATTGGTATAAGATGTTTGTAGTGTAGACAGGTGCACACCCAGGGCCAGATTAATGTAGTAGCAAATGTAGCATTTGCTACGGGCAGTGGCGTATCGGGGGGAAACGGCGCCCAGGGCAAGCTCTGGCCAGCCCTGAAATGGTGCCCCCGGCGGCCCCCACATACCTGTGAGGGCGCGGCGGCACCCCCCAGGCGGCAGATCACTGTGGCGGCGATTCGGCTGCGGCAGGGCGCCCGCCAAGTCGCCCGCTGAGTGCAGTGGGAGTGTGGCGCGGCGGCGATGTGGTGGTGGTGTGGGCAGCGGCGGGTCGCCCGCCGAGTGCGGCGGTGGCTGGCAGTGATGGGCTGTCTGTAGCGCGGCCCGAGCGGCGGCGGATCGCCTGCCGAGGAGTTCAGGCAGAGCGACGCCAAGCCTGCCTTCTGGCCCGGCGTCGCTTCCCAACGCCGGGCCAGAAGGCAGGCTCGGCGTCGCTCTGCCTGAACTCCTCAGCGGGCGATCCGCCGCCGCTCAGGCCGCGCTACAGACAGCCCATCGCCGCCAGCCACCGCCGCACTCGGTGGGCGACCCGCCACTCACCACCGCCACATCGCCACACGCCCACCGCCACTCGGCGGGCGATCCAGGCTGGGTGGGGGGGAGCCACTTTTTGGCGCCCCCCACGTGTCCTGCCGGGGTGGCGCCTGGGGCACTTGCCCCCCCTGCCCCCCCTATTGTTATGCCCCTGGCTACGGGCCCCGCGCTTTCAAGGGCCCCGCACGCCTGGCTTGAACTTCTCGTCGTCTGCCTGCCCCTTCTTTCCATTCTCTATTAGTGCTCGACTGTTCATGCTGACTCTCCTCATTGCCTGCTGCTGCTGCCACCCATTCTCATCTCCTGTCGGGACCGGAGATGAGAATCGGCAGCAGCACAGCAGCAGGCAGTGAGGAGAGGCCCTCCTGAGTTGGCCTCCGCCACCATCTGATCTCTGATTCTAATTGGCTGCTTGAGCCTCCTTGTTTGCACACGCGTCACTCACTTCTCAGGGCTGCTGGGGCTATGTGCAGGCAGCCTTCCCGGTGTGCGCACGTGCTCCCTCCCCTCCTCAGTCATGCTTGCCTGCGACACATTCACACATGCCTGGCTTGAACGTCGGTCTGCGCCTCTGTGTTTGGTGCTGGCGGCAGCGTGCTGACTCTCCTCATTGCCTGGTTGCTGCTGTGCTACCGCTGCCCCCCGCCCCCATTCTGGTCTCCTGTCTCGTCTCCAGTCAAGTCCCAGTCCCTCACGACTTGGCCGAGTGATTCTATTAGCTGGCTGCCTGCCTTGCCTTCCCTCTTCACCCATGTGCTTCTAGTGGCTGGGGCTGATAGGTGCAGGCAGCCCCGGCGCGCGCGCTCCCTCCGTCCTCATGCCTGAGACACCGCCTGCACACGGCACTGGCACAATCGCTCCTCCCCCCTATATTCAGCGACGCACGCACCGCACGCTTACTTGTGATCACACTCATAGCTGCTCCGTGGGTGTGCGTGCTTCAGCTTCTCTCGCTCTCACACGCGCAACACCTGTGACCACCAGTGACCAGCACCACGCTTTATGCTCACGTGTGTGTGTACCCCACCACCGCCATTCCCGCAGGATGTGCTGTTGCTGAACCCACTATCCACCACGCCGCCGCTGTCGAATCCAAAGAACCGGGGCTGCGTTGGGCAAGTCAGGTATGTGTGTGGAGTGGGGCTGGGGAAAGAGTGTGCTGAATGAGAAGTGGGCTCAGGCTCTTAGCCCTCCAGCTCCTGCCATGACTGTCTCTGTACTGCAGGTTGAACACAAAAGGGGGAGGATGCATGTTTTGCAAAGTTTGTTGGCTGAGTGGGGCATGGGCGGTTGGTGGCGGGGCCGGGGCACTAGGCAACATCAAGGGCAGAAATGCAGAGCACTTGCCACTTATATATTAGTCTTTTCCCCATCTCTCTCTCCCAAACGTATTCATCATTCTTATAAACACGTATTCATCATTCTTATAAACACGGAAAGAAACTTAAGTTGCCCAATAGCTGCTCCGTGGTGGTGTGGGCGCTTCTCTGAGAGAACGTGTCTATCCTCCACTGCTTCACTCATGCTAAATCTAGAAAATTTAACATTTAAATTGTCGTTTTCTTACTTTTGACATTTGAAATTGATACCTACATGTAAGTAATAGTATTACTGAAGTGTCAGACATTTGTTGTATTATCTGGCTGTATAGCAAATGAAAAAAATTGAATTACTTTACTATGCAAGTAAATAATTTATGTTTCTATATTTATGTGCATTTTTAAAATTTGGGTCCCCTTCATAACATATGCGACAGGCCCCGCACTAGCTTAATCCGGCCCTGTGCACACCAGCTTCATCTTTCCCCAGTGCTGAAGGATTACACTTCGCCTCCACTTCTGCAGGTGGCAATTATGACATCACGGGTGGTTTCTCTATTATGATGGCTGAAGCTCAAAGGTGAGGCTCAGTGGTGCGGAGGATGCAGGAGGAAAAGCAGCATCTTACGGGGCAGCTTGGTTCTCCTCCTCCTATCCCAAGAATAGATGGAATAATCGTGGCAAAGCAGTTGTGCTCCTTTTAAATATACAAATGAGTGGTAAGGCTGCCAGGTAAGAAGTATCTTTCTGTTATGTTTATTTTCTTGAACTTGTCGGAATCTATGTTTTTTCAGCTTTTCCAGATGATTCCAAAAATTATTGTTGTCCATTTGCCTGTAGTTTCCTGGTCATGTTGCTTAATTTCCAGGGTGAAGATTCTTCTCCAGACTCTTCTCCAGGGAATTTTGCACACATGTTTTTTAGTTCGCATCCTTGGCAAAGGTTATTTACAGAGCCAAACAAAAAAAGAGAAGGAAAAGATTTTGGCATTTAGAGATGCTGAAATACTTGTTTCATTTGCTGGATCTCTTGGTTTCAAACTGCCTCCATCCATTACAAATTCCCTGTTCTAGAACAAAAATTGTGATGCAAGGTAAGGAACATAACTTGTTGCACTGTTTCAGAAAAAGGGAAGCAAGAAACTTCAGATATTAACATCATCAACACAGAAATAAGCAGGGGTGTAGGGTGCATTTGCACCCAGACCCAGAGGGTCAAGGGGGCCCACAAGGCTCTACAGACCCATGGCCAGGGTGTGACATTGCCCCCCCCCCCAATGTTTCTCTTCCCCACTTTCAGCTGTGTCACTCCCAATCACGGCCAGCGAGGATGATGGCTGCTGAGAAAGGAAAGGGTTAAACCAGCCCAGGGATTGGTCCTCCCTCCTTGAGTTGTGTTCCTTCCCTGCACAGCAATTCAATGAAGAGTTGGGGAGGGAGCAGGAAGGAAGCATGATGGCCACAAGGAGAGCTGGAAAAGAAAGTCAAATAAACAAACAAACCTTATCTGTTTTTTCTATGAATGTGATTTCTTCCCCTAGAAGCCAATGTGTGTTTTTCTCCTACCCACATTCATGAACCGTGTGTGTGTGTGTGTGTGTGTGTGTGAGAGAGAGAGAGAGAGAGAGAGAGAGAGCGCACAAATGGGCAAATAGGGATAGGAACATTGCTAGGGCTGTAGGGATAGGAATAGGAACATTGCTAGGGTTGTGTGCATGCATATACCAGGTCACAGTAGTAGGCATATGTTAGAAATGTTTCCGAGCTAGGGGAATATGTGTGCACAAGTATGTCTATGAAAGTATATGCATATATGAAGAGGTTGTAATATTATATGCATAGAAGGGAAAGAAAGGGCATGCTAAGAATCTTGTTTTCATCATGTCCTTACAGTTTTTTCTGCAAAAGATATATGGGGGAGCAAGGGAACAAAGAAGATGGGGAGCAAGGGGGTCCATCTTCACTTTTTGTCCCTAGGCCCATTCCAACCTTGCTACTACCCGGGAGGTAAGTGTTTTACTGCTAAAGAAAGCAACCATTTGGTTTCTTTCCTAGGGAATGAGAGGCAACCTGCTTTATTAGTAGAACCTGCTTTATCACAACCTGCTTTATTAGTAGAAAATGGCTTGGCTTGAAATGCATGGTTTCTAACAGTGGCAGGGCCTGACCACCGGCAGCCCATTTGCGGCGGCAGCAGCCCTGCCGACCCCGCCCCCGCATCTGACGTCAGATGTGGGGGGCGTGGTCTGGCTCCCGAACGGAGCCTTGAGGCTCCGTTTGGGAGTTGGAGTTCAACTCCCGAAGGGGCCATGCGGCTCCTTCGGGAGCTAAACTAAGGCTGGTGTTGCTTTTGCAGCGCCAGCCTTTTAACTCCTGAAGGGCCCGTGTAGCCCCTTCAGGAGCTACTTAGGCTGCAAATGCAATGCCAGCCTTAGTTTAGCTCCCGAAGGGGCCGCGCCCCCCCGCTCAGGAGCTAAACCAGCACCCCCATGTCTGACGTGAGGTGCGGCCCTTGATTGGGCACAGCCCAGGTTCTTTGAACCCATTGGCCCAATGGTGGCTCCGCCCCTGGTTTCCAATCAGTTTAAGAAAGCAACAAACTCATAACAAAAAGTCTGATGATACACATCATTGCACTGTTTCAGTAAGGAGGAAGTGTAAAAGATCACAAGTGTTCACCACCAACATAGAGGTATGTCCTTAAGAAACAAAGTCCTTACTTACCAAAGCACATGGCTACTTGGTTTCTTTTCTGGCCCGCTGGCCTTTTCAAACCAATCAGAGAAGACATCGGTCATGGTTAAATGTTGACCTTACCCTTTTGGTTACTGTTTTTATTTCAGACATTTTGTCTGAAAGGTAATTTCCCTGTTTACAAGGAACTGCAATCTATCTGTTCTGTCAGGAGAAAAAGAGATGTTTCTCCGAAGGGAGTAAAAATACACCTTTGTATTGCATGGAAACAGACTTGTGCAGATAACTGGATAGGGGCAATCTTTATTTGCAGGAAATTGTTTAGCTTGAAAAGCATCAAGCAATTCATGGTTCCCCACAAGCTTAAGAAAGCAACTAATACATAACCACAAAATTGTTGCTGTGCTTCAATTTACATGTGAAACTTCACCAACATGGAAACAGACCTTTAAGAAACCACTCATGTATTGCTAATGGAAGTGGCTGCTTGTTTCCATTTCTAGCCCACTGGCCTTTTCAAACGACGCACCAAAGATGAAATGTGCTAAACTTTAATTTAAAAAATAAATAAATTAAAAACCAACAAGCAGACCGATCTCCCTGAACGTCCACACATTTAATCCTACATTGAATCCTACTGGTGAGAACACCAAGTGAAATTTCAGAGCTTTCTGCCCAGCCATTTGGGAGTTATTAATATTTTTGAGTTTCCCATTGATTCCTATTGGGAAACTATGATTTCAATCAGAAATTTGGGCATGGCTGTCTTAGTGGCGACCTGTGTTCATCACACAGGTTTACACCCCTGGGAAGGTGCAACACTTCTCTCACAGAATGCTCTTGCACTCACTGTGTGGGATGTGGGTGCCTGTCATGGGTATTCATGGGATATACAGGTGGATCTCCTTATTTGCGGGAGTTCTGTTCCTCAGCTGTACCACAGATATGGCAACTGTGAATAAGGAAGCATTGATCCTTATGGGATCATGGGGGTTACATTCTTAGTCGGCCATTTTTTGATGGAAATGCCCCCAAATCAGCCAAAAATTGGCCAATTTCATGGTTGAGTAGCTCCTTACCTGTCTCTGCCACTCCCCCTGAGTCACATTGTGCCCCAAAATGGCCAAAATCGGCCAAAGATTGGCTTTCCCCTGGTTTTTTTAAAAAATGGGAACCATTTTGTGTCTCCACGTCCTAAAATGGTGGCTGGAAATGACCTCCGCATCATTTCTGGCTACCCTCGAGCTGCAGATAAACGATGTCAGTGTGTGTCCCGTTCCCCACCACCACCATGTATGCCGAGGTCAAGTGTCCTTTCCTCAACCACGGATACATGAAATCGTGGATAACGACTCTGTGAGAAAGGAGGTCCACCTGTATTTCTTAATGTAATTAATAACTGATTCAATATCTCCTCCTAAATGTTTAATGGACCTTTAAAAACATTTAAAATATTGTGTTAAACTTTGTTTTCCTTTGCTGTACAGCACTTGCAATAAATTGGCTCTTCGTGGGAGGGGGAAATTTCCATGAGGAAAAAAGCATGGCGGGGGGGTTAAAACAAAAACAAAAAAACCCCATGTGCCATAGTCTCAAATTAATCCCATCCCTGTCATGAATGCTTCCTACAGCCATATGCTTTCCAGAATCTTTGGTGAGAAGAGGTGAGATAGAACTCCTACCCTCACCCACCCCAGTTCCTAAATGATGAACATAATATTTGAATTGCTCTTCTCTGTTCACAACGTGTGCACAGTAATGTATTAAAAAACCTTTCCCAGCAATGCACTTTCAAGGGCACTCACACTTGGGGGCTGGCATTCTTCAGCAGCTGCTGAAGTTCACTGCTGATCACCAAGACCACATCCTGTTAAAGAGGAACTTTCCCAAGTCATGGTTATATTTAACAGGGAGAAAGCAAGTGGGCCTGTTCAGCCCCAGCACAGCATCTCACCAGTAGCTGTTGCTGGTGTCTACCCTGCAATTTTTTTAAGCTTGTGAAGCCTTGGGGGACAGGGAACCATCTTCTTCTCCTCCTTTTTCTACATAAACCACTTTGGGAATGTTTTCATTGAAAGCCAATATATAATAATATCTTCTCCTTCTCCTTCTCCTTCTCCTTCTCCTTCATATTTGTGCCCCATAGCCTTTGTGTGGTGGTAGCAGAGTCGCATTTGCGGCCCACGCAAGTAGAAGCAGGCCCATGGAAGGCAAAGTGCCCCCTTAAACCTGGAGTTGGTCCTGCTCACACTGGCCAACATGATACACAGCAGCAAGTCAGAGGGAAAAGGCTGTGGATTTGCAAAGAACGTTCAGTGGCCCTGCACTCAAGGCTTCTTGTGCAGCCAAGTGGGTGCGGAGGGGAAGGGGGAGCAATTTTTGTGTCTCCCTTCACTGCAAAAGACTTTTCAGTGTGCCTAAATACATGCCTTAAGGTCACCTAGCTCTCAGGCACATATTAATGCAAGTGGAAAATTGCTCCCCTTCCACCTCCACACCTGCTCAGCTGCGCAAAAACCTTCAGGTTAGGGAAGCAGAAGGCTATATGCCGACACACAGCCCTTTCCCTGCTGACTTACTGCAGTATATCATGTCAGCCTTTCTAAATAACTCTTAAAAATAATGTTTCCATTTCTATATCACCTTTTGTAAAAGACTCCACAGAAGCTAACATAAAATAAAGCAGTACAGCAAGAACAATGGAATTCAATACATTCACAATAAAAACAGTACTAAAACATAGTAAAATCACCCATTGGTTATGGGTCCAATTACTCAACAAGGAATTCTTTGGGGCAGCAACCAGATAGGTTAGTGACTAAGACCCATTGAATGGGAAATGATTTCATTTAGTGATGACTAACTTCTCTTAATGATTTCAATTATGCCTAGTCATAACTTGACTAACAAGCAGAAGGTTGCCGGTTCGAATCCCCGCTGGTACTATATCGGGCAGCAGTGATATAGGAAGATGCTGAAAGGCATCATCTCATACTGGAGGCAATGGTAAACCCTCCTGTATTCTACCAAAGAAAACCACAGGGCTCTGTGGGCACCAGGAGTCGGAATCAACTTGACGGCACACTTTACCTATACCTAGTCATAACTAACTTATCTAGCTAGGGGCCGTTGTCTTTAAAAACTGGGTTGATTAAATAATTCTCAACAGATGAAGTCAATGAAATAATAAACTTGGGAAGATGATGATGACCACAAATATTTATATACCGCTTTTCAACAAAAAATCCCAAACCAGATTACATAGATAAATAGAAATAAACAAAGATAAATCCCTGTCCCCCAATGGGCTCACAATCTTTAAAAGTAATAATAAAATTAATTATTATTATTATTATTATTATTATTATTATTATTATTATTATTAGAACAGGCACTAAGAACAAATGCAATAAGAGCAAAAGTAGAAGAATCAACAACAAACAGCAAGTGCTGCCTTTGAAGCAGATGAAACCATGGACCACCTAATCAGCTGTTGTAAAAAGATCGCACAGACTGACTACAAACAAAGGCATGACAAGGTAGCAGGGATGATACACTGGAACATCTGCAAAAAATACAAGCTACTTGTAGCCAAACATTGGTGGGACCATAAAATTGAAAAAGTTGTAGAAAATGAAGATGTAAAAATATTATGGGACTTCCGACTACAAACAGACAAACATCTGCCACACAATACACCAGATATAACTGTAGTCAAAAAGAAAGAAAAACAAGTTAAAATAATTGACATAGCAGTACCAGGGGATAGCAGAATAGAAGAAAAAGAAATAGAAAAAAATCACCAAATACAAAGATCTCCAAATTGAAATGGAAAGGCTGTGGCAGAAAAAGACCAAAATAATCCCAGTGGTAACTGGCGCCCTGGGTGCAGTTCCAAAAGACCTTGAAGAGCACCTCAACACCATAGGGGCCACAGAAATCACCATCAGCCAATTACAAAAAGCAGCTTTACTGGGAACAGCCTATATTCTGCGACGATACCTATAACAACAGCAACAACATTGACAATAAAATTCAGCCATCCCAGGTCCTTGGGAAGGATTCGATGTCTGGATAAAACAAACCAGTCAATAACACCTGTCTGACTGTGTAAACAAGAAAAAATATCCTCCAGAGAGGCATTGCATTGGCGTGGTTGTGCGGCTTGCAGGCTCTGAGGAAGGTGAGAACTATGCCAGAGGTTCAACCATATGGGACAGGTCTCATCAGAGAAGCCAGACAAAGAGTGCCTCTCCCATCAACAATATGGCGAGATGACGTAACTTTAATAAATCTATTCTGGATCAGTCATTGCCCAGGTCAACAAGGACCGTGCCAGGTGCTGGAGTCCCTGGACATCTGGTGGCAAGTGGGCAACAGGACTCAGGATCTTCAGTTGAGTAACCAGGGCTTGAGACTCCCAGGTTAATGGAAGAAATGTCACTTAACCAGAAAAAAAATATGAAAAACACCAACAGGGAAACAATGATTTGCTATTACAAGTCTAGTCCAATTAGAAGAGGTTATTTTAAAAGAATGTACCAAATTTGGATAGAGAAGCATCCAGATACAGAAATAACAGAACAAAGGCTAGCAGACCAGAGAAGATTCATAAGAAATAATGTATTCACAGAAGTTGAGCTGGAAGAACTGTAAAGAGCAACACAGGCTCAGGACAGGGAAGAAGAATTACCACCAATTGAAGAAGTTGCTCAGGCGCAAGTGGAGGAGGTGTCGGCAATAGAGGATTCCACTGTTGCTGAACTGTTTCAAATTCAAAACCAGGAAACCTCCACTTTGCCTTCACCTAAAAAACACGAATGCCATTTAACAGAAAAGCAACAAGAACTAAAGCAAAAAATAACTGAGCACATGAACCAAACAACCACCAGCGTTCGACTTCCAACTCTAAAAACAGTTGCCCAAAAAAACCTTGCTCAGGCATTAAAAGTTGTAAATGCTGCACTTGCAGAAATAACAACCAATAATTTGCAAGAAACAAACCAACTAAGGTATAGTGCAGCAACAATAACAACACAAGAGCTTGGATATAAGATCAGTGGACCTGTTAAAAAAGAAAGTAGTACATCACCTAAATAGAAGATTAGATTCGAAAATAAAATTGCCAGGCTTAGATCAGATATGAAAGACATGATATGAAAGACAAGAAGCTGAAGAATGAAAGCACCAAACAGTATCTGATCCAAAAATACCATCTAGATTCAAGGAAAATTAGAGAAGTCCTAGAAATAATAAAGCAGCAAATAACAGTGTCAAAGAAGATTAGCAAATATGAAGCCAGAATAACACAACACAGGCAGAATCTCCAATTCCAGTCAAATCAGAAATGTTTCTACCAAAGCATAGAAGGAGAAACTGCAAGAAACGTAGAAACAGCAAATAAAGAAGAAACAGTGCAATTCTGGGAAGAATTATGGGACAATCCAAGAGATTATAATAAAAAAGCAGGCTGGGTAAAAGAGGTCGAAAAATGTAACCAACAAATGCAAGATCTAATAATAACACCAGAATTAATAAGTGAAAGAGCAAAGAAAATTAAAAATTGGACTGCACCAGGAGATGATGAACTGCATGGCTTCAGGATAAAACACCTAACAAGCCTTCATAAACAACTATCAAAACAGTTCAATCACATTTTGCAAGGAGATGATACTGAACAATGGCTAACAACTGGCAAAATTCATCCCATAATGAAAGACCCAGCAAAAGGTGCAGTTCCAAGTAATATAGACCGATAACCTGTCTGCCAACCATGTTCAAATTATTAACTGGAATAATAGCAGATGAAGTGATGCAACACTTATTAACAAACAGCTTCCAGTTGAACAGAAAGAAAATTGCCCGAACACCAGAGGCACAAAAGACCAGCTGCTGATTGACAAAATGATTTTAGAAAATTGCAAGAGAAGAAAAACCAATCTAAGTGTTGCATGGATTGACTACAAGAAAGCCTTCGATTCATTGCCTCACACATGGATACTAAAATGTTTAGAAACAACTGGTGTCAGCAAAAACATTCAGATATTTATTTTTAAAAAGCAATGAGCATGTGGAGTATACAGTTAACAATCAATGGCGAGACACTTGGACAGGTTAGCATTAGAAGAGGTATTTTCCAAGGGGACTCACTATACCCTCTGTTGTTTTTAATCGCCATGACTCCCCTTTCACAAATACTAAACAAAACAGGCCTCAGATACCAAACATCTAAAACATCAAGTAAAATAAACCATCTGCTGTAGATGGACGATTTGAAGTTATATGGAAAGTCCCAATCAGAAATCGAATTACTGCTAAACACTGTCCATATATTCAGTAGTGATATAGCAATGGAGTTTGGACTAGACAAGTGTGCTGCATTAATAATGAACAGAGGAAAAATGACAAAAACAGAAGGAATAGAAACTGCCCAATGGAAACAACATCAAGAACCTGGAAAAGAAAGAACATTACAAATACTTGGGCATTCTCCAGGCTGATAACATTGCACACACTGAAGTTAAAAGAAAAATTGGAAGTGAATACATCAGGAGAGTTAGAAAAATCCTCAAGTCCAAACTCAATGGCGGGAACACCATACAAGCCATAAACACCTGGGCTATACCTGTTATCAGATACACTGCAGGAATAATAGACTGGACCCAGGCAGAGCTAGAGACGCTAGATCGTAAGACCAGGAAAATCATGACCATCAATCATGCTCTGCACCCCCGCAGTGATGTCGATAGGCTATACCTCCCTCACAGCACAGGTGGAAGAGGAATGCTGCGAGTCCATCAAACAGTAGAGGAGGAGAAAAGAGGCCTTGAAGAATATATAAAGGACAGTGAAGAAGATGCACTTAAAATGGCTCGAAGCATCTGTGCCTCTAGTTCTCCCTCCGACTTCCCTTCTCCCCCACAGCGCTCCCCAATTCTCAGCCATTTCCTCCCCTCTGCCCCAGTTTTCTTCCCCACCACCACCACCGTTTTCTCCCCCCGCCTTCCCCCGCTGCCATTTTCTCCCCCGTGCCACTGCCGTTTTCTCCCACGCCACTGCGTTTGTTCCCCCCGCTGCCGCCATTTGCTCCCCACTGCCACCAGCATTTTCTCCCCACACACCCCACTATTGCCATTTCCCCCCTGGCCACTGATGCTGTTTTCTTTCTCCTGCCACCGCTGTTTTCTCTGTCTGCCGCTGCTTTCCTCTCCCACTCCCGGAAGCTCACTCATGAACTCACACAAGAGCTGCCACACATGGGATTAGCAATGGGTACATCTTAGAGAATTAGATATATAGATATAGATTGTTTAACCTGGAGCACATGTATAGCATAGTTCTGTGTACCTTGTAATTACATTAGAACGTTGATCTGAAGAAAGTGGATATAATTATGAACATTGACAGGAAAATGCAGAACACAGTGTAATACAGGAAGGTATATTTTGGTATATGTGAGTTTTTCCATTGTGACTGGTCAAAATTGTGTGAGAACAATTATTATAAAATTAATATTTTAAATGGGTGAGTCAAACAACATGTCAGGCTACTTAGAGTGATGTCAGTGGGTGTGTCAGCTGTCACCTTATAAAAAGGAATAAAACTCCCAGGTGTGTGAGTTTATTATAGAGCAAGAAGTGCACCATGGGAAGAGCATAGAATATTTGAAGATAAGGTGGTGGCTTAGATCAAACAAACTTTGCAATTTTTTTTTTGGCCAGGGAAAATATTGCATTGTTACACTTTGCCTTCCTCGCTACTCGCTCTCCTAGCTAAAAGAGCTTCTCTAGTCTTTTAAGGTTTCAATAGGGAAAAGCTGAGTTATGTGGGCAGTGGGCTCAAGTGACATCTAGCTGGCCTATCTGTTATGTTAGGATGTGCACAGAGTTGTTGTTGTTGTTGTTGTTGTTGTTGTTGTTGTTGTTGTTGTTATTAATTCGATTTCTATTCCGCCCTTCCAAAAATGGCTCAGGGCGGTTTACACAGAGAAATAATAAAGAAGTAAGATGGCTCCCTGTCCCCAAAGGGCTCACATTCTAAAAAACAAAAACTAATCCTCTTCTATAAGGATTAGTGGCTATCTCCACTCTTGCATCCTTTGGATTTCAAGGATTAGAGTTGAGCAGGGAGCATGCAATTGATCTATGGGCACTGCATCACACTGTAGAGACTGAATTCACATTTTTTCCTTTGAACCCATGACCCTAAGGAATCTGGTGGGAAAGATCCATTTTTTCACCTCCATATCAAGGGAAGAGGTGGAGACAGGGAAGCAAGAAACCAGAGCAAAAGTTCAACAATTAGTTGCAATTGTGAAGTATCTGCAGACTGGTTTACTAGCAATAACTTTACCAGTGGTGCTTAGTAGAAGTCACTCATTGCTGAAGGAAAGCCCCCCTGTGTGTTAGGGGACTGGATTCAGGGGGTCCTCAGCAAACTGCCCTTCACGAGTCCTTTCCTATCTGGGTGAGCTCCTCCTAAGGTAGGGCTGCACAACTTCAACCCTCCTACGGCTAGGACTACTGCTTCCATTCTCCTCGACCAGTGGTGTATCTAGGGTAGGGCAGGCAGGGCACCACTTGAAGGGGGGCGCCATTCACTAAAATAAAATAAAAAAATTAAAAATGGTTGCCAAAAATAAAATGGGCACTGCACATGCTCAAATGGCCTCTGTTTTTAGTGGCCATTTTTTTAAAAAAAATATTTTAAACAATGGCCACGACACGTGCTCAAATGGTCCCTGCAAGGCCCTAGAGGCCAGCGCAGGGAGGGGGAATCTTTGCAGACCCCCCTCCCCACAGCCTTTAGGAAGTACCCTGAAGGGGCTACAGGTAAAAATAATAATAATAATATAATATAAGTCACTGTACACATATTTAATTTGGAACTATGTACAGAGAATCAGGGCTTGTGAATACTGAGCTGAAGCTTATGAGCTAGGATTGTATTCATTTGCTCTTACTTTGCTTCTTGTGATAAGTGAGTTAAATGTGATGTCTTAATAATATGGCTACTAATGGTGAGTTTGTCTTTGAATCAGTGTGAAATCCTTAGTATTAAGGCCCACTGGGAGTTTCTTGCTCTCTTTCTCTCATTTTAACTGTCTTTCTGAAATACTAGAATATATTCCAAGCAGTGACACAGTTTACTCTGCATATCCTTTAATTATTTTCAGAGTATCTGGGAAAAGCCAAATTTTCCATTTATTTTTAAAACTTACGTAATCGTGATGCTACAATGCATAGTAGAGAATTAGACAGGTACTTCTCTTTAGTTTTCCAAGTACACCTCCACATAGTATTTGGGTATTTCATGAGCCCCAGCATACTGAAATTTGTAGTTTTCCAGCATTTTTTGGTCTGGCTACATCCATTACTAAATAGTTTTTGAAATATGAAAAGATATTAAGAGCTTGACTTGTATTTTTGAGCTGATATTATGGTAAAGTTATCTGAAAGGACAGGGGGCGCAATTTTAGTGCTTGCCCTAGGCACTATTTCCCCTAGATACGCTTCTGTCCTCGACTATTGGCCTCTTGCAGCTAGGGATGATGGAAATTGTAGTCCAACTGGAGGGCCCAACTTGTGCAGCCCTGCCCTAAGGCTTATGGTGGGGCCTCCTTTGGTGGCTAGGAGACAGGAAACAGTGATGGAACAGCTCTCTTGACCACAAGTTCTGCCTTGCCGCTGCCACTGCACAAAGGTTGCAGGAACAGAAATGACCTCTGAGAATGGCAGTGCTCCCTTAGGAACATAGGAAGCTGGCAAGGTGCCTTGTACCAAGACAGGCCATTGGTCCATCTAGTTCAGTATTGTCTACACTGACTGGCAGTGGCTCTCCAACGTTTCAGGCAGGAGTTTTCCCCAGCCTTACTTGGAATTGCCAGGAAAGGAACCTGAGACCTTCTGCATGCAAAGCAGATGCTCTACCACTGAGCAATGACCCCATCCTCAACAGCCCCCAGCAGTTGCTTAGCTATGCCAACTCCTGACACCAGCCCTATTTAAATGTCAGAGAGCCTTGGCAAGGGCTCAAGCTTCGGTGAGCTCTAATGCAAACTAAATGTTACTTCTAAGTCTATGTATTTAGGAAGTAAAAGTTGTTTTATAGCAACTTTCAGTCCAAGACTAGGCAATAACTTATTTCCTGGAGAAGGCTATATTTTGCAAATGAAACTCAAGCCCTGATCTTATCTTAGTCTGCCGTTATCCGGCTTTCGGTCACACACCCCTGCTTCCTTCCTCTCTTTTATGAAGCAATGGAATCAGCCTTTGTCAAGATGCCTTCCAAAAGTTTTAATTTGAAGTTCTGATCATAATTTGAACAAGGCTTACAGTCATTGGTGTGATGCTTCATTACCCTTTAACAGATGCTTTTCAGCAAAGGAGACTTCTTGCTAACATCTCCACATGGCACGCTGACATCTATGCCAAACTGAAGGCAAGACAGCCTTGCAAACATGCTCCGAATCCATAGACAATAAATAATCTATTGCTGTTCTTGTTATCGGATATTGACTTGAAACGTGATAAGCGATTATAGTTGCCCACTGGAATTGCTAAGCCTTTATCATGCCCTCAAGAAAGTAGTTCAGCATAAGGTGCTGAATTAAAGGTGCCAAGAGCTCCCTGTAAATTCCCTTTGCACTGGGTGATTATTGCTGTTTTCTAATGGAAAACAGATTAGAAATGCGTTCCACCCATGAGGAATACTGTGAACAAAAGCTATAGAATGATTAGGCCCAGAGCCTTAGGGAGCTCCCCTGCCACCTAGGCTTTACAATCACGTATGCCCCAAGCCACACCCTCTGCCTCTGACATCAGATGCAAGAGGGCAGGGCCAATGCCAAGGATGGGGCCTGTTAATCGCAGCTGAGTTTCCCTTCCCCAGTCGGTGGTTTGTGGTATTGCTGACTGGGAGCTCATTTCCCTGCCTTCTCAAGGAGGGAAGGGAAGGAGCTCCCAGTTAGCGATTCCACAAACTACTGACTGGGGAAGGGAAGTTCTGCTGAGGCTGACTGACCCCATCCTCAGCATTGGCCACACCCCCTTGTGTCTGATGTCAGATGAAGGGGTGGGGCCAGCCCATTTGGACCCTCTCCCTTCCTTCCCCAGTCAGCGTTTCATTGAAATGCTGGCTGGCTGGGCTTTCCTCCTCAGCACAGCCAATGTTTCAGTGAAACACTGGGTGGGGAGGAGAGGGGCATACCTCATGCTCCCAGCCAGTGAGCACTTTGTTCACCAGCTGGATGCAGGAGGGGGAAAAGGGCACCCTGGCCAGGGGTGAGGGGGTGCCTTGGTGGTCCCTCCTGACCATGGCAGCCATGGAACGATCATCCCTCCTTGCTCTATTGTCCCTACACCCCTGATGAGGCCCATTCACACGCTATGTTCAACACTCATTCAATGAGTGTACAGTGTACACAGGGACAGATCTGTACAGAGGTACAGTCATTCACATGTTATGGTGAACACAGGTACAGAAGTACCTTCCTATCTGTATCATGCATTTGAAAAGCCTGTATCCAGGGTCACTTTTAAAATGAACACAGGTACAGTCATTCACACAAAACACATGTATGAGTGTACAGACATCTGAACACTCTTACAGCATAATATCTGAATCGAGCTATTGTAGAAAGTTGGATGGGGGTGGGTGTTCCTTCCCCATTCCAGGGCTAATTGTTTCCATGGCAGAGGTGTAACTGTAATTGTGTGGATGTGTTCAAAGAACATGAGTTACCTGCTCATTGCTTTCTTGTGAAGATAAAAGGAAAAGTTTGTAGGCAATATTTCTCCCCAATTGCTCAGTAAGATCTGCCCCAATGTTCTACTAGGAAGTAAGGGAGCAAGAGCAGGAAGTGTGAGTTCCTCCAAGTCTTCCAAAAGAGCTGGAAACATTATGACCCTTCTGGAAGCATAACTGGAATACCTGTGGGTGAGAGGGAGCTACCAACAGACTCAGGATAACCCACAGATATGTCAGTTTCACAAACATATGAAGGAAAAAACCTAAGGGGGCAAAAACCCCAAACTGCTACAATGCAGTTCAATAGAGTGGAACGTCTGTGAACTTGAAGGGCGGTTAACAGACAGTCACGTGAGCGGAACTAATGGAACTCAGTGGTGGGGAGAAGGAGGGCATGAACAAGAAGAGCAGGAAAATTATCAACTTGAAGAATACTTCCTCAAGACAGTCACAACCAGGGGTGCACCGAGGTAATTTGGGCGCCTGGACCACCCAGCCGTGAGGCTGCCCCTTCCCCACATGAGCCCCCCAAAAAAACCTCCTTTGGGGGGGCTGCCCCACCAAACCTCCGCTTTAAAAAAAAAATTTACCGTGGCTGAGGGGTGACGCGGGGGGGAGAAGCGGAGCAGTCCTTCTCCTTTCTCCCCCCTTCCCCCAGCGGCGGGGACCAGGAGCGATGCTGAGCCTGTCCATTCGGGCCAGCGTCATTAGCCAACTGCAAGGCTTGCCTCCACAGTTTAGAGATTATCACAAGCCTGTGACGTCACTAGCTACAGGGCTCTCTTAAGTCTGCCAGCCTGAAAAATGACAACACCCTTCCCACAGCAGTTTAAAAAAAAAAAAAAAGCATTGAGGCCAGGACAACCAATTGACTTGAGTGAACCAGCAATTGCAGCAAACCTGACCTCTGGGGTGCTAGGTGGCCATTGCTTTGGGTGGGGAAGTGTCCCACTCTGCCTGCCCAGTAAACCTGGCCACTGGTGCAATGGAGGCCAGGTCTACCCAGGATCTCCTGCATATGGCAGGTAGACCTGGACTCCCAGGCTGAGATAGCCTTGGCCACTGGTAAAATGGTGGCCGGGTCTACCTGCCAGTACTTACCTAGTGCCCACTTGCTTCTGCTGTTGCTAGCAACCTCATGGAGGAGATATTAATTAATTATTTTATTTTATTTTATTTTATTTTATAAAATACTCGATGGGCATCAGTTTTCCTGCTTTTGCCTATTTTTGCTTAGTGAAGGACTGTAATTCAGTGGTAGAGCTCATGCTTTGCATGCAAAAGGTCCCAGGTTCAATCCTGGCATCTGTAGGTAAGGCTGGAAAAGTCCTTTGTCTGAAACCCTGGAGAGCCACTATCAGTCAGTGGCACTGACATCCAGACTAGTGCTGTGCTGGCGCTACACGGAAAATTTGCAGGGATGGGGCCGTAGCGGGATGGTAGAGCATCTGCTTTGCATGCAGAAGATCCTACGTTCAGTCTCCAGAATTTCCATGTCGGGCTGGGAGAGACTCCTGCCTGAACCTTGGAGAGCTGTTGTCAGTTAGTGTAGACAATATGGGAGTCCCCAACACTGGTGGAGTCAGGGGAATGGCAGCCCATGCTCCATCCCACCGGTGGCCCCACCATGTGTGTGCCAGTGACACCCTGTGCGTGTGACATCACGAGCATGTGGGCATGGCTGGAGAGCCCACCCAAGCCCTCCGGAGCACATTCCCAGCCAGAGTTTGCTTTCCTTTCTCTCCCATGCTGGAGGGAGAGGAAGGGAAATAAATGCAGCCAGCTAGTAAATGCTGGCTGGAAATGCACTCTGGAGAACTTGCATGGGCTTTCTGGGGCCCAGGTCACACCCATGTGGGTGTGACATCATGCACAAAAGGGGCATGGCCCAGGCTTTCAAGAGCCCATGCGAGCTCACCGGTGCTCATTTCCAGCCAGCATTTGCTGCCTGGTTGCATTTATTTCCCTTCCTCTCCCTCCAGAGAGGGGGAGGAAGGGAAATAAATGCACCCAGCCAACAAACACTGTCTGGAAATGCTCTCACAAGGGTTCAAGCAGGCCCTCCAGTGATCAGGCCAGTGATGTCACATGCAAGGAGGGCTCGCTCAGAGGCCCTTTTGATTGGGGGCTCAGGTTCTTTGAAGTCTACTGCTCAATGGTGGCTCTGTCCCTGGTCCCCAACTTACAAATGGGTTGTAAGTTCATTTGTAAGTTGGATGTTCATAACTCAGAACACATACAGATCTATGAAAGACACTTGGTTTATAAGTGTGGGTTGGCGTTTGTAAGTTGATGACTTGATTAATTTAATATGTTATGAAGCTTAGTTTGTAAGTATGGGCCATTTGTAAACCGGATGTTTGTAAGTCAGGGAGTGCCTGTACTGAGCTAGTTGGTCCAATGACCCGATTCAGTATAAGGCAGCTTCCTATATTCCTATGCTCCCCTTCCTCCTCCTCCTCCTCTTCCGCTTTGAAACTGAGTGTGTGAGGAGGTGCTGTAGCCATTCATCCATCTGCTGACTGGATGCAACATATCATTGCTGCCTCCACCACTAGGCTATCACCAAGGTCCAACTGAGCAGCCAGATAAGGGGGACAGGAACAAGAGGGGGAAGGGGTGGCATTTGATCTCAGGCACCAAGTATCAGGAGCCTGTCCATCTGGTGTACAAATCAAGGTTGCTGTCAAGGTTGGAGGAAGCACCTTGAAGTCCTCCCCGGTCTCTGAGTCGGAGGCTCGGCTGTATACTCAAGAGATTTGTTGCTTCCAGCAATGTTCACTGCCTGCTGGCCTTGATTTATAGTGCTTTGACTAATTGGGTTCCTCCTCCAATCAGCTGCCAAAATTCAGCATTTTTCTTGCTTGTTAAGCAGCCGCTTGCTCTGTCTGTGTGTTTCCAGCTGTCACCAGCGATGCTCATATCTCTGTTGTTGGGGTGTTATTGTTTGCACACTTTCCGGCTCTGGGATTGGCTCTGCACCCCACTTCTCCTGTGCAGCTTCTGACGGCCCCCCGGGAGCTGCAGCCTCAACTTGGCCTGCCTCTTCTTCTTCCTGCGGCCCAACTGATGAACTCTCCTCCTGTTGCTCTGTTGGAGGTTTGCCAATTTCCTCCTCCTCTTCACTATCCGAAGGTAAGGGCATGACACTAAGATGTCCTGGGTCACTGCTGGTCAAGCACATGTTTTCTGCATGCAGAAGATCCCATGTTCGATCTCTGGCATTTCCAGGTGAGGAATGACACTTATCGGAAACCTCAGAGAGCTGCTTCCAGTCGATGTTAACAATGCTTGGCTAGATGGTCCAAAGGTCAGACTCAGTACAGAGCAGCTTCATGTGCTCACTAAAGTCCACTTCATCAGATGCATGGAGTATTATTCTCAGTTGGCCATTAAATGCAGAGTTTGGTATTTCTATGCAAATCTCAAATGTAATCGCAAAGCAAGCATCTTGTTTATTTACTATTTATCTTTTTATGAAAACTGCTTTGAGAACTTTTGTTGAAAAGCAGTATAGTGATCAATGATAATTTATAGCACTAGTAATGGGTAATGTTAATGTATACCTTTGAGCTTTGCATATAATGTCATAGATGGTGTATTTTGCTTTTTTTTTTTTTTGGCCATTTGACCCCATTGATTTCCAGGTTTTCCTCTGTACATGAGTGTGTGTGTGTATATGTATCTTCCCACAGAAGTACTTTATGTGATGAAATAGTCTCTAGTCCAGAAAAGTGTTTGCCCCAATAATTAGTTTGTTAGTCTTAAGGTGCCAGAGCATTCTTTTGAGTTTGCTGAAAGAGACATAATATGGCTACTCCTCTGGAATAAATAGGTAAGTATTCTTAAGTAGCTGAACAAATATTTAGCTTTTTCTGAAGCACATATATGTTTAAAGGGCTTACAATGAATTCATCCAGGCTAGATATGACTATTCCCAACTCTGAATGATATGGGAACCACCACCAAAAATAATACTTTCTGAAAACAGGTTAACAAACATTTCACTGCCTTAGTGCTTGTAAGCGAAAAGAGTCTCTTTACAATGTGATGCAAGTTCCAAAGGATCTGTGGACACAGTGCAGAATGCAAATTGAGCACATTGAAGAAAATGTGCCTTTGAGTTAGAGGTTCACCTAACTGTATCACAAACTGGTTGAAGTTTGCTATGAGGAGAGGGTGCTGTTTGAGAAAGCAAAAAGTTAGCAAATAAAAGTCAAATCTTCAACAAGGGTCTTCACCTCAAAGATTTTGGAGAAGACTCTTATTGAAGATTTGACTGGTTATTTGTAATCAGTATGGAAAATTCACCTTAGCTCTACATACATACAAAGTATTTGTACAAAACCCAACTCCAAAAACCCAGCGTTAGATTATTCCCTCCACTCCCCTCTCCAGTTGTAAAATAACAATTCAAAGGTGGGGAAACCAGCCTTGAAATGCAGAGCTACTAATAACCAGGTTCCCTGGATTTTGGCCTGTGTCTTGAGCTCTGTAACCAATACCGGCTTGAGCAACATGGCCTCCTGAGGCAATGTGGCCACACCTGCTGATGCTGGCCATGCGCCTGACATTAGAATCAGGGGCAGTGCCAGCAGGAATGGAGACACCATTGTGCAAATGGGTTCAAAGAACCCGGGCCACCAATGGAAAGGGCTGCTGAAGCCTGCAGGTGGGCATGGCTCAGGCTCTGGAAGAGCCACAAGCAAACTCCACCTGCTCACACCCAGGCTCCAGAGAGCCCCAACCGAACTCTCCCCTGTGCTTTTCAAGCAGAATTTGCTGCCTGAAATGACAGGCGAGAACTCGCTCAGGCTCGGAGCTTGAGGCTACGCCCCACTTTGCATGTGACATCACATGCAAGAGGACATGGCCTCAAGCTCCAACAAGCCCAAGAGAGTTCTCCTCTGTCATTTCAGGCAGTGCTTGCTGCCTGAAAGCATCTATTTCCCCTTTCTCGGAGGGAAAGGGATATAGATGCTTTCAGGCAGCAAATACTGCCTGAAAAGCACAGGAGAGAGCTCACTCAGGGCTCTCTGGAGCTTGGGGAGGGAGCTGCCAGGTGGGGCCAGATGGCTCCATGCCTGAGTGCCAGTCCCACCTCCCTCCCGTGGGATCACTGGACTGCTTAGCCTTCTGGATACTGGGCATTGAAATTGGAGATTGGTAGGGAGCCAATCTCCATTTCGAATGCCTGGCAGCCCAGAAGGTTAAGCAGCTCAGAGATTCCACATGAGGGAGGTGTTGCTTACTCTCTTGCTTCTGGCTAACCCCCACCGCCCCACCCCGCCCCACCGTGCCTTCCACCTAGACATCCATCTAGCTAGATAGGTGGAAGGTGCAGGGGGAGCTAGAGAGAAAGCGCCCAGCTCCATTCTCTTTGCCACCCTTCCATACCTCGTGCAGGATTGCTGGGCTGCTTAACCACCTGGATTCCCTGCTGATCTCTGGTTTAAATGCCTGGCTGCCCAGAAGTTTAAGCAACACAGTGATCTAGCAAGAGGGAAGGGAGGGTAGCAAAGAGACAGAAGTGGCAGAAGCAGCAGGAGATGAGGTGAGGAAACACCTGCGGGCAGCGGAGGCGGGGCAGGATGCCTACGCTCACCACTCCAAGGCTCAGGCACTGCCCTAGGCCTCTGCCTTACCTCAACCCATTGAGCCAGTAGCCACCCTACAACCATTTATTCTCTCTTTTTTTAAGTGTATAATAATAAATGAACAATGCAGCCATTCATCTTTCCATTTTCTGAAAGCATAAGTTGTACTTGCTTTATACATGATACACCCTGCAGCCCATTATATTTTTCTTAAATAACAGGCATAAACCTCAGATATCATACTGGTCTCTTTGAGCTGCATTCTGTAATAATACATACTGTACTTTCTGTGATGACAGCACCTTGGCTCGGCCTGGTCCTGAAATCATTTTGAATAAATTGAGAGAACTGCCAAGTATTTGTATATGAAAATAATTCATAGTGATTATTCCCTCCACTTCCTTCTCCAGCTATAAAATATTGACTTTAAAGGAAAATTATTAGCTTAAAATGCAAAGACATGCAAACTAAAATCTTGTAGTCAAATATTTTCAAACAATAAGTGAAATTCAGTGCCTTTACCTTTCTATATTTGCACACACATTCTTTTCAGTACCTTGCACAGTATGTCAGCCACAGTTCTTAAAATGTTATCCTATTTCCATAATTTTAACCATAGTATATGTCAGGGTTTCTTAACCTTGGGCCCCCAGATGTTGTTGGACTACAACTCCCATAACCCCCAAGCAAAAGCCATTTCATCTGAGGATTCTGGGAGTTGTAGCCCAACAACATATGGGGCCCCAAGGTTAATAAACCCTGGTATATGTGCACAACACTGCATAGCAGTGGTCCTTGTGCTCTTTTCACTGGACTTACACAAAACTATCCTATTTTATGGGCAACACTGCAACACCGAATTATCCTTTTGGCCTGAAAGGACACTTGCCTCTTTGTTTAAGAGTTTCTGAGGCTGTCATACTAGGAGAAATGACTTCCCTAGTGATAATCCTCCTTCTAAACTGAAGGTGCCCTGAAAATGCCTCAGGCAACAGTTTAATAAGCTTTTTCAGGATTTAAATTTAACTACACATTAAAAGTGTATCTGCAAGCTCTAGTAATGATGAACTGCAAGCTCTAGTAATGAAAGTCAAGGAGCACAGTGGAAAAAATGGGACTATGACTAAATGTAAAGAATACTAAACTAATGACAGGTACAGCAACCAGCCTCAGAATTGATAATGAAGACACTGACGTGGTGGATTGCTTCTGTTTTTTAGGACCGACCATCAATAGTAAAGGATCCAGCAGTCAAGAAATATGGTGCAGACTAACACTTGGTAGGGTTGCAATGAAGGCCTTGGAAAGGATATTTAGATGCCTTGACGTATCTATACCTACAAAGATTAGAATAGTTCAAACAATGGTTTTTCCCATGACACTCTATGGATGTGGAAGCTGGACTTTGAAGAAGTAAGATAGAAAAAATATTGACACTTTTGAACTTTGATGCTGGAGAAGACTTTTGAGGATACCATGGACAGCCAGGAAAACAAACAAATGATTCATAGAACAAATCACAGAGGCACAAATGGCCAGGCTCAAACTATCATAGTTCGGACACATTATGTGAAGACCCAGCTCCTTTGAAAAGTCCATAATGCTGGGGAAAGTTGAAGGAAAGAAAAGAAGAGGATGACCAGCAGCAAGGTGGATGGACTCGATTACGACAACAATGAATGTACCACTGAGAGAATTTAAAGGCCAAGTTGAAGACAGATCATCCTGGAGAGAATCTATCTATGTGGTCGCTAAGAGTCAACATTGACTTGACAGCACTTAATCAATCAATCAAAAGCAAAAGTCTAATGGATGTTTATATGTTCTCTGGAGGGTTTTGTTTTCTCATTACAACCTCAAATGCATTAGCACTCTTTTACTGCAGCAATCCCCTTGGGGTGGCTATGGAGTGGTTGACCAGGGCCCTGTGCCATAACATAGGAACAGAGACTCGTCTCATTCCAGTGGGGCTGGAACCAGGGGCGTAGCTATAATTGAACGAAAGGGTTCAAAGAACACGGGCCCCCAGCTCCTGTGGGCCCTCCAGCTCCATCCCTCCCTATTTTCTTCATTGTCTCCCTCACTCTGGGGGGCCGCCCGAGAGAGGGATGATCACGGGCCCCCTCTCCCCTAGCTACGCCCCTGGCTGGAACAATATCAATTCATATGGTACCCCCACATACTATTTTTGCCCTGGGCCCTGCGCAAGCTGGCGACAGCCCCTGATAATTTCCTTCTCCCCTACAATCATCCCAGTGGAGATGCCTTGAGGACTTAATAGGGAGGGACATTACAGGGGTGTGGGACTGCTGACAACCCACATCTCCCCCTGCAGCTCCGATATTAGTAATGTCTAATGAAAGGAAGAGGTGATCTTGTGTTGCCAGGCGAGCAATTGCCTATCTCTTTTCAAATTCATTGGCCACCACTTTCAGAGAGAAAATCAAAGCAAAGTGTACAGAGAAAATTACACAGACAGATCTGAGACTCTGCAAAGCTCCCAACATCCGGAGGAAACTTCCTTCCATTAACACAAAGGGAGCTAGGGAAAAACAATTTCCTCAAATGGAAGCACACACTCCCCTTGCCACCAGCTCCAAGGTTAATACATAACTGTATTAGTGTAGATTAACTTTGCCATGAATTGTTGCTCAAGCACATACTGTGTGTAGCCCTTCTTAGTGCCTAGCTGGAGATGCAGAATGCCTCTTGACTGCAGTGGGTCACCAGAAGCATTTGCACCAGTGCTTCATGGTTAGCATCTGTTTCTTCCACTTTCATGCCACAACTCAAGGTACCAGTTTTAACCTCAAGAACCTGAGCCCATATGTTTCCCTGCGTGCCATTCACAATGTCCCATGGCTTGAAGCTGTCTGGCTGCCTTGAAGCTGTGAGCCAGACTCTCAAAAGCTGCCCCATGTGGTAGACCACGGAACTGCAAAAACTTTGCTAAGCCCTGAATTGGCCCCACCCAGTGAGGGTTGTTTGTTACATTTCTATACCACCACACACAAATGTCTCATGGCGCTTTACAAACATAAGAAAACCATAGTTAAAGACCAAACATTAAAACAATTAAAAGTTTAAAAACAGTAATAAGAACAATAAGACCAACCTACAACTGGTCAAAGGCTTGATTAGGTAAACGAGTTTAGAGAGTTCTTTTAAAGGCTATCAGAGATGGGGAGGTTCGTACACTCACAAGGAGTTGATTCCTGAGTCTCAGGGAGGCTATAGAAAAGACCCGGCCCTGAGTCATCAACAGATGAGCTGGAGGCAACCACAGGCGGACCTCTCCAAAAGAACTTAATAAGCTGTGGGGATCCTGAAGTGGAAGGCACTCTCTTAAATACCCTGGTCCCAAATATTTAGTGCTTTATAGGTAATCACCAACACTTTATATTTTGCCCAGAAACCTATGGGCAGGAAGTGTAATGCTTTTAAAACAGTAGTAAAATGGGCTCTTCAGGTTGCCCCGAAGACCAACCTGGCTGCAGCATTTTATACCAACTGCAGTTTCTGGGCTACATATAAAGGCAGCCCCACATAGAGCACATCACAATAGTCAAGTCTGTATGGTTACCAACATATACAGTATGTACCACTGCTTTTAGATAATTCTTCTCCAAACGTGGCCATAGCTGGCGTATCAGCCTAAACTGATAAAAAGCACCTCTGGCCACTGCCTCAACCTCAGAAACTGGAGAAAGTCCTGGGTCAAGAAGTACCCCCAGACTTCTGTTCCAGACGTTTCCAGAAGGAAAGTACCTGTTCCTTCAGGGGGAGTATGACCCCTTCCAGAACAGACAGCTCTAGCCCATCTCCTGATTTACAACCACCCACCCATAATAACGACCTCCATCTTGCTTGTATTCAGCTCCACTTTGTTCTCCCTCATCCAGCCCATTACTGCATGGAGGTTGGCATTTAGGGAAGTTATACCATTTCCTGATGAAGATGTCATGGAAAAATAAATTTGGGTGTAATTAGCATATTACAACAGTATATAAGTATATATAGGTATATAAAGTAGTAGTAGTAGTAGTAGTAATCTCCCCCAGCAGTTTCAATGACCATTGGATCCTGACAGTGTATAAAGACTTCCTGTTTAGACTAAGGAGGTTATGTCTCAGTAATAAGGTTTCCTTTCTTTGGACAGACTACTTGCTTTCTCTGATCTTTTGGGTCTGTTCCTGACCGCTGGCTTACTGCTTGATGCCTGACTTCTAGTTTGTCTGACCTGACTTTGGATTATGCCTGACTACTGTTTACCACTTGACTCCTGGCTTCCAGTTTGTCTGTCCTTGACTCTGCCCTGACCTATGCCTCACTGAGTGATCCTGGTCAGCCCACCCAGTTCCCAACCCCCGCCTTTGACTCTGATTCCCTCCTGCCTCTTAGTTCCTGAGTGCCTGCCATGCCGGTTCCTCCCCTGACACCAGGAGGTTGTTCACACATGGCTTGATGCCCCTGGGTATCCAAAGAGCTGATCTGCTTTGCAGCAGATTCACAAGATGTTTAATTTAGGGCATTAAACGGACAGTTCACATAGTGTTGGCTCCTCTCCGCAATCCCTGGCAGATCTTTTTCCTGTGCGTTCTCACTAGTTGGTTCCGGGGTTTTTCCTCAAACCAATCCTCACAGCGGAGGAGTTGAGAGACCTTTTATTTTGTTAGTTTGACAGCCTTGCAGAAGAACAGCATGACAGAATGCTTAAGCCAAGCCTGCCGAATCTGACCCGAATCTTTGCTGATTTTTAGAATGAACTTGCCTTTGTGAGTAAATGCCTTCATCACCTCATGTACTCCCCACAGCCCAGAGGCAGGGAAGTTTAAAGTAGAAATCATTGCATTCTCTGTCATGAAGAAAAATGCAGGCAGATTAGCTCAAAAGCGGGGGGGGGGTGTGGTTCAGGTTACAGCAGGCTGTAGTCTCCATTCTGCATAGCTAAAGCCTATGTTAAGACCCACGTTTTGCAGTTTGTGCTTGCATTTAACTCAGGAATTTCTTCCTCCCCCTCCACTGTACTCCCTCCACAGCATTTCACCAATCTGCTAAAAAACCCTTCCTCCCCCCCCCCCCCGCACTTGCAATTGAAAATACTCAGAGCAGGCCATACCCAACAGCTATCAAACTCCCCTTCATTTGAGTTTTGAAAAATGCAGAGTTTTGAAAAACGCCACTTCACATATCAAGGGAAAGCAGCGGGGCATAACAGGCTTTTTTTCGAAAGCCGCTGGAAATAGAGGATTATTTTAAGCCAGACATAAATCAGGCTAAGCTAGAATGTGCAGCTTCAATTCGAGGGAAAACAGTTCTGTCTGTGCTGGTCCCTGATACCCCAAAGGGACTTCGAAGTAAAGGCAGCTGATATGTGGACTCACACTCTCCATCCCAAAGGAGATTCGACTCAAAAGCCATGTGTGTAAAGCCTCCAAGATCAACTGAGGCCAACCTTTCGGTTATCCAGTTGGTTAACCTCTCAGTTATCCAGCCTTTCGGTTATCCTTTCGGTTATCCGATTGTCACACACAACCTTATGGCATGATATCAAACAACATGGTCTGTAGCGGCTTCACAATTATGAAAATAAGAGCTTGGTCATGATGCTGCAGCTAAATTATGACATGTGACTTTTGATTAGATACTTGTAAATATGCTTTTTTGTTTAAACTGAGCAAAGAGATACGATCCTCCCCATCTCTGGCAATTTTCAGAAAACACCTGAAAACACATCTCTTCAACCAGGCTTTCTCAGCTTTTAAAAACTTGTTTTTAAATTGTTTTGATTATTTAATTGTTGTTTTATGATGTTTTTAATTGTTAATCATTGTTTTATGTTTTATAATTTTTGTTAAATTATTAATTGATTTTAATGGTGTTTTAATGTAAACCGCCCTGAGCCTTTTGGAAGGGCGGTATAAAAGTTTTAATAATAAATAAATAAATAAATAAGAGGCACTTTTAACGTGACAATTCTCTTATATTTAGCATAGGGAGAGCAACTGTCCCTATCCAACCTCAGCATAATATCTGAGGTTGTTGCTGGTGTCTATCTTATATTTCATTTTAGATTGTGCACCCTTTTGGGACCGGAATCAATTTATTGATTTAATTATTCATTCATTCTATATGAACCACTTTGAGAAATTCTTTTGAAAAGTGGTATACAAACTGTAGTAGTTTAAAGTGGTGTTACCTATCTGATTCCTTGGGCTAAAAAGATATATGGATAGGGCATCGCTCAAAAAATATTTCAGGGAATCTGTTTGGTCTAATGACCGTAAATAAAATTACAATACAATATTTCAGGGAAGATACTGGTTAAATTGTCATTGAAATGTGTATCCTACCCTAAACATCCAAAGTGTATTCCTATTTATCTGCAGATTTAGTGGGCAACATCCAGACTTGTCAGTCATGCCTAAGCACCACTGAAATAAATAAGACAAATTAGTCATGACTAACTTAAGTCACATTGATTTCAATAGGACTTAGTCATGACTAACTTGGGCTGGATGCTGCCTAATGCCAATGCTACTGCAGAAAGAACTGGCTTTCCCCACTCTTTTCCAGTCGGCCCCGACACAAAAACTAGCTGTCGCCAGTTCTGAAGCATTAAATAGATTTAGGCCTGGACAAGTTCATCCTTGACAGATATGGCAAAGTACAAAGTGCTGGTTATTACCTTTAAAGCTCTGGATGGCTTAGGTCTGGGTTACCTGCCTTTACATGGGAAACATAGGAACATAGGAAACTGCCATATACTGAGTCAGACCATTGGTCTATCTAGCTCAGTATTGTCTTCACAGACTGGCTGTGGCTTCTCCAAGGTTGCAGGCAGGAATCTCTCTCAGCCCTATCTTGGAGAAGCCAGGGAGGGAACTTGAAACCTTCTGCTCTTCTCAGAGTGGCTTCATCCTCTAAGGGGAATATCTTGCAGTGCTCACACATCAAGTCTCCCATTCATATGCAACCAGGGCAGACCCTTCTTAGCTATGGGGACAAGTCTCCACAAGACCAGCTCTCCACTCCTCTCTTTCTCTACAAGATCCCCACCGCTCATTGAGATCATCAGGAGGGGTCTCTCTTTGGGTGCCACCAGTTCATCTGGTGGAAACCTGGGATAGGGCCTTCTCTGTTGTTTCCCCTAGGTTGTGGAACACGCTCCCCATGGATATAAGAGGATTGTCTTCTTTGGAGCCCTTCAAGAGAGCCTTAAAGACCCATCTTTTTAGCCTGGCTTTTGATGATATTTAGTTTTAGTTGTAGTTGTAATTTTAATTTGCTTTTAATTGGTTTTTTATTTTAATTGCTAATTGATTTTAATTTATTTTTTTAAATGTAAACCACCCTGAGCCATCTTTGGAAGGGAAGTATATAAATCAAGAAATAAATAATAAAATAATTTCTCCTTCCTCAGAAATCAGGAAAACAGCTCTGTATGTGCCTTGTATGCTGCTGTAGAATTAATGAAGAAGACATGGGAAAGTTGCTCATGATGATGAGTTAGTGCTGCAGTGTCAAATCAGGACAGAAAACCTCACAGCATTGCCCTTAACAAAAAGGACAACAATATGCACATTAGGCACTGCAGAGTCCAATGCTAGATGAATAGCATCTCTTTGTGTGCATTTGCAACAAGAAGCAAATATGGGAGGGGTGTTATTAAAAAGCACAGAGAAAAAGCCTCAGAATGACCTATCATGGGGTGATGGGCAGAGCTGACTTTCCCAAGGCTAATGTCCAAAGTGTGATTCATTTCCATAAATTATTGAAGCAAAACAAACTGTTTGTATCCCGAAATAAATATCATGTTAGTTGCTCTTCCATTATTTACCATTTTGGTGCTGTTTGAGAATATATGCTAAGGAGCATCAATAGGAATGAATCAAAAGTTTATTCAAGGAAAGCTATCCTTGTGGGGGAGAGACAGGCAGACATGTAATATTCAAGCTGTAAAATATAAAAGCCAGCTCTTTTTTTAGATAGCTGTTGCAACTATAAATTGCTTTCTGTGAGCTGCATCACACACATCATTCTAGATGTCATCAGCTGATTAGTCAATACTCAGTAGGACTGTTATCATAATCAGAACTCCGGTAGGGCAAGCATCCTACCCATGTTCAGGAGCTGCGTACACTACCGATTTCTGATTGTCTGTGATTGTATAACATGGTTGGAGGTGAAGATCCTGTGCACGTGCTAAACTCTCAGGTGGGTAGGATGTGCATGCCCTACCCAAATCCCCTTCCAAGTTTCAGAACAAGGTAGGAGGTAAAACCCTCCTACCCAGCTGAGGCTTAGCACATGAGCAAGATCCCCGCCTCCAACCTCGTTTTTACACTCATAACCAGAAACTGGTAGCATGTGCAGCTCCCAAATTAGGGTAGAAGGCATCTCCTACCCTAATAATCATTGTGCGAGCCACCCTAGGGATTCACAACTGGATGTGTGAACTGCCTCTTTTTACTATCATGGATGTTAAGGGACTATTCATATAAGGTTTACTAATATAAGTGGTAACAGATTTCAGCCATGCAACTTTAGCACTTGAGACTGCACTCACTGGCCAGGGTCAGATGTCACAGAAAACCAGGGTTTCCTACTACCAGAACAAGTCTTTGAGAGCAGTGGGCTCATGCACTCCCCCTCCTCTCCTCTCCATGGGAGCAGAAAAGAGTGAAAGTGTCCATTTTCACTTTAAGAAAGAACTGTAGTTCTGCCTTAGGGGTTAACCTGGGGAATAGAGATTTATGAAACAAGATAAGAAAGCAGAATATCAGATCAGGATCAAATTGTGGTTCGATATCCTGATTTGTTCTCACTCTTGTTAGTTAATCAACCGGTCACAGGCAACAAACAGAGTTGGCAACCCTTCCAATGGCCCTATTTGCTTATCCAAGTTCCTCCTCCTCCCTGTTTGCTAATTACAAAGAGGTTAAATAGGGGCGAAGAAGGAATACACATGGCAGATATAAAAGTCAGCAAAGCGAGATGCTGCCGTCCAGTGCTTGAATTACAGAGGGGCCTGGCTCCCTATCTGCTGTGCTTATAAGGCTACAGGTGGACATGATTTTGCAAAAGAGGGGGAGTCAGGCATGGGGACTATGGATTTCATTAAAACCCCTCTCTACCTTTCACCTATAATTTGAGCATCACTCTCTCACTCTTTTTTGCATTGTTGTAATGCAAATAATGTGTGTTTCCCCCTTCCTTACAGATAATGTGTGTTTCCCCCTTCCTGCCTGTTCCCTCTGCAGGAAGAAACTGTGGCTATTTGAGGACATTCTAGGCAACAGTGTCACACTCTCTTACAGCTTCCAGAAGCAGAAAGAAAGTGTGCAAAGCCAGCTTAGTGCATCTATGCTTCCCTGTCCTCCTTTTCAGAAACCGCAGAGTGAAGAAGTAAAGAAACATAGGGAAGACAGAAGGGGGGTGAAAAATAGGGAAGATAAAAGCAGTGAACTGGGGTGGAAAAACTGCAATGCCAGGAAACTACAGAGAAGCAGGGAGCTTTTACACCTCCAATGGACTCCTTAACAGTAGAGAGAGAGCAGTAGGAGTCTGTGACCAATTCAATGGGACAAAGCTCTGACAGTTGCTTAGAGGGTGAAGAATCCATGGAACTGAGTAACTCTCCTGAAAATTTCTAGGGGAGGAAATGCAAAATGGATGTCCTCAAACGGTCATTTCAACAACATTTTCCCTTCAGAAGTCCCATTTCCAGACGGGGCTTTTAGCTGGCTTCTCCTCCAGAATGGAGGGTGTGCATTCACATATTGGCCAGATTTTCCCAGAAGTCCCTGCAAGCTACTGGAAAGCACTTGTTACCAGCTATGCTTATTCTACCTGGCTCCCAAAGAGCCTCCCTGTTGGCTTGCATCCCCAGGCCTGGAGACTGCACTTTGGATATGCTCAGGAGCTGCACCGGAATGTGAGCTCCCAGTTTATGGTAGACATGGGGACAAGCCACTTAGTTGGTAGTAGGCTAGTCGCCCCTGGATTTGGCTGAAAACAAAGCAAATTGGAACAGGGATAAGATGTACCCCCTCTCCCCAGATGGGAGTCCCAGCTAAGTAGACTCGAGAGTTAACTATATGGAGTTCACTTCCATGGACACTCTGTACTTAGAGTGAACCACCTCACTCCCCGCCCCCACTTAACAGGAGATAACACCCCTTAAGGACTGTGCCTGCAAAAAGAAAGACAGATAAGTGGTGAATTTCCCCATTACAGAGGAGATGAGTCAATGACATAGGCACAGAGGTGTACCCATTGAAACTATTGCTAGGATTATTGGAGAGTCCATCCCAGCACAGATATTCTTTCACACACCTGCATGCTCTGATTTTCATCACAAACAGCCTTACACACAAAAGGCAATCTCCACATTGTCATACTTAGGAAGAACCATCAGTAACAATGCATTCTGTGCAGGTCCACCCAGACAATTCTAGTCAGCAAAGCATGACAATAGGAATGTGCCCCTGTAGTGGATTTAGCCTAGCCTTTGTCTTACAGCCAGCCCATGTGAGGGGGAGAAAAATGTTGAATCATTCCCTCCCTATGCTTTCACTCACAAAGGCTGTTCCTTTAAACTTTCCTGTACTTAGCTTATTCACTGCCGCCGCCACCCAATTATTACAGTTACACACACACACACACGGATTTGGGTGGAATTTCAGGGATACTCTCCTTGTCTTTCTATTGGAGAAGTACAAAAACCTTCCATGTGCAAGCTTACACGTGGTGAGAAACCTTGGTAACTGAAAGGTCAAATTGAGGCATGTTTGCACCAGAACAAACCCCTTCCCAGCCCTCCTTTCCTGAGTTAAAAATCCACTCAAAGAGGCTGGTTAAAATTTGCAAAGAACAAAAGGAAAAATAAATTTTATTCAAAATACTAGAGACAGTCTTTGTCTGAGGCTTTCTCAGCTTTTAGTTACAGGTAAAAATACTCAGTTCTTTCCAAAAAGCATGTTATTTCCAAAAAGCACTCCAGCTGATATTGGAGTGGTACACTTTAAAAATTGTTGTTACCCAGTTGCAAAGAATATGGATGTAAGAAAATACAAAAGCACCTTTAAAGTTTACATAGACTCTTTCAACGCCCTAGCTGGATGGATGGGCACCGGCTATTGCTTCCTTAGCTTAGTTACATTCTAGGTAAAACAACAATAGACCAGTTGCAGGGATATACAGAGCACACAAAAGGAAAATAAAAATCTAACGCAAACTGACTAACAAACTGTTCCCTAGGCTAAACTTCCAGAAGCTAGAAGCCCTGGCTTCCTTCCCCCTTGAACTCACCCTAAACTCCAGGATAATTCAAGTTTCCTGCAATCCTGTCTCTCAAGGATCTGCAGCTGTCCTTCCATGAGAAAACTCTCCAGACTAGCTGTTGACCATGAGGCAGCAAAACTCCATTGCTCCTCACTAAGCTTTCTGCCCATTCTCCCTCACCTCCTGCCTAGCTGCTTCTAAACAAAGACACACTTCTCTTCCTGCCTGATGGCCCTCTAGGTCCCACCCACCATGTGCAGAGTGGCTGATCCCTAGAGGTCACCGCCTGTCAGTCAGGACAGGGTACACTTTGCTTCACTTTTTAGGGGAAGGAGGGGCTGTTCAGTGACTGATCTCTACAACACCCAAGGCACATTTTGGGATATAAGTATCCCCAGTTCCATGTCCCAGTGTGCTTCCTCTCTTTGTAAACCGCCCTGAGCCATTTTTGGAAGGGCGGTATAGAAATCGATTTTTTTTAAAATTATTATTATTATTATTATTATTATTATTATTATTATTATTATTATTATTATTATTATTATACTCCACCATGTGCTATACTTGGAACTCCAACCAACTACCTTCGCTTTCCCTCGTATGCTATACTTGGGACCCCACTGAGCATTCCATATGCTCCCTTGCAACCTACAAAGAGCTATTTGGATCAGTCCTTGTGCCAATCCACCCAGTTTGCCTTGCACCTATGAGAAGCCAATCCACCCAGCTTGCCTCGCACCCACAAAGAAGCCATTCTTGTGGGCATCCCTCCTTATATTTCTCCATCGTACTGCTTGATAGTAGGATGAAGAATAAAGACATGGCATGCTTTATTCAATTTACAGAATGAACAAGAGGTAACCTTTTGTCTAATATTTCCTTATTTTTCCATCTACTCCTTTAAAATAATAGTATCATAGAGCTGGAGGGGGCCTTGTAGGCCATCTAGACCAACTAAATATCATAGAGTTGGCCTTGTAGGCCATCTAGACCAACTCAATATCAGAGAGTTGGATGGGGCCTCGTAGGCCATCGAGGCCAACTCCCTACTCAATGCAGGAAATCCAGAGCTAGAGCATCTCCAACAGATGACTGTCCATCCAGATGTCTATAGTCAGCAAGGAAGGGCTTTATACATTTTTAAATATACAAACAAGTCTTAAATTATATATTTTAAAAACCAATTAAAAACCAACCATATGTCTATCCTGCTCTTCCTCCATGTATCTTGGGGTATGTGGAGATTCTCCCATTTTATTTTCAATAGTCCTGTGAGAAGTGTTAGGTTGAGAAAGGATTTGAAACCTCTCTCTCCAGTACCACTGACACTGGTGCTTTTTAACTTATTTGTAAATTATTTGGAGTTAGGGGTGAGCAGTGAGGTGGCCAGGTTTGTTGACGGTGCCAAATTATTCAGGGTGGTAAAAACAAAAACAAAAAGGATTGCAAAGGATCTCTCCTACTCAAGTGAATGGGCTTTAAAATGGCAAATGTAGTTCAGTGTAAGTAAGTGTAAAGTGATGCACATCAGGACAAAAAATCCCTACTTCACATAAAGTATATACTGATGGAGTCTGAGCTGGCAGTGACCAACCAGGAAAAGGATCTTGGGGTTATGATGGATAGCTCACTGAAAATGTTGACCCAGTTTGTGGCAGCTATAAAGAAGGTTAATTCCATACTAGGGATCATTAGGAAAAGGACGGAAAGTAAAACTGCCAATATAGTAATGCCCTTATAGAAATCTATGTTGCAAACGTATTTAGAATACTGTGCATAGTTCTGGTCAATATGCCTTAAGGATAATGTAGAGCTAGAAAAGGCACAGAAAAAGACAACCAAAATGATCATGGGGTTGGATCATATAACACATAAACACTGTCTATTTCTTGTACTCAGAAATACAAAATTGTTGCTCAGCTGGAGTTTTCCACCCACAAACTGAGGATGAATTGTTTGCAATCATAAAACTTTCAAGCATAAAATTCAGAACCTAGTATGGTGTAGCGGTTAGAGTGTTTGGATTAAGAGCAGAGACCCAGGTTCAATTCCCATTTAATCATGAAGCTCATTCAGTAACCCTGGGCCAGTCACTAGTCTTGTTCACACAACCATAACCTGGGTAAGAGATGGGTCATAGCCATTCTTGAGAGCTGGGTACATTCCAGTTCTGCAATTGTGTTAGATTTTTAAAAGTTAGGAAGATGGGAGCTTGATCATCTATCAGTCCCCAGCTGGGTACAATGATTTTTCCACAGATGTCATAAAAATCTGGGGACTGAATCTGGGTAGGGTGTGCTTGTCCTACCCAGATGCGGCTTGACTGATGATCAAACTCCCCACCTCCTGCCTTGTTATCTAACACACGATCACACAACGGAAGTGCATCCAGTTCCTGAAACTGGGTAGGACTCATCTCCTACCCAGTTTATGATTGTGCAAACTGCCTCTGTGTCTCTTAGCCTTACCTACCCTACATATGTTAGGAGGATGGACTGGATGAAGAGACCCTTGTCTGCTGGCTTGAACTGCTTAGAGGAAGCGTAGGATAGAAATAATGCAAGAAATAATGATACAGCTGCAAAGGCCTTATGCAGTGAAGGTGTCAGCAAATCAAACAAGTAGTTCTTTAACCTGTGTCTTCTTTTAGTTAAATCAGAGAAATCTGAGGTCTTAATCAAGCCCATATCTTGAGAAACACACAATTTTCCTATCTTATCCTTAATAATTTTGCAAACTTGGGCCAAGTTTCCAGATCTCAACACAAAGGAATTAGTTCAAAATCTGTAAATGTTAACCTCACATGTGAACCTCCAGTTATGAAAATTATGGTGAGTTATATGCTCCTTTAAACATGATACTTTGAACAAGTAACCTGTCATTAAAAGAAATAACCATGTGAGGCCCTCAGTTCAGATCAGAACTGTAGTGTAAGGTGTGTGGAGGTCTATATACTGACTCCCCAATGCTGTGGTCCTGACAAAAATTTCACCTCCCTCAAAGCTGCCATTTACTAAAGGAGTGAAGCCCCTGTGGGTATCAATACTTCCTTGCCCAGGAGATTTCCTCCTAGGGCACTGCAGGATGCCTCTGAATACCAACAACAATGAAAAAAGGCCATTTGCCTAAACCTGGGCTTCCCATAGGCTTCTCAGCCTTTTGGCTAAGATCAAGTGTTTGTAGTGTGTTTGGCCACTGTGGGGAACAGGATGCTGGCTTAAATGGAGCTTCAATCTGATCCAGCAGGCCACTTCTTAAATTTTTATGACAAACTGCAGCTTTGGGAGGGTGGCTAGGATTTTAAACCAGCATGGGCAGTTAATATTTACCCCCCCACACACACACCCACATCCACCCACGCCGTCATTCAGACCTGGATCACCCCCCCCTCCCCTACAACTAAAAAAAGGGGGAAGACTATGGCATATTGATGTCACATTTAGTTTACGTGTGGGAGGTTAGAGGCCTCTAAACATGTAGAGCAGAGGAACAAAAACTGAACAGAGGACCTCTGCTTCAATATCAATGGATATTCTGGTTTATAGAGCCTTCATCAGTTGCTGTCTGTGGCCAATGTGCTGTGCTGTAGTACGGAGCCTCTGTGTACCAGGTTGGGGCTGCTGTGGACCCATAAGGCAGTCCTGGTGCTGTAGAGAAAGTGTGGCTGCACAAGAAGCACTACCCCAATTGAAGCCATTGCCCGGCTGTGTAGACAGCTAGATGGACTGATGAGCTGACTTGGTATAAGGCAGCTTCCTATGTTCCCATTCGCAATAACGGGGGAAACTGGAGAAGCATTATTTGCACAACTGTGAGTTCTCTACAGTGTTGGGGCTGCCTTACAGGTCTGCAGCAGCCCTGATCTCCTCCTCCTCCTCCTCCTCCTCCTCCTAAATCCCAAGCTTTTGTGTTTCTGAACATACAGGCCAACATGATGTGCAGCAGTATGGAAATGCTGCACACATTGTGTTGGGGCTGCTGCAGATGCGTAAGGCAGCCCCAGCGTGGTGTGCAGCATCTCCATACTGCTGCACATCATGTCAGCCTGTATGTTCAGAAACACAAAAGTCTGGGACTTTTTAAAAAAGGAAGTTGAGATTCCCAGGACTGCCTTAGTGAAGACCTGTAAATTACAATTCTGCAGAAGTCATTTCCTTTCAGATCTCTTGAAGGTATACTAAAAGCATTCACAAATGCCACTGTGGGACTTAAAGCTAAGTTGCATTGCAGATGCACCGTGAAGTACTGGAGCTGCTACCTTTCATCTCCTTAAACCCATTTTTCCTGGGTCCAATTTCTGATTCAAAGAGCACATTTCAACAAGGCTGTCCTTAAAGATTCTCGCCAACCAGGAAGAAGACTCTGTTCTTTTCAATATGAAAATATGTGTTCTTCTTTAATCTTCCATTTAGTAATCCTTGTATTCCATCATCAAAGCATTATGCTCTATTTTTTCTTCTTGTTCCACCACACGAGACATATTTTATTTGCATTGTGAGCCAGAATTGCCATTTTGTGAGTGTACTCGCATCTTCTTTTCAAAGCAATTATTTTGCTGGCAAATGTTTCCTAAGCTTCATTTTACTTCTTGGAAGACAATAAAGAATTTTTCATTGATTTCAAAGGGAGTTGCAAGCTTTTATATCCTTTGTTAGAGAACTCTAGTAACTTCAGTGAGAATTTGCCATTTGCCTCAATGGTACCTAAGCTGGTTCCTCTGATGGTGGCATTAGACATTATGGTTAGTGGATAAAGCAGATGCAGGAGTGATTAATGCATCTGTCTTCTGCACTGCTGATTTGATATCCAAAAAGGGAAATTGCACATTTCCCCCATAGCGGCAGCCATTTAGCTTCCTGGTCTGAACAGCTGGCTGCCACTGCATGAGATGATGATGACGACGACAGTTGTTGGGCGTCCCCTGTTGTATTCCTCTAAATACAAGATGTACATTTGTAGCCCTCAGAGGCTCCTCCTACTAGAGTAATGCATGGGGGGGTGGACAGCAAGGAATAGAGAAAATCTCCGCTCTGTGTCTTCAGTTGTCTATTTCCAAGTGGTCCAAAGAACCCTTGAAATTCTGCATCTTTATCACTCAAACATTAGAGCAGTGATTTCTCAAGTGATAGATCAAGGGAACCTTATATGGTCTGATGATGTGAGGAGTAGGTTTTAGGGCAGCACTGTAAAGGAGTGATATCTGGATTTTGACCTATAGCAAAGCAAGGTTCCTATTCAATTCATTTCTGTATAAAACGATAGAAAGGAAAATTGACATATACTTGTAGGCAACATTACAGTCACATCAGATTTATTTTGGCATTTACAATTATTTTCTATAACAATTTCCAAGTAGAATCCTGAACTAGGTCAATATTTAGCAAATGTTGCAGAACAGCATAATGTTCTCTACACAATAGTTATTCTCAGAAACGGGCATTTTATCTCAGCTCGGGGGGGGGGGGAATGCTCATTCAGAGAGAACTTATGATAGCATTTTCAAAGCGGCTACCATGTGCCATGACTTGTACTGAATAAGAAGTATCTGTCACCACATCCTGCATAGCTCCATTCAGGGAAGGTTTGCTGGCTAATTTCTCAAAAATGTTTTCATTGAGTCAGATTTGTCTTGTGATTCTGTTGTGTGCAGGCTTTGTACTTGTTTCTTTTGGAGGTTCTCAGCAAATAAAATTGCAAGAATGTCTAAGTTAGAAAAGAGATTGTGCTTACTTATACTTTTCGATTTTTCACAAACAGAAATATCTATCATTAGGCAAGCACACAGGTATCATTCATTAGCCTAACAAACAACAAACAAATTAACAAACAAAAAAAACAACACCCAGGAAAAAACACGATTATATTTCAACTACATTAGATTACACCAAATGAATGAAAAGGTTGAATATTATCTTGTCATTCCAGAAATTAAGAAAAAAGCTCAAATTCAACACAAAATTATCGTCTTCTGTCTATCTTCCCACATTCAAATAAAATTAGACAATTTAACCCAACTACAAGGGATTATTAAGGAGGATATGGAGGTTGCAGAGAAGCTAAATGAATTCTTTGAGACCGTCTTCACGGCAGAGGATACTGAGCATATACTTGTTCCTCAACCAGGCTTTTCAGGGACAGAGGCTAAAGAACTAAGTTAGATAGAAGTGACAAGAGATGATGTTCTAAACTGTCTGGAAAAATTAAAAACTAGCAAATTGCCAGGGCAAGATGGCATCCATCCAAATGTCCTTAAAGAACTCAAATGTGAAACTGCCAAACTCTTTGCAAAAATATATAAATTATCCCTACAGTCAGGCTCTGTATTGGAGGACTGGAAAGTAGCAAATGTAACGGATTTTCAAGGGATCCAGGGGCAATCCAGGAAATTACAGGCCAGTTAGCTTAATGTCTGTTCCAGGCAAATTGATGGAAAGCATCCTCAAGGATAAAATTGTTAAGCACATAAAAGAACAGGCCCTGCTGGGGGAGAACCACTATGGCTTCTGCAAAGGTAAATCTTGCCTCACTAACTTCTTGGAGTTCTTTGAGAGTGTCAACAGGTGTGTGGATCAAGGTGATCCAGTTGACATAGTATATCTAGACTTCCAAAAAGCTTTTGACAAAGTTCCTCATCAAAGACTCCTGAGAAAACGTAGCAGTTATGGGATAAGGGGACAAGTACATGTGTGGATTGCTAACTGGTTGAAGGACAGGAAACAGAGAGCAGGTATAAATGGAGAGTTTTCACAATGGAGGGAAGTATGAAGTGGGGTCCCCCAGGGATCTGTACTCGGACCGGTGCTTTTTAATTTATTCATAAATTGTCTAGAAGTTGGGGTAAGTAGCGATGTGGCCAAATTTCAGATGACACCAAACTATTTAAGGTAGTGAAATCCAAAACAGATTGTGAGGAGCTCCAAAAGGCTCTCTCCAAACTGGGTGAGTGGGCAACAAAATGGCATAGGAACATAGGAAGCTGCCATATTCTGAGTCAGACCTTTGATTCATCTAGCTCAGTATTGTCTTCACAGACTGGCAGCGGCTTCTCCAAGGTTGCAGGCAGGAATCTCTCTCAGCCCTATCTTGGAGAAGCCAGGGATGGAACTTGAAACCTTCTGCTCTTCCCAGAGTGGCTCCATCCCCCGAGGGGAATATCTTACACTGCTCACACTTCTAGTCTCCCATTCATATGCATCCAGGATGGACCTTGCTTAGCTTAGGGGATAAGTCATGCTTGCTACCACAAGACCAGCTCTCCTGTGGTTCACTGTTGGCAAGTGTAAAGTGATGCACAAAGCTTTTGAGGTTATCTAAATCCTGCATAATTCAAATTCTCAGATATCTAATTGGCTTACCTTTCCATGGGATATGAGTGTTTGCTAGTCAGTCTTTTGTAGTTTTAGGCATATTAACTGCAAGGCATTCATATGCCCTAACATTAATTTTGTATCCAGAGTATAAATAACACCTATGAGCAAAAAAGATAGAAAAGATATTATGAAATTTTTTGAAAGGTAAAGAAATTTCCAGTTTACCGATGATGCTTAGGGGCCCTTAAATTCTGAGATGGGCCACTCTACAAAAAAAAAAAGGGGGGGGGGCAGAGGTACAAATCATCTTTCTGCCTTCTCCAGTGTGTATGCAGTCTAAATGTATGTGTTCTCTAATGTGTACCAAAGGGACATTTTGCCCACTTTTTGCATTGATTGTTAGTTCTAGAGTTCAGTGAAAGACACAAAACAGATTAAATGTGATTTTTTTAAAAAGAGGGACCATTTGTTCTGATTGGTCCAATACAAATACTATTTCACCTATTCTGTAGGACCAACATAGCTACAAGCACCCTAATCTCAGAGATGCTGTAACCCATACGGTCATTCTCCCCCCGCCCCCATAGACCAGCCACCATCTATCTTTGATAGAGCTGAGAGATAAATAGCTAACTTTTTTTTCCAGGCAGGTTTCCTACTATTTTAACAGCTCAAGCAGCAGCAGTTCATCATGTGAAAACTTTTCTCATCCACCCACTGAAGCCTGGGATGTAGTTCACTGAACAACACCCACTGAAGCCTGGGATGTAGTTTTCCCATGCAAAGGAGGCTGCCAGAAACAAAGTTGGCAATATTATTTTGGATGGGGTCAGAAAGCTGGTCTTGTGGTAGAAAGCATGAATTGTCCCTTTGCTAAGCAGGGTCTGCCCTGGTCTGCATTTGAATGGGAGACACCATGTATGAGCACTGTAAGATATCCCCTTTAGGGATGGGGGTGCTCTGGGAAGAGCACCTGCATACGTACATGCAAAAAGACAATACTGAGCTAGATGGACCAATGGCTTGACTCAGTATAAAGCAGCTTTCTATGTTCCTAAAGTCACTCTCTTCACTTTGTGCTGCTTATGATGATGATGGGACTTAAGAACCTGTGCTTTAGGAGCTTAAAATGTAAGTGCAAAAGCCATTCTGCTTTCAGAAACCTGCTGACATACCACTGGCAATTAGTTCAGCCCAACTGTAATTTCTTCTCATTTCATGTAGCACTAATTTGAGACCATTTACAGAAAAGACATGATGGTACATTAAATGAAAACAACAGTTCACTTTAATGTTGGCATAAAAATGGACACATGACAAGATCCTGAGCTGTAGATGAAGAAAGACCAGCCTAGTTCATAACAGGGATCAGGGATTAGAAAGTTCATTCAGTGTGGTGAAATGAACTATGAACCCAAGCGCTGTTGATAATCTGTACTGCCTACTTGGAAGCGAAAATGTGAGGGGAACTGTGGCACATTCTGTCTCATCAGTCAAACTTCCTAACCAGTTAGGAAAAGCAAAGGCAATAAGTTCATAAAACCAATGCAGACTTTGCATTAGCCAGAATGTTCGCTCGCATTGCAAACACCTCTCCTCTGCTTTCTCTTCCACCTTATGCATGTTCACATAAATGATTGAAGCTAAAAATGTTCCAAACAAGCAGTACAGAGAGAATCAGAATATTGAAAAGCATAAGAATATGTATGTTGTTCTCCAGACTTGGAATACTATCTACATGATTTCAAGCTTACTCTGTAATTTGCATCAAGCAGAAACAGACTTTAACGAAGTGATGAAATTAGGAACAGATTAAGCAGCTGTATACTGAGTCAGACTACTGGTCCACCTAACCCTGTACTGCCTATCCTGACTGGCAGCAACTCTCCACAGTTTCATGGAGGGATATTTTCTGGTCCTGCTACTCAGGATCCTTTTCAACTGATAGTGTCAGGGATGGAACCTAAACCTTTTTGCCTGCAAAGCATGCACTCTGCCTCTAACCTATGGCCCCTCCTCAGCATTTGAAGGGCTGATTGACATGTTCAGAAAATCATGTGGTACCTCAGAATGTAGTGCTTGGGAATGAAGGCTAAATACCATATTATTTATTTATTTATTTATATTTATTTATATTTATATACCACTCTTCCTAAAGTGGCTCATGACAGTTTACATTAAAATCAAACACACATAACAAAAATCAGATAACATTTAAACCAGATTAAAATTAAAACTAGATATCATTAAAAGCCAGGCTAAAAAGATGGGTCTTTACTGCTCTCCTGAAGGCCTCCAAGAAAGATAATCCTCTTCTATCCACGAGGAGGACTTTCCATAACCCAGGGGCGACAACGGAGGAGGCCCGATCCCAACTCCCCACCAGATGAACTGGTGGCATCCAAAGATGAACCCCTTCTGATGATCTTAATGAGCGGTGGGGATCTTGTAGAAAAAGACGCTCTCTCGGGTAACTCAGACCTAAGCCATTCAAGGCTTTAAAGGCAATAACCAGCACTTTGTACCTTGCCTGGAAACATAGCAGCAGCTGCCAGTGCAACTGTTTAAGAACAGGCATAACATGATTAGATGCATTCCCTCGGTACAGTAAAATAGCACAATCAGAGAAAGGTTTTGCTGGAACACTTTTCTCAGAGCTTTCCATGGGCAGGGAAAACATTTTATATAAGGGGGGAACAGAAGCCAATTAGTCACCCATCTCTGCCTGTATTCTGAAGCAGTACAGATTAGCTATGAGAAATGATTAACAAACTGAAAAAGACCTGGAGGCTATATGGCCCCCACAAACACTCTGCACATAGGCTCTGCAGTAAGGGACAAGCTAAGGAATATTTCCATGGATGCATCTTCATGAGAAATTGGGCGGTGGGGAGGATTGAATGTGCTCTTTTACTGCATTTAGTTGAACCTGGAGAGCTTTCCCAGATGGTGACTTTACTTTGGGAGGGGGCAGGGGAGTGTGTGTTCACATATTGGCCAGATTTACCCTGAAGTCTGTGCAATATCTCGGTGAACATTCCATACACAATTCAGGTTTCCCTCTGAGCACTGGAGCTTAGCTCAATTTGTGTCTAGAGTTTTAAAAATCCACTTTTTGTGTTGTTTTTTGGTGGCATATTCAAACTCGCAGTAAAGCCTGCTGTCTGGAAAAGCTCTTGCAAATTCAGCATACAAAGCATCTGTACTACCTCTCAACTACAGACCTGCCCTACAACCAATATCAGCACATCATTCTGCTCTTCTTCTTCTTCTTCCTCCTCTTCTTTTTGGAACTCTGCTTTGGCATTAAAATCCAGTTTACAAGAAAACCAGGCAGGAGGTTGCTTGAAACTGAATCCATGTAGTAGTTGCTCCCTGAAGTGAGTGTGAACGGCAAGCCATTTAGATCAGCTGCTGATCAAAATGCAGTTGCCTCCACAGAGTTTCATGTTTATGTGAAGCATACTTAAGTCAGAAGAAACTCCTGAACAAGTACTGCCTCCTGTCACTCAATGAATTACTTTGCACATAGTTGTGCACACAGACCTTCCAACAGTTAAGGACTCCTCTGTGATGGTTTAATACTGCATGGGATCTGTCTGTGTTAAGTAACAATATCAGACTTATACAATGGGCAGGTCATATTCTACTTGGGGAAGTGGGAAGGAGAGGAAAGAATGATCTCATACTCATTTTTAAAATGCTACATAGGATTATGGCACAAGTAGGACAATGACAGACCACAATGCCATTTGAAATACAGTGAGATTGTCTTCCCGCATGAACATTCAAGCATTTTTGACAATACATCTTTTCCATTTGGTCCCATTTGAGTTATAAAACTTCATATATTCCACTGATTGCAAGAAAAAGATACCTGACATCAGGCCCAGTAGTTCAAGATTACGAATACACTGCTTTTCAACAACAACAAAATATTCTCAATGCAGTTTACATGGGGGGCGGGGGAAAGGAAGAGAAAATAATAACAGTTCCTTTTCCCCAAAGGGCTCCCAGTCTAAAAGAACACACAGAGGAGGCATCAGCAACAGCCACTGGAAGGACAGTGTGGTGGAGCTGAATGAGGCCAGTTGCTCTCCCCGGCTAAATACAAGTGTCACCATTTTGGTCTTTGCGCAGTTAGTAGGTAGCAATACATAGGTACATAACCAAAGAGAACCTGCATTAATCAACCATGAGTCCAGCTTTCAAGCCATGTATATTTAACAACAACAACGCATCCACACCCAGGACAAGAATTGCTTGCAGGCTGGGCAAGCACTCTTGAACTTCTGAAGAGCACCATCCAATTGCCAGCAGCCCATGGATGTGGAATACAGGTGCTATGAAACTGGCTCCACGTTAACCATTAATAATTCCTCTCTTTTTTTTAAATCAATGCTGGTTTTACAATAATGCTCGACATACATGGAGCACTTTCAAGTGTTCAAAACATTCCACATATATAATCTTGTTATTGTTACAAACCCTGCAAGGTATTATTAACCCACCATACTGCAGACGAGGGGACTGAAGGTGAGGAAGAATGGCTTGCCTAAAGCCACAGCTAAAGGCCATCTAGTGTGCTCATGGCAGAGGGAAGAGTCAAACCAGGGACTTCGTGATCTGTAGTTCACTACACTACAGTAGCTTTCCAGCATACAGATCTCTCTCTTGAGGTAGCAAGATCAAGGGGTTCTCAATATTATGAAAACCATATACTGATTTTGGTTTTCTGAAGGGACAATTATCCTGAGATAAAATTGTGGCAAAGACAAGGCACAGAGAGATTTGCCCTTAAGGAGAGAAAGTCAAGTCCAGCTGGGAAAATAACAGCTACCTCATTATCCTTCCTTTCAGTAAGCCATCACTTTATGTTGTGGGTTTTTTTTAAACCTTGGGTAAACAGATAGCACAAATGTGTCCTTGCAGACACAGATCCTTAGAGGCCTTAATTCCTATTCAAAAGAAGTTTGTAAGTAGGAGATTTTATAGAAGATAATGAGGTCATTCACACAATCAGAAACTGTGTTCTACCAGGGTTTGGGAGCTGTGTGTGCTTCCAATTTTTGGTTGTGTGGAAGCAACGTAGGAGGAAAACCTGCGTAACTTTTCCTTCTACCTTGCTTCCACACAATCATTTTTACTCAGGTTTTCCTTCTACCTGGCTTTCTCACAACTGAAAATTGGGAGCACACATAGCTCCCAAACCCAAGAACACCACAGTTTTTGGTTGTGTGAATGGCCTGTGGTTTTTTTTTAATTGGACAATATTCAGGAGAGCACTTGTGCAAATTGAAAACATTCCGTTCATACAAGGGAGGTGGGATTATTGTCAATCCCTCCTTCCTTCTGCAGTCCCCAAAAAAGATGTGTACCCACATGATCAGTCATTCCTCCTCCTCTTCCCTCCCTCTCTCAACAGCTTTCAGATCTGCTCTAGCAGCCACTACTCCATATCTTATTCTTTTACTGTTTTATTTCTTTCTCTTGAAAAGTCTTGGCCTCTTGGCTCTGTTTGCCCCTTGGAGTACTCTTTGGTGACATTTCATTATCTTGATCTGATCCATAGTTACTCATGCTTGCTGACTTGCCTATAAATCTAGGCCCACTCTACCAGATTTATAGCTGTTTAGTTCTTCAGCTGCTCAGAGCAAGCTGCAGAAGGGGAAGGGTTCCCTTAGCATCCAAGCAGTTCTTCCACTCCTCCAGAATCTATTTAGGTGTCTCAGTCCCAGAAACATAACTAGGTGCACACATGTATACAAGACACAGGTCCAAGAAAACATGGCAACTATTATTCATCACTGTCATGTCATCCCAGTCTGATTTGGAAAGAACTTCTAATGAGGCTTTCCTGAGAAAGGGTTTAAGGGAGGTCAGAACTAGCTTGTCCCTTTCCTCTTCTAATGACAACATTAGATTAATACCCCATTCCATAGGTCCCTACACACAGCAAGAAGCTGCATGTACATGACTGCATGCAGCAATCATTTGTACTGGTCAAGGATATGGGTTGCTAATGAGAGAAAGATAGAGTATGTTTGGAGAGGAGGTACTACTTCAAGAAGTCTGAAAGCCACTGGATTAAGCCAACCTAAACTCAGCCTTTCTAATCTTGACTTGCTTTGCTATTGGATGTCCTTATCCCAGGAGTGACTGGTGAATGCTGCTCCGGGGTCATGGTGAAGGTGGGGAAATGCAACTTTAAATGGTGGCGAACCTATCCACCATCGCTACCCATATGCTCTACACTGCAGTGACAGCCATGTGAAGGCCACTTGAGGGGTAAGCATGGCACAAACCTGCCATACTAACCCCTCAAATGTCTTCCACACATGCATGGAGGCCAACTGAGCAGAAGCAGCCTCTTTGCAGGATACAGAGTTGGCCACCACCACTGCTACATAGAGCATAGCAAGTAACAACAGTGGGCGAGTTCACCACTGTTTAAAGTTGTATTCCCCCCTCACCCCCCGAGCTGCACTCACCAGCTGCTACTGCCTTATCCATTACCCTTGGCTTTTTCTGTTCCCATCTCTGCTCTAAGGCCCTAAGCAGTGACAGTTCATATAGAACACCTTGCCTTTTAGATGCACTCTGGCTTCCATCAAGCTAGACCAGTGAGTTGCTTATAGATGGACATGTGGTGAGTGATGTGGCTCATTCCAGCAGTATCATATATAAAAACAACTACTAACAAAGGTCTAATGATGGGTATACTATATTGTCATGAGACATCTGTAAATGTCCTGTGTATAAAAAGATTTTCAGCAGACAAACTAACCCATTCCTTTTGCTGTTCCACAAGTTTTTCTGCCAAACATTTTATTAAAACTGGATCCACTTTTGAGTCAAATTTATTGGCAAACCAGTGCCCATAGTTGATAAGCCATCGCAGTTCTGCAGCTCCATAGATGCACACACTGCGGAGATGTGTACCAGTACAGGGTGGATAGAGATGGCCCTCAAGGTAATTCCATTTTACTAAACGGGTTTTGCTCTGAAGATCTGTGATATCTTGAGCTGACCTTGAAATCTCTCCAGGTGTTCCAGGTACACGCACAAGGGTTGCCCAGAAATGTTCATCAGGGGAATAAGCATCTTTGGACCATTCCAAAAAATCTTGAGCAAGGGAGCTTTCAAGGACATACTGTACAAAAGCTCGACATAGAACAAAATAGGCACTGCCTACAAAAACTTCAATATTGTGGGGTGGGGGGTCTTTAGAGACAGTGGTTTTCACAGGCATCTTCATGTATTCATAAGGCATTTTCTGAAGTTCATAGCGAAAGGTAAACCGTTCCCTTTTGCTGCTGCTTGGCTTGACTGTCTCCAGCATGTTTCTTCCATTTAATTTCTTAAATTCAGATACCAACTCAAAGTTTGACCTCAGAGGAAAGTCTTGGCCACACAAATTGATTACATACTTCCACTGAACAGAAGACTTAAGCAAGTCAGACAAACAATTCAAGTCTGCCTGGAGTCTTGAAATATAAGCATATTCCACCATTTCCAATTTGGATGCAATGAAAATATTGGGGAAACATTTGGCTAGATTGTCCAAAGCATGTTTGAAAGTGCTAGATGACTTTTGGTCATAATGGATACAGTAAACATTTTGACGACTATATATTGCATGGATGAGCCTTTCAACCATTACGGCATCTTTGTGAACAACCAGAGAATAAGCCAGTGGAAATTTTTCCTCTTCCAAAGAGACAGGCTTTAGATGATATTCTCGAATTTTACGGTATATCTGACAGTTACTAGCCATTGCTACAACATCTTCATCTTCTAAATCAACAATCTCTTTTCTCTTTATCTCCAAAGACTTGCCTATCTCTGCAGGGTCTAGATTGTAAATGGAGGAGCAGTTAATGTAATGCTGGGTTCCTTTTTCAAGATGGGTGTATTTGTTTTTCACAAATGATGAGGTGCTCAAAAAGGGTTCTACAAAGTAAAGATCTTTGTGAGGGAATAACAGTTGCTCAACTCTAAGAAGTTTCAATAGCCAGAGTAGCCATACTGTTACAAACAAGATCAAGAGACTCCATCGTATTGGATATTTGCAGGAGCATTTATCTTTCTTCATTCTGTGAAAAGGAAGGGAAACAGCCAGAGAAGAGCAAATTAGAGAAAAATCTTTACCTTCTACAGCTAACACCACAGCTGACAGGACTGAAGTTTCAAATACACTGGTAGCAGAAAAGTGGGATACTTCCATATTTCCTTATGGTTTGTTTGTTTTCCCCCCAGAACTCCACCAAGAAACTTTATGCACCATTTTCTTAGTTCAAAGCCTGAACAGTTCCTTATGTATTAATTATCGTCCTGAAATAAAGTGGAGAATTATCATTTGTCATTACTGTTGTGGTTATTATTTTGAACTAACAAAGTGTGCATTGGTTTGGCAGGATATCGGAAGACAAGCTGGGCTGAATGTGGGGAACAGTTACCCTCCATGATTCAGTGCAGCTCCTCAGCTGTGGCTGACAGAGAGCCACCCTAGTCCTCCTCAGCAGTGACACTGCTGCTACTGCCAGGCAAGTGAGGAGAGGTAAGATTTTGTGCAATGTAGACAGTCTGAATGCCATTGTTAAAATTTAACAGGTTTGCCAGTTTGGTGATCAACAGATGCATGCATCTAGTATGAAGAACTTTGCTGATGTGTTCTTTTCTTATAACTAAAACTTGAAGAAACATGGTCTGACATCCAGACTGATGCTGTGCATCACTAAGGAGAGCCAGTGTGGGGTAGTGGTTAGAGTGCCGGACTAGGACCGGGGAGACCCGAGTTCAAATCCCCATTCAGCCATGATACTAGCTGGGTGACTCTGGGCCAGTCACTTCCCTCTCAGCCCAACCTACTTCACAGGGTTGTTGTGAGGAGAAACTTAAGTATGTAGTACACCACTCTGGGCTCCTTGGAGGAAGAGCAGGATATAAATGTAAATAAATAAATAAATAAATAATAGGAATTTTCACTGATCTCCCCTTCTCTTTGAAGCCGACTCCTAATCAGTGACCCTCAGGGACAGATTTTTGGGAGGCATAGTGGGCTTCAGAGGGAAAGGGAGATCAGTGAAAACTGCTCCTCATGTGTAACATATGTGCATCATTAACTTGAATCTCAACCATGAATAAATAGTGGTATATACACATTCATAAAAATAATAAATAGCCCATCTCCTTATCAATAATCATTATAGTCAGTCCTTTTCCTCATATTCTACTACTACTACGAATATTTATATCACTTTTCAACAAAAGTTCCCAAAGCAGCTTTACATAGAGAAATAATAAAAGATGGATTCCTGTTCCCAAAGGGCTCACAGTCTAAAAAGAATCACAAGACAGAGACCAGCAACAGTCATTGGAAGACTACTGTGCTGGAGCTGGATAGGGCCAGTTGCTCTCTCCCTGCTAAATAGAGAGAATTGCCACTTTAAAAAGGTGCCTCTTTGCTCAGTTACCAGGGGTCATTCTATCAAAGATTCTAAATAGCAATCAATATTTGTTGTGTTACTGCAATTATAGTATTATTAATACCTGTTATATGCATAATGCCTCTAGGTGTCCAAAGCATCTAGTATCTTGTTGTGATCCTTACAAGAAGTCTGTAAGGTGAATATTATTAGCCCCATTTTGCAGATGAGGGGGTGCAGCCGAGAGAGAACAGCTTGCCTAAGGCCACAATAGAGATTTCATGGCAGAGGTGAAATCTGAACCAGAGACATACTGACATATAGCTTAGTCTCTTACCCACAGTGCTACCCCAATTCTCATTCATGTTTATAAAGGGCTCTTCCAGATGCTGATCTAGTCTATTTTCATTCTAAATTACCACAGAAAATGAAACAGGAAATCCACACTAAGGAAGACATTGCATTATATTTCCCATTCATTTTGTTTTAATGTGTGACTCTCTCTTTTTGCTAACAGATATTTTACCAGAAGGACTGCTGGAGAACTGTGCAACATAAAGCGGCTAAGGAGATGGATACTGCTTTTGAATCCATTATGATGTTTCATCTATGTTTTAACTGCAAGACGTTTTTGATTTTTTTAGATGCCTAATGGCACAGCAGGGAAATGACTTGCCTAACGAGCAAGAGGTTGCTGGTTCGAATCCCCACTCATATGTTTCTCAGAATATGGGAAACACCTATATCGGGCAGCAGCGATATAGGAAGGTGACGAAAGGCATCATCTCAAACTGCAAGGGAGATGGCAATGGTTAACCCCTCCTGTATTCTACCAAAGAAAACCACATGGCTCTGTGGTCACCAGGAGTCTACACTGATTCGAGGGAACAACGTTACTTTTACTTTATGTTTTATAATAGGCATTTAAGCAGATGATGATGATGATGATGATGATGATGATGATGATGATGATGAATTCGATTTCTATACCACCCTTCCAAAAATAGCTCAGGACAGTTTACACAGAGAAATAATAATGAATTAATGAATAAGATGGATCCCTGTCTCCAAAGGGCTCACAATCTAAAAAGAAACATAAGATAGACACCAGCAACAGTCACTGTAGGTCTTGTGCTGGGGGTGGGTAGGGCCAGTTACTCTCCCCCTGCTAAATAAAGAGAATCACCACATTAAAAGGTGCCTCTTTGCCAAGTTAGCAGGGGTATTAGAAAGTGTTGGGATATAAAGTCTGGGTATTTAATGCTCAGGCAAATGGGCAGGTAAGAGATCCTCCCCAACTACTGCTGGTAGATATTCAGGGACAGTGCAATAGCTACTTTAAATATAAACAGGGTATAAATAAATGAAAATAAAGAGGTGTTTTACAAAAGTGGGGAAGTGGGAAGACAGTGGAGTGTTTGGAGACAACACAACCAAGTTGTGCAATATTTTGTGATTGTAAGAGGAAAGACACGCAATGATCCTTTACCAAATGTACCAACTCAAATCCCAACTGAGATGCGGTTGGAGGCTTCAAGCAGCTGTGGGGAAGCAGTCAGAGAGAGTGCTCTATGAAAGCGGAAACATGTCCGTGCCTTAAGGAATGTTTTTCAACTATTATAGAGTGCTTCTTGAGCGCAGGGGAGGACCCAGAAATATGAGCACTAGCACAATTGCACTAAAATGCTGAATGCAACTGAACAGCATGGATGCTCTCACTGCATCCATGCTTTCAGCTACTTGAAGCATCCATTTTTTGCTAGGGTCTGAAGCACTGCCCTGAGCAGCAACATATTAAGAATTAGATTTATTAATTATTATTATTACTATTATATCAATTTATTTAATTATTTACTACTTCTTGTAGAAGGGAGCATGGGTAGGAACCCACACCCTGGGACAGTTTCCCTCTGCCTTTTAACCCGAACTGTCCACACACCCAGAAGTTGCCAATATTCCCTTTCTCAAAAAAAGGAAGCCCTCCCATACCAGGTATTTAGGCATGTAGTCAGTAGCAAAGGAAATATCAGGCTGCTGGGCCAGCTCCACACATATTTTGTTGGGAAAAGACAGTTCAGAAACACACCATCAGCAGAGGATACGCACACATGGAAATTGGCACAGTGACGGCTTGTTCAGCAAATACTGCACAGGGGGAGTATTGTACCGTCTATTATGCAAAAACTGTGACAAGTAGAGAGCTTTGACCTCCAACAGATTGTGGATTACATAACCAATGAAAGAAGATCATTTCTGAATAGATTCAAAAGAAGTGCTAGATACAGCCATACTCTTCACCTGTAGCTGAAGTCATCCAAATAGAAGGTTTCCCTAGTATATAATCTTGTTCTTTGGTAAACCTCAGAAAGCTGAATTTTGCTGCAATGCACTATATTTTGACAATCCAGAACTTTAGACATCCTAATGGTCTGTATAGTCATTGTAATATAGCAGATATCAAAATTTTATGTAATGTATGAGACCATGCATTTCCAAATGCATAAGCCTTAAAGTGCATTTTTGTTTTTTCTCAGAAACTCCCGTATATAGTGGATATTTCTGTATCTTTCCTCTTTCCTGTCACTCTCCTTTCCCCACGCATTACTTTCCTTTTTTTTACTTGCTTCGTGGTTGATGTGGAGAAGGGACAGTTTCTCTTCTTTTTAAGTTACTTATGATGGCAGAATCAGGATCATTATAGTAACCAGTGAGTCATGCTGCTAACTGCTATCACAATGGCTCACAATGAATAAATGCAAACAAATGCAAATTTGTCTTGGTTGGTCGCAAATCTACCCATGCTACACCAACTACAGTCTCAGCCTTCATTCACACAAAGGGCCACTTCATATATTACAGATTTTCTGTGTTGATGTCATTTTTATATAGGAAATAACATGAAACCCATCTGATTATTGTTGCACATGATGATAATAAGCAACAGTATACTTCCATTCACATGTAGTCCACAGCCATTTCCAGTTTTCTGCACAGAAGTGAGTTTTGTGCAAGGAAACAATGCAAAAAGTGCCAATGTTATAGGCATGTTTGCATTGAGTGAAGGGACCTGCCTGACATACCTCACCGTGTTAAGAGAGCAGCAGCTCACTGCCCATGCTACTGCATGGGTCAGAAACCCGATGACAATGTAGTTCTACAAGAGTGTTCTGAAAAATTGTGCAAATATAGTTGCAAAACTGTCCAGTCACTGGGAATCATACTTGCACAACTCAGTATAATTTTTTGGCAGTTGCATGAGAGCACTCTTGCGTAACTGCATCAGCACTGTTTTTGACCCATGCACCAGTGTGGACCGTGTACTATTGCCCACCTAACACAATGAGGTACATCAACCATTTCCCCCCGACTTCAGAAAGCAACCAGCTTCTCTAGCCCGCCTTTCTCCAGCACAACTAGCCCTTTCTCCAGCACAAATGTTCTGTCTAAAACTGCCCACCCCCAAAGCTGCTATTAGCCACAGATGAAAATGTACAAGTACTATTTGTCCATGTTTTCCCCTTCATGGATAATAGCAGCTATAAACAAATATTGGATTGGAGCTACAGCATGAGAAAAGATCAGACCCATTTTCTGATTTTTAGTTTGGACACATGCCGCAGCCTGAGCCCAAACTACACCCTATAGCTGTTTTTTTGAAAGAGACAAAAGCATTGCAAGTTCTACTCACAGAGCTCCCTTGTCATATCTAGTTTGGCCCAACGTCTCTGTGAATCTGCTCTAGAAACACAGGATGGCTTTACATGACATGCCAAATCTTTGGTCCCCAGAGTTCAGCAGCAAACCCAACTTCTGGTGGAGGGTGGGGTGGGGACATGAAGCTGATATTGGCCATGCCATCCAGACCCACCAAAATTGGCTCGGGATCAGCCCTACTTACAGTTCCAGATGTGTAAGTAGGGCTGGTGGAGCTGACATTGGCAGGTTTGGATGACACAGTCAATGTTGGCTTCCCACCTCCCTCCACAAGAATTTGGGCTCACTGCCGAACTCCGGGAACTGGAGATTTGGCTTTTTACCTGTCATGTGAACCAGCCCTTAGCCTGAGCCTAAAACTAACAATTATCTTTGGAACTCTAGCTTTAATATGAAGATAAACAGAATTATATCCTATATCAAAAATTTCTAAAACTCCCTAGTATTGACTGAAATATCCTTGAATCCCAGTCATTCTAGAGAGGATTATTAATCCTTGCCCTGTCTTGTAAATCTCTCTATGCCAATCACAGAACTAACTGTAGATGCTCATGCCACTAAATATTACTGAAAGGCATCTGGTTAGATATGTAACAAAATAAGAAGTAAGTATGGAGAAGACAAATGAATATGTCATTACAAGAAAGAGAGACACTACAAAATGTAAATCTAACAAGAAGAAATGTGGTGCTTTACAGAACACCTAATATAGTGCCGTTGGAGCACAAGGCACCTTACAGGGTTTCACAGACAAAATATAGATGAGTCCTTGCATCTGAGAAGCATACGTTTTAAAACAGACAACAGTTTTTAGTTTATAACAGGTTGGTCAAAGAGTCAAGTGGTAATTTGCTCCCACCATTTATTTTATGGCTGTTCTATTCACTTGTTATCTGTTCTGCAGCTCTAAGTATTCTCTATAGGTATCTTCACATGTCATGCCGAACCAGAAGTTTGGCAGAACTGCTGGTTCCCAGAGTGTGCACAAGCCCAATTTCTGGTGTCAAACAATACACCAACACTGAGCATGACGTGCAAACCTGTCAATCAATCAATCAATCAATCAGTCAGTCAACATATTCTGCCCTATTTGTGATATCTGTCCTGCACTTCAAATCTTAAGAACAGCTGGCAGGTCCCATATCACAAATAGGGCAGAATATGCCAACATTGGCAGATTTGCACATCACACTCAGTGTTGGCATATCCTTCCTAACACTGGAATCTGGGCTCACCCATGTGCTCCAGGAACTAGTGGCTCTGCCAAATCTCTGGTTTGGTGTGATGTGTGAAGCTGCTCAATTTCTTTTCCAAGTGGTGGTAGTTACATAGGTCCAGCTGGGTGGAATAGTTAATGTTTTGTATGGTATATAATGTATAAGGGAATGGCATAGCCATCTTTGATTGGTTGCAATTTGGAACTGTGTAGCCATTCAGTGGAAAGCTACATGAGACTTGAGCTCATGAGCATAGTCACTTCCAGTGGTAATGGAGATCCTAAGTCTGGTAACTTAACTTACATTATGGTAAAGGACCTTTTAAATTTCCTAAGCATTAAGACTTCTGTTTAGGTTATAGTCAATCACCTTTTATTTTAAATGTTTAGAGAATCTTTAATTTGTCTGTCTTCACAACAATGTTGTGGAGGTAGTCAGTGTTCTCATTTTACAGCAAGATTAACAAGGATACTGAAATTTGATTTCCCTGTTTCACATCGAACACTGACTACCAGACTAAGCTGACTCTCATTCTTTGCATAATACCATCAGCTATTTTGTTTTCTCACAGAAGTATAAAATGTACAGCATAATGTAAACAGGCATTTACACCTTAGATTTTTTCTGGGCAAGGGGTGTTAAATGACATTAAAGTATTTTAATCTCAGCATTATCCCAGCTGAGTCACAGCTCTTTAAATATCTCATCTGGTACCAGGCAATGTTTCCTCTAGGTTCTCCCCCACCCCGCACAAAGTAGGAAGATATTGCTTGCATATATATTGTTTCATATAAGTGTGTATGTATATGTGCATGTTCCTCACAAGGCCAACTGTAGATTCTACACAAAGGTGTAATAATTAACTTGTTCTTTTTTTTCAGCATGAAATATCTATACTGATAGAAGCAAATCTAGTGAGAAATGCATATAAGCTTGTGTCCATGGCAATTTTGTGAAATTTCTTCTTGCTGCCAAAATACATTTCACTTTTCAATGCTATTTTTAAAGAGCATTTTCAGTGGGTGTTAAGGATGGGTCAAAAGGGTTTCCAAAATTATTATTTTTGGCCCTGTTTGTTCAAGGATGTCCTAATCTAGGCCCATCTACCTGGAAATACTTCCACAGACACAGATAATCAGTTCATTTCAAATTAAAATTGCTGTATCTCATATTGCAAATTTCTGCTGCCTATGAGTCACTTTCAGCCCTCTTAGGATTTAAACACTGACTCTCAGGACTGATTATACTAATAGGGAAATCCTGCAGCTCTGCATCCAAACATGTCATTTGTCAATTTCATCAAAATCATTATGCTTTTGTTGCCTTGGCTATCCTCATTTTATCTATTCTAGATGCATGACTAATAGGCTTATGTTATAATCTGCTGTTTATCAGCAGAAAGTTTACAACAGATTATTTGAGGAACACTGCCATTTGGCCTGGTTACTGTATTCCTTCCTATGATCAATGTATACAAAACACAGGAAACTGATTCATACACCCTTTCCGCCACTCCCTTGCAACTGACTGACCTGATAATGGGAGCATCCTCTCACACAGCACGGGGACTAGGAAACGAACGCTGAGGCTTAATCTGGTTTAAGGATGTAATGATGTGGCCATGCATGTGTATCTGACTCCTTTGAGAGTCAAGCTTTCCTTGGAGAGGAAGCCTAATAGCATATAGCTTTTCTGCTCCTAATTGCTACTTCCATAATCACACTGGAATGTCAAAGCGCAAACCAATTAGCTGTGTTTCTAAACATGTGTAATTCAACCTCAACTATGATTCTTCTTGCTGGGACAAGCCAGGACACGCCACACTCCTCTCCAAAGCAAACACACTGCAGGCAGAAGCGCCACTAAGGAAGATGGAGCAGCAATCACTCAAGATGCTTCTCCACCACTAAGGGGAGCGACAACCAGAGAACTGAAATGCACTGAAGGCTGAGCTTGCCCCTCTCCTACCACAATAAGGTCAGCCATGAGGCAACCTCACCCACCAAGAGTAGGTAGGACACATAAGGAGGGTTACTTCTGGAGGACAAAACTCAGAACTCTTCTGTCCCAGGCTGGCTGAGTGTCTTTTTCTTTCTCGTTTGGTGCTTCCGCATCAGGAGCAAGCAGAGGCCTCCTGTCTGCCAAGAAGGCAAGGCAAATGAACCTGCTACTGCCACTCAGTCCAACAGGTAGAGCCCCACAGCCTTATACCAATACAGTCATCCCTCGTGAGGGTTCTGTTGGCAAATTTGCAGTTGGCGAGCAATTGAAATCAATGGAAAACAGGGGGTTAGGAACTCCGGTCGCGAATAGATGGAAAAATAAAAGATTTTTTTAATTTAAAAAAATACCAAAAATCACCCAGAATCCCTTAAAAACACCAAGAATAGGCAAAAAGAGTGAGCCTTCGGGAAATTCAGAACCTTAGGGAAATTCTGAACCCCCCCCAAATTGCTCAAAGGCACTTTTGAACCCCAAAAATCCACTCAAAGTCACTTTAAATCATGAGGCATTGGCAGGGTCGGCAAGAGGAATGAGAGGATTGAACCTCTGAACCCCACCCCCAAATTGTGGGAAATCCCCCCAAATCACTAAAAAAATCTCACCAAACTGGATACTTGGGTCGTGGTTGGCGAGACCAGTCACAATTTCTTAGTCACAGATATTCAAAACTGAGATTGAAAACCACGAACACCGCGGTTGGCAAGGGATGACTGTCTAAACAATGCAGGTGTTCACTCCCTGTCTTCCTCAATGATCCAAATCATGGCCACCTGCTACATCTGGGTTACCCTTGGATTACTCTTTATGTTTAGGGTGCTCTAAAAAAATTATTGGGAAGGGCTACTACTTCATGTCTTTTTTTTACAATAACGTGGCAGCTTTCAACAGAGCATGTTGATCAAACAATCTGCATCACTTTGAACTTTAGGGCTTGTTTTTAGGCAAGCATTTAAAATATGTATATCAAAATGAAGCAAGGCTGCTTCAGGCTCTCTTCGTTCTTCAATTAATGGAAGTTTTGCTGGCTATCCAAGGTTATACTGTAGTTCAACACTACTGGTCTGCCAGCAGGCAGAGCTGGACTTCTACTTGTGATGCCTACCAAGATACTCTGATCAAATAGTGAGGTTATTCTCATGATCCGTGGAAAAAGGGCTAAGGGAGCTTAGCCTGCTTCCCACGGATCGTGGGAACCACCGGGCTTGCAGGCGAGCCTGGTTTCCCCCAAGCGGGTCACCTGCTTAACTCCCCCTCCCCTTAGCCAGTGAGCGCTCTGCTAACCTGGGTTTTTTGGTTGTGTATTGCTGCGGCACGGCTCCGCGCTGAGGCAACACACGAGGAGACCCCCATCGGGAGGCTGAAACAAGCCTCCCGGCCCTGGGGGTCTTTCTAGGATGCCTTGCGCACTCGTGCAGGGCATCCTGGAACTTCCGGGAGCCATGCGGCCACTGATCCCCGCCGGCTCTGTCACACTCTCCCCGCAATCCCGCTCTCGGTAAGTCTCACTGATCATGAGACTCGCCTCAATAATTACCAAGATAAATGCCAGCTTTATTAAGCCATTAACGGGGCAAGCATTTTCCCATTTTTTATTGAGCACTTATGTTCTGTTGTATGCTTCCAAGCCCATATCTGCCTTATTAGTTTCACTTGTAGTGAAACTAGTATAAATATCTCAGCAGGTTTTCCAACAGCTCAAACTATTTAAACTGAAATATGTGATTAAAGCTTCAGGGCTGTGCATGCTTGCCTGGAAGTGGGCTCCACTGAAGACACTGGGGTTTACTACTGAGTAAGCATGCTTCCATATGGGTGTGTACAGGATTGCAGCTTTCATATTTATTGAAAGTTTTCTTTAATTTTTTATAATGGAATACTTGCAAATGTGCTAAGATGCAACAAGCACTCAAACAAATGTGATTTTATTGTTTTAACTTTTATGTAAACTGCCATGTGATGCAAATTTTTGGCAGTATACATATATGCTAAATAAATAAATTTGCAGGAGTAATGCAAATGCAGGGGTGGAAGGGGCATTTGTAGGGGAGAAAGGATGGAGAGATGAGTACTTAAACTCTCTTGTCCTCACTCATTCTTTCACTTGACTAATTGCTATTAATGGAGGAGGATGGAGGTCCTCCTTATATAGCACAATGGGAAAAGAGCTTGTGTGGGGGTAGGGGGGAATTGCCATACACACACTTTTAGCACCATGGGACATAAGGAGCAACTTCTTCATCAATACAGACGACGACCAAACAATGCGCTGTTTCTCTCTTATTTTGAAGTTTTCCCGTTATTGTTTATTATAGGTTAACCAAGGTTACTTGAACATGTTTTGACTGAGTCAAGTTTTCTGTATACAGGTGGACCTCCCAATACGTGGACCTGACATCCATGGTTTCACGTATCTGCAGTCGGGTAATTAACGCCCGATCTTGGCATATGCAGAAAAAAAACCGCAGAAAAGTTTTTTAATTCCACATATCCACAAGTTGTCATTTCCAGCTGCCATTTGATGGAAAAGTGCCATTTTGTGGCTCATTTGTTAACAAACAAAACAAATTATGATTTTTTGAATAATTTTAGGGACTGTGGTACCGGGTGGGCGGGGGCATCCTTGGACTTCTGAAAGCCCGTGAAGCACAGCAGGACACTTTATTTGGCTTGTTTTTTGGGATGGGGTGGGGTATTGGTGCTTTGGGGTTATTGTTTTTAAACTCTGGGAACCTAAACCCCACAATCCCATAGACTCAATTACTCATTATCCACAGTTTTGTTACTGGCGGTAATATGCACAAATGGAACCCCCACAGATAATAAGGTACAGCTGTATTCATATTTCATACTATTGGGAAGTTGTGTGCTTATTACAAGTTTAGTTATATTTATAGCATTCAGGAACCATGCAAGTTGCTAAATCGAGAAGTGTAAATAGGGTTCTCTCAGCTTTGCCTGATTTTCCAGTTTTCCCAACTTGCAAAAAACAACTGATATAATTTAAAATTCAGCCCTGTGGCCAGTTTTATATTTTGGCACTTAGTTCTTTTATTAGTTTTGTTAAGATGCTGTATTGCAGTTTCTGTGAATCACAGAGAACTACCAAGTCCCATGTTTCTATCTGGATGTTGCATTTCAGCTCTCTAAATATAAAATTCTAAATCTGAAAAACAACTTTCGGCTGATACACCAGCTGCGTCTGTTTCTTGAGATGAATGACTAGAGGTGTGCACGGAACCGCGGAGCTGCGGTCCGGCACTGGGGTGGGGGTTCCTTTAAGGGTAGGGGGAGGGTGTAATTACCCCTCCTGCCGCTTTCCCTCCTCTGGCGCACGTATTTTAGTCAGCAATTGGGGCGGCAGGATACCTCCCTGCCGCCCCTTCTCCCGCTTGGCTGCAAAAGGCTTCAGTAAGCCTTTTGTGCATGCGCATGTTGCGCCACGTCTCCGCGACGTGCACGCGTGGCCGCGTGCACGGCGTGGAGATGTGACGCGCGTGACGTGCACATGCGCAAAAGGCTTCCTGAAGCCTTTTGCAGCCGAGTGGGGTAAGGGGCGGCAGGGAGGTATCCTGCCACCCCAACTGCTGACTAAAATACATGCGCCGGAGGGGGGAAAGTGGCAAGAGTGGTAAGTACACTGGCTGCCTGCCGATACGTTTCCAGGCAAAATATTACCTATAAAGCCCTAAACAGCTTAGTCCCTGGGTATTTAAGAGAATGTCTTCTTTGCCATGAGCCCCACTGCCTGTTAAGTTCATCTGTAGAAGTTTGTCTGTGGTTACTGCCAACTCGCTTGGCAGCTACATGGGAATAGGCCTTCTCAGTTGCTGCCCCTGGGATTTGAAATACGCTCCCTATTGAAATAAGAGCCTCCCCATCTCTGGCAACTTTTAAAAAGGCACTGAAGTCACATTTATTCACCCAGATTTTTAATTAAATTTATAGTTTTAATATTGGGTTTTTAATGTTTTAAATGATTTTAATTGTAAAACGCCCAGAGATGCAAGTTTTGGGTAGTATAGAAATATTTAAAATAAAATAAAATAAAATAAAAATAAAATAAAATCTGCCAAAATATCTTATACTTACAAAAGGTGCTTGCTTTAGTAATCCATTAACAATCTTTACCTGCATATTCTAATGCTCTTAGTATATTGAAATTAGCTTGGTTCTTTAGGAAAAGTTATGGTTTTAGGCAGAGCTCCCCTTTGTACAGTGATACTACTTGTCTTTCAGCCTTCCTCTAGTTCTACTAGTATTTAGATTCTAGCAGAATGGTAGTTTTTGGTACCACAACTGTAGCTAATGTTTTTGTTATTTGGTGCAAGCAACTTCCTCACCAACATGTGAGGTGAACATGCATTTGCTGCATGTTTAGTTTGTAGTACAAAAAATGGACTACTGTTTCTCATTGTTGCTCACAATAATCACATATTCCCCAAAATAGGAGGAATTCTTAGTACCCATTCTCCAAAAGCTTCCCCACCATATTGCAATAGCTATTACTTTGTGGCAGCACCAGCAGTAGCACTGGTGACGCCCGAGGCAAGGCCCACTTGCCACACCCCTGACACTGATGGCAGCTTCCCCATCTGGGTGGGGATGCATTTTAAGCTTCCATTTGGGCAGTGAGCTATCTTTTCACTGCCCCCCATAAAGCTTAAAATGTGTCCCAGCAATGAGGATGGGGAAGAGCAGGGGTGTGCAAGGGGGCAGCACCACCTCCTTGCACTCCCCCCTTCCCTTCCCTGGGCAATGCACTTTAAGCTTGTTTGGGTGGTGAGCTCTCCCTGTGCCAACTAAACTGATGTTTAAAATGCACCCTGCCAGAATGGGACGGGACAAGGGATGTGCAAGAGAGCAGGGCCGCCCCCTCACACCCTCAGCTCTTCCCCATCCCAATGAGCTCTCTATTCACTGCCCAACCTGAAGCTTAGAATACCGTATTTTACGGACTATAAGACGCTATGGACTATAAGACGCACCTTAATTTTAATCCAGTTTTTCAGAGTTTTAACATATTAAACTGTTAAAACATATAAGACGCTCCTGAATTTTGGCGGATATTTTTCGAGGAAAAAAGTGAGTCTTATAGTCCATAAAATACGGTATATCCCTACAGAGATGGGGAAAGGCAGTGGGGCAGCAGGCAGGTGAAGTGATGCCCGGGTGGTGGTGGGCAGTATGCTGGCATTTACCGCCCCTTTTGGAGGCGCTGCCTGAGACTGTCACTTCACCTGTCAGAGGTCCTTACTGGATATTTTGGTGTCTTAAGGAGTAATGAATGCCACAATTCCTAATTCCCACACTTCAAATGGGTTACAGGTTTTGTTCTTTTTCTCCTGGAGAAAATATGACTTTCACTCCTTTTTTCTATTAAAATGTGTAAGTTTCCCAGTATTATATATTTTGGACATGAAATGCAAAACTACTAGTAAATCAGAATCCAGTAAATTCCAGTTTAAAAAAAAAAAAAAGACCCACCAAGTTCTTAGACCTACCTTTTGGACTTCTCTGTATCTTCCTTACTTTGTAATGTATTGCAGGATGCTTTGCAGTCACTATGTAAACTGACTGGTTACATCTGAACAATTCTTTTCCTCCATCTTTTGAATATTTGTATCAATATGTCTCCAGTCCTATGCATCTTTGGTCGACTATGTTTCAGTCATGCATGCAGTCCTTTCTATGCAGGGATGAAGCAAAAGCATTTATTTCTGCAAAGGTTAAAAAAAAAAAGGTTAAAAAACAATTTTTAAAATAAAAATATCTTAAGCATTTGAATTTTGAATCTCCTCCCCCCTGAACTCTTCATCAAATAATGTCTTCACATTTCATATCTATCAATGTATGTTAGACATAACTCAAGCCCACATTTATTGTAACCTTGTACAGTATAACAAATAAATGCCTGAAAATACCAAGTGACACACTCATTGCGATAAAATTAAGCAACAAAAGAACAGCAATTTTTAGGGCAGCTGCTAAAGCAACTCTGACTTTAGGGGGGAAAATACACCTGTTACTTAGAAAGCTACTGAGAATCATTATCTTGAATAAAGTGGCTTGAATAGGGACATCTATTTATACCACCCTTGATGAGATAAAACCTGGGACATCAAAAGAAAGAATCAGAACTCTTTCACCCAATATACCAAAAAATAAATCCTGCTAAGCTACTGGCTCTATGAATTACTGATCATAACATAACAAGAAATGAACATATGTTAGTTTCAAGGATGTGGTTATGATTAGAAATTAGAGTCGGTGAGGAGGCTCCGTCCCATAGAGGCTTAGATATACTCTGATGTAAAAAATTTCCTGTTATTAGGGACACTTCTGCCCATGCATTTCCTTCCATGTCCAGAGCTGCCCTTTCACTGAAATGAATGAGGAAAACCATTAGTGCAACAGCTTCACAGATGCACCAAAGCATGTAGAGCCAGGAGCTATATAGCAGCATAGGAACTACCTTAACTTGTTCACCAACATCCATAAATATACCACCAGTGTGGAAATTCAGTCTATGGGTGTGTCCGGGGCACTGCTGTGTTCTGTTCTGATGGATGGTACAGTTAAGGAGGTCTCAGAAAGCAGACAAGGTGCTTGGAGGGGTGGCTGACCACTTCTTTGCTTGACTTTTACCCTTCTTGGGTTATAATATATAGCAGGAGCGGACAGACCAGCTTGCTCCAGGAGATGTCAAATATCTCTTTATGAGAGAGGGCAGTCCACTACCTTGAAGGAGGTGGTTTTGAGACCACTTCTGAAGAAATCTCCCCTAGATCTAAAAGACAGATGTAGCAATCAGCTGGTTTGGGCAAGGTGCTCAAACAGGTCATTGCTGGGCAACTCCAGGCACTTTGATGAAACTGATTCTCTAGATCCATTTCAATCTGGCTTCAGACCTGGTTTTTGTGCTGGAACTGCCTGACTACCCTGAAAAATGATCTATGCTAGGAAAAGGATAGAGACTCCACTAATTATCCTGGACCATTCAGAAGCTTTTGATACCATCATATCCCTTTGGAGAGGATGTCTGAATTGATAGCACTGGTTCCACTCCTACCCTAGAGGGCTGATTCCAGAAGGTGGTGCTGGGGAACATCAGCTTAATCCCATTGCTTGTATGTTATGTGGCCTATAGGGCAGCATTTCCCAACCGGTATGTCAGGGTACACAAGTGTGCTGTGGGATAGGTACATAGGAAACTGCCATATACTGAGTCAGACCATTGGTCTATCTAGCTCAGTATTGTCTTCACAGACTGGCAGCGGCTTCTCCAAGGTTGCAGGCAGGAATCTCTCTCATCAGCCCTATCTTGGAGAAGCCAGGGAGGGAACTTGGAACCTTCTGCTCTCACTGACTACGAGTCAGCTTAAGAAGTTTAAACTGCCAGCTTTTGGAGTCACCCCGCCCCACAATGCACCAGGAAGGATGGGGAAGGGGCACTGTGCCTCAATCTTTTTTTAATGCACGTGTGCTTCAGGATAAAAAGAGTTTTGGAAACACTGCTATAAGGTTGGATCTCCTCTCCCATGCTAGCTCTGAAACTACCGAGTGAAGCCTTTCAGAGATTTGAGGTGATGTGACATCAATTCAGTGATGGCACCCAGCTCTAGTTCTCCTTTTTGTATAATCTAGGTGAGGCAGCAGAGCAGCTGAATGGGTGGGATCAGTAATGGACTCAATGAGGGCCAATAAGCTGAAGCTTAATCCTGAGGTGACTGCAATTAGTGATTCACTGGATGGGTTGCACTCTCTAAAGGTTCAGCTCTGCAGTCAGAGATCCAGCATTGTCCCTGGAGAGTGAGACGACCCAGGAGGCATCCGTGGTATGGGCCATCTTAGGCTGTTACACTAGATGCAGTCCCTCCTCCAGAGAGAGAGCTTGGTCACAGCTATGCATTCTCTGGTGATTTTCAGGTTCGATTTTAGCACTTTAATGTGTAGACTATTGCAATGCCCACAACGACTGGGAAACTTCAGTTAGTCCAAAATGTTGCTGCTAGGTTATTGTGACTGGCCACTGGGAATATATCTCACCAATTGTGAGCTTTGTAGGCGTTCAGTCCATTTCTGAGCACAGTTCAAAATGCTGGTTTTCAACTCTAAAGCCCTCTATAGACCCCTTAGATATTCAGGTATCCAAGGGGCCACCTTCTCCCACACAAACCTGCTAGACACCAAGGATCTAACCTTCGGGTGTTAGGTGGCTGGTGACTGGGGGAAAGGCCTTTTTGGTTGTGGCACCCTGTGGTTGGAATGCTTCACTAGGGAGGCTTTCCTGGTGCTGACTCTTATGTTCCCCCCTCCCCCAATATTAGACAAAGACCCTTCTTATTTTCCTTGGCCTTTTAAAACATCTGGTTGATCAGTATTTTACCTGGCTGTATTTCTATATTTACGGTGCTACTGTTTTCTTGTGATATTACATTTCTAATTTTTATTTTTATTTTTTGCAGTTGTTAGCAGCACTGAGACTGAATTGTCTGGGGAGCATCTCCTGCCTGCCAATGCTCTGTTGCAAGTGGACCCCCATCCCTGTAGGGTTGGGACTCATATGTTCTTTGTTAACATGTGGTTTTATCATTATTCTCAAAAGAGAACTGTCTCCTGTTCAGAATGAAGCAAACTCAACAGGAGCCACATAATATACTGAACGAAAAAAATGAAAAACACAATGGATGCTTGAAAACTCAATCCCAATTTTATTTATGTGCCCATACATCCAATTACTCACAAATATCAGATCCTGAACTCTAGATCCACAACCGATTATAGGTTATTACACTTCAAAAGCCTGCTAATAAATATGTCTAAACAGGACTAACACACTAACAGAATACATTTAGATGACCCTAAAGATGTTACACATCATATATAATATACTGTATTGCACTTGGTATGGTGAAAACAACTCTGTGCTTTTTGATCCATCCACTTGACAAATCAAATTCAGCTCAAATAAGGTAAGGTGAAAAAACTCTTCTCCTTGCTAGACAACAAAGCATTCCCACTCACAGTTCCATTGAAATGGAGATGCTCTTTGTTAAAATGTAGTTTTATCATTATTCTCAAAAGAGAACTGCCTCCTGTTCAGAATGAGGCATAATATTTTATTACTTACACACGTATCTTATTGCCAAGAATCTTCTGGTGCTATTCTTGGATTACTAAGTATACAGACTACAAAGCCTAAGAATGCACTAAGTGTCACAAGAAACCACACACTCTTCTGCAGGTTTAGGTTCTCTGGCACAGCATACATGTAATTCTATTGAGCACAGTCCTTAAATTAAAAAGACTTTGGAAACAGAAATCAAAGTTGTCAATGCTGCATGTCAGAACAGAGGAATATTGGCAAAGAACAGTAGCATGTAATTAACAGCAGCTTATAGGCTGTAAAACCAGTTCTTAATTTTGATTAGACTGATAGTAATTAATATTTACTTAAAATTCAGATTGTCCAGTGTTTCTGTAAGAGGTCTCCTACTGTAGCAACTTGGCTATACAAGTTAAGCCTAGTGCGAATGAAAACCTTTACAACTTTTGTTCGAAACTAGAGTTGTCAACTGAGAAGAAGGGGGGTAGGGGTGGGACCTAGTCTGTCCCTGTGCCTTTAAGCAGCAGCATGATAAGCAGAGAGCTTTTTACAAGATAGAGATACATTTTACCATCGCTTAATAAGTGCATATCAATTTGCTTTTAGAAATTACTGCTACAGAGCACTAAAGAGCAACTCAGAGTTCATTGACAGAGCTGCTTTGAATGTCCCAGATTTAATTCCTGGCATCTCCAGTTAAAACAGATGTCAAAGAATTTGGCCAACGGGGCCTTCTGCTGTTGAGTAAAGCTTTGACTGGGTTAGACTGTATTGGGCTAGAGCAGACAGACCAATAAGGAAGCTTCATATGTTCACAGGGGTTGAAAAGGAAAGGAAAAAACCTCAAACGGCCGATGGCTGATACATAAGACATCCAAAACATGGGTGCTAAGTGAAAAGCTACTGCTGAAGATTTTGACTAATAATTGCATTGGGGGGCATTTCAATGTCCTCTCCTTCCCCCAGAAGTGTTCTGTGCCACCCTTATACATACACACACACACACACACACACACACACACACACACACACACACACGTCGAATCACCCCAAAAATATGTATTTTCAAGTGGCACAGAGAGTTTCTGGGCAAAGAGGAGGCAGACAAAATCCACGCCTTCCCATGCGAGCTTTAGTCAAAAACTCAGCAGCAGCACCAGTGCTTCTCACCTAGCACCCAGACTTTGTTAGTCTAGATGTCAGCCATTAAGACTATCTTTACCAAAGTAAAGGATTACCAGAGTACTACTGACAAGAAAGAGCTCTGCTCTCTTCTATTAATCTATCTCGCACTATCGCTGTTCATCACAAAAGTCTTTGATTATATATTATTTATACAGAACAGTACATTAAAAAATTATTCTAAGAGTTTTCATGAATCCTTTCCAGGTGACAAAACTACAATTGAATTTTACAACTTTAAAAGCCAGAGAATGATTAATTGAATTAATTATGATGAATGAAAGTAATTAGGTGGAAACTTTGGGTAATCCACACATGGCACTTTTTTTAAAAAGTACTTTAATTGTATGTATGAGCCATTGATGGGAAAATTTAACCCTGAGAACCATGTTGCAAAATAGTTACCATAAATAAGACACAGTGCTATAAATTTACACTGTACTTTGCAGAGTCTTATTTTAATACTATGTCTTTCATATTGTACTTTTGATAACCAAAAGTGCATTACAATTATCAACCTGTCTGTGCTCACAACAGATGTCTGCAAAACAGGTGAATAATACTCCCATATTATATATGGGGAAATAAAAGACACTTACTAGTCAAAAATCATCCAATGTCTCCAGGATTTCTAAATTTCAAATAAACCATACCTAACAGTAATTACCATTATATTCATACCTTAGAAGCACCTTAGGTCACCACCCAATTTAATTTTACAGCTAGTGTTTTTTTAAAAAGTGACTAACACTAAATGCCAGTGTGTGGGCAAGAGATGTGGCACCCTGCTTGGTGATGTGCTGGCTTCTCGTCCGGAATGTCCCATCACCTCAAGCATTTGTGTGGTGGCTGCTGGGCTTTTCAGAATCACAGAGCCTTAGAGTCAATGTGACTTTTAGAGACTGTATTCTACCAAAGAAAGCCACATGGCTCTGTGGTCGCCAGGAGTCCACATCGACTCGACAGAACAACTTTACCTTTTCATGCATTCATCCTGCAGTGGGACAGGATTTTATTCCCTTAACATGTCTTCCACATATTTACTTTGCCTCACCCTAAAAGCATTCAAAAATGTAGTTCTACAACTGATCTAGGTAGCTTTTTCCTTCATCCAACTATTATCATAACAAGCAAGTCTTTCAGTTCGTATGCACTTCCTTGACATGCAAGCCCATCTTGTTGCTTCTTATCTAGGACAATAAGCAATTTATCTTCTACTTTCACAGGACAAAACTTAACAAATATTGTTATTGGTTCCATCACACAATAACTACATTTTCTCAAGGCTTCTTGATCACCTTTTCCTCCTGAATTGCCTTCAATTTACCTTTTCCTCCTGTAAAAATGGGTAGCAGGCACAGGACTCTGAAACTGATAGCCAAACCAGGTATGGAGGTAAGGTTTCTACTCAAGCAATTTTCTTTGCCAACTATTTCACCCAATACAGCTTATGAATGGCATCTGTCCTCCCCCAACTCTTATTTGCTGCATGGGATCTTTGGCACAGTAGTCTAGCCTTCAATATTCATGAGCTACTCCAGTCGAGAAAGAACTACTGCCACTGGACAGACAGCTACTGTTCAGAGCAGAAAGAGAAATGTTCTTTTTCTTAAACTGCACTCTAGAATCGATCTACATTTAAAAAATAATAATTTGTATTCAGTGCTTTCATATGCTTTAGCAAAATAAAACATCAAAAAATAGTGCAAACCTCCCACCGCCCCCAAAGCAATAAACTGTACACAATGCAGGGCTAGAATTTTTAAGTAGAAGCGGATTTTTTTTTAAAGAAAGAAAAGAAAAAGACTAGCAAGCATTTTAATTTATTATTATTATTTTACATTTATATCCCGCTCTTCCTCCAAGGAGCTCAGAGCGGTACACCACATACTTAAGTTTCTCTTTCACAACAACCCTGTGAAGTACATTAGGCTGAGAGAGAAGTGACTGGCCCAGAGTCACCCAGCTAGTATCATGGCTGGATGGGGATTTGAACTCAGGTCTCCCCGGTCCTAGTCCATGACTCTAACCACTACACCACACCAATTTTATAAAGGCTATTTGTCCAAAATGTAGAATGTCAATTTTAGAACTATATTTCTGCAGCCTAAACTCTGGGATCTTAGGATGAAGGGCAGTATATAAATATAAATAAATACATCAAAAAATGGAATTTCAGACTTTGTTAAATGGGGCTTTCTTCTTGATAAGTGGGCATATGACAGGACTCTAGAAACACAATAATCTCTTTTAGGAAGAAATTCTGATCATGTATTCTGTTACAGATAACACTATTTAGAGTGTTCAAAGTATTCCGTACCTCAGTAATCCGTGCAACAAACCTGTGAGATAAGGCACTATTATCGCAATACTTGGTATGTGTGTGTGGGTGCAAGCAAAGGTGCACCTAGGTAATTTTGGAGCCTGGACCTAAGGGCTTTTGGAGGTCCCCCCCCCACAAATTAAGCATCATCATGCTTGGCCGGGCAACCACACCACCAGGGACAGACTAAAGAGGATTTGGCGGCCCCAGGGGCTGTGGAGGCCCTGGACTTTGGCCCCAAAGTCCAGGGGTAAGAGCGACTTTGGGTGCAAGCCAGAGAAACAGTGGGTAGCTTAAAGACCACCTAGTCAGAGCTGTGATGAGACGCTCAGGCCCTGAGCTCTGAAACCTCTGGATGTCGTCCTCTTATACGGCACCTTTATATGGATGCAGGTGGTTAACACTGAGCTTCTGATACAAACCAACAATATCCTCAACTAACTAGGCAAAGAGGCATCTTTCAAAGTGGTGATTTATCTTATATTTAGCAGGGGGAGAGCAAATGCCCTATTCACCCCACCACAGCATTCCCCCACCCCCATCTGTGTTTCTTTTAATGCTATGAGCCCTTTGTGGGACAGGGAAACATCTTCTTCTTCTTCTTTTTCTATGTAACTGCTTTGAGAACCTTTTTGCAGGAAAGCAGCATATAAATAAATAATAGTAGTAAGTAATATTTTAGCAGCAAAGCTGTGATAAACTCCCAGCCTCTAAACCTGATGCATTCTTTTAGGTCCAACTTACCCCACAAGATAACTGCATTGCCAACACAACACATATCCACACCATATCCTCCACACTTCCTGTGTGGATTAGCAAGGGATCAGCATGGGTTGTGCTCAGGGACTGTGTGGCTTACAAACATGTGCACAGCTAAGCCCCAGCATATGTAGAAAAGGGCTTTCTGCAAACATTTCTGCCCTTCAAAGGTAAAGATACAAGATAGAGGATGTGTGCACCTTTAGCAACTTCATGAGAGGCAGGAAAAGAGCATGGGAAGTTTCTCCCCTGGCGGAGATGCATGTAGGGGATGCATGTGAGCAGCACCTGTTGAATTTTTTGCCCACCCTCAGTCGTGAAAGGCAAGGGGGCTTGTGCAGCCCCAAAGCAAGGTAGCAAGTTTGCCTTCAGTCCACAATGGACGACTTCAAGCAAGCTAGCAGGCTCGCAGCCGGGTAGGCCCTCCCCAAAGAAAAAAAGCATCCTTAGTATGAAGCAAGCAGAAAGTTTGCACAATGCGAAGGCGGAGTGCTGGGAAAATCGTGCGTCAGGGAGTGAGAATCTGGCAAGACAGGAGGAACCTCTGCCCTCGCAGGAAATGCCGCCTTGCAAAAGGGCTGGGCATGGCATCACCTGCAACATGTGGGGGTGGGAGGTAGCAGGAGGCGCTGAAACCCCCACCTTAAACTGTAGGAATCTATCCGCAACTCTCAGGACGGGCCACAGCCTCTTACGGCTTGGTTTCCAATGCCGGAGGAGTGCGATGCTCAAAGGCTTTGATGGGGAGCTCGCAGCGCGCCTTCCTTTCTCTCCACCCACCGCCCGCATCTCTATAGGCACTGATGGTTGTTACTCAGACATGAGGGAATGGCACCTTGACACCTACATACATCTTACCTCTCTGCAATTACCCGGAGTGCAAGAGGTCCAGCGTTGAGTTCTAGCATCGAAAAGGCCGGCTGAAAGTTCGCGCCCTTCTTGGAGCCACAGTCAACTGGGCAGCCCTCGGCGCCCGCGCGCTTCCTGCTCCAACGCCGCTCTCCCTTTCTCCGCTCCTAGCTCAGCAATCTCGGGGATCGACAGGAGGGCGGAAGGGTTCTTTGCTAGCCCGGGCGGTCCCATTCCAACTCGCCCTCAGGGCACTCAGCTGCGATGCCTCGAGCGCAGGGCCGGGCTGGCAAAGTTTCTTTCCCTTCGGAAAAACAAACCCCACTTACGAGAGCGCAGCGGCGAGGTGCCAGCCGAGTCCTCAGCGGCGGTGTCCGCGGTTGCTGCGACTCGGGAAAGGGAGACGGGTGCAGATGTTTGCAGCTGGCCTGGCTGCGCACACCCCGCCTCACGGCTGGTTTCTAGGCGGAGGTGGCACGCTCTTGCTCCGGCCCCCGCCGTGTGTCTCCGTCTGTGGGAAAGGGCGCAAGAGAGAGTTCGCTATGTACAGGAGAGGACTCCATGACGCGGTAGAAAAGGGAGGGGCGGGCGCCCGCTGTCTGCTCTCTCCACCCCAGCAAGAGGAGGGCGGAGGCGGGGCAGAGTCCCGCTGCTGGTGGTGCAGCAGTAGCAGCAGCCCCCAGAAGCAGAAGCAGAAACCGAAACAGCAGCAGCAACGTGACATGTTTCAGGGAGAGCCTGTCCGCCAAAGACTCCCGCCCCGCAGTTTCTCCTCCTCACTGCTCTATGGGGCGGGGGACGAAAGGCAGCTGCGTTGCTAGGGAAAGAAGGCGCGCAATAAGTTCTGTCCAGAGTGCGCAGAGGCGCGTTGCAGGAGTTTGTTCTCAGCCTTCGACTTTTTAATGGATCTCTTCATGGAGAAGAGAGAGGAGAAGAGAATCGGGCGAGGAGGAAACCCACGTGCGCCCTCCTCAAGTGGCCTTTCGAAGCCAGCAGGCTTGTCCCGTCCCTTTTCTCTGCGTGCAGTCCTCGAACAATCGCGGGGGGACGGAAAGGAAATGCGGCGCCGAACTGTTGCCTCTCTTGCTAGCCAGTCGTTCTCTCCTCCCATGCGGGCGTCTCCGGCTTTGCGGCTGGAGCACTAAGCCTTGCAGTTGCAGTGCTGTGCCAGGCAGCAATAGTTATGCTTCTCTCTCGCTGTTTGTGTGACCTAAATATGCAAAATCATAAGGGTTGGGAATGTTCTTTATAGCAGACAAACTCTTCCACCCAAAGTATGCAGTTTTGCAGAATGCCGTGATGTTGGACATTTTTATATAAGATGCATCAGTCCTGCATTAGCTGTAGGTTCAGGATTTGGAGCATTGCAATTTGTAAACTCCCTCGAGGGTTTCAAGCACTCCAAAGCTGGGCAATCTAATTTGCATTTTATGCAAATTAACTAGCTAGCAAATAATTTGCATATTCTGCGGATTAACTGATGCACTGTCCCTGAATATCTACCAGCAGTAGTTGGGGAAGATCTCTTTGCCTGAGCATTAAACACCCAGACTTTATATCCCAACACTTTCTAATACCCCTGCTAACTTGGCAAAGAGGCACCTTTTAATGTGGTGATTCTCTTTATTTAGCAAGGGGAGAGTAACTGGCTCAGTCCACCCCTAGCACAGGACCTCCAGTGACTGTTGCTGGTGTCTATCTTATGTTTCTTTTTAGATTGTGAGCCCTTCGGGGACAGGGATCCAGTTTACTCATTTATTCATTGTTATTTCTCTGTGTAAAGCACCCTGAGCCATTTTTGGAAGGGCAGTATAGAAATCGAATGAATGAATGAATATGTCCAGCTCTGTGAGAGGGTCTTCTCTATGCTGATGTCCAGTTTCACAATCCAGTTTTAGATTGTGAGCCCTTTGGGGGACAGGGATCTATCCATTGTCATGGATGGACCACAATCTGGTTAAGGTTGGTTTTGTGGCCACAACCCACCTCCTCAGATTAGGATGGTCCACCCAAGAAGGCTATTGGATCCTATAGGATTCTGAGAGGCCTTGGAGGAGTTTTGAGTTGGTTCTTCTGGTTAATCTGTTGATGCTCTGGTAGAGACCTAGAACCAGGGGCGGAGCCACCATTGGGCAAAAGTGTTCAAAGAACCCAGGCCGCCAATGGGAAAAGGCCGCTTAGCCCTACCCCGTGGCTTGGTCTCCATAGGAGCCCAGAGCAAACTCCCCCCTCCCATGCCCGGGCAAACTGTTTGCCAATTATTTTAGGCAGCTCCGACTGCCCAATAGAATGTTTTCCCCTTCCTCTCCGTCTCTGGAGGAAGAGAAAGGGGAAAATGTCCTATCAGGCAGCCGATGCTACCTGAAATGAGGAGGGGAGAAATAGTTCAGGCTCTCAGCAGCCCAGGCCATGCCCCCTTTGCATGTGACAAGGGGGTGTGGCCTGGACTGCTGAAAGCCCGAACGAGCTCTCAGCTCGTCATTTCAGGCAGTGTCGGCTGCCTGATAGGATGTTTTCCCCTTTCTCTCCCTCCAAAGAGGGAGAGGAAGGGGAAAACGTTATATCGGGCAGTCGGAGTTACCTGAAATAACTGGCAAAGAGTTTGCCCAGGCTTTTGGCAGCCCGGGTGTGTTAGTGGGGGTAGGCTCTCGGCACGTGGGAGGGGGAGTTTGCTCTGGGCTCCTCCACAACCCGAGCCACGCCCCTGTGCTCTTGACATCACGCTCACAGGCGTATTGGAGGGGGCCGCCGAGCGGGGCTGGACACAGGCCGCTGCTCGGCTGGCTCCACTCCTGCCTGGAACAGGCTTCTCCATTCTGCTTCAAAACTGGCTCCATGGAATACTGAACAGCTATGGGAGCTGAAGTGGTAAGGGAGAAGGCTGGAGCGTAAGTGGAGGAAGTCTCGACTTTTATCCGATAAGACATGACACAAAGCCATTTGAAGGCTTCTTCTGTGGCAATACATGCAGCAAAGCAATTCTATTCTGTATGTATTGCGTCCAGTGGACTTGTTCAGAGTTGTGAGGGGATTGGCTCAGGTTCCCTCTTCTCTGAATTTAGATTTGGATTTTTCATCATCCCGCTGTGATACTTTAAACTTTTTTGCAGATTAAATTTCTCACATTCGAGCCGACTTGGACTCCACGGTTATGGTGGAGTCAATTGTAGAGGCGTCCAGTAACTCCTCTGGTTCAATTAGAATGGCTCAGTTTCAATTTGTGACTCCTGAGGATGTGGACAGGCTCCTTGGAGTGGTTTGGCCTACCACTTGTCCTTTGGATCCATGCCCAACATAGCTTAGGACATCTAGCAGGGAGGCTGTTAGAGATGGCCTAGTTGACATCATAAATGCCTCACTGAGGGAGGGCAGGATGCCTCTATGTTTGAAGGAGGTAACTGTGAGACCTCTGCTTAAGAAGCCTGCCCGAGGGCTGTCGGTGATGGATAATTATAGGCCAGTTTCCAACCTTCCTTGGGTGGGAAAGGTAATTGACAGGGTGGTGGCTGATCAACTCCAGGCAGTTTTGGATGTTTATCTAGATCAATTTCAAACTGGTTTTAGCACAGTCTATGGGGTGGAGACAGCCTTGGTCGGCCTGATGGATGATCTTTACCAAGGAATAGACAGGGGGAGTGTGACTCTGTTGGTTCTTTTGGACCTCTCTGTGGCATTTGATACTATTGACCATGATATCCTTCTGGATCGCTTGGGGGATTTGGGAATAGGTGCTGCTGCTCTGCAGTGGTTCCATTCCTATCTCTCAGGTAGATTTCATTTTATGTTATTTATTTATTTATTTGATTTGTATACCACCCTTCCAAAATGGCTCAGGGCGCTTTCAGATGGTGTTGCTAGGAGATAGTTGGTCTCTGAAACAAGAGCTACTGTATGATGTCCTTCAGGGCTCCATCCTGTCTTTGATGCTTTTTAACATCTACATGAAACTGCTTGGTGAGATCATCAGAGGATTTGGAGCAGGGAGTTATCAATACGCTGATGACACCCAAATCAATTTCTCTGTGACGTCTCTGTGAGAGCCAGCGTGCTGTAGTGGTTAGAGTGCTGGAGTAGGACCGGGGAGACCCGAGTTCCAATCCCCATTCAGCCATGATACTAGCTGGGTGACTCTGGGCCAGTCACTTCTCTCTCAGCCTAGCCTACTTCACAGGGTTGTTGTGAGGATAAACTTAAGTATGTAGTACACCGCTCTGGGCTCCTTGGAGGAGGAACGGGATATAAAATGTAAAAGAATAATAATAATTATCATCAGGAAATGGTATAACTCCCTGTACGGCAGAGTGGGTCTGCCATACAGGGAATAGAAGAAGAATTACAGCCGGGTGAGGCAGTTCTTGTGGAGGAGGCGCAACCAATCCCAGCTGTGGAGAGGCACTGATCCAAAAGACAACAAGAGCTAAAAACTCGCATGCGTAAAACAGGCAAAGCTGCTGACTCAGCAACTCTTAATTGACAGCACGGGGGTGGGGGGGCTCAGTCTATTTAAGACGCCTGTAACAGAACTTCCCTGCTGATAGCAACAACAGTTTCTTCCGTGCTACTTGGCTGCGTTCCTGTGTTTTTCCTTGAAAGTGTTTAGACCAGGCCTGCTCAACTTCGGCCCTCCTGCAGATGTTGGCCTACAATTCCCATAAACCCTGGCTATTGGCTGCTGTGGCTGAGAATTATGGGAGTTGTAGTCCAAAAACAGCTGGGGGGCCTAAGTTGAGCAGGCCTGGTTTAGACCTTGGACGGACTGACCTTGTCTCTGGATTCCGCTTTGGACCTTGTTGAATTTCGGATTGACGGACTGATTTGGACAATTTATTCCCATAGAAGTTTGTTATTCTCCATATGCTTCTGGCTGAGTCTGGCTAAGCCCGGCAGATTTACGACACCAAGCCTCACTCTGGTTCCTCAGGTTGAGGCTATAGCCAGGAGTGCTTTCTATCAACTTTGGAAGATAATGATCTCAGAACTGTGGTGCACTCTCTGGTAACCTCTAGGCTTGACTTCTGCAATACATTCTACATGGGGCTGCCTTAGTATGTGGTTCAGAAACTTCAGTTGGTCCAAAATGCAACTGCTAAATTGGTCTCCAGGGTTTCTTGGACATACCATATGCCTGTTTTAAAGCAACTGCATTGGTTACCAATATATATATTTTTTACATTTACATTTTACATTACAATAGGTTTCCAGGCAAAATACAAAGTGCTGGTAATTACCTTTAAAGCCCTAAATGGCTTAGGAACGAGTTACCTGGGAGAACACCTTCTTCTGCATGATCGGCACTGCACATTGAGGTCATGACTCAGGAGCGGGCCTTCTCTGTGGTTGCTCCTGGGCTCTGGAATGCACTCCTTATAGCCATTTGTGTTTCAACATCTTTACCAGCCTTTAAAAGAGCCCTTAAGACACATCTTTTTAGCCTGGCTTTTAGTAATCTGTGAATGTTTTAATTTTTTAAAATTGTTGTTTTAATGGTTGTATTAGTTTGCCTTAATTGTATTTACTTTTGTGAACTGCCTAGAGCCTTCAAAGTCGGGCAGTATATAAATTGAATGAATGAATGAATGAATGAAAAGAGCTTAGCATATTTTTAAAAAAGACGCTGGGAGTCTGGACAAGCTAATGGGCTAAACAGGAGCCTGGGGACATGCTTAAAATCCTGTAAATACCTGGACATCTGGGGGGAGATGGCAAGTATTTTTCCCACATTTCAATCCTCACATTAACACAGAAAATCTAACTTTTTTCAGGAGTAGTGCAATGCAGTGACCATGCATGTGGACTGTTAGTGCAACTGCTGTTTTGCTTTGTTTTTTAGAAGCATGTGCACAGGTTGCAACAGGCACAGGAACGATAAAGGAGGGTTTCAGTCTACTGTGTCCCAAAAACATGCTGTATTTACTCAGGGGTGGCCCAAACATTGTGATGCCTGAGGCAAGGCATCAAAGGCTACCTTGCCCCATGACCTTGGTGGGGCTGAGTTCCCTTTAAAAAACGACCCTTTGCAAGTTTTGAAAGTGGTGCCACATGCGGGGTGGGGAGCAGGATAGTTAACAGAAGCCTCTTCTTTGCTCCTCATACTTCCTGTAAGCTTTGCAAGGAGTGTGAGGAGTGGTGTTCTTTCCAAAGCTTGCAAAGGTCAGATTAGTTCTGAAAAACCGCTGTGATGGCAGAAATGGGGGGTGGGGTGGGGTGGGGCGCATCTTGCTGCTCTGCTGGCAGCCCCAATAATCTGCTGCCTGAAGTGATTGCCTCATGAATTGACTGCCCTGTATCTAGTTCTGTATGGAAGGAATGTTGCTATTTCGCATGCGACTGCAAGCAGAAAAGCAAAGACTGGCTGGTGCTACAAAGAGCATGTCTGGAAGCAGAGAGATAATCAGACCACACTGAAAAATGGTGGTGGAACAGCATTGGGTTTTAAAGATTTTGACTAGGAAAGTTTCTAAAACGGGAAGATAAAAGACTTGGAAGCTGTAGCTCTCAATATGGATCTAGGAGGATGAGAAAGCAAATTCAGGCCCTGGGAGATCATACCCGCCAGTTGAGTAGCAGTCAGCTAATCCTTTTTCACTCCAACTTTGGCTTGATGGTGGGGGAATTAATTATATGAGTGTTTAATCAGCTTTCTGCTAGTTTCCAATTCCACTAGTTGAAAATCTGAAAAGCTTCCAGCATTCCATCGGCTCCTTTTGCAAAGCTGCCCCCTAGGTGAAAGAGATAAACTGGAAGTCCTGGCTGGACTTCCAGTTTATCTTTCACCTAGAGGACAACACTTCATGGGCAAATAGCATAGACAATAAAAAATGGAGTTTGTTCACACACAGTATAAAATCATCATCATCAGTGTTATCACTCCTTTCCTGAGAGAGCCCTCCCCTCACCCCGGGCTGGTACTTTGTTTGCATTTTGTAGCAACTAAAATGTTTTTGTTCCACAAAACATTGTCTAGACTGCTGGTTGGGTGCTGCTAGTTTTTGGGGTGGTTGTTTTGTGTTTTTTATAATTGTTTGGTCTGAGGTTTTTAATTGCTAAATGGAAATTTATTGCTGTTTTTGATGTGATGTTGCTGTATTTTAATATATTTATTTTGTACTGCTTTGAGGGCTTTTCTGTGGAGCTGAAATAGTTATTGGCTACTTCCATGAGCAATACTTTTTATTCTGCATTACAGCCAATGTAGTGTAATGGATAGCACAAGACTCACAGGGAGGTTTTTTTACACATGGCTGAGATCCGAGGCATTTAATTTGGGGGATTAGATGGACCCTTGGCATAGCTATCAGCACCTCCTTCTCATAGCCATCAACACCTAGATCAACACCTTCAGAGAAAGCAGAAGCCCCAAGGTTTTTTTCAAAAGCTGCTGGAAATAGAGCACCCACCCACAACGCGGGCTTAAACAAAGCCCTATCCGTCCTGGTCCCTGATAGCCTGCAGGGAGGTCGGGTTAAATCCAGAATCCAGCGAATATGTGGACTGGCACACTCCAATCAGGAGTGGATTCGGGGCGGAGGGCAGGGAGGAAGCCCTGTCTGTAAAACCTCGGTGATGGTTGTGAGAATCAAGTGAGAGAATCTCATGTATGCCACCCTGAGCTCAAGGGAGGCATACAAATGCAATGTAATATTCCTCTCATCTCACTTGTACATTTTAGTGTCTTTCAGTTTGGGAAATCTGCAAGTACCTTATAGGTACTTTGCACACCCAGAAACTGGACATCAGCATAGAGAAGACCCTCCCACAGAGCTGGACATATTCATTCATTCATTCATTCAATCTCTATACCGCCCTTCCAAAAATAGCTCAGGGTGGTTTACACAGAGAAATAATAATGAATAAATGAATAAGATGGATCCCTGTCTCCAAAGGCTCACAATCTAAAAAGAAACATCAGATAGACACCAGCAACAGGCACTGGAGGTACTGTGCTGGGGGTGGATAGGGCCAGTTACTCTCCCCCCTGCTAAATAAAGAGAATCACCATGTTAAAAGGTGCCTCTGCCAAGTTAGCAGGGGTTAGCAAACATATGATTTTGGGTGGTCCAAAAATTATTTTGGGATGCACACTTATTTACATTCAGCTTCTCATTCAGGAGGAATGAGCATATTTGAATAAAAAAGGGATGTAGGGATAAATGTCAACCTTTCCCCCCAAGTAGCATCATGTCCAAGAGTATATACATTCCTGGTCTTTCCATTGAAAAAGTCCTCAGTAGCAGGGCTGATGATCATAGAGAGCAGCACTGCCACATAAATGAAGACTCCTGCAGTTCCATGTATAGCATGAGTAAATATTTAACAACCAGTGTTAAAAAAAAAACCCCAGGCACTTTAATTTGAAGAAAGTTATAGGTTCTGACCTGGTTTTCTTGGCTTCCAAGATTTCAGTTATAGATAGTAGATTACTAGATCAGAAAAATTAAACATTGTGGTCTGGTTGCCCTATCAGAATAAGCTGATGACATAAGGAAACTGAGCTGATGATGTAAATTAACTCCTGCTAACTGGGCAAAGAGGTGGGTGGCTTTTCATGTAGTGGCTCTATTATATTTAGCAGGACAGCATCTTTGCAAATGGCTGTTGCTGTGTGTGTGTTAGATTTTAGACTGTGAGCCCTTTTGGGACAGGCAACCATTTTCTCATACCTTTTGCTGTGCAAACTACTTTGACAACTTTTTTGTTGAAAAGCATTATATATACAATAGTAATCAAACAAATAACAATCAACTGTTGCTTTCAGTGTTAAAGAAAAACATTTGACATTTTCCACAAAGGAATTGTGGAGCTGAATCAATTTTGTGGATATTGTGAATTTTTTTAAAAAATCATCTGGCTAATCAGCACAATCAGGGTTGTCAAAGCAAATAGTTCTGCAGAAATCAAATAGTCTGCAAACATTTACATCCATGTTCACATTTTAAAGTGAGCACAATCCTTTTTATTCATCTGAAAGCTTGATTCCACAACTGTGATAAAAGGTGTAACAAGGTACATATTATCAAGGTACCTGGAAAAAATCAGAAAGCCAAAGAGGACATTAATCCCTTGCTGCGTGACAGGTTTCCCACCCAAAGCCTCTCCCCTACACACTGTGAGCCTACATAATCGTTTTCCAAACTAAATCTATCGTAACAGCATATTTTCACTTAGTCTGCTTTTCCCAACAATCCTACAGAGAAATTCTTCTGTGCTACATGCTTAGAAGAAAGGGAAATATGTTATTTATCAAGACGGAACTTACCTGAACTTTTTAAATTTTTAATCAAAGTATTCTGAAATAATCATAACATGATCCTAAACATGGTTGCCAATATATCTGCCCACTATACAAAAGCACTTTTTCTTAGAGTTGCGGAACAAGTGAAATCTTGTGCTCAATGTTAGTACATGGACTAGCTGGGGTGGTTGGTACCTTCTGGGGGGATGAATGCTCATTGTGATTTTCGGCAAGGTCTATACCCCTAGAGATGGTAAATAGGTGATAGCATTGCAATACTTTCAGCTTTCAGTGTGTTATCATGCTTTTGTTGTCCTGATCTTTGGGCCTTCAGTGGCTAGATTTGCAATGATGCTTTAAAAACACAAAAAACTAATTTCATTCATCCATCCATCCATTCATTCATTTATTATGTTTCTATACCACCCCATCCAAGAGCCTGGGTGGTGCACAACAAGTAAAAAACAAAAGCAAACACCATTTAAAACAAACTGCTTTAAACAATGTAAAAAATTCAAAATGATCCAGAGCCATTCAAAAGCAATTAAAAATACTTAAGAACAATTTTAAAAACCTTGGAAGGCCAGGCCAAACTAGTAAGTCTTTAAGGCTCTGTTGAAGGCCAACAACAAGCCCAAACTACAGATATCTGCCAGGAGCGCATTCCACAGGCCCGAAGCAGCTACAGAGAAGGCCCGGTTCTGAGTCACTACTAGACATGCCGGTGGTAACTGGAGACAAACCTCTCCGGATGACTTCAATGTGCAATGGGGATCATACAGAAGGTGCTCTCTATGGTAACCCAGACCTAAACCATTCAGGGCTTTAAAGGTGATAACCAATCCAGCACTTTGCATTTTGCCCAGAAACATATTGGTTGCCAATGGAACTGTTTGAGAACAGGCATAATATGGTCTCTCCAGATTACCCCTGAGACAAATCTGGCTGCCACATTTTGAACTAACTGAAGTTTCCGAACTATGTACAAAGGCAGCCCCATGTAGAGCACATTGCAATAGTCAAGCCTGGAGGTTACCAACTGATACACCACTGTTTTGAGATCATTCTCTTCAAAGAATGGATGCAGCTGTCAAATCGACCAAAGCTGATGGAAAGTGCTACTGGCTATAGCCTCCACCTGGTATACCAGGGTGAGGCCTGGATCCTAGAGCACTCCCAAGTTGCGTACCTGTTCCTTCTGGGGGAGCGTAAACCTATCCAGCACAGGAAGATCTAAGTCATCCCTCAAATTCTGATCCCCCACAATTAGCACCTCCGTCTTACTTGGATTCAGCCTCAATTTGTTGTCCCTCACCCAGTCCATTACTGCTTGTGGGCAGGCATTTAGGGAATGAATGCCATTTCCTCATGATGATGATGATGACAACAACAACGATGACAATGATAAGGAGAAATAGATTTGGGTATCAGCAGCATACTGATAACACCCTGCATCAAATCTCCCGATGACCTCACTGAGTGGTTTCATATAGATGTTAAAAAGCATTGGTGACAGAATGGAGTGCTGAGGGGACTCCATATAATAGCTTCCATTTCAAAGAGCAACCGTCACTAAGCTCCACCATCTGGAATCTGCCTGAGAGATAGGAGCGGAACCACTGCAAAATCCCTAACTCCCCCAGGCGATCCAGAAGGATACCATGGTCAGTGGTATCAAACACTGCTGAGAGATCCAAAAGAACCAACAGTCACATTCCCTCTGCTGATTCCCTGGTAAAAGTCATTCATCAGGCTGGCCAAGGCTGTCTCAACTCCATAGCCCGCTCTAAAGCCAGTTTGAAATGGGTAGATAATCAGTTTCCTCCAAAACCGCCTGGAGCTGGTTTGCCACCACTCTCTCAATCATCTTGCCCAACCATGGGAGATCATTGGAGACTGGCCTATAACTATCCATCACTGAGGCATTAGGGAAGGTTTCTTAAGAAGTGGCCTAACCATTGCCTCCTTCAGACAAGGAGGCACCCTCCCACAAGGATGAGTTAATGATATTAACTAGGCCACCTCCAACACTTTCCCTGCTAGATAGAAGCAGCCAGGTCAGGCAAGGATCCAGAGTGCAAGTGGCAGGCTGCAGCACCCCAAGCAGCTTGTCTACATCCTCAGGTATCACAGATTGAAACTAATACTGCAAGAGGGATTGCTGGATACCTTCTTCATAGACTCTGCACACAACAGTGAAGTCCAAGTCGGCTCGAATACAAGAGATTTTATCCACAAAGAACATAAATACATTAAAATGTATTGATGTTGACAGAGGAATAGAAGTGAAAATGGGCAGGAATGTCCTCCAAAGATTACTCCATGGAAAGAGTACAACAATTTGTTAATTGTTACCCTAGCCCTGACTCTAAACTTTTCCTCTGTGCAAAAATGAATGCCAATTGTTTGGTGGTAACGATAAAGAAGGGGTGATAACACAGAAAAAAGTGTAAGTACAACAATGCTATCACCTATTTTCCATTTCTGGGGGACAGAAATGGTCAAAAATCACTATGAAAATTTATCACCTGAGATGGTATTGATAGCCAAAATGTGTGATCCTTACAGACTATGTACCACGTACAGCTTGCAAGAAGCGCATGTATTTATCCACTGGTAAGCAAATATTAAGACTGATCCATCAGGCAATGCAAAGCTGTATAAGGCAAAGAGCAGAAACTCAAGCTGGCATCTTTGCAGCCTTGATGCTATTAGGCTATCTGCTGTTAGGCTACTTTCACAAAAGATGCTTAAACTGATTTTTTCGGTTTAAGTCAACATGGAAATAATTCATGCTTTAAGCTTCAGATGGGTGAACATTTTCTTCTTTTTTCGTGGAAAAAGGTTGTTAAAATATACCATCTGCACCAAATTTGCCACCCACTACTAAATCTACTACTTATTCTATCTATCTATCTATCTATCTATCTATCTATCTATCTATCTATCTATCTATCTATCTATCAAATTTGTACACCGCCCCAAACTTTCATCTCTGGGCGGTTAACAGCATAAAATAAGTTAAAAACATATACAAAAGCTAAAAGTAATTTAAAAATTTAAAAATAAACCAAAAATTAAAACCTAAAAATTTAGGAATCTGAGAAAGCTTGGTCAAAAAGATGGGTTTTCAAGTGTTTTTTGAAAATTGCCAGAGATGGGGAGGATTGTATCTCAGCAAGAAGCGCATTCCATAACCTCGGGGCAGTGACCAAGAAGGCCCGTCTCTGTGTAGCCACCAAACAAGTTGGCGGTAACTGGAGATCGACCGCCTCAGATGACCCCAATGGGTGGTGGGGATCGTAGTGAAGAAGATGCTCTCTTAAATACCCAGGGCCTAAGCCATTTAGGGCTTTATAAGTTATAATTAGCACTTTGTATTTCGTCGGGTAACCTATTGGCAGCCAGTGTAGCTCCATCAGTAAAGGAGTAACGTGGTCTTTCCGAGATGACTCAGAGACCAACCTGGCTGCCGCATTCTGAACCAGCTGAAGTTTCAGGACTACATACAAAGGCAGCCCCACGTAGAGCGCATTACAGAAGTCAAGTCTGGAGGTTACCAACAAATGTACCACTGTTTTGAGGTCATTGATCTCGAGAAACGGGCATAGCTATCATATCTGCCAGAGCTGATAGAAAGCACCCCTGGCCACCGCCTCAACCTGAGAAACCCAGACTGCGAACCTGTTCATTTTGGGGAAGTGTGACCCCCATCTAGAACAGGTAGATCGACATCGTCTTTAGAGTTCTGACCCCGTACATTAAGTACCTCTGTCTTGTCTGGATTCAGCTTCAGTTTATTCTCCCTCATCCAGCCCATTACTGCTTCCAGGCAGGCATTTAGGGAGGATATGCCAGCTCCTGAAGAAGATGACATGGAGAAGTAGATCTGAGTGTCATCAGCATACTAGTAACACCCCGCTCCAAATCCCCTGATGATCTCTCCCAGAGGTTTCATGTAGATGTTAAAAAGCATTGGAGAAAGTACAGAGCCCTGAGGGACACCATACTTAAGCTCAGATTTTGAAGAGCAACAATCTCCAATTGACACCATCTGGAATCTATCCGAGAGATAGGAGTGGAACCACTGTAAAACAGTGCGTCCCACCCTCAACACCCTCAGACGTTCCAGACTTACTTAGTAGTAAGCATGCTTTAAATGAACACGAACCCAGGCAATATATTGATAATCAGAATGGAAGTCGGGGGGGGGGGGAGAAGCCCAAACTCAAAACATTGTCACCCATTAGAAGTAATTGTAAAGCTGCACACATATGTATAGCTGCTTGGGATGTAAGTTTTATTCAGCTCAAGAAGTCTTCCAAGTAAACATGCAGAGGTCAAGCCACAAATCACTAACAAACTAATGGCACAAATCCCTTTGGCAATATATTTCTGCTCTTTCCATTTCAATGTAAAGTTTGGGATATTATCTGTTCCAATAATATATATCCCCCAAGAGCTGCTTGATATTGCTTGTGTTTGGGGAAACTGGAGTTCTTTGCTGTGGTATAACTGAACTGAATTTGGTCTTTGCTACCCCTCCCCACAACTGCCCACTTCAAGTCCAGTGCCCAAGCTCAGCCTTCTATTCATTATTTCATATTTGTCCCCATCATCTTTCACAATAAGTTTTGCTGCCTATAAAAATGTCCCCAGTGTCTTCAGAAAGTAATCACTTTTGCATGTTGTCTTGTTCTTGTCTTTTTAACAGTTAATAGTAACATCTGGATTTTACATATAACAAACAGTCATGTCTCCCAGCATCTGATCCTGAATTTTATTTCCCCACCAGTTTATCATACTACATTTACCAAATAACTTTTGGCTGTTGCAGCTGATGATAGGAGTTGCAGTCCAACAACATCTGGGAACCCCTGACATATACAGGTGGACCTCGATATTTGTGGGGTTTCTGTTTCAGGCTGCAACTGTGGATATGGAAACTGAGAATATCGAGTTAAGGGAACCTATGGGATTGTGGGGGTTAGGTTCCCAGTCAGTCAAAAATGGGCCAAAAATCAGCTGAATTTCATGGAGGGGAGAGCTTCTTACCTTGTTCTGCTGCTCCCCCTGAGTTGTTCTTTGGCTCCAAATTGACCAAAAACTGGCGATCCGCCCCCCCCCCCCATTTTTTTACTGGAGCCATTTTGTGGCTCTGTCGAAGAAAATGGTGGCCGGAAATGACCTCTACAGTAACTTCTGGATACCTCCGACCCCCACATATACGAGGTCGGCATGTCCCCCCCCCCACGTATGCTGAGGTCGGGTGTCTTTTTCTTGACCACAGATATGCGTATCCTCGGATATGAAATCCATGGATAACGAGGTCCACCTGTACCACAGAATCTTGTACTAATGTATCCACAGATAAATTACAGATAGAGCCAGTGTGATGTATTGGTTAGAGTGCTGAACTAGGACCGGGGAGACCTGAGTTCAAATCCCCATTCAGCCATGATACTAGCTGGGTGACTCTGGGCCAGTCACTTCTCTCTCAGCCTAACCTACTTCACAGGGTTGTTGTGATGAGAAACCTAAGTATGTAGTACACCGCTCTGGGCTCCTTGGAGGAAGAGCAGGATATAAATGCAAATTAATAATAATAATAATAATAATAATAATAATAATAATAATAATAATAATAAAAATTTAACACAAAAGTTTAATTTTCCTCTTTGCTCCCAAAGAGAAAGGAAGAATAAACTAAATTCCACATCTTGGTAAATCAAATACAGAATAAGCAATATTTTACAAAGAGTCTTTTTCCTTTGTCATACCCAGAAGCCTACTGGCAAGCCAATTGTTTTTAGTCCCTGTTTATCAGTCCAAATCTTTGTTTTATGTTCTCCTGTAAGGACAAAGCTAAGCAATAATGTTAGACAAAGCCTTCAGGTTGACATGTTACTAATTTATTAAGTGTCTCACATCAAAGAATATATCACACAACCAATCATCTAAACAGTAAAGTAAGTCTAATGGTCAAATAAATCTTTTGTACATTTCACATCCAGTACAATATTCCCCTGCAAGCAAAACTTGAATAAGAATTACTATTTCCTTTCAGCAAGTCTTTTGTTGGTTACAACACAATGAGGAAAAATAAAATATAAGGACCCCAAAGGGCAAATACACCAGAGTATAAGTAATTAATCCTTAATTAAAGACCTCCTACTTAAATTAACATTTTTATTTTGTGAGTCGACATTTCAAATTTTTTAAGTTCTTTCCAAAGAACGTTCTTAAAGCAAAACCACTCTCCTTATACAGCCTCTCTTCTTACTCCTGTGTGATGAACCTGCATTGATACTATCCTTTTGCCTAACCCCTTTATAGTACTACTAGCTTGCACTTTAGCCAGATAATCAGAAATTGCTATGCGGGGACTGACAACAATTCCTCCTCCTGCTTCACAACCTGGAGTTAGCAATGGGTACCACTTTTAAGATTTTGTTTAATCTAAGGAGTGAAAGAGCCCCAAAGCATTTTGTCATGGCAGTCAGATGTGCTATAAATATGCTAGCTAAGAAGACAGAAATGTTTTAAATGCAAAATAATTGCAATCGTGCTTGAGGCCAGAGCACAGCATAATATTTGGTGGGTTTTAAAAGCTCAAAGATTCCAGCAGACAAATTATCCTTGTATTCTTTTTTTGTTCTTCACTTGAACGTGCCTGGGTATTTGTAAATAAGAGTCTTCTACTTCCGTGAACTTCAAAATATTAGCGTTAGACAATACCTGTAACTAAGTACATTTTAATATCTAAATGAGTTGAGGAAGATGAAGATGGCAATAACTTTACCAAGGTTAAGACAGCATGAGAGGGCAACTGGATGACATGTGCTCTTCCTGAAGTCCTACCCCTCTCACACACAGATTCCCTCCATTAACCATGGTTAATGGACTTAACCATGGTTGTATTACATTGGCATTAACCAAGATTATGGATTCCCTGTTAAACAGACTTTGCTAACCTGCTTCAAGCCTGAGTTCTAAATCCTGGTTAGAGAGAAGCATGGTTAGCTTTAACAGTTAAAACTGATGGGCAGGTTAATTTGTAAGACAGGAGTGGCTGGGGGTGGTGGTGGAATGCACAATCCCACAACTAACATCACACTGGCACCTGCTTAATGTGAAACAAACAAAGCAATGACTATGAACATCAGATTTTAAAAAACAAATCACTGCATTAATTTTAGTACTGTGTTCAAGTAGATGGGATTCAAGCTAAGGTGCAAAAGGTTATATCTCTGCCAATAGTTGTGGAGCTTCATTTTAAAGCAAATATTGCACTATAAAGCCACAAGTTTCTTCCTCTTACATAAGAGCTAAATATGGCCCCAATGGTAACATCAGAAAATATTCCTTTGCATTCTCTTATCAAACAGCAAAATGAAACATGGTTTCACCCTGCTTACAAATGAAAAGTTCTACGGAAACCAAGATCACAGGTAGAATTACATTAGCCACAAAAAGTAATTAAACCTAATTATCCATCGTTAGCGTGTACACATAGGGTAGCTTAAGTGAGTAATGTATGAAGATACCTCTGAGATGGAAAGAGTTCTGTTTTATCAAGAGGTAATAATCCTTCCCTTTTGGATACAATCAATTTTACAATCTTCCTTTGAGCATGGCTGTTGTGGACACTTTGACTAAAACATAAGAAAATATTAACCTTCCCTTCTTGACCTAGATGTTGAGGCACCAGCCAACCTTCACACAGTGTCACCTGAAACATTGTTCAGTAAAAGTGACCATTGTTGCTTTTAAATGATATGTTCTCCAGTTGAGGGCATCATGCCAAGCCTGTCAAGTCCTTAGTGTTAACTTTAGGGCAAGGTTTATTATAGCCAAAACTTACAGCAATGTAGCTACATAGCAGGGTTTATGCTCATTGCTCTTTTCCTTCGCTAGGCCTCTGATAAAAGTTTCTAAAGCATTTACATCTTTTGGGACTCAACTATGCAAGACTCTTCTTTGTGTTTTAAAAGTGATACTAAGAAAAAAATTCAAGAACAGCAGCAAAAACAGAAACAAAAAACCAACAGCCCACCCCAAACAACCTAATTACCCATTAGTTTGCTTTCAACAGCTAAGGAAGGAAAGTATATATCATTCATGAATATATTTAAAATCCAAAATTCTCACAATGGACATAGAAATTCCAGTACTGATCCATTATATGGCATGGCAGAAATTCTTCATCCTTTATTAATACTATTTCATTGAACTGTAGAAATCTGAGGTTTTCTGATATTTTGGGCTGGTAGGAAGATTCTGTTGGAAACATGAAATATAGTAAATAAAAAGATCAAGTATAAACTGTAGGGGATATGTTTTTGCAAGATCAGATCTACAATCTCTCTTAGTGAAGCCTAGTCAGACCAGGCCAGTGCTTTCAGTCTCCATACCTCCTAGGGTGGCTTTGGACAAAGGGTTTCTTGATTCAGTTAACAGACCATTGATCACTTTCTCTTGTTCCCATAATTAGCTGAGAGGTTTCACCATGTCCAAGAAAGGACATATTATATAAATGCTACGTTTCAGTGCACATACCTGCCAACTTCCTTGTTTCTCTGGGACAGCCACAGTTTTCATTTTGGTTTCCAGCCTCATGGGGAGGCCCTTAAAAATCCACTCCTCCCCCTACCAGCCGGGCCTCCTCCCCCCACCCCCGGATCCATCTGCCCAAGTGGACTCTTGTGACAAAGCCCCTCTCATGAGACTTCCAATTAGATCTGGGATCTGGGCCTCAGACGGAGCTGGAGGAGGAGGAGGATGCTCTGGCAGTGAGCAGCCCGGAGCTTCCTTTGGCCCAGAGCCTCCTCTGGCCCCTGACCACGAGGCGGTGTGCTGCATTTAAGTGTGCAAAGACTCTGTGAGGGAGAGAGCTGGCAGGGATGGATTTTTGAAGGGCCTCCCCATGAAGAAAAAAAGTATCCTTTTTTTCATTCTGAAATGTTGGCAGGTATGAGTGCATACCCATTAAAGTCACTAGTGGTTGTTGTGGAGGAGAGTTTCTTTAGCACCTAAAAACTATGAGGTAGGTCAGCCTGAGCTATGGTGGCCATAGCAGGAATATGATTGTGAGCTTCCTGCATGCAAATCCAGTTTTCTACACACTGGAGCCATAATTATATTACAGTAACTGCCAGTCCATTTCTGGGCCCGATTCAAAGTGCTGGTTTTAACCTTTAAAGCCCTAAACTAGGGGTTCCCAACCTGTGCTACTCCAGATGTTGCTGAACTACAATTCCCATCATCCCCAACCATAATTAATTTTAGCTGGGGATGATGGGAGTTGAAGTTCAGCAAATCTGAGAACTACAGGTTGGGAACCCCTGCCTCAAATGGCTTGGGCCCAGGTTTCCTGAGAGAGTGCCTTGCCTCATGTGTCCGACTCGGACCTTAAGATCTTATTTGGAGGCTCTGCTCCAAGTGCCCCTGCCAAATGAGGTGTGGCGAGTGGCTAGGGAGAGTGCCTTTTGGATGGTGGTATCCCATCTATGGACTAGCCTCCCCAGTGAGCCTCACATGGCGTCATCACTCTGGTTTTTTAGATGCCAGGTGAAGATCTTTGTTTGTTTATTTAACATATTTTTATACCGCCCAAAACTTACGTCTTACGTTCACTCAGAATTTTTAGAATTGTTTTTTTCAAAAGTTTCAAAATGTTTTGTATTGCATTTTATATTTTCTATTGTAATTTGTTCATTTTGCTTTCTGTGTTTTAATTGGATGCTTTAACTATTGCGTTGTTGTGTGCCGCCCAGAGAACAATCTGTTATGGGGCACCTAACAAATAAAGGTTATTATTTATTAATATTACATTATAGTAACAGCTTGGACTCTCCCCTGCCCAAACTGAGAATTTGTGCGCCACTGTGAGTAGGATCGTCATACGTTTTCTAACATGGCCCAGATATAACTGTTCCCAAGCAGATATGGGCATTCTCTAGAGTGTAGAACTGTTTCCAGAGTTCTTCTAAATGATCATCTTGTCTGGATAGTTGTCAGGTTCGGTTACCCTTCCCACAGGATGTTTGCACACATTATTACATGTGAGTGTGAGCACCTCTGTCTACAATAAGCAACATGAGAAACAACCCTTAGGGAAACTCCTTACGATGAGGCTTGAAAATCCTGCTCAGCCTCAGACAGGTGTCCTTTTTAAACCAACTGAAACATGATGTCCAAAGGAATATCGTTAGTGAAAACATATTTTATGTGTCACTATGCAGATGCTCTCCCCTTTTAAAGTTCTAAATCCTGATTAAATCCTTCAGTATCAAAACCATTTAACATTCCATCGCCAAATGCACACCCCTAGTATTTGTTATTTAAATAGCAATAAGCTTTCCGTTAAAAATTCATTGCAGAGGTAGAGTAAGAGGATGCAGTTAGCAACCATATGTTTAGATAGTTAAATGTTCTATTTTGGCTTTAGATTTCATTTCTGATTATCCAATATGTATGTGCGTACATAAGACATATCTCACTCACAGACTGTATTATATAATATAGCAAATCAGCTGAATACATAATACAGAGCTCCATAACATTGCTTTCTTTTCTAACTTGCTAGACTGAATTCGGAAAGGTAGCAAAATATTTAAAGGTAAAAATGGCTTAATAGCAAAACCCTTGCAGCTGTAAATAGAGAATGTGCTCTTTGCAGAAAGAAAAAATTAGCAAGAGTATACATCAAGTAAAATGGCAAACTGAGCTTCTTTAAATGCCGATATCAACAGTATGAAATAATCCTACACCAGCAAAAGAAAGTCCACAGAACCAGTGATGAAGCAGGCTTTTTGTGTGGTCTCCAAACAACTTTTAATGCAGCTATTCACATGACCGGGTGGGCAGGACAGGCAGGCGGGCAGAGGGAAAGGCTCCTCACACTCACCTTCCCCCCAGATGAACACAAAAATGCTGCTGGGAGTGTGGAGCTCTGGAGGCTGGGACGACATGTCCTGGCATCCCTATATCCCACAATGCACTGCACCACAAGCACGGTGCATTGACAGGATCCCCCATCAGAAGGGTGCTCCAGGCGCCTGTCTCTGTGTCTCCTTGGGCTGCGTGCAGCTCGAGGAAACACACGATGCCGGCAACTGGGTTAAGGAAGTGCTTGCTCCCTTAACCTCGGCTAAGAACTGGGCTTGGGAGCTGGGTTAAGTTGGGAGGGAGCATTGGGATCTATGCAGATCCTGGCACTCTACACTAGGAGTCTAGCCCGGGCTAATCTGCCCTAGGTCAGGCTAGGCTGCTAATGAGAATAGCCTCAGTGTCTGATTATGTTATTTCCCAGGCTTAATTGCGATTGTGACGAAAGGAGAAAAGGAAGTGTGTGTTGACTCAGTTTTTCCTTCTCACCATAATCAATGTTAAGGCTGTAAAAAGAAAGAAAAAATCATAGGTGTGTGATGTCCCAAACTCGTCAAATCTTAATTTTATTAACTAGGAATCTAAATATTTTATCAAATTTAGTGGGTAAGTCTGTGTCTGGATAGTACCATTTCAGACTTCAGATAGAGGTTGATACAATGGAATGTTCTTCCCCCATCACCTCCCCCTGCAAAATTCCTCACAATGAAAACTAGCATGTTAGAAAGAAGGCTAGGCCAGAACCTTTCTCTCCAACATCTGTTTGTCTAGGAAAAGAGGATGGGGTGGAGTTGAAGAAGCATTCAATAATCTAATCCCTCATATACAGTCTTAAGTGGTATAATCCACACACATCTTTACCATTTCCAAAATGGCATTTTGTCATCTGGATTCTGCGTGGACCAGAGTCAAGTACACAGTGAGGCAGAAGACTTAGATAATGGAACGGTTAATAGGAAGTGGAGCTCCTGTGCTGGAGACGTAGAAATTACACTGACAAGACTAACATAATTGTTTCAAAGACTTTTGCCTCTTATTTGGGAATCAAAATTAAAGCCCATGGAAAGTATAATCAAAGTGTATGGGAAGGAGTAGTATTTTTCAGTACCCCTTGTCTAATGATGCTTTTTGCATACATTCATATTAGCATTATTAGAGGTTTGGAATGTGTAAGGCAGGCCTTAGAATAGCATTCAGTACTAAATTGGACTGCTGGGGCTCAAAAGGAGGCACAGTGAACTGAGAAAGCCCGAAAAAGCCACAGATATAAATGCAAGTTGTGTCAAGGGCCTTCTGATCATGGCCAATGCCTGCAATCCAAGCAAGTACACTTGTAAATGGACGGATGGACAGGAGAGCCGGTCTTGTGGTAGCAAGCATGACTTGTCCCCCTAGCTAAGCTGGGTCTACCCTGGTTGCATTTGAATGGGAGACTTTATGTGTGAGCACTGCAAGATATTCCCCTCAGGGGATGAAGCCGCTATGGGAAGAGCAGAAGGTTCCAGTTCCCCGTCTGGAGTCTCCAAGATAGGGCTGAGAGAGATTCCTGCCTGAAACTTTGGAGAAGCCACTGCCAGTCTGTGTGTAGACAATACTGAGCTAGATAGACCAATGGTCTGACTCAGTATACAGCAGCTTCCTATGTTCCTATGTAAACTTAGGCACACTTAAATCCCATTGCAATCAACAAAATCATACCAGACACCCAGAAACGGGGAGCAGTTGCTTTTGGGAAATAACATTTATCTTGAAATGCTGAAAACATACTTATTTCCCTGACTAGTGAAAGTGTTTCTTCAGCTTCGGTTTCAGATGGTAGAATTTCCATTTCTTCTTGAAGAAAATGTGTAGCTTTTTCCTGCAGACAGTCTGCATCCTGAAGGTCAGGGGCCTTATAACTGGAACAGCGGCACTCAGCACCACAGCTGTGATCCCGTTCTGTAGAATTTGCAGTAGAATTTGTGCCTGATTGGGGGGGAAACGGTGAAAGTACACTTGTAAATGGATGGATGGAGCAAGCTATGCCTATTTGTGTGGAAGGCTGGCTCCAGGTTCTAGGGAGCCCTCTGCCAGGTGCCTTTGTGGGCTCCCCCAAAGTGTGGGGGTTAACCAGAATTAACCCCCAGGGCAGGGCGGCAGCAGCAGCCGGGAGTTCTTTGCAGCGGTTTTATGGGCAGGTGCCATCTTTTAAAACAAAAATGCAATGTACTCATCCAGGCATTAGGTGCACTGCATTGTTGTCCAAAAAATATAATGAGGCAATTCACACGATGGGAGGAAATCGGGCTAGCAGAGGCTAGCCCGATTTCCTCCCATTGTGAGAACCACCGGGCTCAGCTGCAAGCCTGGTGGTTCTTAAGCGGGTCACTTGCTTAAGTAGCTCCGTGCCGCAGCTACTCACGAGGAGACCCCCAACCCAGA